>NC_136067.1:1709017896-1709656311 GCF_964261635.1 Lissotriton helveticus
TTCTGTTATGGATGTCTTCCATCAGTGGGAAGCACCGAAGCAGAGATACGTTTTCGAGAAAATGTGTGCTTTTCTTTGTGAGGAATTGGAGGAAAATGATTTAGAATGCAATCCACCTGAGCTGTGTCGTGTACGGTACGAGTTTGCAAAAGGCACAATTGTGGGCTCCGATTTTGAAAAAGCAGGTGCGACATTGTTGTCGTTTAGGAGTGAGGGTGTTTCTTGGTCATTATTTGAGCATGATTCCTCTGTTAGGAGGAAAACGAAACAGTATCCCATGAGAGAAGTTCCTCCGGTATGGAAGGAAGTCGTTGCAGCTGATGTCCCCAATAATATCGATGCTATACCGGCACATTTTCAGCGTGTTTTTGTACATGTTCCTTGGAAGCGAGCTGAAGTTTTGGCTCTTAAGCAGACTTTGCCTGACCCCCGTAAAATCCTGCAGGGTATTATAAGGAACTATCTCAGACTGCAGACTCATGCATTATGAATTTAGCCGATATCGACATGTTGTTTGGAAATGTTGTTCCACAGCCTTTATGGGGTTTGATTCGTCACACAGATCATGCGCAAGAGTTAGGTGATACCTGGGCTAATATTGCTGCTGCAGATGGCCGACAAGTTGGTGGTGCTAAACCTGAGCCTGTAGTTGCAGAACTCCCTGGTAAAATCGTTACCTACATGAAGACTTTAATGCCTGCTATGCGAGTGAATTGGGACAAATTGTCTGCATGTAAGCAGAAGAAAGAGGAAACCGTGTCTGATTTCTTCACTAGGTTTGAGGAGACTTTTATCGACCACTGTGGTCAAGACATGAGTACAGAAGGTGGTCAACGGTTGTTCGTTGACAAGTACGTACATAATTTGCTTCCTGAGCTGTGTAAAAAATTGAAAGATTCAGAGACTTCTTGGGCCGTTTCCTCATCAGCACAGATATTGGCTACTGCACAGCATTACGAAAATAGAGATAAGGACGAGAAAGATAGAGTAGAAAAGAAAACGAAAGAGTTAAAAACAAAGGTTCTTTTACAGCAAGCTTATCCACCTCATGGTGGCCAGCGTGATTATCAGCAACCTCAGCAATTTCAGAGAAACTCGCAAAGGTTCGAGTTTTCTCAACCACGCTTTCCTGTAGGCCCTAATCAGTGTGCATATTGTAAGGAAGAAGGTCATTTTAAAAGTAGTTGCCCTTCTTTGCTACAGCGTATGAATGGTGTTTCTAGCGCAAGAGGTCGAGGTGTTCCACAAGCATCTAGGGGCAGAGGACGTGGAGGTTTCGCCCAGAATGCACGCTCCTTTCCGCCTCAGAATTCAATGAATAGTTTTGATCAGCAGAATAACGCGTCTGGTAGGACGCCTCAATACTATGCCGATGACTACTATGCAGAAGATGAGAATATGGAAGGTAATGATTGCTAGGACAGCCATAGACAAAGAGAGGGAGTTGTTTCAGTTCCAGTAGATCAGAGTGGACCTTATGTTGAGGTGGTTACATCAGGTGTGTCAGAGCCTTTCTGTTGGATACTGGTGCTACAAAGAGTTCTATTATGCACTCTAAACTCCCTGGCGCACCTTTGTCTGGCGAAATGAATGTTTCAGTAGGTTTTTCTGGCGCCCCGGTTAGGAACCCGATTTCTAGTCCTATGTCCCTTTCTGTTGGACCTTGTGAATTAGAAGCACCCCTTATTTTGACGACAGGTTGTGGTGAAAACTTGTTAGGATTGGGCCTGTTGAAAAGATTGTATGCAACCTTGTATTGTTCTCCTTCATGAGTACAGCTTACACTGGGTAAGAAAGTGGTCTCCCCAATGTATTTGTCGAAGAATAAACTTCCGGCAGAATTGTTATCTCTTCCTGATATTCTTTGGGCTACTGGCCCAAATGGTGTGGGTCGTTTGGAAATACCGCCATATGTTGTGACATTGAAAGCGAATGTTAAAATGCCACGCATTCCCCAATACAAGATCTCTAATGAAGGTGAGAAAGCATTGCTAGCGATCATTTATGATTTGATTGGAAAAGATGTAATTGAAGAGACAAGAGGCAACGTTTGCAATAGTCCTGTTTTGCCTGTTTTGAAGCGCACTGACCCTTCCCAGCCACCTGTTTACAGATTTGTAATTGATCTTAGAGAGATGAATAAAATAGTTGTGCCACAGTTTCCAGTTGTCCCTGATATCACTGCCTTATTAACGATGATTCCAGCTTCCGCCACTTGGTTCTCAGTGATTGACCTGAAAAATGCCTTTTTCAGCATCCCAATTGCCGAGGAGAGTAGGGATATTTTCGGCTTCTGTTTAGGAGGACGAAGCTTCTGGTTCAAACGCGCTCCCCAGGGCTATTGTGAGAGTCCATCGATATATAGTCAGGCTTTAAAAACACAGCTTGATACAATTATTCTACCTGATGGCGCTACCCTTATTCAGTACGTTGACGATTTGCTAGTCGCTGCAGATACTGAGGATATTTGTAAAGAAGCAACATTGTCATTGTTGCGTCATTTGTCCGATTTGCATCACAAAGTGTCCCTTTCGAAATTGCAGTATTGTCGACAAGAAGTGACCTACTTAGGTCATCTCTTTTTGAAGGAGAGAAGAAAACTGACCCCAGAAAGAATTCAGGCAATTGCAAAATTGAGTGTGCCAAGGACACAGAGAGAAGTGCGCGCTTTCTTGGGCATTACATCCTATTGCAGACAATGGATACCAAATTTTTCTTTACTGGCCAAACCCTTGGTGGCATTGACCTGTAAAGATACACCGAATCCCCTTCCATGGTCTGAGGATTGTCAGAAAAGTTTTACCGAATTGCGTGATGCATTGTGTTCGGCTCCTGTGTTGGGTACCCCCGACTACAGTAAGCCTTTTACACTGTATGTCCATGAGAAAGAAGGTTGTGCATTGTCAGTACTGACACAGTCTTTTGGGGACAAGCAACGTCCATGCGCGTATTTTTCGTCGACTTTGGATCCGGTAGCTAGAGCGTTGCCGAGTTGTTTGAGAGCCACAGCGGCAGCAGCCGTCTCTATTCGACAGTCTGCTGGGTTAGTGATGAATAATATGTTAATTGTAATGGTTCCACATGCAGTGGACATTTTGTTAAACAGGACCAAGACACAGCACTTAACTAGTGCTCGATTGTCAGGTTACGAGTTGACACTTTTAGCGAGTCATGTGCACATAAAAAGATGCAACACGTTGAATCCAGCTACGTTGTTGCCGATTGTAGCAGAAACAGATGCTTCTGAAAAGCATGATTGTTTTCTTAAAACAGAGGAAGAAACGAAAGGGAGAGTAGATCTCAGAGACACTCCTCTTGTGGAGTGTGATGGTACCTTATGGGTGGATGGTTCATGCTTCAAGCTTCCGAATGGTGATACGACTGCGGCATATGCTGTTACGACTTTGCACAGGATTGTTGAAGCTGCACGTATCCCACATAATTCAGCTCAAGCAGCAGAGTTGATTGCACTTACAAGAGCGTGTGTGTTATCGAAAGGAATGAAAGTGACCATATATACTGACAGCCAGTATGCATTTGGTGTGGCCCATAGTTTTGGACGATTGTGGAAAGAACGTGGGTTTCTGACTTCGCATGGAGCCAAGATACAGCATGGTCAGTTGGTGAATGAGCTTCTTGAGTCACTTACCTTGCCGTTGCAAGTCGCGATTGTGAAATGCAGTGCACATAAGAAGGTTACTGATGATGTTGGTCGTGGCAATGCATTTGCTGATGAAATCGCAAAAGAAACAGCGAGGGATGTGATGAGTCGAATGTATGTTGCAGGCCCTGCGAGATGGGTTGGTGACATTGGAATGTGTGAAGATACGATAGAAAGTGTAAAGTCTATTCAAGCTGAAGCTACAGAGAAATAGTTGAGTGTGTGGAGAGAGAGTACGGGTAAATTGGATACAAATGGTTGTTGGGTTGAATTGTCAGAACATCAGCGATGGTTGTTACCCGATGCATATGTGCTTGCAGTGGTTACAATGGCCCATGGAATGGCTCACATCAGTGTGAAAGGGATTTGTAAGTTGTTGTCTCCAGTCAGGCAAAATGCTAGAATCCCAAAATGCGCAGAGAATGTGGTCAAGAACTGCATGGTGTGTCTGAAATACAATCCTGGTAGGGGAACCCCAACTCCAGCTGGTCATTTTGCGCCTCCAACGTACCCGTTCGAGGTTTTGCAGCTAGATTTCATCCACATGGAAAGGTGCAACAATTTGAAATACGTACTCGTTGTTGTTTGTGCCTTTTCAAGATGGGTAGAAGCATATCCCCTGAAGGACAACACTGCCATGTCCACAGCTAAAGCGCTTGTCAAAGAATTCTTCCCCAGATTCGGGTTGCCGAGAATGGTCTGGAGTGATAATGGGAGTGAGTTTGTGGGTCGAGTGATGAAGAGAGTATGTGAAGGGTTAGGAATCCAGCAGAAATTCCACGCTGCAAATCACCCCCAATCAGCTGGACTAGTAGAGTGCTACAATGGCACGTTAAAACTGAAACTGGCCAAAATACAAGCAAGCTCTGGCCTTAAATGGCCCGATGCCTTACCATTAGCACTTCTATCGACAAGAATGACTGTACACTCACGAATGGGACTTAGTCCATATGAGATCGTGTTCGGCCGCCCGGCCAACATATGGGGAGTGCCTAGACCGACAAAATTCAGTGAAATTGAACACCCTGTACTGCTTGATTATTTGTATGATCTGACGGCTAAATTGCGTGTTTTACACCAACAGGTTCACGATTCTCTGCCTCAGGTTTCTGAAGATCCAGGTCACACTATCAATCCTGGTTCGTGGGTTTTGGTGAAAAATTTCCAGCGGACAAAGAATGATCAGCCCCGCTGGACAAGCCCCTACCTAGTCCTGCTATCAACAGGATCCGCCGTGCGAGTGGAAGGGAAAAAGAACTGGATCCACGGCGTACACTGCAAGAGGGTTCCTTTGCCTCTGTCGTACGACCGATGGGTCCAGGAGGGTATTGCTGACTCTGAGACTGAGACTGTGCCTCGTTTTCTGCCTTTCAGCGATGCACGTGTAAAAGGAACAATTTCTGAACGTGAAAGTGACAATCTTTTGCAAGAAGCTGTGCCACCGTCAATTCGATTGGACACTACCGAGCCTGAACTCTTGTTCCAGGACCAGTCATTACCTGGAAAGAGACGTTATAATCTGAGGCCGAGAACTATGGACTAATAAAAAAATGTTCTTTCCTCTGTTATTTTTGAAAGTGCAGCTGTCTCATCTGAGAAACTATTTATTTTTGTTTTTCGAACCACCATCCGGGTTCAGCTGTAGGGTCGCGGTTGCCGAAGTCTTTGGAGTGCAGCCGAAGACGTTAGGTCGACCGTTCTGGTTGGTCTAAGGGAGTTGCCCTGGACTGACAGAAGCATTCCTTAGCATAGAACACCCTACCATCGCGAGCAGCAATTAGAGAGGATGGAGTTTTTTGAGATGGAGAGACCTGCCAAAGAAATGAGCCTTATAGCTAAAATTTGTAGAATAATGACCAAGAAACGTTTTTTGATATTTTGCATTCTCATGTTGGTTAGCGTAATGATGTTTTTAATAGGATATGTTTTATTCTCTTTTCAAGTGACATTTGCACCCACAGCACAGCCCATGCCTCCTTCTACTGTTTCCTCACATTCTTTTCACCCTTTACCGGAACGTGAGTCCGCTAGGAGATTAGAGTTTATCAATAACTCCTTCGTTCAGCTTTTGCACCAACACCAATTAGTAGTGAACACAACTAACTGTTGGGTGTGTGGTCTTATGCCTCACACTACTGATAAAGGTATCCCTTACCTGGTCCTGCCTTTCAGCCATAATGGTTCTGTGTGGGCATACAGAACGATGTTCATTTATGCACATGAAGTCCACCCCCTACGTTCTGAAAAGGTTAATCCAAAGAATAGTGCTCTACTTAAGGGTATAGTAGATATGATTAGGGAAGATACTTCCTATGAGACTATCCCGAGAGATGAGACACTAGCATATATTGGATGGAACGTGACCGGGTACGGAGTTACTCTGAGTGAGAAACAGCGAGCTAAGAGATCCTCCCCGATTTGGATTGTACCCCATCAGGGTCACCTATGTCTGCAAGGTAATTGCAAGAATCCCAGAGCTCAGTTAGGAAAAAGTATCTGCACGGAAACCTATGTCTTTGCATCTCAGACTTCCCCTTCGTTCCTAGCAGCTAAGGGTACCTATTTCATCTGTCATGATAGAGCCTACACATGGTTGCCCCCTGACTTCTCGAGCACATGTTTTGTTTCATTCCTGTTGCCTCCCACCTACACAGCTGCGGCAGATTACCATAAGACAAGGATAGTTAGAGGTGTCTTCAGTAAAGAAGACACTGCAGGACAAGAATTTGGAGACTTCTTTAAGGGTTTTCTGCCGTTTTGGGGACCTATGGTTAACAGCAGGAACATAAGGCAATTGACGAGAGTGGTTGAATCCACCGTAGTTGAAACTGCCGGTGCCCTTAGTAACTTGACTGCTGAGCTCCAGTCGGATCGCCTTATGACCCTTCAGAACAGGATTGCGCTAGATGTCATACTTGCAGACCGAGGTGGGGTATGTAAAGTGATCCAATCGAGTTGCTGTGTTTTCATTCCAGATAACGCAGCAACAGTGTACCAGGCCATCTCCAGACTACATAAGATCTCTGAATCTATTCATGTGGATAAAGGAGATTGGTCGTTGATGGGGTGGTTCTGGGAACTGATATCCGCCTGGGGATGGAAGATTCTGATGGTCATTGGGATCATTTTAGCCATCCTTTTCCTGTTTTGTCTGTGCGTACAGTGTGCTCCTGCTATATGTGGCCTCTGTGCTACATCGTGTGTAAGGAAACCTGTATCAAGGGACGAGCTAAGCAATAGGATGATGCTACAGCAACATCTCAATGAATTTGTGAATATAGACCTGGACTCAGATTAGCGCGAGTATAGGTTGATTGCCTATGTAAGGGCAAAAGGAGGATCTGTGGTACTGAAAATTCTGGACCCGTGTCATAAACATCGCCGAATCATGACGATTTTGGTATCAGCAGACCGAGAATGACGAATATACTATATACAGGCATTTTTGGCGTACTCAAATGGCTAGATCACCATTAAATCAGGGATTCCGTCCTGAACCCTCGGGTTCCATTTTGTGCATGGCAGCCATTTTGTGGTTGCCCTCACATAGGCTGATCCCTAAGGTCAAAACGAGTCTTAAGGACACGTACACCTTTGCTGACTTTTGTGTGACCTGGGCAAGCTGACTCCACTGCCTGAAGCCGAACCTGTTCAGCCAGTTCCTCTCCCAGTGGCCGATCGAGATTGGTATCAAGGCACAGCAGACCATAAATCTTTCATCACATCCAAACCACGCCATATCTCGCACACACCTGTCTCTGTTTCTTTCTTTATGACTTGCTTTACGAGGAGGAGGTGCCCAATTTTATTAGGGATCCGTCCGATATCTGATGAAAATGTTGGGCCTTGCCGGGAAATTGATTGTGGGCTGGACAAACTGAAAATGGGCTTGTCATCATGAATCTGCTTTTTCTTTGTTGTGAAAATATGTGAATGGTCAACTGTAAAATAAGGAATGTTTGCCTAAAGCATAATATTTTGTATAAAAAGGGATGGCTGGCTTTGTAAGTTGAGCAGTCTCCTGAGAATATACATGACTTGCTTTACGAGGAGGAGGTGCCCAATTTTATTAGGGGTCCGTCCGATATCTGATGAAAATGTTGGGCCTTGCCGGGAAATTGATTGTGGGCTGGACAAACTGAAAATGGGCTTGTCATCATGAATCTGCTTTTTCTTTGTTGTGAAAATATGTGAATGGTCAACTGTAAAATAAGGAATGTTTGCCTAAAGCATAATATTTTGTATAAAAAGGGATGGCTGGCTTTGTAAGTTGAGCAGTCTCCTGAGAATATACACCGTGTTGTACTTCTAGGATACCTATTACTGGCTGCAGCCAATAAATTCGATCTTTGACTTCACCTAGAAGACTCTGTGTTTCTGTAGTCTGGGACAGGAAGGACTTGAAGTCTTAGGGTGTGTTCCCTGGCACCGCTGGGTTCGTTCAACCTCATGCTTGGGGATATGGATTCGTATATACTCCTAGGGAGCAACACGGTGATGCTGTTTCCAGATAAGTAGCGGAAATGTTGCACACGTATATTAATCTAGGGGTCAACAGGTTTCCTTTAAATGTGGTTTCCAATCAAGTGAACGGTACATTTAGGCTCGTGCGGAAGTGTTCAAGAAATCCGGCAGCCATCAGGGTGATTATATTGGCATCTAATGGGAGTTCTACTGGCCGACCGACCTTCGGATCTTAGGCGGATCTACTCACCCCTGAGGGTGGTCGGTTCTTATCTTCCGATGTTGATGGGTGCACAGACTAGGTTTTGGCTGATTGCAAGCGTGGTTCACGGGGTAAGTAAAGGGAACCAAACAATCCCGATGATGTACTTGAAAAACTAGGCTTTGAGTTCCTGGCTGTTGATCAAGTAGGGTGTATTAGAATTAGTGAAACTTCCTATACCGGGACTTAATCGCGAAGAGCAGAGCTATCTAATTACCTTCCTGGTCTACGCCCTGCATTCACAGTAGTTTCACTAATTCTAATACACCCTACTTGATCAACAGCCAAGAACTCAGAGCCTAGTTATTCAAGTACATCATCGGGATTGTTTGGTTCGCGTGGCTAGCCTACGAACATGGCGGACGCACTGGAATAGAGCTCCGCAGAAAAGCCACTAATTATCCTGAAAATTCCACTGCAAAGAGTGTGTGCTGGACCCGTGCTGCTGGGGGCCGGTGTGAGGAGACGGCGGGAGTCTCCGGAGCCCAGCGGATCTAGCCCCGGAATCACGGAACGCTGAGCGGATGGTGCCGCCGCAGCCCATGGCGGAGTGGCACGCAGGGTGCCAACGGCCGCTGGGACGCTCGGCTGGGATAGAGGGGGTCTGAATGCCGCCCTGAGACCCCCCGGACATCGCAAAAGGAGCACGCTGGTGCTGACGCTTCAACCGGCAAGTGGAAGAGACACGGCAGGTCGGGGGAGGCTGGCGGGGTGTGAGTGGCGACCAGAGGCAGCGGCGACTCTGAGGCCCGGAGGCGCCGCGCGGCACTCGCGACGCCAGTGCGGGGCGCGGCCGGCACCTGAGACCCGGCCCACGGCCAGAGAGCGCACCGATTAGGACGTGAGGCCCAACGAGAGCCCAAAACAGGCAGAGACCAAAAAAGTGCGGCCGGCTGGAGGCCCCAAGGTGACTGCCGACCGGGACCAGATCGGGGGCTGGGAGCCCCCTAGCAGCGCCGGATGGTGCTTGTGACCGACTGAGTGGCCCCTCCTGACGGTCCCAGACCGCGAGCACTGAGATCAAGACACACTCCTGCGGCCGGGCTCGGTGGGCTCTGGGCGCCATTTTGCTGCTGGAGTTGGCGCCAATTCTGCTGAAGACGACCTCTGGGCGGCCGGAGCCGGCTGGAGCAGCTGCTTGCTGCATTCATTCCCCCGGAGGTGAGGAGCGTAAACGGGGGAGGCTGGCGGAGGACGAAAGTTGACTTGCAGCCTGGGGCCCGAGAAGAGAGAGCTTAGGACATTGAAGTGTGAGCGCATGTCGGTTGGGAGCTGGGTAACGGCCAGAGTGCTGGAGTGACATTAACCTGTGTGCACTGTGGGGCTGTGCGGCGCCTGGAGTCGGACAGGTGGCCCTAAGCACGAACCTGGGTTGTGGCCGTTGGAGCAAACTTGTGTGTTCGCGCCCAGTCACGGCGAGGCTGATGCGCCATTTTGCTTCTGGATGACGCGGGCGCCGTCCATGCCGTCGGTGTTGGTTAGGCAGCCGCAACAGTTGAGCACCTGTCGCCGTGACTGGAGTTGTCGCTGAGTGAGCGGGACAGCCGGAGATGACACACGTATGCCCGTTGAGCGCCTGCGGCCTACACCGGCGGAGGTGAGGGGGGGCGCCAACGGTGACTGTCCGGGAAGGGAGTGCTGGCAGGGGGACTTTGGCCGCTGGAGATACTAAGAGGAAAGGAATAGGCCGCTAGAGGGCCGGACGGGCGCCTCCCACTGGACTGCGGCGTGCCAGCTGGTCCACTGCTGCGTACATTTGAGAGACGAGAATGGTCTGTTGCACACTGGAATTGACTTGTGCTGTCATTTGGTTTGGCGTGACTCCCCTGACAGTGGTGGGTGACATAGGGCTGGTGGGGTGCCCTTCCCGTAGAGACTTTGGTAGGGGCTGGACGCCCTGTAGCGGACGGCCGTACGAGGGAGTGGATGCCTTCCGCGCAGCAGCTTGCAATGGCCAAACTTCGAGATAGATCCCAGCAGAGACAGCAGGTTGCGGAGGGCCTGGGCTCGCCACATGGCTCGCATGGCGGTGGACAGGGCCTGACGGCGGCCCTTGAGGCCAAGATGTACTGGCGGCGGTGGAGCGCTTACGTACCACACTGGAGCTGACGAAGACCTCCCTTGAGGCCCGCATCGACAAGGTGACGTCCGACTTTACTCTACTCCACGCTGACCACCGCAGGCTGGAGGAGTCAGTTGCTGAGCAGCGCCAGTCTTTCCAGGAGTTGAAGCCGGCGGTGCAACAACATACTGCGGTGTTCCAAGATGTCCTAGATAGGGTCCAGGTGTTGGAGGATCGCGTGGACGATGCGGAAGGGCGCTCCCGGCACAACAACTTTTGCGTGGTTGGATTGCCGGAAGGGGAAGAAGGGAAGGACCCAGAGCGCTACACGGAATCCTGGCTGAGAAACCTCTTGCCCTCGGAGGTGCTGTCCTCCCACTTTGTCGTGGACAGGGCCCATAGGGTGCCGGGTCAGAAGCCTCGAACGGGAGCCCGTCCTCGCCCTTTCCTCATCAAGTTGCTCAATTACCGAGATAGGGACGTAGTGCTGCGTGAAACCAGGAAATTGGACAATCTGATGGTGGGGAACAGCCGGGTGAAGTTTTTCCCAGATTACACGGCAACGGTGCAGCGGCGGAGGAGCACGTACCTGGTGGTTAAAAAACAGTTACGAGACTTGGGCCTACCATACTCCTTTTTGTTCCCATCCCGGCTACGAGTGATCCCCAAGGAATGGGCTTGCTTCTTTGACACACCGTCAGATGTATGGGACTGGTTGGAGGAAACGGGGCAATGGAAGGGTGCCCGACCTGAAAATGCAGAGGGAGAGGGTGAATGGCAAGTGCAAAGGTCGAGCAAACGCAGGAGGAGAGGAGCCAGACGTGGCCCGAGTACTGGCCCAACGGCACCCAGTGAAGAGAACATGCGCCGTGAGCGGCAAGAAGCACTCAAAGTGGTTGTGAACTTGGGGACATCACAGGGGACGGGCTGGCCGGCCTCGCAGACGCGCAGTGAACCAGATACGAGCAATCTGTCATCCCCACTGACTGTGAATTCTGATGATATGAACATGCCTGTGGTCACGCCGCAAACTGCTGATTTCCTAATGTAATGTGTGCTGCAGCGGATGGGCTAGGGCACGCGCCTAGGTGGTGGCGGCAGGCAGGAGGGTGCTACTCATTCCACCGATGCATGTGCTGATGCGCTGGGTTGCATTTACTCCACACACATTGGCCGTGCTGCTGGGCGCTACTTGATGGCGATACAGCTTATGGGCTGCGCCCATGCACTGCGTGATTATCTTCCTAGTGGGCTTCCCCATGGGCATTCTGCACCGGTCCCCACGGCAGTGGGTTCCAGCCACCCGGTACCATCTACCGCGCAGTCAGGCACATCAAGCTAAGGGGGCAGGGCAATGGCCAATTGGCAGCGCACACACCCAGACAGCGACCACGCTGAGTTAAGCTCACACTCGTGAGATGGATCTAGTTACGGTTTGGACATATGCCCCGTTTAGGACGCGCCCTTCTTGTTTTTTTGTTCGCGTTAGTTCACAGGTTTCCAATGCAGCGCACTGACCTCCCCATCCACACTGGAACCCGTGGGGGCCCTCCGGCGGCGCTCCCCTACTCTCGCTTGCGAACAAACCAGACACATGGCGCACACGAACATAGTGACATGGAATATTAGAGGCATGCACACCCCGTCCCGCCGTTACTCGGTGTTCTCCCACCTTCAAAGGCATGGGGTGGGGATTGCCCTGCTCCAGGAGAGCACATGACCTTGACCGAATTGGACAAATTACGTAGGCGCTGGAGGGGACAGCTATTTGGAACCACCTTTTCTGACCACGCGTGCGGCACACTGATCTGGGTGCGGGCGGGTGTCCCTTTCAGATGCATGGAAACAGTGGTAGACCCTGCAGGCAGGTATACCCTGGTGCGGGGCCGGCTGAATGGACAGGAACTCTTGCTGGGATCCCTCAATGGACCAAACAAAGATCAACCTGCTTATTTAGAGAGCCTGAATCAAATACTACACCCGTACGCTGGACTTCTCTGGCTAGTTGGTGGGGATTTCAACATGGTGCTGGACCCTCATCTGGATAGGTCTTTCCCCCCTCTTAGAGCCACAACAGTAGCGTCCATGGCGCAAGCGTTCAGGGATTGGCTCACGCATTGGGGGGTATGCGACCTGTGGCGAGTGCAACATCCAGCAGATAGAATCTACTCTTACTACTCCCCAGTTCATGATTTGCACGTCCGCTTGGATCGCATAATAGGCACCCAGTTGTTGCTTCCACTCCTAGTTCAGTCAGATTACCTTGGGCAGACGCACTCAGATCACAATCCCCTGTGGTTCAAGATCAGCTGGGAGGCAGACCGGCCGCCTGTACAAACGTGGAGGCTGCAACCTGCTGCACTTGAAGACGCCGAGTTTAGATCCTCGTTGGGCACGGCCATCCTAGCTTATTTTGAGGCCAACACGGGTACGGCGAGTGGGAGGCACATAAGGCAGCAATTCGGGGGCACTGCATGGGGGCCACATGGAACATACACAAAACATTGGAGGCCTCCCTGACAGGGCTAAAATTGGAACTCCTCCGTTATGAGCGAGAAGGCGAAGGGGCCGGGGTTCATGCGCGTAAACTAAATGCCCTGCGCGATAAACATGCTACACTTATGGAACAACTGCGATGCCACAACTACGCGGCACATACGGCCAGAACGCATGCTCGGGCGGATAGGGCGGGCCGGCTGCTCACCTGGCTGATACAAAGGGAAGGGCTCGGAATCCCTATAGGAGCGCTGAGGACGGCAGGAGGGCTACTGGTATACAGGCAACAGGAAATTCATTGCGCCCTGACAGACCACTACAGGCAACTGTATACATCTCGCGTCACGGGCTCAAGGCAAGCGTTGGATGCGTTCCTGCATGCCATTACTCTGCCTGAGGTGTCTGAGAAGTATCGGGGAGCACTCAATGCCCCGCTCACACTGGAGGAGGTGGGGGATGCAATTAAAGACATGGCGATTGGGAAAGCCCCTGGGCCGGATGGCCTGCCTGCCAAATATTACAAGGTGAATCGAGACATACTGGCGCCCCTCCTCCTACAGCTGTATAACGCCGCTGTCGACGACGGCTCGTTCCCCCCATCCCTACGGGAAGTGTTCCTAGTTTCCCTGCCCAAACCAGGCCGAGACCCCACGGGCTCATACAGGCCACTAGCAATGCTCAATACGGACTATAAAATATTCGCGAAAATTCTCGCGGAACGCCTTGCGACAGTGGTCCCTCACCTAGTGCACCCTGATCAGAACGTGTTCGTGCCGGCGCGATACACGTCTCTGAACCTTAGGAGGAAGCCGTTGCGGAGTGGCCCAGGGCAGGATGCCTGATAATAGACCTGGAAAAGGCCTTCGATTGCCTGGAGTGGGGGTACTTAGCCGAAGTACTTACGCGATTCGGCCTGGGCGAGGGATTCCTGCAAATGGTGCAGCTCCTCTATACAAATCCTGTGGTCAGGGTATGGCTAGGTCCATACATTTCTGAGTCGGTGGCGGCGGGCCGGGGCATTCGCCAGGGTTGTCCCTTGTCCCCGCTATTGTTCGCACTGGCTGTGGAACCCTTGGCGACGGCCATGCGGGAGATGCTGGGGGCGGGTATACCCCTGGGGGACGCAACTCACCAGGTCTCGCTTTACGCAGATGACCTGTTGGTGTTCGTCGGGGACGTGTTGTGTATCCTGGAGCGTTTAGCACAATTGCTGGAGCAATTTGCGGTTGTTTCGGGGCTCCGGGTGAATGCGAGCAAGTCTTGCCTCTATGCCTTCAGCGCGGCAGTCGAAAATCCGGGGTACTGCCTAGGTGGCACACGGGTCCAATGGAAGGCCGAAACCTTCAAGTACCTGGGTATCCAGATCTACCCGCAGCCAGCGGATCACCTGGACGGCAACTTGGGCAAAGCAGTGACAACACTTAGGTCCCAGATATGCTTTTAGACATCCCTCCCATTGACCACGACAGGCCGGGTCACCCTTGCCAAAATGATCATGCTTCCCCGGCTCCTGTACTATTTTGTTAACTTGCCTCTTTATGTGCTGCCTTCGTTCTTCTCGCCGCTACATGCGATGTTGCGGGATTTCATCTGGGGTGGGTCCCGGCATCGGCTGGCGCTTGCAAAGCTGTATCTGCCAACGGCCAGTGGTGGGCTGGCCGCCCCGTGCTTCAAGCACTATTACCTGGCCGCGCAGCTGCAATGGATCGCTTACTGGCTGGCGGACAGAGGAAGAGAGGATACCGCCACGGCGGAGCCGGCGTACTCACTGGAGAGGGTCACTAGACTCTTTCACCCCTTGGAGACGCCCGTGAGGCATACTCCTCTGCTGGTGGCAGTAGCGTACAAATGCTACCGCAGAGCCCTCTTCCTTACCAGACTGGTTCACACATATGCGCCTGCGGTGCCTCTGGAGGCTTTTATGGGAGGAGACGGGTTCTCGCAAGGCCGATGCTGGTGCGCTGGAGGGAGGCGGACATCCAGACGCTTGGGGACCTCTTTAGGGACAGAGTGCTGGTGGCATATGAGACACTGGTTACAGAAGATGGGCTCCCGTCTGGGGGGTTCCTCCTGCACCGAGCCATAGTGGCAAAAATGGCAGCCCGCTGGGGGAACATGTCTTCGGAGCCTGCACAACACATAACCATGCAGTACCTGCACGTCATGGGGAGGGGCAGACACCTGGTGCGTTGGTTTGCGGGGTCGCTGAGGGCGCACACAGCGATTAGTCTGGCTCCGTTAAGAGTTAAGTGGGAACACAACATGGGCAGGCAACTGACAGATAGGGAATGGGACAGAGTCCTCAAGAGCCCGGTGCACGTCCCCAGAAACCTGCGCTTCCGCCAGATACAGCTATATGTTATCCACAGGGCATACCTCACGCCTACGCTCATCAACAGATATTTCCAGAGCACGGATGCGACTTGTCCCAGATGTGGGGAATCCGACTCGGGGATCCTACACATACTGTGGAGCTGCCCCAAGCTCGGCTCCTACTGGAGTGTGATTGGTGAGCGACTCCGCGAATGTACTGGGCGCATCATACCCCTTGACTGGCCGGAGTATATTCTGCATTTATTCAGGAGTCAGACCAAAGATAAGGTGACGCCCAGATTCCTGGACCTAGGGATAGTGGTAGCTACACAACTGCTCACGAGGCGTTGGAAGGCGAGCGACCCGCCCAGTGTGCAGGCGGCGACCTCATCCTTTCAGGCGTGGGCCCGAGCGGAGTGGACGGCCTTGTGCAGGGAGGAAACGGTGGGGCTCCGTATGACACCAATGGCAGACCGCTGGAAAGGCATGCTCAGAGCATTGAGACCGATGGGAGTGGCCCAGAACGCAGGACGAGGGGGAGATTAATCGGCATCCATCGAAAGGGGGGTGTGCAATGCGATGAGCTTTTACCTGGCGGTTCCACAGAACGTCGACACTATACACCAGCAATACACAGGACCAGAGAGTGGTCCTAGCAGTGCCTGGGGGGGAGCGCGCGCGTGGCGGTGGTTTGGTGCCGGAGGGGGGATGGGAACTGTACTATAAGGTAGCTGTATTAGTGCTCATGCCGCTGTTGTTTCTCATGCGCTTTCTTTACTGTTGATTTGCTGTTATTGTATAAATGTCAAAGATGTGCAAAACACTGGTGTAGTGGAGATCCACCCGATAGTTTGCTAAAATACGCCAGCTTGGTGTACGGACAGTCGCGGGCTTGCCCAGTGGCGGGGCCGCTGACAACATATGATCTGCCAGTAGTGTGCGGGACAATACTTTCTCATTTTGATCAGAGACTAGAACGCCTACTTGTATGGTGTTTGGACTCTTAAAGGACACATGGCATGCCCGCTCACTATGTACTCATTGTTGAACCATCTCATGCAATGTGATATCTTTCTTTAAAATGCCAATAAACAGATTTGAAAAAAAAAAATCTGGATTGTTTGGTTCCCTTGACTTACCCTGTGAACCACGCTTGCAATTGGCCAAAACCTAGACCATGCACCCATCAACATTGGAAGATATGAACCAACCACTCTCAGGGGCGAGTAGATCTGCCTAAGATCCGAAGCTCGGTCGGCCAGTAGAACTCCCATTAGATGCCCATATATTATCACCCTGATGACCGCCGGATTTCTTGAACACTTCCAGCACAAGCCTAAATGTACCGTTCGCCTGATTGGACACCACATTTAAAGGAAACCTGTAGACCTCTAGATTAATATACGTGCACAACATTCCCGCTACTTATCTGAAAACAGCACCACCGTGTTGCCTCCTAGGAGTATTTACAAATTAATATACCCAAGCATGAGGTTGAACGCCACCATGTGAAGGACCAAGACTCATTCTGTTTCCTCCCTCATTTCTTCGACCACCAAATAGAGATTTCAGATTGCTCACTTTATTTTTTTATTATTTTGTTTAATTTTTTTTATTGAGAGTTCATAGACAATAAATAGACATTACATGGCAATTTTAAGCAATAAAATTAATAAAGTGTCTGGTGCAATATAAATGAAATCTAATACACAGACTGAGTAACTTCATTTAAATACAGAATCATATTCAAATTTAAAATGTTTGAATACATCAAAAAGTGCAATGTGCATAGTGCAATGTAATGACAATAAAACAGACTAAGAAAGAGATTAGAAATCTATGTCCAGCATAATAAATCTAACATTCGAACATACTCCAGTATTTATCATATTTTTTAAGGGCCCCTGATGTCAATGCATACTTTCTCTCCCTTCCCTGAATCCTTGCTAATTTTACTTTCCATGCATTTAGCGTTGGTACTTTCTCTGATTTCCAACACTGTAAAATAAGCGATTTTGCTACCAATGATGCTATATAAAAGGATTCATCATAGGGAGTTGAGTTCAAGGAGCAGCCGAAGACTGAAGTTAGTTCATCAAAAGTAATATTGACGTTAGTCAAATTACTGAGGTATTTTCCTATATCCTTCCAAAGCTCCTGTATTTTGGAACACTCCCAGACTATGTGTTTACAAGTGCCCTTTTCTTCACAACGGAAGCACTTATCCTCAACTTGGGGGTATATACTATGGAGAAACGAGGGTGTTCTGTAAATTAACCATTTGCTATAAAATTGCATTCTCTTAAAATTGGCACCTCGAAAAATACATTTGTTAAATGTATTAATTTTATCCCAAGTGAGTTTGTTAATTTCAATGTCTTGTCTCTTTTTCCACCTATCTCTGGCCTTATTATACAATACAATTGAATCATCATCCTTGAGATTTTTTATCCAGACACTGATTTTCCTTTGCTTTGCGATATTCAGCGCTTCCGTTATGGCACTTTTATGAAATAAATTACATATGTCTAGCTCTCTGAACTCAGCATAGAGAGCAATAAAGGACCATTTCAAAATTGTATTCGAGAGGTGAATCTCCCCAGAAATTTCCTCCCAAGATTTCCATCTATTACCTATAAGAAAGTCCTCAATTGTCTCAAAGCCGTTTTCCTTCCAGATTCGTACAATATTTTGTTCTCTTTATGTCCTGAAGATGATCTTAACTAACTAAAAGATCAAAACGCCATTGACCCTTACAACAGGAGCCCCTTCTATTGTTCATATTTATTCAGAGTTCCTTTGTGTTGTCAATGTGTGGTTATGTTATGTTTTCTTATTTCACCTTCACTTAGTCACAATACGCACCTTCCCACTTATGTGAGCACATGACTGTACTCTCGAATACCAATGTGTATACATGAAAATAAACCATATATGTTTCCCTACAATCCTGCTCCCATTTTGATTAAGTTTCTAGCTTAAATTGAATGCACCCTCCTCCCCACCCGGGTTACATATAGATATATAGTTCTTGCTCTGGACCTAGTAAGGCTAACCCTGAACCATTGTACTCTTTAAACATAAAGCTTGACAGGAGGTTTATTTTCAGTAGTAAATGTATACGTATAAATCTCTTGACTTAAAATTCTGCTCATTTGAAGTCTTTAAAAGGGTAATCCCATTAAGGAGAATAGAAAATTGTCCTCATGTGGACACTGTCCTGAATTATTTGTAGTCCAGAAACCCTAAACAATGCTATCAGAATGATTGTATGATGTCATCAATGATATCATTTGAGATGTCAACAGCGATGTCATCAATGATGTCATTTAACAGGTCATCAGTGATGTAATATGTAAGATCATAAGCAATGCATGTTGTGGACACAACCTATAGTTAGCTCTGTAAAATATTGTGAATTTCAGTGATGTTTTTTAAAGTTAGTGTTTTTCTTATTTCAAAACCTAACTAAAACATTACTGTGAGTTTTTTTCAATAATTTCCTGGTGATTTTTAATCGTATTCCTCCAACGCCTCACTGCACGTGTCCTTTAGCCAGGACCAGGCCCCATCCACCATGGACAATCATACCCCTGCAAAAAGTCAGCCGACATTTCATAAAAAAATAATATAATAATGAGTAACGTAGTACAGATAGTCAAGTTTTACCCCTAAGTAGCTTGCACTGTACAGCTGTAACATGGGGGGGGGGGGGGGGGGACGGGGAGGGTGAAGCTTGATTAGCGTCTCAATCGGGAGTATGACAGTACCTTATGGGAGGGCTGCATTGGGTCCTGCAGGAGTACCACGGTACAAAGGCACAACAAATATATTTTTATTACTATTTGGTGTCTCGGTACAGGAAGGCCGGTCCAGTACCGCAGTACCCGAATGTTCACCCTATAGGCTAATCAGAGGGCTCTATTTTGTAATTACCCATACTGCGGGACTCTCAGTAGTCCCACCACCCAGATAACTTACTTTTTAACCCCTGCAATTCCAAAGCAAGCACTTCTCTAAATGTGATTTTCTAGAAAATGGCTGAATGGGTTTACAACAAATCAACAAATCAATTTCTCAATATAGTTCTAACTTTTTGCAAAATTTGGTGTCATTTCTTTTAGCTGTTTTTTTCTATATCCTTTGATTAACGTTTCCTATATGAAATAACAATGAAAATCAATGTTTTAGAACCTCCTTTTGTAGCCCCCGCTTAATGGATTGGCACAAAACTTTCCAGGAAGAAACTGGGGTGAATTTTCTTGTTTTAAAAGAACAATTTCAAACAGATTCATCACGCAGCACCTAAGTTATTAGCAAAACAAAAAGTGCCTAGGAAACAGTGACCCAACTCTAAATAAACAGTGGCGATGCCAATATGTGATAGATGGATAGACGGATAGATAGATATATAGATATGTTGTAATGATATAAATCACAATGTTGATGACAACACATTTTAACTTCAGTAATGTGTGTGTGTTAAAGGCATGCATGGTTATGGTTTGCATTTAAGTAACTAAGGGCCACATTTATGAAGCCTTTTTGTGGTCGCAAACGGGCCGATTCATCAAAAAAGGCTTTTCACATGTATCAAACCCAAATTGCAATTCAGTAATGTGTTAGCGAATCGCAATTTGGGTTTGCGATTTGATATTAGGACGGGGCATGTTAAGGGCGGCCCTTCCAAATAGCGAATCATATCAATATGTATGAATGTTTTGAGACTGATATGTGGTTGCAAAACATTCACATTTTAACACCTATGGGTGGTAACCCATTCGCAAATGGAAAGAGGTCAATAAGGGACCCCTTCCTCTTTATGAATGTTTGTAAAAGCATTTTTTAAGCGCAGGGTGTGGTCCAATAGATCACTGCCAGCTCTTAAAAAACTTTTCTTTTTTCTTTTCGTAAAGCATCCCACTTTCCGTTAAGGAAAACTGGCTGCTTTACAAAAAACAGATTGCTTTATTTAAAAGCAATCATGGACATTGTGGTCTGCTGACCTCAGCAGGACACCTTCCCCTATGATGTGTGCGATTCCTAATGGGTCTCAAATTGCGACCTACCTCATTAGTATTCAGGAGGTAGGTCATTTGCAACCCACTGGGAATCAAGGAAAGTGTTCAAAACACTTTCATATATGCCATTTTGTGATTTCCTAATGTGTAATCGCAAGGATTCACAACCAGGGAATCAGAAAACGGTTTCTTCATACATCTGGCCCTTACACTCATCCTGTTATACTAGAAGAAAAGACAAATCACAGTTTCTAGTTCACTGGAGTTGTATCAGTGTGAAACAATAATATTTTTTGATATTTTTCTTATACACCGGAGGTCGGAGAGTATTCATGGCCCACCAAAGTTAAAAAATATATGGATTAATGGCTACTGGTACTTCTAATGAATGTTTGTTAGAAGTAATAGCATCCTTCTTGGAAAATGTAATTAGTGAGGCATGTTCTCTTGATAAAAAGAAAGCAAATGTGATATGTCAGCAACAGAGCCTGCTATGGTTTGACAGAGAAATTATATAAAAACAAGAAATTATATATCTCATTAGTTAGAAGGGTAAAGAAATATGGATCATGTCTCCCAGTAAACAACGTGAAAAAGTTCAGATAGCCAAGTGAGGTTTTAAGAATGTAATTAAGCATAAAACAAAATCGGAATTCTAAAAAACACAGCCGAAGGGTAATTGGCTACAACAATAACAAGAAAGTCATTCAGTTGACCGAAGCAGGTTGCATGGGGCAGAAAAGGATACGAGTAATTAGAAGGTTATTGAAGCATAATGGATGAAATATACTTGAGAATTTTTCTCAGCTGAATAACTCTTGATAAGTAATACTCTCTATTGTAGATTTGTTGAAACTCTCAGGGGCTGCTGGTCCATTGGGCCTGACCAGTATTAGTCCTAATGTATAACAACCGACGAGACAGGCCCTGTAACCCTAAAGAACATGGGTAAGCACAATATATAAAAAACACAATGGTTTGCTCAAGGGTTGGGCAATAGTAAGAAAAGCAAACGTCAACATTCTTTAAAACTGGTAAGTTATGTTATGTTAATATGACTTATTGATCACACGAATACCCGTAGGTGTCTTGGCACTAAAGAACAAGAGTAAGCCCAAAAAGATCATGCATCAGTACTGGAATAACCAAGCCTTAAGACTCTTTCTAAATGAGGCTAATGAGTCCACACATACAAAGAAAATTCAATTCAATTGAGACTCAAACACACCAATTGAGACTCAAACAACTGCATCAGTATGTCATCATTAATTATATAGTGGCACTATCAAAAAGTAAAAATATTATAATGGCACAGCGCCTTAGTTGTGAGGGCGTAGTGCAATTGTGATAAGTGAAGTGCAAACTTAATTTATATACAAAAAAGACATAGAAACGTTAACATCAACAAGAGGCTGCATTGATCATACAACAATAATATTCCATATTATTCCAAATGAATCATACAATGCTTATGATTTTTTACAATATCACAAATAATACAGTGATTATTGTAAATTGGAAATCGTCTTCTTTTCAACCCCATCGGTTTACTATATCAGGGTCATCAAAAGAACATATGTCTAAACGACACCCTGGTAAAGCAACATAAAAAGAAACATGAAAAAGCAGAAGTTGCTCACCCATATTGTGGAGGAGGAATTTAAAAGACTGAAACAAACAGGGAAATGAAAACAGATAGGGCTTACCTAGCAAATTGCTCTGAAAAGAGGCGAACAAGAGATAACACCAGAATTGTAAGCACTGGAAATGCAGAATTAACCCAGTAAGGATTCAATACTAAGGTCCAAGGCAGAGAGCTCTAGGGGATTCTATACTGGAAAATTGTGAAAAATAGGCAGTCCAGTGGGAAAGCCATAAGTCTAAAAACTAGAAAGGAAAAAAGAAAGAACTGCTCTTCAATACTGGAAGAGAGCCAGTGTAGATAAAGAGCAAAGCAGGTGAGTGTGGGTAATGAAAAACACAAAGATAGGAGTGAACAGTCGTAATGGCACCGACTGAAAGCTTGGGGACTGTCAAAAGGGTCATATTCAAAACGTATTAACCCACTAGAGCCAACGGAAGGAAAGACCGGGAGGAGTAAATCCAACATGTCAGATATACTAGAAATACAATATGCCTCAGTTTACATAAGTAGACAATGTCTGCATAGTTTTATCACCGATGTTTAAGGTAATATGTGTTGTGTTCAGATGGTCACTTCAATGTGAGACGAGTCCTTTGCACATCTGTTACCTTCAAATTGGATGTTACATGTTCAATGACTTGCCTCTTGGGCCAAGATGTGTGAAGCCAATTTAGCATTTTTTAAAGGGCCGAATGGCTTTTCCCTACATATCATGCAGCTTGGGCTCCTCCTGAATATAAAGTGACCTCTTCTCTCTGATAATCAATGACCCACAGCAACCTCCATTGTGTAGCTCTAGCAGAAGCTGCTCTTTGCACTGACAGTAACCATCCGTGATGAACGGGAATTCAGACCTGCACTTTGCAGCAACACCGACCGTCTGCGACAATCAATCAACCCAAACTCCAGTGATGACTGGCTCTTTGAGCGACAGCAATGACCATCGACGATGCTCGACCTGTGCTTCCCACTGAAAGCCTCCTTCCTCCTCGCAGGCTCTTACTTCGCAAATGGAACCCTTCACACCGGCCTTGAGAAGATAGCAGGACTAACCAGGTCCCTGTATTCGACCCGTGCTCCATCATGGTCGGCCTAGATTTGTGACTTTTCTCCAGTCTGATGCAACCAGATGGCTGTGAGTGGCTCTGTCTGCTTCTTGGTGCTATCTTTACTTGAAAACTTTAAAAATGACAATCGAAAGTTCTACTGATTGGATGTTATTTGTTTGGTGTAATCGTATTTATTAAACTGTACTTTATTTTCCTAAATTGATTTGGGGTTTTCTTGTGTTGTGTCTTTACTTTATTACTGTTTGTGCGCTGCATAAATTCTTTACACATTGCCTCTAAGGTAAGACTGACTGCTTTGTTCCAAGCTACCAGAGGGTTAACCAAAGGTTAATTCAGTGAATTTTGTGGTTCACCATGACAAGAACTGTGGTTGCTGCCTGAGTGGAGCTGCCACTCCTCTCAACTCAATTTTTACAATTAGCATGACTAAGGAACTTGGTATTAAACGTGTTAATACACACACTATATATTCCACATCTAACATGTCAAGTTAAGGGGGGCATTCCCCATGATTGAATAGTGTGGGTGCCATTTGTCCTGGAAATACTTTCCACTCAAACCAATTAGTCCCTAATATTTTAAAGGAAAAAAGTGGGTGTTTTAAACCCTCATCCAACTATTTGAAAATTTTGATAGGCACAATCATTTTCAAATTATTTCTAGTAGGGTTAATTGGTGACCAATGTCACCCTGTGTGGCAATTATGTTTTTTTTGTTTGTAGTAAGTAGGTCCTCCCTACGACAAAACCAGGTTCTCTTTTCAGCAAATTTGCTGAGATGTTTAGGGTATCCACAAGATAAGAGCTCAAAGTGTCAAATTCTCTATATGAATGCTGGTTCTTTGTGCTATTCCTAAGTAAATGTAAGAATTGCCCAAATGGCAAAATATTGCCAAGTCTACGTGGGTAAAAACATGAATAAAATTTTTGAATCTGAAATCCTTGGCGTTGTTTTCCCCCAACTTTTTTGTCTTCACCCTCCCTTTTTGCTCTTCCTGTTTTTATTGCCATTTCGGACTCTGCACGCTTTACCACTGTTAACCAGTGCTAATGTACTTCCTCCTTTAAACATGGTGAAATTGGCTTACACGGAGTTGGCACATTTAACTTACTTATAAGTCCCTAGTATAGTGGTGCCACCTCTACCCAGGACGTGAAAATTAAATGCGCAGTGGGGCTCCAGCACTCATTGTGCCACCCATTTAAATAGCCCTTTAAAGATATCTCAGGTTTGCCTGTATGTGCAGTTTGACCTGCCATTTCGACCTTGCAAACGAAACATTTTGCCCGGCCTAAACCTTCCTTTTAAATACATACATGTCACCAATGGGGTAGGCCCTAAATAGCAGATATGGCAGGGGGCAGTGTAAAAATTGGACATGTACTTTTAACTTTTACATGTCCTGGTAGTGAAACATCCTTAAATCATTTTTTCACAATTGCAAGGCCTGCCTCTCTAATAGGATTACATTGGATTAATTTATAGCCTTCAATTGGGCGCAGATGGGAATATCGAGTTCGGTGTCTAAAGATTTGTCATTTAAAATCCTCTTTAATGGTAATGTTGGACTTTAAGTCCCCATTTTGACAAGACTAATGAATGCAGCAGGTGAGAGTACTATTCCTCCTTCGTCTGCAGTGTCGATTATAGTCTCATTTGTTTAAGAACAGAAGTAAATCTGACCCCCAATGTTACTGCCCAGTTTCCCTCCTTCATTAGTCAGCCAAACTGATGGGCAAGTTTCTCTTGCAGAGATTGGAAGACTGGGCAGAGAGTAACTCCATAATCTCGGATGCACAATGGGATTCAGGAGAGGCCGGGGTACAGTTGAACAATGCGTGAATTTAGAACTACTTATTTGGAAAAATACTAAAGCTAAATCTGGATCACTCTGTTTGTGTTTCGCTGATCTTAGTAGCACTTTTTACTTGGTTGACCATGCGTTACTCTGGTCTACTTTGATTGCATTGCGCTCTCCTAGGAGTGTAATTAGTTTTTTAGCATATTTATGTAGAAATCTATCAGATATGGTGCGGTATAGCTCTAATGGGGATTGTTTCCCCTTGATCAAAATCAAGAGGTTGATTACCCTCGGGTATTAGTGCTTGTTACAAATCTAAATTTCATTTAATTTCATTAGACAGGGGTGCGTTTTGGAACAGCTTCTCTTCTCACTCTTTATTAATGGGGTGGAAGATTCCCTTCAGACCGTGCAGGCTGATGCACCAACAGTTGGCAGGCGACTGAACAAAAGCAAAAGCAGCCTAGATGCTTCCATATGGAGTAGTCACTAAATCAGATGAAAAACCGTTGGCCACCTCAATTGCCAGCTGCACATTGACCACATTAGATACAATTTTTTACAACAACAAAAGAGATGCCACGAACACAGGTTACATTAGAATAGAACAAAAGCTTGACTCTTTTCTTTGTATTGTATGTTGCCAAAAACAGTGCAGCCAACGTGTTTCAACTACAAAGGCTTCATCAGGGTGAAAGAGGGATCTTCCAAAATGAGGGTTATGTAGAAAAGAAAATACGATCACAGCATTTCCTGTCCGGTACGAATTGTTATCTGGGACATGTGACGTTTAACTTAAGAACTGGAAACTGATTTGGGTAAACACCGCACCCTTAAAGATGTGCGCAGATCCTGAAGAATTAACATAGAGGCCTCAAGTGGTTCCCAGCAGCGGCTGGTGGTGCAGAATTGAGCCGTGAGAATCTACTTTCTGTAACTACTAGGACCACTGTGCTTAGCAGCAGCTAATAAACCTGATTTTCTACGCCTAACAGAGTGTCTCGTGTCGCTGTCTGACAAGGCAGGTGAACCCGGAGATATTAGGCGTGCCCTGCGCCGCTGGACCCATAAGGCCCGGTTCTCCAACCCTGAGTACCCCGCCCACCTACTCACCTCACATCACTACACCTAACCCACCCCCTCTGCCTCTCAGCACATCTGTGATAGCTTACGCTCCCCCTATAGATATTAAACCCACAGCTCCCCTCCACCCTAACATCATCCATCTCTCCCGTTACTTCATCCCCGCCCCACAATGGCACTCCTCACCCTCATTCCTCCCAGAACAGCCTCCCCTCCCCAGGTCAGTTGTTCACACATAATAAGACACCCCATTACCGCTCTGAAAACAGGCTGCCCTCAGAACACACCCGGCTCCCTTTTTCCTATCCCACACCCACTATTCACCCAGCCTTCCCCGCAACTCGACATCTACATACACAACCCATCCTCCCACACTCGCTAGATTGCTGCCAACACTACTCACCACAGAACCCGATCACACATCCAACCAGACCACATCGCACCCATCCTCATGCATTACACTACCACCAACATCACTCTTTACCTCACCAGACCCACGATTGGATGAGATTAT
This sequence comes from Lissotriton helveticus, assembly GCF_964261635.1. Taxonomy (NCBI): domain Eukaryota; kingdom Metazoa; phylum Chordata; class Amphibia; order Caudata; family Salamandridae; genus Lissotriton; species Lissotriton helveticus. The sequence continues at coordinate 1,709,044,289 of NC_136067.1, forward strand.
GAACACACTTCACCAAATCAAAAAGGAACTACATGCTTTTAACGTGGTATTTTCGAGACAACCTTGGCGCTCTATTTCCTCGAGATCATCTATCTTGAGAGTGTGCCCATTTCACCTAACATCCACCACGAAAATTATCCCTCCCAGTTGAAAAACAGTTCCCTCCGTTAACACATTAACCCGGCCAATGCGATGCGTCAACCCGCTCGCAGAGAGCGACCTTCAATCTTTACTAGACTCTTATGAACCCTCCACCGCAAACCCCGTAGCTACCACTCATATGACCATCCCTATTATTCCCCTCAACCCATTCAGGCCCTCTACACACAACCTCAGAGGAATTATCGATAACAGCCTAAAAAGAGTCCTTCTCATTCCCACGTCTTCCCTCATCACACCTCGTCTTAAATGCACACTCCTAAACTGTAGATCTGCCTCAAGTCACACAGCGGATACAGCTGACCTTATCATATCACAGGAGCTGGACCTGATAATGCTAACCGAAACCTGGCTAACAGACTCCTCCACGCCACTCATCGACATTCTAGTGCCCCCTAACTACGACATCATTAGATTAGATAGAATTGACAAGATAGAGGGAGGGATCGCCTGTATACATCGTAGTAACATCACGGTTAACAGAGCCATATCCCCTGTATTCCCCTCTTTTGAATACTTTTGTCTCAACATCAGCAGCATTGGCAAACCAGTATGCTCACTACACATCATTTATCATCCACCTGGGGACAACCTCATCTTTACCGAACACCTCATGGATATGATCTCATCGAACACTACTCAAATATTCCTTGGCGACTTCAATCTCCATTGGAATGACCACAACGATGCAGTGGTCAATAGTCTCAGAAACTTCCTGGATGATCTCGACCTCACCCAAATTTGCAACAGCTCCACACATATTAAAGGCTCAATCCTGGATTTAATAATCGCCAAAAGCGACGTCACTCAGTTGGAGTCCATCCTACCCTGTGACTGGTCGGACCACCATATTATCACCTTCTTTATCAAGGAAACAGTGAAACTCAACTCGGCTCAATCCACTAAACCAAAGATTTGGAAAAGAGAATGGAAAAAACTCAACCCCAACACATTACCTGCCTCTAGCTACAACCTTCTTCTGCCTCCTGCAGGTTCTTCTGACATTCACGATCTCACCTACCATTACCTCAATTCCATGACTTCGATAATTAACGAGGTAGCCCCCCTTCAACTTAGTCTCCACTATAGACTCTAAGCCCTGGTACAACAGTCTACTTAACGAAGACTGATGGTCTCTCAGAACTTATGTACGCAACTGGAGATCAGCTCCATCTGATAACCACCTCAAATTACTCAGGGAAAAGAGAATTGCCCATTACAGAAAGATTAAGCGCACAAAAGCAAATTTTTTCAGCCACCAACTAGACCAAGCAAGAAATTGTCCCCAAAAACTTTTCGAGTTAATCAAAACTCGATCTAAGGGTGCTCCTCAACGGCTAAAAGAATTAGCTCGACCACAACCCAACTGTGAAGAATATTCTGCCTTCTTAAATCAGAAGACTGACAACATCCGGAAGGATCTCTTAAAACACCTTTTACTATACAGCGATATTCAGTCGATAACACCCCCTTCACTCCAAACTGCACCACTCCAAAGCCACTCAAAGTTTGTCCTAAAAACGATGCAGCCTGGTCATCCTTTGCTACTTACACTGAAGAAGCTCTATGCAAGATTCTTAATGCCCTGAAGCCTGCCAATCACCTCACCGATCCTCTCCCTGCAAGAGCCGTTAAAGATTTTACCCCATGGCTTTTTCCTCTCTGGACCAAAATCATTAACAGTTCACTGCAACAAGGCAGCATTCCTGGCTCCCTCAAAGTCGTACAGGTATCACCCATTCTAAAGAAACTAACAGCTGACCCTACGGACCTTAACAACTATCGTCCCTCTCCAATATTCCTACCCTGGCTAAACTACTTGAAAAATGTGTACACCACCAACTGACTACACATATTGATCACTTTGACCTTCTAAACAAATACCAATCTGGCTTCAGAGCAGGCCACAGCACTGAATCAGCCATGACACATATTATTGACGACGAGTTACAAATCCTTGACCAGAACAGATGATGCTTACTCATCCTGCTTGACTTATCCTCAGCCTTCGATACGGTCAATCACGAGAATCTGTTGGATCTCCTGAAACGTAGAATGGGGCTATCAGGCTCAGTACTAAACTGGTTTACCTCCTTCCTCCATAACCGCATGCAAAAATTCAAGATCAACAATACTCTCTCCGAACCTGTACCAGTAACACTGGGAGTCCCGCAAGGGTTAGCACTAACTCCGACATTGTTTAATCTGTTCATGGAACCACTCACCTAAATACTTCATGAGTTTAACGCGCATTATCATATATACGCTGACGATACACAACTTTATCTTAAGATCAACACCCTAGAAGACATCAAATCGCTTAACACAACGCTCAGTAACATCCAGACCTGACTGGCGGAGAACCACCTCAAATTGAACGCTCTTAAAACAGAATTCCTCCTTATAGCCCCTCCCGCCAAAGTCCCCTTAATGCAAGATTTGATCAAACACCTTACACACTCAACATTCAACCAACCATCGTGGAATCAGCGAAATCCTTAGGAATAACTCTCGACAGCAACCTCACTATGCAGAATCACATTGGACCACACTACAAGGGGAGCAAACTTCCAGATAAACACCTTGAGAAAGCTGAAACCCTTCTTGCCAGCACATGACTTCAAGCTGTGCATGTCCTATTATGTTCCCCTATTATTTTGGACAGTCTAAGTCTTTTCAAGACTACACACACACGGTTCTGTCTGCTTATCCCCACAGAGAATTGTATCATTCAGATCGTTTGACGCAGAGTCCAGCTTCCATTATAACATCCCTGATTGTGAGTCACCTCGTAAGTGTGCTATACATTACTACAGTAACCTTTTTGCTCACGTATGACTATGATGCAATTTAAATTAACTATCGCTTGTTTTCTCGGTAGCACTAACACGCTACGACGTTCCTCGTCCATTTATGAGATACCAATTACCATGACCTGAGCAATTCACACCTCATGGTAATATTTCCTTTTCACCCCTTTGTCCTTAGAGTGAAGTAGATCCTTTTGACCTATGCCACTCTAATCATTAATCTCTTGTCTAGGTAATACGCCCCACCCCCGTCCTGATGAAGACCCCCTAGCAAGGCATCATCCATTACCTGCCACTATCCGTGGGTCGAAACGTCGACAGCCTTCCTATGTTCAGCCTCCTCCCATATGTACCATGGATTGTGTTTTATTTGGGAAGCATGATGTATATAAAATGAACTTGAACCATTGGTCTACATTTTGTAAATTTAACCATTGCACTGTATATTAAGGTCTTTGGACCATCACTATGTCACTTTAGAGATTACCCTACACCTTTCCTACACTACCACCTTCCCTACCCTTTCCTTTTAGGGGCACATAATACGTTGAATCTCTAATACTGTGTGGCGATATGCACCTACACATTGTGAATAAAAACAATGTTGTTATCATCTTAGGATTCATGTCTTCAATCATTAAGTTTGTATACTACTTCTTTCGTTCTGGGACCCTTTTCTTCTGTACTACATATTCACCCAGGTCACACATCCAACCAGACCACATCGCACCCATCCTCATGCATTACACTACCACCAACATCACTCTTTACCTCACCAGACCCACGATTGGATGAGATTATGAACACACTTCACCAAATCAAAAAGGAACTACATGCTTTTAACGTGGTATTTTCGAGACAACCTTGGCGCTCTATTTCCTCGAGATCATCTATCTTGAGAGTGTGCCCATTTCACCTAACATCCACCACGAAAATTATCCCTCCCAGTTGAAAAACAGTTCCCTCCGTTAACACATTAACCCGGCCAATGCGATGCGTCAACCCGCTCGCAGAGAGCGACCTTCAATCTTTACTAGACTCTTATGAACCCTCCACCGCAAACCCCGTAGCTACCACTCATATGACCATCCCTATTATTCCCCTCAACCCATTCAGGCCCTCTACACACAACCTCAGAGGAATTATCGATAACAGCCTAAAAAGAGTCCTTCTCATTCCCACGTCTTCCCTCATCACACCTCGTCTTAAATGCACACTCCTAAACTGTAGATCTGCCTCAAGTCACACAGCGGATACAGCTGACCTTATCATATCACAGGAGCTGGACCTGATAATGCTAACCGAAACCTGGCTAACAGACTCCTCCACGCCACTCATCGACATTCTAGTGCCCCCTAACTACGACATCATTAGATTAGATAGAATTGACAAGATAGAGGGAGGGATCGCCTGTATACATCGTAGTAACATCACGGTTAACAGAGCCATATCCCCTGTATTCCCCTCTTTTGAATACTTTTGTCTCAACATCAGCAGCATTGGCAAACCAGTATGCTCACTACACATCATTTATCATCCACCTGGGGACAACCTCATCTTTACCGAACACCTCATGGATATGATCTCATCGAACACTACTCAAATATTCCTTGGCGACTTCAATCTCCATTGGAATGACCACAACGATGCAGTGGTCAATAGTCTCAGAAACTTCCTGGATGATCTCGACCTCACCCAAATTTGCAACAGCTCCACACATATTAAAGGCTCAATCCTGGATTTAATAATCGCCAAAAGCGACGTCACTCAGTTGGAGTCCATCCTACCCTGTGACTGGTCGGACCACCATATTATCACCTTCTTTATCAAGGAAACAGTGAAACTCAACTCGGCTCAATCCACTAAACCAAAGATTTGGAAAAGAGAATGGAAAAAACTCAACCCCAACACATTACCTGCCTCTAGCTACAACCTTCTTCTGCCTCCTGCAGGTTCTTCTGACATTCACGATCTCACCTACCATTACCTCAATTCCATGACTTCGATAATTAACGAGGTAGCCCCCCTTCAACTTAGTCTCCACTATAGACTCTAAGCCCTGGTACAACAGTCTACTTAACGAAGACTGATGGTCTCTCAGAACTTATGTACGCAACTGGAGATCAGCTCCATCTGATAACCACCTCAAATTACTCAGGGAAAAGAGAATTGCCCATTACAGAAAGATTAAGCGCACAAAAGCAAATTTTTTCAGCCACCAACTAGACCAAGCAAGAAATTGTCCCCAAAAACTTTTCGAGTTAATCAAAACTCGATCTAAGGGTGCTCCTCAACGGCTAAAAGAATTAGCTCGACCACAACCCAACTGTGAAGAATATTCTGCCTTCTTAAATCAGAAGACTGACAACATCCGGAAGGATCTCTTAAAACACCTTTTACTATACAGCGATATTCAGTCGATAACACCCCCTTCACTCCAAACTGCACCACTCCAAAGCCACTCAAAGTTTGTCCTAAAAACGTTGCAGCCTGGTCATCCTTTGCTACTTACACTGAAGAAGCTCTATGCAAGATTCTTAATGCCCTGAAGCCTGCCAATCCCTTCACCGATCCTCTCCCTGCAAGAGCCGTTAAAGATTTTACCCCATGGCTTTTTCCTCTCTGGACCAAAATCATTAACAGTTCACTGCAACAAGGCAGCATTCCTGGCTCCCTCAAAGTCGTACAGGTATCACCCATTCTAAAGAAACTAACAGCTGACCCTACGGACCTTAACAACTATCGTCCCTCTCCAATATTCCTACCCTGGCTAAACTACTTGAAAAATGTGTACACCACCAACTGACTACACATATTGATCACTTTGACCTTCTAAACAAATACCAATCTGGCTTCAGAGCAGGCCACAGCACTGAATCAGCCATGACACATATTATTGACGACGAGTTACAAATCCTTGACCAGAACAGATGATGCTTACTCATCCTGCTTGACTTATCCTCAGCCTTCGATACGGTCAATCACGAGAATCTGTTGGATCTCCTGAAACATAGAATGGGGCTATCAGGCTCAGTACTAAACTGGTTTACCTCCTTCCTCCATAACCGCATGCAAAAATTCAAGATCAACAATACTCTCTCCGAACCTGTACCAGTAACACTGGGAGTCCCGCAAGGGTTAGCACTAACTCCGACATTGTTTAATCTGTTCATGGAACCACTCACCTAAATACTTCATGAGTTTAACGCGCATTATCATATATACGCTGACGATACACAACTTTATCTTAAGATCAACACCCTAGAAGACATCAAATCGCTTAACACAACGCTCAGTAACATCCAGACCTGACTGGCGGAGAACCACCTCAAATTGAACGCTCTTAAAACAGAATTCCTCCTTATAGCCCCTCCCGCCAAAGTCCCCTTAATGCAAGATTTGATCAAACACCTTACACACTCAACATTCAACCAACCATCGTGGAATCAGCGAAATCCTTAGGAATAACTCTCGACAGCAACCTCACTATGCAGAATCACATTGGACCACACTACAAGGGGAGCAAACTTCCAGATAAACACCTTGAGAAAGCTGAAACCCTTCTTGCCAGCACATGACTTCAAGCTGTGCATGTCCTATTATGTTCCCCTATTATTTTGGACAGTCTAAGTCTTTTCAAGACTACACACACACGGTTCTGTCTGCTTATCCCCACAGAGAATTGTATCATTCAGATCGTTTGACGCAGAGTCCAGCTTCCATTATAACATCCCTGATTGTGAGTCACCTCGTAAGTGTGCTATACATTACTACAGTAACCTTTTTGCTCACGTATGACTATGATGCAATTTAAATTAACTATCGCTTGTTTTCTCGGTAGCACTAACACGCTACGACGTTCCTCGTCCATTTATGAGATACCAATTACCATGACCTGAGCAATTCACACCTCATGGTAATTTTTCCTTTTCACCCCTTTGTCCTTAGAGTGAAGTAGATCCTTTTGACCTATGCCACTCTAATCATTAATCTCTTGTCTAGGTAATACGCCCCACCCCCGTCCTGATGAAGACCCCCTAGCAAGGCATCATCCATTACCTGCCACTATCCGTGGGTCGAAACGTCGACAGCCTTCCTATGTTCAGCCTCCTCCCATATGTACCATTGATTGTGTTTTATTTGGGAAGCATGATGTATATAAAATGAACTTGAACCATTGGTCTACATTTTATAAATTTAACCATTGCACTGTATATTAAGGTCTTTGGACCATCACTATGTCACTTTAGAGATTACCCTACACCTTTCCTACACTACCACCTTCCCTACCCTTTCCTTTTAGGGGCACATAATACGTTGAATCTCTAATACTGTGTGACGATATGCACCTACACATTGTGAATAAAAACAATGTTGTTATCATCTTAGGATTCATGTCTTCAATCATTAAGTTTGTATACTACTTCTTTCGTTCTGGGACCCTTTTCTTCTGTACTACATATTCACCCAGGTCCCAGTGACTATGTTTGGGTATAACCCGTATTTCTGTAACACAGCACATGACTTCAAGCTGGCAGTTCAAGCGCTAGTTATCCCTTGTGTGGAGTACGGAAGTGTCTCTCTGTGTGGCCTTCCAAAAGCCACTACACCTCCCCATAAAGCTTCCATAAATGCGGCGGCGAGACTCTTCACCGGGTCGAAAAGAAGGTCACACATATCCCCAGACTTAAAATCCTTGAATTGGCTACCATTTGAAGCCAGTATTCATCTAAAAATAGCATGCATGACGCATAAGGCCATACATCACAATGCACCCAGCTACCTCGCACAGAAACTGACAATCTCTGGGTGGTCTAGATCTTCGAGAAGTGCGGAAAACCTTCTACTGAAACCTCAAAGATTAAAAAAAAAGAAAACCTACAAACGAACCTTCTCTGGGATGGTGCCCAGGATATGGAATACACTTCCCCCAGAAACGAGACTGAATGCTTCTACTGCATCTTTCAAAAAGGAAGTTAAAGCGATTCTCATGGCAAAAGTCACTTGATCACAGTCTAATGAAATTATGATCTCATTCCGACCCTCACCAGTAATCCGCACTGTGGAAAAGTAAATTTTGCCATGTTCTGTGTCCCTACGCGTCCTCCATCATATGTTCTATGTGCATGATTAATATGCATATGTTATTCCCCATGTTCGATTAAAGACGCAATTATAGTTGTGTCCACCTTTAGTATGTCAGTTTCCAGTTCTCGTGAATACTACGAATATCAGGCCTATGTAAAGCTACGTTGCCACGTTTCTCAGTGTGCACGTTATTCCATTGTAAAGTCCCCGTTTCTAGGCCTCAAAAGGGCCTGGACACCAGATTCAGCTCCTGTCTCCTGAAACCCTCGCTGAGGAGCGATACAGCCCCCGCCTGTATCCTCGACCCTTCACTTACTTCCTGCCTCGCAGTGCCCGGTTCAGCCTGGCTCTGCCAAGAGTATGTTATGATTCGAGTTATCAGTACAGCCCTCCTTCTCTGCATTCCTAAAGCTACTGAATCGCATCAATAGTTTCCGTCATTGTCTAGCCTCTACGTCTCTATGTAAGAGAAATACTGCATTTAATGGTCATTTAATATTCTTCATCACGCACTACATGTAGAATAATGCATGCTCCAGTCTTAGAATCAAGTTAGCCTTTCCCCTCCTGACTTATAGTTTATATCAACATGTTCTCTAAACATCAGATACTAGATACTGCTTAGGTACATGTCGCCCTGACTCTCCAGACTTCAGTCTCTGCTCCTAGCACAGAGTTCATAGCCCCCAGCTTCTCCTAGTAACACGTCATTGCCAGTTTGCGCGCACCATCAGGTTAGAGGTCCCGGCTCCTTAGGTAGCCCCCTCCATGGTTTCCACCCCATTCATGACATATTCTGTTACGTTTGCATCACATGTCTATGTATACGCCTCTGTTACACCTCTTTTCACCCTTATTTTTCGCGACTGCTACGCGTCACGCCTATTGCTCCACCCACTGCTACGCCTATTGCAATGTAATGCTATGTGTTTGCGTTATGTATATATGCTCATGTATCTGTTATTAAAGACCACGCTAGCCTTCTTGTCCAGATCCTGACTCCGGCAGCGCTGCTGGGCCCTGCCATCTTATTCCTATGCAGGTTGTCCTGTTCCTGTCCTTATGCTGTATTAAACCTGCAAACTCCTACTACCTCGAATCTTGACTCTTATTTATTGAGCTATCTGTTATTCATTTATGCATTCAAAAAGAGAGGTATTATTTATTTATTTACCACAGAATGGCGCCCGAAGAGGGACTTGCCCTTTCCCCACGCGCCGGTGAAGCCACGCCGGCCCCCTGACCCTCTGCAGCCGTGACGGAACCATACCGTGCACGTGCAGATATTTCTGCTTCAAGTATCCCTCAGGCCCACGGAGGAGACGGAGGAGGCGGTCCAGCATCCAGACGAGGTGGTGGAGGAACGCGGCGAGTCCCGACCAGAGCCCAAGCCGAGAGTCCAAGGTCCGAGGTATCCGGAGGTCCACCCGTAACTGAAGTCCGAAGTTCGTCGTCCGTCGTCGTAGCAGTCCAGTCCAGTCCGAGGCCTTCCGTTCTTGCTGCCCGGTGAGTACCGTTACTGGGGTAGTATCTAGACAGGGTCAATTTAATTGACTCTGGTCCGTGGGTTGGTGGTACACAGACCCACAAACGAAGTGTCCACTTCGGTGGATACGGGTCCTGACGTGTCTCTGTATGAGACCGGTAAGTTTCGTACTGTTTCAGCAGTGCATCTAGTTTCTGTTCTAGTCAGTTCTGTTCTCGAGAAAATTCAGGTATTCTGTGTCCTGTATTCCAGGTTGTATTCTGTTCGAACTGTTATTCTAAATGTTCTTCATGTATTTTGATGTTGTGGTATGAGTGTGAAGTAGTTATCGTGTTTATTGTGTAATTACGTATTGTGTCTCAGTTACAGTTCAGTCATGCCCTTGTTTTCTAAGTTACGTCAGTTAAAAACTAGAAAGGGTCTGCTGGAAGCAGCAGTTCCTGTCCCGCCTAGGGACAGTCCAGGTCATTTTATGTATCAGAAGCATGGCATAAGTGCCATATTATATCTAGATTTATGGGTCGAGTATACCAAACAGTTAGAGGAAAAGTATAGATGGCCTGTGTCAGGCACATGGGATGCCGAGTGCATCATGAGAGTAGAAGAAGCATTATGGAAAAAGAAAGCCAGACAGTCACAGAAAGATGCCATCGAGCTATGGCGCAAAGAATCTCATAAAAGAACCGAAAAAGAAATCAGAAAGTCAGAATTAAGTAGAGAATCCTTGGAACGAGCCCAAGAAAGGGAATTAATCGAGATTGGTGAACGAGTTAAAACCGAACAGTCAGACAGACAGAGGCATGCTCTTATTAAGGGTATGTATCCTCTTCTTGCCGAGGGCCTGCCAAAAGCGACCCCGGAGGCATCCAGTAACTTTCCGCCACCATTAGTTCCGACCAAGTTACGTCACAAACCGACCGCAGCTGATATTTTCATCTCGTCCTATTTGGACGACACAGTCCCAGAATATGCAAATCCTGTTACTACTCCGCCAGTCCCTGTAAATCAGGCACTTCCCGCTCCTCCAGACACCGGAGTACCTGTTACGGTACCCCCGGTCCAGCCCGCCATACTAGTTCAGCCCGCATTTCAATTTCCTGCCACACTAGTACGAAGAGGATCAGTAGACGATTCTAGTTTAGGGGCCGCAGGAGGAGGTCCTCCTCAGACCCCGCCGCCACACAAGCGTTTAACGTCAGCCGAATTACATGCTCAAGCGTCACAGCGTACGCCCAGACATCAGTCTGTAGCAGAAATAAGAAAAGCCCTTAATGAATGCAGCTATGATCCAGTCCCAGGCGAGGATAATATGGTTTTATATTCATTACGTGTAAGAAAGGTGGCCGAGTATCTAGTCACCCTACCAGATATGAAAGAAGATCTAGACAGAATATATCGTTTCATCCGTACAGGGGATGATCCAGAAAGCATTGGCGAAGTCATGTCTCAAAGGAAAGCCGAGACCCAGCTCATGATACTAAAGTTTTTGATTAATTGTTTAATAAGAGAACAAGATTACCCGTCCAAAGATCAAGCCGAAATGAGAACCCTGACAAAGTGGAGTGATAATATAGCCGAGGGTAAGCACAGGACCATCAGTGCTATGGAAAGTATGTACAAGAAAATCCGTAAAGAAATAATAAAGTTACACGAACAGCGTAAAGCAGCACAAGTAAGCGAGAAAGAAAGTAACTCTGATACTGAAGAGGTAGACGACGAGAATCCCGCCAGAATAGCGTATGTAGGAAAATCTAGATTCCCAGATCGCCATTTACGCCTAGAACACAAGTCAACTTTCCATCATCCAGCACCAGAACAAGGTTCTCTAGAACAAGTGTTTCAAGCTACCGATCACATTCTGAAATCACGAATCGGTTACAGTGAGTTAAGTACTATGCATGAACAAGAACTAGTCCGATCAGCAGTCCGATGGATTACTGATTCTACCACTTTTCCAGACGAAATAGTGGCACAAATGTTTCTGAAAATGCCCCCAGCCGAGCAACGACTGGTGGGTATGTATATGATTCAGCACCTCATTACATTGTATGAGGGTCAGCACTCTGATCCAGGCCCGTTACATGATATCCTGAACGAGTTACTCCAGTATAGATGGAAAGGTTTAGGTACCGATTTAATTAGTGTCATCCTAGAACAGCGTCACAAATATAGAACGTTTTTGAACCCGCATTTTGTTCATGTCTCACCCCCAGAAAGTAAACCATTTTACATGGAGAGACAGAATCCGTTACGAGAAGTCCACCCAGTTAGAGGAACGGGTGGCGAACTAGAACGAGTGTTTGTTTACACCCCGATCACAAAGATGGAACTCTTAGAGATGAAAAAATTAATTCCCTGTCATGATAAAGATCCAGCAGGGTTCCATCGAGAATTAAAAGACATGCTCCGTATGGGAGAATACACGTATCCAGATATAATTAAAATGTTAAAGGTTCTGCTGCCCGCAGGGGTGTATGAAAAGCTCAAGGAAAAAGAATGGGAGGTGGGAGAGAAAAAGATCGATTGGGCAGTTCTAGAAGCTGAAGATAAGGCACGAGTACCAGGTACCGGTCTTGGAGCGAAATGTAAAGAATTACCTGAATTATTGATTCAAGTTTTACCCAGATTGTTAACAACGAAAAAGGAAGACTGGGATGCAATCTCAGCCTGTAAACAGAAACAAGACGAAGACATTAGTGATTTTTATTCTAGATTTGAGAAATGTTTTAGCATCAACAGTGGCCTCAAGACAAGTAGTGAGTCATACCCTCACCTTTTTGTTACTAAATTAGTCGAGAATTCAAGTCCACCAATTAAGAATCGAGTTTTGAAAGTCGAAAGTACCTGGCAAGCTAATACCCCGTCCCAGATGTTACAGATGCTCCAATACCACCAGAATAGAATCAGGGAAGAACAAGAACACGAGAGAAAGCGTATGAAAGACACGAAAATGAAAGTACTAGTTGCACAATCTGTTCCTCAAGACAGTCAGAAGAGGGGTCCGAATCAAGCCAGTCATCCTGCAGCTCCCGTTAAAGGGAACTGCAATTATTGTAAACAGCCAGGTCATTTTATAAACGAGTGTGCAGTTCTGAAACACAACATAGCTACTGGTAAGACTAAAGAAAGACCACGTCCGCCTAGACAAGAACAAGTTTCACAGACTCCTCAGCCACAGAATGCACCACAGACAGTTACAGCACCGCAGCCCATCGCTGCAACACAGCACGTTACACAGCAGATGTACCAGTATGCACAGTCTGAGTATCCAGAGTATCAGCCATATTCATGAAACAGCCTAGAGAGGGAGGTAGGCTTGCCTCTCATCGAGATACCTGTAGATCAAGAAGGTCCCTATGTTCACAGTCAAGTATTAGGGAAAGACAGAAAGTTTCTGATTGATACAGGGGCAAGTAGGACCACAATTAGTCACGCCGAAGTTCCAGGGGCTCCGCTCTCAGGCTCAAGAAATGTTTCCCTTGGATTTTCAGGAAAACCCATTGTAAATGAAATATCAAAGCCAGTTACTCTAGAAGTAGGTCCATTGTCCCGTACCACTGATCTGTTACTTACTAAGTCATGTCCAGAGAATCTATTAGGTATTAAAACACTGAAAGAGTTAGGTGCAGTTATATGCTGTTCCCCAGAGGGAATACGATTGTTCCTGCGTGACTTTAAGGGTCACTATGTATTACGAGATTTTGATCCCAGATTGTCCAATGTTCCGCAGCATCTATGGGCGCAAGGTCCAACTGATGTTGGTTATATGCAAATCACACCCCATCGTGTAACTCTCAAGCCAGGTGTAGTGTTACCACGAATCAGACAGTACAGATTGCCACCGGAGGCTGTAGCAGCCTTATCCAAAATTATTGACGAGCTCATCGCTCAAGGAGTGGTTGTAGAAAATGACTCCAATGTATGCAATTCTCCGATCATTCCAGTCATGAAACGTACTGATCCAAATGCACCCCCAGTATATCGATTAGTGATTGACCTACGAGAGCTTAATAAATTTATTATTCCCCAGTACCCAGTGGTCCCAGATATCTCTTCCCTATTAACAGCCATTGATTCCGAAGCCATGTTCTTTACTGTAATCGACCTCAAGAATGCATTTTTCAGTGTCCCCATTCATCCAGACAGCCAGTTCCTTTTCGGATTTTGTTTAAACGGAAGGAGCTATATGTTCACACGAGCTCCTCAAGGTTTCACAGAAAGTCCTAGTATTTACAGTCAAGCACTTAAGAGACAACTAGACAACATTCACATGCCAACTGACACTGCCCTGCTCCAGTATGTCGATGATCTACTGGTCACAGCCCGTTCTGAATGTGCTTGCGAGCGAGCATCCCTCACAGTTCTGTATTTCCTAGCCGAGATGGGGCACAAGGTGTCCCCTTCGAAGCTTCAATTCTGTGTCCAGCAAGTGGTCTACTTAGGACACTTACTGTCCAAGAGGGGTAGGCAGTTGACACCTGACCGTATCCAGTTAATAGCGAGTCTTCCTCAGCCCAAGACCCAGAAGGAGGTACGTGCTTTTATCGGCCTCACTTCTTACTGCCGACAATGGATTCCTCAGTATGCATTTCTAGCCAAGCCACTGATACAGTTAACGACACAGGAGACAGCCGTATCGACTGTCCTCCCTTGGACATCTGAACATACACTCAGTTTCAATGAGTTAAAGAAAGCCCTATGTCAAGCTCCAGTTCTAGCTACACCAAACTACAGTAAGCCTTTTACACTTTTCGTCACAGAACGCGAAGGTACAGCATTATCTGTTCTCACACAAGATCAAGCAGGACAATACAAGCCTTGTGCTTATTTTTCGAGCACATTAGATCCTGTAGCCCAGGCTCTCCCTGCGTGCCTCAAGTCAGTTGCAGCCACAGCACTAGCTATCAGACAAAGTGATTCCATAGTATTAGGACACTCCCTGACAGTACAAGTCCCACACTCCGTGGAAGTTCTTTTAAACCGAACACAGACTCAGCACTTGACAATTGCACGTTTAACAGGTTATGAATTGACACTGTTTCAGCCACACATAGAAATCAGACGCTGCAACGTTTTAAATCCTGCTACACTGTTACCGTCAGTTACTTCGAATTCTGACACACATGACTGTGTGGAAGTAGTCAACATCACGACCAAGCCAAGACAAGATCTGACAGATATTCCATTACCAGATCCCGACCTGACACTTTATGTGGATGGTTCATGTATGAGAACAAGTACAGGAGAACTAGTCGCCGCGTATGCAGTGACCACTGACACCGAAGTTATTGAGACACACCGTATTGACACCCTGTCCGCTCAAGCAGCAGAGCTAGTTGCTCTGACACAAGCCTGCATACACGCTAAGAACCGGAAAGTTAATGTTTACACAGATTCACGCTACGCATTTGGAGTCGTACACGACTTTGGAGTGCTCTGGCAGGAGAGAGGTTTCATGACTTCTCATGGAACCAAGATTCAGCATGGTCTCCTTATTCAAGCTCTGTTAGATGCAATACATTTACCGACATCCATTGCTATCATGAAATGCAAAGCACACACGAAAGTTACTGACATTATTTCCCAGGGTAACGATCTAGCAGATCGCACAGCCAAGCTTACAGCACAGACTCCAGACATTCCAGTTAACATGACACACACTCCAGGTCCGACTACATGTATGACAGTTAACCACTTCAGCGCTAATGACAAGGGTAACTCGTCATGGACTTTCCATTGATTTCAATGGAAAGTCAATGGAAGCTCATCAGGTACCTTAGCAGCCAAGTGGTTAAGGACCCTACTCAAGATGTCATAGATATCCAGTTACATGCTACTCCCGAAGAAATCAAGAAATGGTCCGAACAAGGAGGGGTCCAGACAGATCAAGGATGGTTAACGAAAGGAAAAGCCACTTGGTTTCTCCCCGACTCTATGGTTCAAGTCATTATCAATACTGCACATAGTCCAGCACATTTAGGAGAAAAAGCTATGTTAGACAGTATCCAGAACATTTGGTTCAACAAGCATTTACGAGCTGCAGCCAAGCAGAAAGTCCGTACCTGTATGATATGTTGTCAGTTTAATCCAGGTAAAAGTGTCCCGGTGGAACAAGGGGGATTCCAACCTCCTGACCACCCTTTTGAAGTCCTCCAGATGGATTATATTCAGATGGAGCGATGTCGAGGTTTCAAGTATGTCCTCGTAGTTGTATGCGCTTTGTCCAGGTGGACAGAAGCATATCCAGTCCCAGATTACACAGCCGCGACCACTGCCAAGCAGTTGGTTCGTGAGTTCTTCCCCCGTTATGGACTCCCTAGGGTCGTATATTCTGATAACGGCCAGCCATTCTCCTCAGAGTTAATGAAGCATGTTTCCCTTTTGTTAGGGTACCAGTGGAAGTTCCATTGTGTACGCCACCCTGAAGCAGCAGGTCTCGTAGAGAGACATAACCAGACCCTGAAAATCCGCATCGCCAAAGTATGTAAAGAGAAAGGTGTGGACTGGCTAGTAGCTCTGCCAGTCGCTTTGTTCTATATGCGCATGGTCGCACATTCCAGATCAGGTCTGTCCCCGTATGAGGTCGTTTTCGGCCGCCCTCCTAACATGTGGGGTACACCCAGACCCCAAAGTATTACCGATGTTTCAAGTAATATGCTGACAGATTACCTAGCTTCCTTGATGTCTGCCCTCAACTCTTGTCGTTCACAGGTTGCCGCCGCATTTCCAGACAATACCGAGGTGGCACCGCATGAAATCGTTCCAGGATCCATGGTCCTGGTGCGAAATTTTGACCGCTCAAGTCCGCTAGAGCCTCGCTGGAAGGAGCCCCGACAGGTCCTCCTCGCCACCCGTACAGCCGTGAAGTTGGAGGGACGCAAAGGCTGGGTGCATCTTTCACATGTAAAGAAATTTTATGGACTGAAACCCGTCTCAAAGAACATTTCCCAGGATTTGAAGGATTACCAAAGTACTATTCTCAAGGACTGTCCCGCAAAGAACAATGATACTGCACCCTCCCTGTTAGAGAAAACTCCACAGCAGGAGTATAAGTTGAAACTCCGGTCTAGTAAAATAAGTCAGCCAGTTTGATTGTCTAAGTCCTCCCCTAGGTGAAACGGTTAGACTGTTTCTGACATGTATAAAATAGACCCCCATAGTGAGAGAGTTAGTCAAAACTCAATCCGATGTATCGTTTTTCTATGTTTCATATTATTTCTCAGCATTATGATTTCCTGCACCAGTTATGCATTTTACCTGTATTTTCCAGTTTCTCATGTAAATAAGTCTGCTAATGTTACGGTGGAGCACACGTTTAGTGATCTGCCTCCTCATGAACTCTCTTACCGCCTCGCTATGCGAAACAATTCTTTCATCCGCATGTTACATTATTCACACCAGACCAGCAATGCCACTAATTGTTGGGTGTGTGGTCGACTCCCCCCTTTTCAGACACCGAAGGGAGTTCTGCCACTCTTTCCTTATCCTTTTTCACATAATGGTTCGTGTGGAGCATGGTCCACGTTAACGTCATCCTCAACAGATATGTCTTTTCTTAACAGTACATGTTTTCCAGACAAGCAAGGTCTCCCCCACAGAACCGGGTTAGATCTAGAAAATGAAGTGTATAATTTAGGTAATTATTCTTCGAATTTCATGGTCCTGAATGTTCAGTCTGATACTACTCCAGACTTACCTGCAATTTCAGTACTACCAGTCAAAGGCGAATTATGTGTCCGAAATAATGGTTCTACACACGTAGGACATAGTGATTGTACTACTATTGTCAAGTATAGTGACAGTAGGAAATCTATTTTCAAAGCTTCACGTCATTCTTATTTTATTTGTGGTCAGACCGCATATGTTCGTCTGCCCCTCGATTGGGAGGGAACCTGTTACATTGCCTTCCTACTGCCACCAGTTTTTCTAGCCCCACCCGACTACCATAGGAATTCCCACCTAGTACATACTAGACACAAGAGAAACCTCCCGATTGTCGATTATACTGAAACTGCTCTAGAACAATATATAGATATCAATAAAGGTGTCTTCCCTTATTTAGGTACAGTTGTGAATAGTAAACTGATACGTAGGTTAACCAGAACCCTTGAAGCAGTAGTAATTGAGACTACTTCTGCTCTAAGTAATTTAACCGAGGAACAATCCTTTATGAGAATTGTCGTGCTCCAGAATCGTCTCGTCCTTGACGTCATATTGGCCGATAGGGGCGGGGCCTGTAGAGTCATCGGATCTAGTTGCTGCATTTTCATTCCAAATAACGCGCCGTCTGTTTATTCAGCTATAACCAGACTCCATAAAATTGCCCATCTGTTACACCAAAATCCAGGCACCTGGACATGGTCCGGTTGGTTCTGGAATATAATTTCCGCTTGGGGATGGAAAGTCTTGTCCTTTCTAGGTATTGCAGTAGCGATCATATTTAGCTGCTGCCTCTGTATACAATGTGGCCCTGCGATTTGCGGCATTTGTGCTACCTCTTGTATTCCTAGTCCCAAGCCCCGTTCTAAATCCCGTTCCAAGAATATTCGAGACGAGCAAATGATACTGTATGAAATGATAGATGGTATCATGAATATTGATGTTTCCTGAAGGAAACGTAGTGACAAGGAGGGAATGTGGAAAAGTAAATTTTGCCATGTTCTGTGTCCCTACGCGTCCTCCATCATATGTTATATGTGCATGATTAATATGCCTATGTTATTCCCCATGTTCGATTAAAGACGCAATTATAGTTGTGTCCACCTTTAGTATGTCAGTTTCCAGTTCTCGTGAATACTACGAATATCAGGCCTATGTAAAGCTACGTTGCCACGTTTCTCAGTGTGCACGTTATTCCATTGTAAAGTCCCCGTTTCTAGGCCTCAAAAGGGCCTGGACACCAGATTCAGCTCCTGTCTCCTGAAACCCTCGCTGAGGAGCGATACAGCCCCCGCCTGTATCCTCGACCCTTCACTTACTTCCTGCCTCGCAGTGCCCGGTTCAGCCTGGCTCTGCCTCTGAGTCTGCCAAGAGTATGTTATGATTCGAGTTATCAGTACAGCCCTCCTTCTCTGCATTCCTAAAGCTACTGAATCGCATCAATAGTTTCCGTCATTGTCTAGCCTCTACGTCTCTATGTAAGAGAAATACTGCATTTAATGGTCATTTAATATTCTTCATCACGCACTACATGTAGAATAATGCATGCTCCAGTCTTAGAATCAAGTTAGCCTTTCCCCTCCTGACTTATAGTTTATATCAACATGTTCTCTAAACATCAGATACTAGATACTGCTTAGGTACATGTCGCCCTGACTCTCCAGACTTCAGTCTCTGCTCCTAGCACAGAGTTCATAGCCCCCAGCTTCTCCTAGTAACACGTCATTGCCAGTTTGCGCGCACCATCAGGTTAGAGGTCCCGGCTCCTTAGGTAGCCCCCTCCATGGTTTCCACCCCATTCATGACATATTCTGTTACGTTTGCATCACATGTCTATGTATACGCCTCTGTTACACCTCTTTTCACCCTTATTTTTCGCGACTGCTACGCGTCACGCCTATTGCTCCACCCACTGCTACGCCTATTGCAATGTAATGCTATGTGTTTGCGTTATGTATATATGCTCATGTATCTGTTATTAAAGACCACGCTAGCCTTCTTGTCCAGATCCTGACTCCGGCAGCGCTGCTGGGCCCTGCCATCTTATTCCTATGCAGGTTGTCCTGTTCCTGTCCTTATGCTGTATTAAACCTGCAAACTCCTACTACCTCGAATCTTGACTCTTATTTATTGAGCTATCTGTTATTCATTTATGCATTCAAAAAGAGAGGTATTATTTATTTATTTACCACAGCACTATTACAAGAGTCCAATGATATCCTAGTCACACTATCTACCTTCGAGCTGACTCAACAGGTTTGCCATGTTTGGGTCCTAATACTACCCTGTGCAATTTGTTGGTTATGTATATTTGTTTTACCTGCTTCTATTTGTCTCTTTAACTAGATGTATCCAATATAAAGCGCTCTGATATCCGCAAGGATTTTGTTCCCGCTCTATGAGACCTCCAAATAAATAAAATAAATAATACCTTGGAGAGTAGTGTCATGGTTATTTGACGTGGGTGAGAAAAATGTGGATGTTGATAACGTGCTGTGTATTCTTCACTATAGGAAAGAGTGTCTTTCTGAGACATAATTTGAAACAAATCAATCATTAATGGGCAGCAATTACTCTCCACCTGAGGTAGCAAATAGACATAACAACCAACGGTTGGACCTATGACTCGCTTAGATCCAGGGTAGGCACAATTTCTCAAAAACTCTCTCGGTGGGGGTTAGAAATAAAACGTTTGAATTAGTCAGAAAAGAAAATGTCAACGTACGTTATAACTGGTAAGCCCACACATGCAAAGACAATTAAATAAAACTGAGACCCAAACAACTGCTTAAATTTGTCATCATTAATGATATATTAGAAATACTCTAAAAGCTAAAATATTATAACGGTGTTGTGCTTTAGTTGTAACATTGTGATGGGGTTGTGATACGTGAGGTGCAGACTCAATTAATGTACAAAAAGAGATAGAAACTTTAGTATCAATAATGGGCTCCATTGATCATATACAAATACATTTAATTATTCCAAGATTCAGTTATTTCTAGTATATCAGACAATTTGGGTTTATAAAATCGTTTTTACCTGGTATAACATATAAAGGTATTTAAAATTGTGCTTTTGTCATTACCCTTCTCCAATGCACGTTTGGGTGTAGTCAGTACAGTGTGTTTGGATGCTATTACATTATGGTTCAACTATGTTTTTATGCAACCTCGTGAAATATTGCTTTGCGCTCTTTTGAAATTTTTCTGAATACTCTCCTTAAACAAGCATTTGTAATGCAATAGGTCTTGCATTTGCGAGAGTTTAAGCGCTTGGCGTTGTAAAGGACAATGCCTTTTATTTATCTGTTTTGATAATTAACGCATAAATAAAAGGCATTGTCATTTACTATGCCAATAGTTCAAACTCTTGTAAATGCGAGACCTATTTTATTTCAAAGAAGCAGCCGCCATTGTCCAGGGCTGCTTGGAAAGTGAAAGTGCAAATTGCGCTCTGAATGGTGCAGGAAAGCATGTTGTGTCTGCAGTAGGAGAAACTCAAGAAATAAAATAGTGCTTACAGACTAAATAAGATATACTGTGTAACAATAGAAGTAAAAATATGGGCGGAGAGTGGATGAAGCTTCAACTCCATACTCGAACACAGAATGCCACGCAGAGCAGCTCATGCAGTGCCCAGGCTCGACCGAAAAAAACAAAAGAACTTTGATACCCACTAGTGTCCACGTGCTACGTTCTGCATGCCGGGGCATTCCAATTCACTTCCTTGATGTAATCAGTAGCGGTTGGTGGTGGGAGTGCTGCCGGACAGTGATGTGGGGCAGGGTAGGGGGTAGTAAACTATGGAATACGGTCAAATACAAGTGAGTAAACATATAAATGAATAAAATGAATTTCGTTGCGCGCACTGAATTGCCAATTTCGATGCAGTGCGCACAACAAAATTCGTTTTATTTATTTATATGTTTACTTACATGCATTTGGCTGTCTTCCATAGTTTACTACCCCCCACCCTGCCCATCCCTCGCCCTACGGCACCACCCGGGAGCACTCCCACCACCGACTGCTACTGGGCGTGATGATGCAGCTGCACTACGCATGATATTCCAGCGGGTTTGTTCTGCATTGGGTGGAGCTTTTGAGCTCCAAAGTGACAGGCTGTGCATATTGCCACCGGATTGCTTTACGCTTGATGCCAGTCGGAGTTAATCACTTGCTGGCTGCTTTTTCCTTTACATTGTTGAATAGATTCCCGATGTGAGGCTGTTTAGCTCCATTGTTTTTGTTTGCTGCACTATGCTTTTCTCCTGCTCTGCATCATTTGTACGTTATTACTCCTCTTGGTCTTCCTTTCCATTGCCTCTGGTGGCAAGTTTTGGATTCAATCTTTTTGACTGTCCCCCACTTTTCAGTTTTGTAAGTCAGTTTTCATTTTAACTATTCTTGCCAATCTGTTTTTTTATTACCCACACGTATTTGGTTTGTCCTCTACCGAGACAGGCTCTATTCCTGATGACTGACCATAAAGAGATGGGGAACGCAGTAATCAATTTATGCCATTGACTTGCGTAGAGCAAAGATAAATATATTTGTTTGCAACTCACAAAAATAATTTGAGGGTCAATGTACTGAAATATCTTTGAGCACAACCTTGTGTGCGATTTTTTTTGTTGCATTATGTAATC
The DNA here is from genome assembly GCF_964261635.1 of Lissotriton helveticus. Classification (NCBI taxonomy): domain Eukaryota; kingdom Metazoa; phylum Chordata; class Amphibia; order Caudata; family Salamandridae; genus Lissotriton; species Lissotriton helveticus. The sequence continues at coordinate 1,709,066,139 of NC_136067.1, forward strand.
GGAGATGTTTAGTAGTACAAAATCATAATAATACATATAAACAGTCACAAATGGACAACATGAATATTTACACACAAATTAACATATAATTACAAAAAATATATACCTATTGCATGATCATTTCTTGCCTGCTCCAACCAAAATTTTTTAAAGCGTTAGTGGTGTTTCTGAATGCACTTCAAAAGTCCATAATATACCCGGAGGTAGCCAGGCAGTCAAAATACTTTACTTCGATCACACAGATCAACAAAATAGAAAATAGACAAAGTTTACAGCGTACTAAATAGATAAAAAAGGACAGTCCATCTGTTATCATAAAATTGATAAAATTATTAAAACAAGATAAAAGAATTCGTAGGCTAAACACATATAAAGATTACAAAACAGTCAACTGTATTCATCTCCGTTATAGCTGTTCAGGAGATGACTTACATATCTAATATGAACTTGGAGCGCCTTATCCAGGTTGCCATAAGAAATCTGGCCACCCGGAAGACATGGGGCCTACCTGCACTTGTACTTAAAATTCTAAAAGCAACCTGATGTTTCCTAGTACCAAGATTCGTACACAGTGGAACTATCCACTTTGCTCGCGACCTACTGTACTGAAGACAAAAGAACAATAAGTGTTCCAATGTTTCTCCCCCCTCCCCACCCCCCCACATACCGGACACCTTCCTCAGTCCCTATGGACCAGTTAAAATTAAAGAATTTGACCTGATGGATACGGTATTTAAACTGTAGATATCTCAAAACTCATAAATGGTTTAAAATCAATAAAGGATAAAGTGAGACTACCTCTGTTATTAGTCACTAAGTCCAAAGCTGCTGCTTCCAAAATAGATTTTTGATCTTTCCTCTAGATAACTTGCATAATTGATCTGGAAAAAGCCAATTATCATGTAGACTGAACCTCTATAAGAAGGTTTTGATAAGATGAAACCAGGGGATTTTGACTACACCCAGATGGGTCAACAAAAGACACCTTTGCAATGGGGTTCAAGATCGGCTGTGGTTCATAAACGATGCCAAAACAATAACCTTCTTCATTCAATTTTGTGCAATGTCTTCCTCTGGGCAAGAGATAAATACGAGGTACAAGAGGCGTACTGACTGGAAATGAAAGGATAGACCTCATAAACCTATGGTCAGCCATAGCAAGGCTATTATGGTTTGATAATCCCCATACTTCAGCACCATACAATACAGACCCAATACATTTAACATTATAACTCTCCAAAACAGGAAGAAGTTTTGCCATGAACCTTAACCAGATGTACAGACTTTTGGGTAAGCATTGATTGGTCCTTTTCAAATCTGCTGGGCCCACCTCAGATTAGGTTTTAACTGTATGCCTTAATAATAGAAGGATTACACACAATCAATATGCATGTTTTCCACCAAGATATGTCTACTACAATGAAAATGTCTGGCCCTAGAGAAAAATATGCATTTGGTTTTGTTACCATTTAGCTCAAGGCCCCTCTCAGCACAAAATGAAGAAAAATAGTTCAAAAGCAGTTGTAGACCTTGCAGTGTCTTCGAAATTAATAAGGTATCTGCAAAAGAGAGGTCTGGAACCCTCCTTCCCCCGAAACTTGGTACATCACACCCCTCCTTACTGAATCACCCCATTAATATCCAAAGAAAAAAAATAGGGGCTAAAACACAGCCCTCTGACTCTTTAATTCACCATAAATGGATCAGTAAGCTGTCCATCTGTGCCCCATTGAACCTGAGCCTTATTTCCGATGTAGAGTCTCACTAAAATGTTCAATAGGAAGGGGCAAATACCCAGTTTTTTCTGTACTCTCCACATACCTGCCTGGGGAACAAGGTCAAATGCTGTAGGCAGGTCTACAAAAGCGGCATACAGCTTTCCTCCATGGAGTAGCACCTCGCGCAATATAGACACAGGAACTGAAGGACCTGATCCAGGGTACTGATACTTATGCGAAAACCCACCCGGAAGTCAGATAGAATACCCTCCTCATCAATTCAATTCTGCAAGTGAAACAGTACTTGTTTGCAGAATTGTTTTTGCAATGAATTAAATTGATGGTAGGATAGTTCGCTGAGTTTGCCCGACCCCCCTTCTTGTAGATGGGCAGGATCTTTGCAAACTTCCACGAAGGTGGAATTGCAAGACCCAACAATATAGCATTTGACAGAATATTTATATACTGACCCCACATTTCCGTGTTGGCTTTAAATAAATCCTTAGGAATCCTGTCCAGACCTGGGGCACGGGCAGGAATACACGAATTATTGGCATTTAGAGTCTCTGATAAAGAAAAGACAAGAGTGTTATTAAAATCCTAAGCATAGACACATTCACTCATTTTATCATTCATAACTATTGCTCCACTAATAGAATATAACTTGCTGAAATGCTCTACCCAATCATCGGGTTGTACACAATGGTCTAACACGGTTTGAATACCTGTAGTACAAGTGGAGGCCAGGCGCCAAAATGTATGGCTATCCTTAAAAATCATGACCTCATGAAGAGTTACCAACATTTTGTCCTCCCACTCCTCCATTACCTTGACAAAACCTGTCTATATTTTAACCTAGAGCTGGTTAAATTATGGCGCATAGTTCCCCGCGAAGTCTCAGCGCCAGGATGCCTGTAAGGTGATAGCTGCACTATATAAATATTTTAAATAATAAATAATTTCACTGCCACCAAAAACTCGCTTTTAGCTAGCCTACTGGAGTGATAGTACCATAGGTTTGCCTTAGGGAAACTCACTCCCCCCCCCCCCTTTTGGTGTTTTACTCAACAGATTCCTGATCAGGTTGAAAAGTGCAATATGTCCCCGCTCCAGCACCTCGCAGCACCTCACATTTGGTGGAAACAGCAAGGTCTGATAGAAACTCTACTTTTGTTCTTACTTTAGAAACTACTGCCTCAAGAGATAAGGGGTTTTAACCATCCATTTCCACACTATACTTTTTTGGCTGTTAGATGCAGAAAGGCACTCCAGGTCACAAGCCCTCTTCAAGGCTGGGTTTATCCTAAAATGATCAGACAGGGTTAGGGTTAGTGCATGGTGGTCAATGTTGACCACTTCCATATCAATTACATGCGCCCATAACTTCACATCTGCAAGAAAGTAATCAATACAACCCTCATAATCAGGTCAATTAAAAGTAATTTTAACTAAATGATCAGATGCTGTGCTGCCATCAAAATTAAGTGTGAGGGCCAAAACCTTGCTGGCTTTTAAAGACCAGCGTACCGGAGGCAAATCCAGCTGGGGAATACCATCACAATCTGCGGTCAATTCCAATTGGTTATCAATCTGGGGTTCAAATGTTGTATTAAAGTCTCCTGCCACCAAAAGGAAACCACTCCCAATTTTTGCTGTGATTGCTGTCTAAAGGATATTGCGAACCACCAACTCTGCTGGATCAAGACTCCCTCTATTGCAAACTTTAACAATGGGAAAAGCCATAACAGAGGTCAAAATAAGCACAATCACTATCAAATCTAGTGAGTCAGTATGGATTTTCTTAATTTGGAATTGTAGGGAAGTTTTAACCCAAATCCCAAGCCCACCTGAGGGTCTGCCCCTTTCACACTGGGTTGCGTTTACATTTACAGACGTGAAGCCACATCTATGGATAGGTGACAAATCCCAGGTCTCTTGAAAGAGGCAAACATCATGGGAATCGATACAGTTACCCAAGTCCAAGTCAGGTAGCAATTTTGAAATTCCAGCAACATTCCATGACAAAAATTTAAATGGAGGAGCATTTGGCTGGACTCTCATTAACCATTGGCTCTATAGCCGAAAAAGGGGAAGCTGGAGCAGTCTGCTCGTGAGGGATAACCAAGCATAATTCAGACCCAGAACGTGTTGCATTTGCACTAATTGGCTTTCTCCTGACTGCAGGAGACTGGCTCACTAATTGAGTGTGCATAGTGGCTTTATCAAAACACAGAGGAGCAGAAGAGGTAACCACATCAGGTTCATCTATAAAAGCTGGGGATGATGCCAGTCAAGGGATAGACCCTTTTGTCCTATGGGTGATGTCCCCTCTAACCAGTAGCAGAGCCCGTGCAGTGGTGCTAGTGCCCATTTCCTGGTTCCGATATTTTATCACAATTTGGGTTTTTGCCCAGAGGTAGCAATGGAAAGGTTCAAATAGAGCCTCCTTGTGACAAGTCTTGAGCTTCCCCAACATAAAAATTTAGTAATTCTCAACAGTTCTCAACCTGAGCAATTCTAGGTAAAAAAAGTCAATAAAGTCCAATCAAAAATACTGATTTTCCAATGAAGTAGTTTCAAAATATATTCTTCTTTATTTCTTCAACAGTTCATATGCAGTCACAACGCACAGTTCTTCCAATCATTTTCTTAATGTACAATTCGTTGCCAACACGTGTTTCGTCCGGCTAATAAGCCTAAGGACTTCGTCAGGGCAGTTAACAAAAAAGGTTTTGTAGAGTAGAATCTAATGGATTGTGTTCTCTTTAAGAGGAGAATAACCTTCTCTTTACTTGAAAGTCATCAGAAAACCGGGCACTCTCTTTTTTATATAGTCACAAGTTATCTCTTCTTATATGCCCGTTTTATAATCGTCTCGTTCGGTACTAGAAATCACTGGCAGCTCGGCGTCTAGCTAGACAAGCTGCCAGTGATTTCTAGTACCGAACGAGACGATTATAAAACAGGCATATAAGAAGATATAACTTGTGACTATATATAAAAGAGAGTGCCCGGTTTTCTGATGACTTTCAAGTAAAGAGAAGGTTATTCTCCTCTTAAAGAGAACACAATCCATTAGATTCTACTCTACAAAACCTTTTTTGTTAACTGCCCTGACGAAGTCCTTAGGCTTATTAGCCGGACGAAACACATGTTGGCAACGAATTGTACATTAAGAAAATGATTGGAAGAACTGTGCGTTGTGACTGCATATGAACTGTTGAAGAAATAAAGAAGAATATATTTTGAAACTACTTCATTGGAAAATCAGTATTTTTGATTGGACTTTCTTGACTTTTTTACCTAGAATTGCTCAGGTTGAGAACTGTTGAGAATTATATATAACTGGCATACTTAGTATGCCTGTTTGATTACAACTTTTGACAAGGGTTGTATCTCCACCTTAGAGCATTGACTAGATGACCTAACAAGTTGGACTATACAAGTGAACACTATCTTTTGCGCATAAATTTCCCTCTTGTCAGTTCTTGTTTTAAATAAAAATGTAGTAAGTTCGTCTTCTGTTGGCTCCTCAAAAGAAATAACAGGTCAACGCATTTTGGCCTCTATCGAATTGCAGGCCTTATCAGAAACAGTGTTTGACAAGCACTCAGGTAGTAAAAAAACCTAAAATGCTGTGTCAAACAATTACCACCATCCTAAACAATTACCACCATCCTCTCATAAATTCCTACTTAACAAAAGATAGAAACATAAGAAACCGAATGCCATTAGAATCATAAAGCAAAGGAAATCATTGCTGTCTTCGTGCTTCCAAGCAACGCCTTAAACCATATCAACAAGTTTGTTTAATACACACCCGTGTCTCTGCTCAGTAACAACTGTCCCTCACAGATATATATATTCCCTGCTACATGTCACACAGTAACTTGTGCATCCAAAAAAATTGCCATAGAAGAAGATAAGGACAAAAGTCTTTTTACCCTTTTTGTTTTGTGCACAGTTAACGTATTTAAAAGAAGGTAAACACAATCGCCCTCTTTATGTGGTGCTTGCCCAGTATCCTAAAGAGCAGGTGCACAATATACAGCATAAATCTTTTATGTGTTTGCATTTCACCAATGCCTTTGTCTTTGCGTCTTTTATTCTTATTGGCATAAACATTTCTAATACAATAGAGAGTATTGGCTTAAATCCCCTGTTTACTCTGCAAAGATTGCACATAGAATTACACATTAAAGTTTGTTGAGCTCAAAAAGTGAACAATCAATTGGCAAGCTGTGACTCTTTGCATGATATACTCAGTCGCATGGTGTAACTCAATTAATTTGTTCCTCTCTGTACAGAAAACGCATAGAGTGTGTATTCCTTCTTCCTGGGCCCATGTAATGGAAGGTTATACGTGCCTAAGGAATAAAAGGAGTTAGGATCTACTATAATTTACCAATTACAGTGTAATCCATTTGGTCACACAGTAAAGCTCAGAGTCGATTGATGGGATTATGTATGTATATATTACAAATTCAAAGCAAAGCTGATATAAATCAGTCATAGAAACATAGTATAAAAATACAGAATCACTATGAGATATCTGAAACGACATACAAGGTTTATCCTCAATAACAGAGAGCAAATGAGGAATTCTGTAGCTGAAATGCAAAGGACAAGAAACAAAGTCCGGTGAGTAGATTGAAAGTTTCGATCCTCTTGCCTATACATGAGGCTGTCTAAGAATATCTACTAAACCCTATTCTAAACTAGAAATCAGGAAAACCCTATTAAGTCAGGGAAGAAGAGAAAGGCATTAGCATGGTATAACGTCAATAGAATTTCCCAAAGGTGAAGAATTGTGTATCGTATAAAGCCACACAACTGAGATGTCTGAAAGAGGTCTGTACATCTCAGAGTCTAAAGGAAATCTGAATAACCTAAGCATGATGCCCAGTTATACCCACCAAAAGAACTTTCGAGAATCCCTATCTCACATGTCCAATTATTTCCCATCTTCAAACGACAAAACTTGGCAACTTCACTTAAGATGTGTTTCCTTTGGGCCACACATTAGAATGTCCTTGATTTCCTCCCATCTGCCTATTCTGAATGAACAGTAGTCCTCCCTTCCTTCGTTAAATCTTCTTCTGCTTGCCAAGAGATGCTCCTTTTGAGCCTAACTATCTCTTTCACACAATGTGTCTTTCTGTAACCATGAGCTAATGCAACTGCACTTGCAGAGGCGAGAAAAACATTGCGTCCAAAGCAAGCATTCATGTTTAAAGTTGAACATTATGAAATCCAAACGCTAAGTTCTTTGGTCAAGTTAGTACAGCAAGCCTTTCAGTACACGTTTTAAATGCAGGATTTCAGATACATATAGGGTTACAATATAGATGTAGAGCGGTAGTCAAATGGATACCGTTTCAGGTATATAATAAATGGAGAGTATTATTTTAAGAAATATGTGGACATATAAGGAATACAATGTTATTCAAGCCACACAAAAGAAGATATGTGTGAGAACTGCAACTCATTGTTACTATAAGGAAAATGGTAATATACACACTCATATAAATGTCGAGATTACACAGTAGATGCACTTTCTGAAACTGTTCAAGTGCACTTCGTTGCATTCATAATGTTACATCACACGAGTACATAGGCCATGAGTACACTTATATGTAGCCTAATTAAACATGAAAAAGTGGAGCCAAAATGACACTGCTCCAGTAGTACTCAGCTGGCACAAATGGCTACCAGCTACTCGACCCCAACTCTGTCGGTCTAATGTACACCACCACTGCGGACACTTTTAAAAGTCCTGCGAGAATCCGTAGTTCCAAATTCTCACCATGGCAGTGAGGTGGGGGGCGGTGGCCATCTCAAAATGAATGCTGGGTTGTGGTTTATGTTATTAATCTAAATGATACTCATTTAATCAAAGGCTTTTTCTTGTTATGCCTGGAACTCAGTGTAACCAACTTTAGCGCATTAGCGAAAATGAAAATGAAAGACTCATTAAATATGAGAAAAGGCGACACATTAAAAAACCTATTGTTGTTGCACTTGAACCATGTAACATCATGGGAGCAAGCTGACCAATACGGCGTCCATCTTTTAATAGTCAAAATGTGCTTATGTGTTGCTCCTGTGCAATATATAAAATCGCATTGCACAGTAGTGTTGGCAATGGCCATCTTAAAGCAGATGCTAGTTTATGGCTTATATTTTTGATCCAAATTATATTGTTTTAATCAGAAGCTTTTGCTGGTTATCCTGAATCACAGTTTACCAATTGTTATGCGTTTTGAAAGTGAAAAATGTAAGCGTTAAAAAGCCTACTGGTGGTGTACTTGAACCATGTTGCATCATGGGAATGGGCTTGTGTATGGCTCCTGTGCTATATCAAGGATAACATTGCAGAATCTGTGTTTTAAAAGGCATGGGACTTGTCATTAGAAAAAGATGTTGGTTTGATGCATTTCAGAACACCATTAGTGGCTTGCAAAAGCTGCGGCCATCTTGTACTGGATGTGCTATGTGCTCGCATGTTGTATGGTATTCATGGCACATCCTTGCAATGATGGAACAAGTGTTACCCTATTGATAAATTGCATGTAGCATAAATTTTTTTATATACTGACAGAAAGAATTACATTCCTCATTAGAGGAGGGGGAAATCATTGTATCTATTTGTGTGGACATATATAAACTCGCAAGTATACTATGGACAAACCAAACCTGGTAAGCAATGGTGCGACTGCCCTTGGAGAACTTGTACTCATTCCAAGATTGGCTTGAAATTTATGAAAAAGGAACCATACTGTGGAGTTGCATTGAAGACCGTCTTAGATGCCTTTATTGTTAATAAATTAAAGCAAACATTCCATCAGCAGTTTCACCCTATTGATACAGTTTTTAAGTTTTCTATCAATCTTGCTTCCTGTATGTTTGGAATGGTAGAAATGCATTCTCCTCTTTTGCCTTGTTGTGCTACTAACTACACTGACCATTCCAATTCATTTTCTTTATGGTTCATTGATGTGTAATAGTGTACCAATGGAGGTCCTTAGGTACAACATCTGATTCTGGACCTGTGTGGCAAAATGCAGGATTTCACCGGTTGGATTGTCTGGTCGATGTAAGTCTTTTGGCAAGTTCTTCAATAAACAACATTTCTTTGTGTTGCAATTAAAGAATGCAGAATGTGGAACATTGTGGAATATTTATACCGTGCAGTATTAAACTCTTTGAGACAACATTGAACTTACAAGCCATACACTGTTGACAGCTAAAATGTCCAGTAATGGGAGGTAGTCCCAACTGAGGCAGGTAAGCAGGGCATTGCTCTGTTCTTCTTCCACTAACCAATCTTTTAACTACCTCTTTTAGATACAATTATGGGTTTGGGAATGTCAAATTGCGACAATATTCTCCAATTACAAAGGATGATGTTGTTCACCTTATTTGCCTTGGGATTAAATGTGAAAACGCACATTAAAATACATGTATCACTTTTTTGTTTAGATGTTAGCAGGGTCTCTCACGGAGTAAATCATGCCTTTTTATGGCAGTTTCAAAAAGGGCCCTATGATAACCTCTGTCAATCAACTTTTTACTCAGAATGTCTACATTTGTATTCATCTCTAAGTGTAAACCGGAGAAATTGCCCATATTGCAAATTTTCTCTAAGTGATCTGTGGTGACCATTTGTAAAATGTAGCAAGATGATGCAATATGTTGGTTTAGAATACAGATCCACCAATAATTTCTCTTCACAGGCTAACACTTTGACATCTAAAAGAGTAATAATCTTTTGTCTTCTGTAATGGTAAATTTGAGCATTTATGCATGATTATTTAGCCATTCGTGAAAGTCATTGATGAATCTATACCAGCAAGAAATTGCTTGAGTGAACGGATTGACTTCCCCAAAAATCCATTTATCATAAGAAAACAAACATTAACATGTTCCCCCCTCTGGGATAAAAATCTACACTCAATGCAAATACATTTTGTTTCCACAACACTTTGTCTTTAAAGGTGAAAAAGTTGTTCTTCAGATATTTTGTTGCCAATTCTGTCAAAAATTCTGTGGGACCTTGGTTTGGTCAGGTCCTAGAATTAAGGACCTCCGTTATGACTGCTATGGCTCTATCCCAGAGGTCTTCAAACTTTTGGATGCCGAGACCCCCCTGTCACCATTTTCAGGCGTAAGGACCCCCCTCCTGACAAACATTTCTAAACCTCTAGGCAGGGCTACCGGAATTATGAGGCAGGTGAGGACCAAATTATGCGACAGGCTTGACTAAATTGTGTGAGCAGAAAATGTTAATAATGTTCTGTGATGCTGCGTATTTTGGGATAGCATTGCTTTATTATTTTGAATTTTTTTAAACACAGTAACACTGAGGAAAGATACCACCCCATCAGTACCAGTTTATAACCAAAATACAGCAATTAACATCAGAAAGATGTCTAGTCAACCTTTGTGAAGGGCCTCCCACTCCACAGGAATAGGCGCTGCCACATTAGAAGCTCACCTAGCCATGGCTGGGAGCAGCAAGGGTCCCTTCAAACCCTGGCGGTCTTTTGCAGAGTTAAACAGTTTACCCATGCCCCTTTTCTCTCACCCCCTTCCTTCCATCCCTCTCTTCTATCCTCTCCCAGCCCCAGATCCCTCTCTCAGCCCCAGGATACCTTTTGGTAACAGTAGCGCACTACTAATGTAAATAATAATAGGCAGAAGCAGGGGATTCACTAGACCCGAACTTTGGGGGGGGGTTAACACTCCCAGCCAGGGATGGCCCTAGCACTGGTCGCACATGGTGCAACAGTCTCTCCACCTTCTCCATGAATTCCCTCACTACCACTCACCAACAATACACCTCATCTCTCTGTAGCCCCTGTCTGACAAACATTTCAATTTTTTATAGCGCTACTCATAGTTAATCACACTCAGTTCTGTGATGTGCATGGTACATTTTCTTTGTACCAGGCACGTTAACCTTCTGCACTGTGTGGGTGACAAGAGTGCCCATGTGACTGCATGGTGAGCAATGCAACAGTGTGAGAGTAGGGTAAAAGGAGTGACTACAGGGTGAGTGAGGTGATCATATGAATTTGGGTTCGGATGTAAGTGCAGAGTGGGATGAATTAGTGCATGGTTAGTGATGGCCTTGTTTTAGTGAGCTACAGATTGAGCAGTGAGGGGGGGATAGGTGAGTGAAGTGTCACATGAGTGCAGGGTGAGAAGTGTGCTCGTGTGACTGCAGGGTGAGGTACAGAGTGAACAATGCAAGCGCATTTTTAGTGCAGAGTGATCACTGTGAGAGCAGGGTGAGCGGATGAATGTTGTGAGTGCATGGTGATCAGTGTGAGTGCATTGTGATCACTGTGAGTGCATTATGATCACTGTGAGTGCAGGGTGAGTGGGTGAATGTTGTGAGTGCATGGCGATCAGTGTGAGTGCATTGTGATCAGTGTGAGTGCATTATAATCACTGTGAGCGCAGGGTGAGCGGGTGAATCGTGTGAGTGCATGGTGATCAGTGTGAGTACATTGCGATCACTGTGAGTGCAGGGTGATCAGTGTGAGTGTAGGGTGAGCGGGTGAATGGTGTGAGTGCATTGTGATCACTGTGAGTGCAGGGTGAGCGGGTGAATGTTGTGAGTGTATGGTGATCAGTGTGAGTGCATTGTGATCAGTGTGAGTGCATTGTGATCAGTGTAAGTGCAGGGTGAGCGGTTGAATGTTGTGAGTGCATGGTGATCAGTGTGAGTGCATTGTGATCAGTGTGAGTGCATTGCGATCACTGTGAGTGCAGGGTGAGCGGGTAAATGGTGTGAGTGCATGGTGATTGGTGTGAGTGCATGGTGATTGGTGTGAGTGCCTGGTGATCGGTGTGAGTGCATGGTGATCAGTGTGAGTGCATGGTGATCGGTGTGAGTGCATGGTGATCAGTGTGAGTGCATGGTGATCAGTCTGAGTGCATGGTGATCAGTGTGAATGCATTGTGATCAGTTAAAATGCATGGCGATCGCTGTGAGTACATGGCAATCAGTGTGAGTGCATTGTGATCGCTATGAGTGCATGGTGATCAGTGAGAGTGCATGGTGATCAGTGTGAGTGCATGGTGATCGGTGTGAGTGCATTGTGATCAGTGTGAGTGCATGGCGATCGCTGTGAGTACATGGCAATCAGTATGAGTGCATTGTGATCGCTATGAGTGACCCCCACAGTCACCCAGCCCCTAACTTCACTACCCTTACTCACTAAAGAAACTCTGGAAAGAGTGATGAACCAAGTCAAATCAGGCTCACCGGCTGACCCTTGCCCTCCGAGGGTCTTCAAACAAGCATGGCCAGGATTGGAGGATGATATACTATCGCTTCTAAACAGCTCCCTCACTTCCGGACAGGTTCCTTCTAACTTCAAGGAAGCCCGATTGATCCCGCTCTTAAAAAAGGCAGGGGCTGATACCAAGATCTTAAAAAACTACAGGCCCATTTCACAACTGCCTTTTTTAGCTAAAATACTGGAGCAGCATGTACTGCCCAGCCTCTCTCACCATCTTGAGATCAATTCCTTGCTGGAACCCAACCAAGCCGGCTTTAGGGCCCACAATAGCACGGAATTGGTCATGCTTTCCGTGCTAGACGACCTGCGACTTAAAGCAGACAAAAAAGACCCCTGTGCCCTGGTGCTGCTTGATCTCTCCGCGGCATTTGATACGGTCAATCACGACCTACTACTGTCGCGGATGTGGGACTTCGGTATCCAGGGCACGGCCCATGCCTGGCTGACCTCGTTTCTTGGTGAACGGGTTCAGAGGGTACAACTGGATGACCTGGTATCAGAGGCAGCAAGGATCACTTGTGGAGTCCCACAGGGCTCGGCCCTGTCACCCTTGATGTTCAATGCATATTTGCAGCCCCTCATTTCATCACTGAATCAGATGGACTGCAGTATATACAATTACGCTGATGATACCCAGATCATCATTCAATTTGGTAACACTCCAACGGCAGATCATAAATTGCAAAACATCTTAAAATTCACCGTCAATTGGATGACGGCAAACTCCTTAAAAATCAATCCTGATAAGACGGAGGTGCTTGCAATTACGACATCATCTAGCCCTTGGAGTGACCTCCTGTGTCCCTCTGAGTTAGGAAATCCCCCAGTACCGGCAGAAACAGTTAAAAGTCTCGGCATAGTTGTAGATGCCAACCTTACTATGTCAGCCCAGGTCTCAGCTGTAGTGGGCACCTGTGTGGGCCTAATAAGACAACTGCGCAAACTGTCGCCCATCCTGACGGCGGACACGCTCAGGAGAGCAGTATCAGCACTAATCCTGGCACGGCTGGACTACGGCAACGTCATGTATGTCGGTATTCCAAAAAAACTAATGAACAGACTCCAGATTGTTATGAATGACGCGGCCAGACTCATTTTTAACAAGCCAAGAAGGACCCATGCCACCCCCCTTCTTCGCAAACTTCACTGGCTGCCAATAAATCAACGGGCCAAATTCAAGGGCTTATGCATTACACATAAAGCCTTATATGGGCAAGCCCCTAAATACATCAAGGAACGTCTGGTCCCGTATGCCCCTAGCAGGAACCTACTATCAGCAGAAGCCGCACTATTGATCTGCCCACGGTTCAAACTATCCTCTATAGGAGGTTGCACGTTCTCCCACACAATCCCCAGTGCATGGAATAAACTGCCTGAGAACCTGCGCAAAGAAACAAGTCTGTTGCCTTTTAGGAAAAAGCTAAAAACCGTGCTATTCCAGGAGGCATGGGGTACCATCTAGCTTCTTCCCCTAAACAACTCTGTGTCCACTTGTGTCTACACCCCGCTAAGCGCTTAGAGACCCCTGGGTGATAAGGCGCTCTACAAATCAAAATACAAATACAAATACAAATACAAATACAAATGGTGATCAGTGTGAGTGCATTGTGATCGCTGGTAGTGCAGGGTGAGCGTGAAAGTGAAGGCGAGAATGAGAAGTGAGTTGTCTGAAAGCAGGGTGCATTCCCAGAAACTTTAAGCATAGGGTTTCAGATATAAGTTAAACTATTGCTGTAATGGCATTAATCAGGGATTGAGGGTGAAGGAAATAATAATGTGCTGATCCTGCAACAAACTTCTAGTCTTATGATTAGGGTTACCAGCTCATTATTTTGATGGCCCAGAAATAAGCAGTCACCTAACACACAGCAGGCATGTTTCTTTTGGCAATCCAACTTTATATTCCTTTTCATTAAATGCATTCTCACCCTACAGCAGTACGTGTAAAAATACAAATAAAAGGAATAGGCAGAGTGGGGGCCCAGGGGGGTACTGGATCCATAAAAAAACTAAGCCTTGGTAACCAGTTAACAAAGGCATGTAAATATGCGAATGGTCTTTAAAGACCTGTGAAAAACGTGCTGGAGATAAGACTCCATACACTGCCCAGCCGAGCCCCCAGCAGCGCGAGCTGCACTGCAGCAGCCCGGGCTGAGAGACAGGATGGGGGAGGAGGGAAGCTTAAGCCCTGGAGGCCAGGGCAGAAGTGTGACTGTGAATGCGCGACCCCCTTCACATCACTCCACGGCCCCCCTGGGGGTCGCGCCCCACAGTTTGAAGACCCCTGCTCTATCCTGTGACAAGGTCATATAAAGAGACTAAATGTCAAATGTGGTAAGATTTGTGTATCAACATTGAATTGTTGAATCCATTGAGTCTTGTATGTAAGCCCGAGTCAAAACCACAAAGGGTTTAAGGAAAAACTCCACATATTGGGCTAGTGGTTCTAACATGGAACCACATGCTGATATTAACAGTCTGCCTGGGGGGAGTTGGTCAGATTTGTATGTACTGTTGAAAGTATATACATAAAAGTCATGCAGGGATCTTTCTGCTTTAGACCTATTTCATGTCCACGTCCCTTGTTATGGGCAGGAGCAAGATTGTGATAGTGTCTTAGGTCCTTAAATTGTCTAAGTACTTCTTCGTCATATTTTTCTGTGTTAAGAATGGTGAGTCTTCCATCCTAACCTGCTGATTATAATCCTAATCTTTGGATCAGTTGATGGTTGTTTTAAACATTCTCTTTTCTCCTTAGACATACTCCTATTTCATTTAAAATTGCATGTTCTAAAGCAATTACTTGAGGAGGCATGCCTGCAGTGGAAAGACAGAATTTTAATTTGCTTCTAAATCCTGACAGATTGTATTCAGAATCCCCAAAGACTATTTTCAAATGGAACTAAAATAGGAATCAAAGTACTTTGTTTTTACTATCCATGAAGCTGTGTACAGCTAAAGGTACAAATAAATGATAACTCCTTGCTCAATACTTGAGATTCTAGGGTAGGTAGTTGCCAGTCAGACCAGTGATAAATAGGCACTTCCCGTTGGATGCTACTGTTATCTGATGTTACCATCTGTACACCCGCCTTCTGATTCTTATTTTCCACTCCCTTATGCTCGACATCTTCCTCCCCCGCCTTGCCTTTTTCCGCACACTAAAAAAGACTGACTATTTGGATGAGGGAAATTGGGACCTGAATTGTCTGATGAATTATGACTAGATTAAGACGATGCCTCTGAGAAGGTAATACATCTTTGCCTGGATCTGCCTGGATTTTACTGGTTAATCTGATTGTTTTCCTTATAGAAATTAGTTGTGAGGTATGGATACACTTTTTCATTACTACAATTTGTAATGTTTCTCACCACTTTTGTTGTTTTCTGGTTTGTGGTAAATATTATAAACTCTCCAATGATAATGGTAACAATGCGCTGGTACTTACATATCAACATTTTAGTAAAGCTGTAAAAGAGTTTTCCCCCATTGGTTAAATGGACCTTTGTTGGTTGTCTTGACGCGATGTAAGGGAGACAACATCCACAATACATTTCTAGCTTGTGAAGCAATGTAACACATTAAAAAGGTGTTCCATAAAGAAACTTCCCTTTTCTCTTTTAAACATAAATTGACTACTGGGCCATCTATTCATGGTCTTTATTTACGGAGCACATAAGGTGTCCGCATAATATAGACTTCTATAGAAGTCTCAGAAAAAGGGAATGTGCTTAGCTTAATGCTTCACACTTGAAATAATAAGGCAAGCAGAGAGGTCTGCACCTCTCCAAGTCTAAAGGAAATTTTAGTCTACTTACTGTGGGAACACAAATTAAAATTACAGGAGATTCAGAAATATCCTTATCTCTTTTCACACCACCAGGAATCAACCAAATTGTTGCGTGATAGGAGTATTTGCAACCTTCCTTAAATTTCCCAGAGAATCGAAACTTGGACTGTAAATCCCCACCTTGAACATCTCTCTGTGTTCAGAGGACCTCTTCTGACCATTAATTCACCAGATTAATTACCAAGTTCTTCCTTTCAGACCTTACTATCAGCAGTCTAATTCAAACAGTAAACTTTTCTCTAGCTAACAATAAACATGATAAGGCACCTGCAAAGGAAAGGAAGAATACGCTGGTAAAGCAAAAAATATTTCAATTGAACATTCAGCACAACAGTTAATATGAACATCAAATACATGATTATATATGTGCAAGTATAGCTTTAGGAATAAATGCAAAAAGCGAATAAGACATGAGTACATGTTCACTGGAGATTAGTGCATTTGTATATAAACCTCTAATCCCTACAATGACTATATCTCATTAATACACTTTAATGCTTCAGACACATTAATACATTTCCAGCACACCAGGAGTATAAATTCCAAATACTAGTATATAATCGTACAATTGTGATGCAACAAAAACGTTTCCAGTTGCTTCCTAAGCACTGTAGCTTCCAACTCCTGTAAATCTTCCATTAAGTCTGTAATATTCTTAATGTATTTCCTCCTCACTTTTATCAGGAATATCAGTGCTGCATTGCTGAACCTTCACCATCTTACAGACTCTGCCCTTCTTCACAAGAAGGATGTTAAATGCAAGGCGGTTCTGCAGTACCATTGATCTTAAAGCTATCATTTAAGTATCCATGGACTATGATGACTTTGGAGTACTAGTAGCTAGCATATCAACAATAGTAGACAGTTTTCCAATTTTTAGATCATTCAAAATCACTAGTACAGATGGAATCATTGCACCTAGTATGTCTTCAACTATTTCAGAATCCCTACTACTCCATTTGGTTCTAACCTGTGATCCCTACACGGGATCATCCAGATGTTTTACATGATAATTCTTCAGGAAGACTGTAGCCAAAAAACATGTGCCATAACACCTTTGGGACAATGTAAAATGAGTGCGCTACCCACAAACATATTAAAATCCAGGAATAACAGGATCTTGACATTCCATGAATAAGAGGTAAATTCCTCAATATTAAAAAATGTGATCACAATCACTCCTTACTTTCAGTTCACTGTGAACTACAAATTTACCTCTACGCACACATAGCTTTCCCTTGTGTTCCAATCTAAAGTTAGTACAGGAATAACTCCTGACTCTAGATTTTTAATACTTAGCTCACTTATTTTCATATTTTTGATTCTTCCCTGTTCTCTATCTAGCATCAATCACCCTTCTTTTGTCTTCCACTGAATCTAGCAATTTCTTTTTAACTTCAGTTAAAGAACAAGTCAAATTATATCTATGCATAAGCACTGTCTAATGTTGCAAGGGTTTAAAGAAACAATTGGCTGTATCCATCTCTTTAGCATTGGGGCACCGCAGGCAGTGGAGTGCGTTAAATAAATGCTGTTTGCTGTGATTTTCAGTGCCAGGTGCTTGCCTGCACGATGCAGGTCGCAAGCGGGTGCTGCTTTCTTTCTGCCGCTCGAGTAGATTTTTACTCAAGCAGCAGCTTTCTCAATGCGAACGGACAGTTTCTCAATGCCTGCGGTTGCGAGCATACGCAACCTCTCACAATGAGAAATCTGACCGCCTGCATTGACAAATCTCGCTGGGAAGTTGATTTTCCTCGCTCGCACTTGCTAACTTGATGTTGACGATCACGAACAAGGAAAAATCTTGCCGTGAGGTGAATTTTCGTCGCTCGTGTTTGCCAAATTGACGTTGACGAAAGCGAGCAAGGAAAAAAATTCTGCTATACGGAGTGAAGTTTTTCGGAACTCTGCGAGCTCCGCATAAGGCAGAGTCTGGAAAACTCTGCAAGCGGAGCAGAGTTCACCGCCCAGACTTAGTGACGACTAAAATGTTTAAACATAGTGACTTCAGAAAAGACTAAATCAAAATTTGAAAAATAATACTGGAAATTACCTTGTCCATATAAAAGCCTCCAAGTAATAACATATGTAAGAGGAATATGATGATAGGTAAACCCTTCTGCAGCTGAGGCAGGTAACTGTGGGCATAGCAATCCTTGGTGTCCATGGTATCAATATATTCATAAAGCAACTTAAAATAAATGTTTAAGGAGAAATCTCCTCTTGATGAATCCACATATAGTACCTAAAAATAAAATGTATGCAAGCTACTGTCAGTGGGAATCAGAGTTCTAAAGGTTGTTTTAGATATCGGTTCAACTGATTTAGGAAGTGTAGATGAATATAATCCTAAAAGCAAAACAATGAGTCCTACAAGAATAGTTATTAGTAAGCACTATGTCTATTAGTGTTACTAGTTTCCATGATTTCACTAGAATCAAACCATTGAGTAGAAAAAAGTAGCAATCTGATTTTCTCTGTACGTTTCAACTTTTGCAAATGGTAAACCAAGTACATGAATCATATGATAAAGTTATTTACAACGTCTTTGTGAGTCTTCCCTAAACCTACTCTGTCTCTGACACTCTTACATTCCCTCTGCAGTCTTGGGCCTCGGAAACCTTCTTAATTTTTTTTTAAACAAAGTTAATTTAATTGTCTCTAATGAAAATAAAGACCAAATGTCAGTTCAAAGACCCTGCCAATTGTAGATCGGGTAGGTACATTTAATGGTAGAACCAATTAAAAGAAAAGTTCAGTAACAAAATCAGATCTACGGAGGTTCAACTAGAATCTCACTGCTATACTCCAAAGGACAAGGTCCTTGATCACCGTCGTTTGATAAAACGTACATCCATTCAGGGTTCGAGCATCTCCAACAGGGTACTCTGGCTCTTTTTGATCTCCTTAGAGCAGATTGTTTGTCTTCACTCAGGCCAGATCCTCAGTATCCTCTGGAATAGTACACGGTAAATGTTCTGCAGAAAGGCTTAGTCTCGTGGCTTTCTGGCCAGCTGTCTGCAGCTCGCACTCGGCTTGACACAGGACTAGGCCCTTCATCAGGGTCTGAATCTGGCTCAATTCACGCCACAGCCAAGACTCTTCTTTCTCAACCCCAGATATCGATTCATCAAGACCCAACTCAGGACAGGATGTGTTGTTGCAGGTTCTTCACGATTGTTTGCAACTAGTTCAACCTCTTTCCACTGCCCATGAGTTGCTATCTGCACTCCTTAGAGAGGAACTGTCACATAAAGAAGGGCACACTCCACTCTATGACTGTGAGCGACATCAATTTAGTTGGGGAAAACCCCAGACTTAAAGGCAGTGTTTGTCACAAGGATCACATAGAAAGGACCCTTCCATCAAAGTTCCAGGCACATCTTCTGAATGTGCTTCTTTACCACGACCCAGTCACCAGGATTGTGGTCTTTGCACTGCTCATATTGCTGGGTTCGTTAGCAGCTCCAACCTGGTGGGAGACAGAATGCACCACACCAGCTAGTCCCTTGCAATAATCAAGAATCATGTCATCTGTAATGTTTACAAATGCATTTGCAGGCAATGTTGGCAGTCTCATTGCTCGACCCATGATGATATCATGCTGGGAAAGTCCTGTCCACCAATCAGCAATGCTGTGAAGACTCATTAACACAAGAGTCCAAGCATAAGGCCACTTCAGAGACATTGATGCACACACCTTGGCCATTTCAACATGCCAGTCACCTACTCCATAATCCCTGAAGCCTCAGGGCGATAACTGTAGTATACTCTTTGATCCACTTGTCATTCTGCACACAACATATTTAGAACTTCATTAATAAAATAAGTTCAGCATTTGTACTCCAGCAAAGTTGTGAAACCGAACCTGGGCCTCTGTTCCCTCAACAATAACTTAAGCAACTGTGAGGCTATAGTTTCTCCTGGTTGGGTATGCTTTAACCCAACGCAAGAAAATGCACACAATATCCAGTACATATCTCAGCAAGTTCCATATAGGCATGTCGATGAAGTTCATCTGCATCCTGTTGAATGGCCCTATTGATCTCCCAATGTAGCTTAATGGCACTGTGGTTCTCTTCCCTACATTCATCTCTTGACAGACAACACATCTGTGACACCATCCTTCAGCCAACAACAATCTGAAACAAGGGTTTACCAACTCTGTCTAAACAACCTAACCATGGTATCTCTCTCAACATGTGCGGGGGTATGAAAATTATAACCATTGGAGACAGTAAGCTGTCCAGTAATACAGCTCTTCCACCTGCTCAAAGTTAAATGTCATCCTTTCTTTTTAACGCAACCTCCTCTAACCCAACCCTCCTGTTATGCCTCTGGTACTTCCTCATGCAATCTTTTCACTTCTTCCCAAGTATCAGCTGTTGTTAACAGGAGGTTGTACTTTGTCTCATCTTCATTCATTTAAATATTCTCCATTGAATGTTCAGGACCCACGAGTAAATCCTTAATATAATTTTGGGTGTCAAAATATACTGAGGATTACTTGGATATTCAGCACTAGGTTTAACATTTATATGGACAGGCTCAACTCCCTTTATGAGACCTATGTCCTTTGCAGAGAAGTCCCAGACTTCAGGGTTCACCATATGTCTGAAATCTATCTTAACTGGTACTTCTCGTGTTACAGGGTTTGTAATTTGTTTATTGGCACTTCCACAACTTGGATATTTTTTGCTGAGAGGGGTAGGTTTGGAACTTCTTCTGTTCTAACAGTGTAATGGTTATCACCAGTGTCAATCAAGAATGAAACAGGGTAGCCATTCACTTTGCCTTCCACGAATGGACCGCTGATTGTGCCAAGCATGCAATCTTCCTCCCCCTTCAGGCACCATCATTGTGACAGATCTGAACCGTAGTTCTCAAGAGTGTCAAACAAAGGAAACTTCTGGAATGGACTTAGGTTCTGGAAAGGATTCTGATGCAAATTCGGGACCATATTAGTATTAAATCTAGGACCGTTTACATTGTTGCTTGGGAATTGGAGCTTGAGGTACTTGCATTACCCCTTCACTTGTGTATAGTAGAACCGTGCATCCTTGTCCTCTGCCCATTTTGTGGCTGTATGCGGTTGCTAACCTAAGTATGCCCAAACCTGGATTTTGAAACTGATTTTCGTTCATTACTCTGATGGGATAAAGATGCCATTCCTGCTTCCAATGCCCTAACGTGTTACAATAATGACATGGATTTGATTTCTTTAATGTGGCCATATCAATCCCAGTGCTTGGGTAAATCAGGAAACCATGACCCCATACCCTGTTGTGGGTAATTATTCCCACCCTGTCTCACAGGAACTCCCTGTGGATGCACAGCACCTTGCATAACACCAACATTCCCTACATACAGTTGACTCTAACCTCCTCTCTGTGCTGCTTTTATCTGAGCCAGCATGAGATTTTCTTTCAATCGCTTCTGTTTCATTTTCAATTTATCATTACAATATTTTGTATACCTCAAGATCTTATCAATTGACTTATTCTGTCAACAATGTAATGCTGTTGAATCATCATACTAATCTCAGCCTTCAATCCTGCCAACATCTGAGACACCAAACTTCCTCTGTCTTTGGTTTTGGGATTTCCCATCCCACTGTGCTGTCCACACACTTGCAACAATCTCTCATAAAACGCATGCTATTTCTTTGGGTTCTTGAGTCACCCTTAACCCAATCAATATCTTTTGCCTATATATTTCCTTTAAAAAAGGTAGTCACTTATTGATACTTTTTTATCACGAAAGACGACAGGGCATGACATATTTGATTTCCCTGAGGCTCTTTCCCTGGCCCCCGTATAGCCATTTTGCACTCTTCCCCCAAGTCACTTGGCACCACAGTAAATGTGTAGAAAGGGGTATTCACATCCACCCACAATACCTGTCAAATCTTTACAGATCAATAAACCTGGGTATACCACTTCACTGGCTTCTATCTCATGTAGGAAAATAATTAGTAAATGAAACAAGATCACTCCTACTCCACAGTACATGAACATAAAGTCCACGAGGCACCTCTCTCAGTGGGATATTTTAAGCACCCTCTCCATCTATCATAGAAGAAGGTGGCTTCCCCTTTGCTTTCTTCTGGTCTTTCTTCTTGGGCCACCTGCCTTCCCACTTGTCTAACTCACTCCATTTACAGATGCTACCAATAAACTTCCACAATGTCCTAATACTAGTTATATCACTCATCAAAACACACACATTAACTTTTCAGCAAGGTTTTAGTCCTACCTAAATCTACATCATACACCCGTGCTAATTCATCCAGCTTATCATGAGCTTGTCTTGCAAGCTTAGTAACATCCTTGCACATGTATATAAGTTCCCTTAGTTGATAGGTATCTAATTTTAATTTGACCAAATCCACTGCAGTTTCCTTCCTCTGAGACTGGAGTTCCTTGATCAATTCCAAACCTTCACATGCTCGTGGGGACCCAGTGAAAACCTAATCAAATCATCCAACTATTGTGAATTAGCACCATTTTGGACTCCAGAGGTGTTGGTCATTATCCTTCCCTGGGAACTACTGGTTGAAAGACACTGAGTTGAATTCCAAATAGACAGGGGAGAATTTTTCAACCTCTAAGTGGGTTCCTCTACAGTGGTGAGTCCTGTCTGGTTTGGCGCTCATGATACAGGAGTGACATAAGGGTGAGCCACTTAGTTGGGAACAAAGGAGTTCTACCTGTTGACCTCCCATTTAGGGACAAAAGGAACAGTAGTTGACGTATTTACTCCAATAGGAACCATCAAAGCATGTGTTGTGATTCCTGCTGACTCAGGTTCATATAAGGGAACTGTGGGACCAATGGTAACTGGAACAGTTATTGCATGTGGAGCATGAGAAACAGCCATGTAAACAGTGGTACGAATCCCCAAATCTTCTCCCAGAGGATTTTAACTTTTATTCACTGGGGTGGTAGTTCTTTTAGTGTCTTCACAGGTAGCAGCAACACCTTCAGAGTTGGTCATGTTACAAGGCGGTGGGCGAAGGGTCATGTTATAAGGTGGTGGGTCTGTTGACAATAACACATCCAAGAAATAATCATTAGAATCACTATCTTCGCCTGATCCCTCTGTACTCTTTACTTTATCCCCTTTTGTTCTACTACATCTTCTATTTCTGAGGTTACTCACTCAACAATGCAGGGTATAATTTAGTTCCCTTAATTATGTCAGCCCACCATTTCTGTTGTTCTGCATCCCATGTTGCTTCAGCACAGCTGTGCCCTGCCTTTCTGACTCCACCCTGATACTCTTTCTTTTCTTTAACACAAGCTGCATGCTCTCAAGCATTAAGTGCCTCATACCGTGCAGGTCTAGGTGAGGGCTTCATATCATACAATACTCTTCTCAGATTTTCAGTAGTTCTCAAATTAATGTCCTGTGGCAAGGAAACATCTAAATACCTTCATTTTCAGTGATCTTATGCCATTAACTCAACCAAATGCACACCTGCAGCCCCACATTTATGGCCATATAATGATCCACTGTGCCTTCTTGCAGCACCTTTCTTCTTGAACAGGAACTCTCCTATCTCTCCTAATCAAATCTCTGATAGCCCTGAAACATTTCATTTTTCAGCAGTGATATCAGCAATCACAAATATATTTAGCTTCAAAACAGGAAATAAAGTCTTTAACCACAGTTCTCTGTGAGGTGGCAATGACCAATCTCAGTGTGGGGGGAGTGGCCAAGGAGCCAAACATGGCAGACTCGTGAGCTCGGCGCTCCGTTCCAGTACGATACTTATCTTCATGTACACTGCGGCCGGAGACCCGGGAACACCCACCAGTGGTGCCCAGTGGTGCGGAGACGCCGGAGGCTCGCTTTGGTGCTGCTGCGACTCCCTGATCTGGAGTGGGAGATCAAAACCTGGATCCCCGGCTCCCGGGGCAGCAGGCAAGATGGCGGCCTGCGAGTGACTACTGAGCGGAAGAGAGCAGAGCCTGCTTCTGGCTACGGCCGGCGCTCCACTCCGCGCCCGAGCCTGAGATCACTGCTGCTGACGTTGATTGGAGATATACCAGCGGCCCAGGAGGGGGTACCAGTGTGGCGGAGGTGGGAAGTGTGCGCTGCGGCTGCACAGTGCACAGAACCTGATCAGGGCTTGTTCACCTGGCGTGAGGTCTTTACAGCCGGAGACCAGAGGATGCCTGCGACAGTTGCCTAATGGTGCAGTGACACTGGGGGATTGATTTGGCACCTGGGCACCTCTTTGCATGACTGAGGGAGGTTGGAGCCTCAGCCGCCTACTCCGGGATGCAGCAGAAAAGATGGCGGCCCGTGAGTGCTGGCTGAGTAGAGGAAAGAGGAGACTTCTTTTAACTGCAGTCGGTGTTCTGTGTGCAAGCCTGAAATTCCTGCTTTGCCACTGATGGCATGGATTGGCGATATATTGGCTGCTACATCGGGGGTATTAGTGCAGTTGAAGTGGAACATTTGTACTGCGGCTGCACAGCACACGGAGCCTGGTCAGGGCTTGGCCACCTGGTGTGAGTTCCTTGCAGTCGGAGAACAGTGGTGCAGGGACACTGGGAGATTGACTTGGCACCCGGGCGTCTATTTGAATGACCGAGGGAGCTCAGAGCCTCAGCTGCCTGCCTTGGGAACCGGCAGACAAGTTGGTAGCCTACGAGTGTCTGCTCTTGAGTGGGTAGCAGAGCCTGCTCCTCCCGGCAGCCCACGCTCTGTGAGCAGATAGGCTGTCACAGCTGTGGTCCTAACAGCGTGGGTAAGTTGTGCATTGGCTGCCCCTTTGGGCTGGCGGACTGCTGGGGCCTGGTCTAGTGCTGCGCATGGTACCACGGGGAGCAGCAACCGTCCGGCCCAAGTGCTGGGCCTACCTGTAGAGGTTACAGTGAATTGGTGCTCATACTCGGGGCCTATATCGGGGCCCGTGGGCTGCTGGTCGGTTGCTGTCCCCAGGCTTCTTCCTTTGCAGTGGTGGCACCTGAGATCAGTGGCAGATTCCGCCAGCAAGTGGGTGAGACCCAGGGGGGGTCCACACTGGATGGAAGCATGGGACCCTGAGAACCTCGCTGGTGTCCCTTGGCTGCAGAGTCTGCCCGGGGCCGCCTGACTCGTGCGTTCACTTCCTGGGGTGCTGGCATGACACGCTAATCGCTGTCCCAGTGTGACAGAGCCTCTTCCCAGCTCGATTAACGGCACCCTGAGTTGGTCAGTGAGCAGCAGGGCATGCTCATCGCCCGGAGAGGTTTGGACTGAGCCCAGAGTTAGGGCGCAATACTGGACCTGAACGGAGCAGGGATTGGCTCGTGACTGTGGAGGGGTCCACTTTACCGAGATCTGCAGTAGAGCACTGGTTTGGGTGGCAGTGTTGTAACCTACCTGTGAGGACTGTGCCTGGCCTCGGGTGCTTGGTGTGGATTTACAGCACCGGCAGCTTGCTTGGCTCCCATATTGGGCGTTGTTCTCCAGTGGGAGGTGGATCAGTGCCATGGGCAAGCCCCGAGGTCGGCAAGCTGGAGCTGCACAGGACCCAAACGACAGTGCCCATGAACAGTTGCAATCAGTTGCGGAAATCCCGATACAGCAGCAATTGGGCAAAATAATGGAGGCCATAGCGAACATGAAAGCCACCCTTCACCAATACATCAGCACAGTGGCGGTAGGGCTGGGTCGCTTATGAGAGGAGCATAAGAAGCTCTCTGAGAGAGTGAATGGGGCAGAAGTCAGCATTTCTGAGATAGCCCCTGCATAAAAGGCCCTGGAACAGCGGGTGGGAGCCCTCCCGGACAGGGTGTGTGTCTTGGAACGGACAGCCGAAGATGCAGAGTGGCTCAACCGCTGGAACAATGCCCTGATTTTGGCCCTGCTGGTGGCAATCGAGAGCAACAACAGGGCGGCCTATCTGGAGTGATGGCTGCACTCTATGGTGGCACCTGAGGGCCTTTCGCCTTTCTACACTCTTGAGAAGGCCCACAGGGTCCCGGCCAGTTCCCAGGCACCTGGGTGCCCCCGAGACCGGTGGTGGCCTGCTTGCTTCCTTTCCGGGATAGGGATTTACTGAAACGGAGGGCACAGAGGGTCCCTACACAGTTGATAACAGTAAGGTTTCTCTTTTCCTAGACTGCACCCTGGATGTGCAAAAGAGGCGGGCCTCCTTCTTGGAAGTTAAAAGGGCCCTGAGGGAAGAGGGTCTGCAATATTCTCGGATGTTCCTTGCTTGATTGCGGATCGTGTTGGACGGCACCACCCTCTTTTGTGGGAGCCCAAGCGAGGCCTGAGAATGGATTGAGTCCTATAAGACTGGGACCTCCTAGCCTGAGGGTCCTGGAGCCGAATTGAGGAAACCAGCAAAGCTTCGGTGGCACTCCCGTAGACGTTCTCGGAGGGGAGCCCCAAAGAAATAAAACCTCTTCCTAAACCGAGAGACAGAGAGCGGAAGCTTTGCAGGCAGTGGCGGCGCTGATGCAGGGCAGGAGCCCTATTCCTGAAGCGGCGGCCCATTCCTTGAAAGATACTGGGGACGTTGACTCAGACTCCTCCCGCAGTGGCAGTGTGAAGATGGCGGTAGTGATGGCACGCACTGCTGACAAAGTTATCTGATATACTCTGGACGCTGTGATGGCTGGCGCACTTGAGGTGTCGCTGAACTGATCTGCTGATGGTGGTCCTAGGCCCAGGCTTACCATGTTTCGTGGGGCTGGCGCAACCAGAATGATTTGCGCGCTAGAACTATGTGGTCCTCTGCTCTTATTGCCAGCACCCCCGTAAGGCCTAACTAAGCCTCACTAAGGGTCATGTTCCACATACTGTTTGGATGACTGACTGTTGTCAGGCTGTCCTGGGCTTGGGGAGTTGTTCTTGATGTGGGTTTCTTAGTTATTGTTTTCCTTTTTTGTTTGTTTGGTTGCTTGCGGAGAAGGCTGGTTGCACATACACTGGGGCATGGGCAGGGGGCTCCTCTATGTCGCCTTTGGGAGGGTTCCTGTGGAAATGATGGGTACACATAACACTGTGAGGTTCCTCACGTGGAACATCCGTGGAAGGGGAACGATAGCCAAGCATCATAACATGTACACCTATCTTTGACGTCGGGATGTGCACATCACCTTTCTCCAAGAGACACATCTCAATGTGGGGGAGGCATAAAGGTTGTGGAGGAGGTGGCGGGGGCAGATTTTTGCGACCACCTCTTGACCTTCGCCAGAGGGGTTTTAATTTGGGGGAAACCTGGGGCCCCTTTCTCACCTGAACGTACATGGCTGGATCCGGAGGGGAGGTACGTCCTGCTGGCAGGCCGATTGGCGGGGCAGGAGGTGACCCTAGGCAGTATACATGTCCCTAACCAAGATCAGATCGGTTTCCTGGAGTCCTTCTCCGCCTCGCTGGCCCAAAACCTTACAGGTTCCCTCATATTGGGGGAAATTTTAACTGTGTGGCTGATAGTGCTATTGAGCGCTTACATCATCTCATGCTGGGGACCCAGCCACATCATACTGCATCGGGCTTCCAGGCTTGGATGTCCCATTGGAGATTTGGAGGACACCTGGAGATTACAACACACGAGCGACAGGGAGTACTCTTTCTTTTCCCTGGTACATCAAGTTCAGACAAGGCCCGATATGTTCCTCTGCTCCCCGGCATTTAATGGTTCTGTGTCTCATACAGAGTATTTGGGGGCGTACGCTGTCGCACCATAGCCCATTACTTATGCTATACCAATCACTGGGTCGGCGCCCCCGATCCCAACTTGGAAACTGAATCCGCTCCTACTTGATGATGCCCCCTTCCGGTCCTCACCAGAATTATTGATCGACAATGACTTCTCTATTAATGCAAACACTGCCTCCTCCCCACAGGTGGAGTGGGAGGCATTTAAGGTTGTGGTACGGGGTCATTGTATTGCTCAAGTATGTGAGGTACATAGGGAGATTAAGCATGAATTGTTGGACTGGGAGGGGAATATCCGTAGCCTGGATAACTTGCAGGGTATGGATGACACAGCCTTACCGTCCTTACACGAAGTGAGGGCACAATACAAAGAAGGGCTGGGGAGGCTGCAGTGTTATAATTAGAAGGACTACTTGGACAAGGTGCAAAGTGAGGAAGGAAAGACAGGCCGACTGTTAGCACGTTTAATCAGCCCTGAGATTGGAGGCACCCTTGTCACACAGCTTGGCTTAGATACGGGAGATATAGTGCATTACCCTGATGCTATTAATGAAACTTTTTTGCAATACTTTGAGTCTCTGTATGGGGCCCCGGCTTTGGCCCCTTTGTCCGATATACGTGACTTCCTGGCTCCTCCACAACTCTGCATGCTTGATGAGGATGATTAAGATGAACTGGGAGGGCCGGCCACGGTGCAATAAGTTAGGGCCGCTATAGCTGCACTGGCACATGGTAAGAAGCCTGGGCCTGATGCCTCCCGAATGAATTTTAACAGCGGTTCGTTGCTGTCTTAGAGCTGCATTTGGTTATGCTGTATGCAGAAGCTTATGAGGGCGGGGGGTTGCCTGAATCCTCCCAGACAGCATTAGTGCACCCGCTCCCCAAGTCCAAAGAACCTTACGCGGCAGTATGAGATTAATGACCACTCTCCATGTTCAACTTTGGCTTCAAGATTCTGAGTAAAGTATTAGCGGGTAGGTTGCTCCCGCATATGAAATCTATGATTCACCCATGCCAAAACGGGTTTATCCCCACTCGTAGCCCCTCCTATAATCTCCATAGGCTCTACTCCATGCTCTATCACATGGATACCCAGGCTCTGTGGCAAGCGGCGGTTTTATCGGATAGATGTAGAGAAAGCGCTTGACAGGGTGAGCTGGTAGTACTTGTTTGAGGTGATGCATCGTATGGGCTTGGGTAACGACTGGGTGTGGTGGGTACACATTCTCTATGCCTCGCCTACTGTGAGGGTCAAGACAGGAGGAGCCATATCTAGGCCTTACAGGATTTCTCGTGGCTCCCGGCAGGGCTGTCCTCTTTCCCTGCTCCTGTTGGCCTTAGCTGTGGAGCCCTTGGCAGACCAGATTCGACTGGGGGTCAGGTTGGGATGGACTTTGTGCGGACGTTGTCATCACGTCTCTCTGTATGGTGACGACCTGTTGCTGTATCTTACGGAGGCAGTTGGGGGGCCGCCGTGGCCTTGCAGATCCTCAGCGATTTTGCTGTCCTGTTGGGCGTTATGGTTAATAAAACTAAGATCTATCTATTTCTGATAGCCGGTCCCTTACACATGCCGGAGGAGGTACTGCTTGATATCCTCTGGGCACAGCGTACATTAAAATATTTGGGCATACAAATTTTCCATGACCTGGATGATCTAAAAGATAGGGATCTGGGTAAGACGGTGCGCTCCCTCCGCTCTTGTGTTCATAATTGGAATTCTTTGCAATTGCCATCATGCCCGGATTATGCTGTCCAAGATGGTTTTGTTGTCTAGGCTGCTCTATATTTTGTGAACCTCCCGTTCTGATGTCGAGAATCTGGTTTAAACCTCTGCACGCTCTCCTGCGGCTCTTGGTCTGGGGTAATGGACAGCCGCGAGTATCCCTGCAGACCCAACAGCTCCCTGTATCAGAAGGAGGACTTAGGGTGCCAAATTTCAAATTTTAGATGCTGGCCGCCGAACTACAATGGTTAGCGGATCCTGCATCTAGTCATGGACTAGTGATGGCAAAACTCTTACTGCTGGCAGCATCTGTCCCCTCCCCCTTGATTCCCTTAGTGGGTCTTCCACACGGGGACGCTCAATCTGTATTTACGGACACTCAACTGGCAAGATGGTCGGATGCTAGACTAGATACTGTACTGGATTGTTATTTCGACAAGGCTCTGATCCCTTTTGCCAACCTAATGGAAGATAGTAGACTCCCCCCAGGCCAATTCCTGTGCTATGAAGTGTTAACACATGCCTTTGCACAGGTATGGGGCCCTGGAAGGGAGGAGCCTGCTACGCACCTGTCCTACATGCGATACTCACCCTTGACACTGCGGGACATCTCGTGAAATGGCTGTACGCCACCCTGCTTTAATTGGCTTGGTAGTTTGGTTTGCCCTGTTCCCATCATGCACTGGGACAGGAACAGACTAATTTGCATGTAGCCAGGTTCTGAGCTGGGATGGTGCAGTGAGATAAAAAACGGTGATGGATCAAGCCCTGATCTTTGGACTGGGTAAGAGTGGTCTGCTTAATTCAGACACTCTGTTCATCACCACCCCCTTTTTCTGAATCATTTTGTCCACCATAAGCGTGGAAGGGTATACTCAGATGTGAGTCCCTTGCTCATTGCACCATCAGGATTCAAGCAAGCCGGGCCGACGAGGCTGAAATGCCAGAAACCGGTCCCCGGTAGCTTGTTTCCTTCCCAGTATAAGAATTGGCTTGGTAGTTTGGTTTGCCCTGTTCCCATCATGCACTGGGACAGGAACAGACTAATTTGCATGTAGCCAGGTTCTGAGCTGGGATGGTGCAGTGAGCTAAAAAACCGTGATGGATCAAGCCCTGATCTTTGGACTGGGTAAGAGTGGTCTGCTTAATTCAGACACTCTGTTCATCACCACCCCCTTTTCTGAATCACCCTGCTTGAGGCCTCAACTGACCCGCTGGATAAATTACGAACATGTTGGGACACAATGTGGGGTACAGACCTTATGGATCTAGAGTGGCGTAAAACTTTGAAATATTCTGGGAAAATATCCCGGAACACCCGACTGAAATATATGCAATTTAATTATACACACATGACCTATATGACACCGCATCGGCTCAATGTGATATACAGAGGCGAAGTGAGACTCTGCCCCAGGTGTGCACATCCGAATGCTGACTTTGTCCATATGACTTGGGATTGCAAGGAGTTATGCCCCTATTGGGAGGCGGTGTTGGTTAAGATCAAGGAAGTGCTCAGGAGAGAGTTGGCCTTAACACTTCAGATGTGCCTGCTGGGTCTATTCCCCAGACAGCCTAAATGCGAAGTTGGGAACCGCTTGATTGATCTTGCGTTGGGCTTGGCTAAACACAGGATTGCGATGGAGTTGAAATCTGTGAGGGGCCCATTGATCTCGGGTTGGCATCGGGATGTCATTGCGTGGGCGGGAGCAGAGGGCAGAGCTTTGGCGTAGAAGGAGGCCAAAAGGATGAGGAAGCTTCCGATGGCTCAACAATGGCAGGAAGTACTAGCTGCATGGGAGGGTCCTGCGGGGTCGGGAAGTGATGAGAAAGAGTCGGATCGTTTGACGCAAACAAATAGCAAGTCCAAGGCAATAGAGCCAAGGTCATCGAGGTCTTCAAATGCCTGATATAAGGAGAGAGATTGGATAGATTTGGCCCACACCCTGCCAAGGGCAGGACCAGCAAAGTAGTAGAGTTTTGACGATGGGGGTTCCCCTTCTCTAGCCCAGCCTTTCCTTTGCGGGTTGGGATTGTTCCCAACCCCAGTAGATATTAGCATATCCAAGTGTTTACACCATTCCTCTGCACTAGTTACTCGTTGCTTATTTACATTTTCTTTTTCCTTTTCTCTTATTATTGATTGCATTTATACAATAATACTGGCATATTAGGACTCAACTTATGAACTGGCAAGCACATGGTGAACTGGTATCGAACTACTCCCTAACTACACCATTGGTGAGATCATTTTGTATGGGTGGAGCGGACACCCTTGATTGTAGATGATAATAGCAGACACATTATGCTTTGTCTCTCTTTTGTTTTGTTTTGTGTTTTATGTGTCAGATGTTTTCTCCTGATTGTATTCAAATGCTTGAAGTTTGTGAAATACCAATAAAATATATATATATAAAAAAAGATTATGACCAATCTCAGCGTGGCACCTCTCATGCTGACCGATCACAGCGCAGCTCTCAGTGACATAACCAACCAATAATTGTGCTGCGCCAACCGTCCATTCCCAGCGAAGCACCCAATCACATACTTCTCATTCCTCTCAGTAGTTCACTCTCCTTTGTAATTTTAATAGAGTACCCTTTTCTCAACACCTAAGCGATCATAAAACAAAATACTAAGGGCCATATATATCAAGCCAAATTGAGTTCGCAAACGCCGAAATTCGCCGAATTTCGGCGTTTGCGAATGCAATTTGGATAAATGGTATGCATCAAGGAAATCTGCATGAAAAATAAGGAATCGCAAAATATGCGATTCCTTATCTTGCGATTGCATTTAAGGAATCGCTAATTTTGCGATTCCTTAAATGCAATGTAAGAAGCCTAAAAAAATTAGCAAATTGGCCTTAAGGAATCGCAAATTACCACCAACTTTTAGTTGGTGGTAAGTTGCGAATTCCTTTCAAAATGCATATTGTTTCATTTTTCTAAGTGCCATGTGACGCACATACATGCCCTTAGGGCATGTATGTGCGCTACATGTGCACCCATGCAGATTCAGGGGTGTGTTGTCCTTTGGACACCCCTGCACCCTTTGAAATATTCACAATTTGCGATTAGCAAATTGCGAATCGCACATTTCCCCTTCATAGAAATGAATGGGAAATTATTCCTTAATTGCGATTAGCAGTTTGCTAATCGCAATTAAGGAATGTTTAGAAATCGCTAAAAAGAAGCATATTTCTACATACCATTTTGCGATTTCTAAATAGCGATTCCTTAAAAATCGCTATTTAAGAATCGCAAAACGGAATGTTGATACATATGACCCTAAGCGATTTCAAGAAATAACTTTTGTCTGCTCCACTAAGGAATTCAAAGTATTGAATCAAACAAGAAATGATCCAGATTGACACTTTCCGACCTACTGAGATGCACACGAGTGAAAACTCGACTAGCAGAGAATCACCCCATTCAATGCAGTTTCTCCTTTGCACAACAGGATCTGCCACACCAATCACAACTTACTCTCACACAAAGCTATATATGCCTATCTCAATTGTGCAGTCAATGGTTCCTCACGACTGACAACACAAAACCTAGCAGGCAAATTACAAAACAGTGTATTTACACTTATTCCAGGATGTTAGGCTATGTCCATCTCGATAACAACTACAACTGCTCAGCATCAAGCGCATTCACATCTACATAACAAGTAAAACTTCACTGTTTCACATCTCTCAATCTTAACAACATACCACAAGCTTGACACATACAATTACAACAGGCGAGCCAATTAATACTCACACATCCACTGTTACAACTTTTTTCTGAACTGCTGGAAATCTGCTGCTCCTCCAAACCGAGACATGGGCTATAAGGGCTAGGACTAGGTTTGGAGAATGTCTAGAGTTCCTACAAGGGTATTCTTATTCCCTTTGCTTCAGTAACCAACCATCTGACAGTGCTGGCACGTGCACTGTAATCTTTTAGTACAGTCTTTAAAGATTTTTCTGCATTGGTCGTATGGATCTTTGTTAGTTGACCTGAAGCCATGTATTGGAAAAGACATCAACAATACAGTTCTAGCTTGTGAAGTCAATGTGAATCCACAAAAAGGACCAGGAATCACCAAATATGGTTAAATGGATTTTGTTTTAGGTTATTAACCAATCTGATATATAAACATACTTAGAATAAGCTCAAATGATACAAGAATACGGCTGGCAAGCTGAAATATCTCAATAGATTCAGTTGTAATAAAATGAGCTATATAATTGTGACAACCAAAACAATGAAGAAATACATGAAAGTATATGTGTTCCATAAAAACACTTTTCTTTTCCCTACGAAACATAAATTGACTACAAGATCATCTATTCGGGGTCTCTATTTAGGGAGCACAGAAGGTATCAGCATAGTATAGACTTCTGTAGATGTCTCAGACAAAGGGAATAATGGGCAGATGTACAACCATTTTTTTTGCGGTCGCAAAAGGGAATTTGGCCCCTTTGTGACCGCAAAAAAGGTCAGCCCATGTACAAACCATATTTTGCGAGTCGCTAACCTATTAGAGACTTGCAAAATATGGTTTCCGACTCGCTATTAGGAAGGAGCGTGCCAAGGGCGTCCCTTCCTAATAGCGAGTGCAAATGGCTTGTACCATTGTTTTGCGACCCCATTTGCGGTTGCAAAACACTCACAGTTTACCACTCTTTTCAAAAGGATGGTAAACCATTTGCAAATGGCTTCCCTTTGTGAATGGATGCAAACATATTTTTTAAAAGCAGGCAGTGCTCTTAAAAAATGAAACTGAAAAGTTGCATTTTTCTTTTTTAAATGCAAAGGAAAACAGGATGCATTTTTAAAAAAAACTGCTTTATTGAAAAAGCAGTTACAGACATGGTGGTCTGCTGACCCCAGCAAGCCACCATCCCTGTGAGTGCTAGTCATTCCCAATGGGGTTGCAAACTGTGCTTGCCTTATGAATAATGATGAGGCATGCAATTTGTGACCCCATTGGGAATCGCAAACAGTGTGTGAGACACTGTTGTACATTGCATTTTGCGACTCGCAAAATGCATGCTTTTTACGCCTGGCCCAAGTGCTTAGCTTAAAGCTTCACACTTGTAAGAATAAGCCAAGCACAGAAGATAGGTCTGCACTTCTCTAAATCTAAAGGAAATCTGAATCTACTAAGTGTGGGAACACTAATTAAATAACAGGAGATTCAAAAACATCCCTATCTCCATTCACACCACTAGGAACAAACCAAATAATTACTGGATAGGAACATTTGTAACCTTTAAGTTTCCCATAGAACCGAAACTTGGATTATAAATTGCAACTTTGAACATCTCGCCGGCCTGATACATCATGAACAGAAGGCCTCTTCTGACCATTAATTCTCCACGTTCCCTGCCAAGTTCTTCTCTTCAGGCCTCACTATCAACAGTCTAATTTCAAACAATAAACCTTTTTCTACCTAATGAGAAACATGATAAGGCACCTGCCAAGGGAAGAAATAATACACTGGCAAATCAATGTGCATTTGAATTGAGGACTGTAGTTAGGCTACATCAACACAGCAGTTAATATGAACTTCAAATAGATATTACACATTTGCACGTATACCTTTAAGAATAAAGGCAAATGTGAATAAGAAAAGACAAGTACATTTTTACTGAACATTAATGCATTTGTATACAAATCTCGAATCCCTACAATAACTACATCTCATTGATACATTTAAATGCTTCACATACATTAATGAATTTAAGACACACCATGAGTATAATGTCAAATATGAGAATATAACTGTACAATTGTGACATATTAGGGGGGAACCTACATTGTGCTGCTCTCCTGGGCATCACAAATTGAACAGGATGGTTCTCTAACTTTTCCTCCACCAGGTATTGTATAACAATTCTTTCAATTTTCCTTCTCTAGTTTTGAAGTTATACCACTGGACTGTGCTGCTTAATATTTTCCAATTTCCCCATATAGGTTCCCCTAGAGCTGAGCACCTTGGACCTTGTTATTGAATCCTTAATGTTAATGCTGCATTTCCAGTGCTAACAATTCTGTGGCTATTTCTGTTTTGCCTCTATTTTAGAGCAACTTGTTAGGTAAGCCCAATTTCTTTTCCTTTCTTTTTTTGTTTCAGTGTTTTAAATTCCTCCTCCACATATGGGTGAACAACGTCTGCTTTTCCTGGTTGTTTTTAGGTTTCTTTTTTTTAAAATGTTGTTTAGACATATGTCCTGATGATGACCCTGGTTAGCTAAACCAATGGGGTAGAAATGTCAACAAGCTCCAATTTACAATACAGACTATATTATTTGTACCATTGTGAAAAAACTGAAGGGTTGAATAGTTAAAATGGAATATTATGGAATAATTAGATGTATCTTTGTATGATCAATGCAGCCTGTTGATACTAAAGTTTATATCCCTTTTTGTACCTAAATTGATTCTGCACCTCATTTATCACAAGTGCACTATACCATCACAATAGAGCAGTGCACCACTTTATTATTTTTACTTTTTGAATAATGCTAATACATCATTAATTATGACAAACTTACATGGTTGTTTGGGTCTCAATTTTATTTAACTTTCCATGTATGTGTGGGGTTACAAGTTATTAAATATGTTGAACCATTGTTGTTTTATGTTAAGGAATATTGTTATGGCTGTATGGAACTGATGGGCACAGATTCTGGTAGTTCAGTATCAAACTCTCGTTTAAATCAGGTTTATTATACCAGAGTAAAGACAGGGAGGTTTTGTAAGATGGGTCACAAATGTACCTTGGGAACTACTGTTTAATATCAGTGTTGAAGTCTGTGTGAAATGTTGTTAGCAGTGTTCTTGTTAGATTGGTCAGAGTCAAATAATATCACACTGTCATGTCAGACAGGGTTCAAAACGAGGCAGTCTTTTTTTAAAATGCTGTGCCACTGGCACTGTTGGCAATCTTATGACTCCGTAGCTACTTGCCTTTGGATCGTGCATTCATTGATTTCTCCAAGGCTTTTGACAGGGTTTCCAGATGTCATCTAGGCCTAAACCTCTAATAATTTGTGCGCCAAAGTCTTTGATGGATATCACTGTGAACAAGTGTTTTTTGGACACCCTGAACTAAGAACATATGTAATGACAGAATGTAGACTTTTGTCTAGCAATGCACAAGGAGTCAGTTCCAAATGTACCTGGGCAACCTGTCCATCAAATCATGCAGTGTCCTCCACAGCAGGTAGGAGGACTTGTAATGATGAGGGCGAAGATCATTGCTATTTGGACACTGATCTTCACTCTCTGATAAACTCCTTATATTTACACTGAATTCAGTGGAGAGAGTTTACTGGTAACAGCTGAATCAGTAAGTCTCTCAAGTATGAGGCAAGTGTTAAACTCCTTACCATCAGGCAGGTCTTGCAAGGTGAAACTCAGCATTGGTAATGCCATCAATACTTCTTTACTGTGAATATGACAGATTGAGCCTCCCTTTTTTCTAGCAACAATGTGGTTTGAATTGTATCTAACGATAAGTGAGAGAAAGGGGAGGCGATCTGAAGCACTATCTTATTGTGGGCTGAAAAGGAGTGGGAGGTTGGACTGAAACTGAAATATTATTACTGTGCTATGCAGACAATCTATTATATATCAAGAGTCACATGCTGACTCTCGGTAAATCCTTCTTTAAAGTTTTTGTTTGTTAATAATCGTAGCTTTTCTTCAATCAAGTTCACTTTACTGCACATGTTTTTGATTTAAAAATGGAATGGCCCTGTCAATATCAAAAAGGCTTGAAAAGACTGGGAGAAGGTCATGAACGCTTATGGTGCTAAAATGTCACCAGCATTAACAGGTTTATATTAAGCATGCTTCCCAATTATCCATAAAAATGTGTGAGAAATTAGAAGGAATTGCATGTTGACACTACACAGGGTAAGGCACAGTGTCCCAATTAAAACCATTATGCTGGAGTTAAATAGAGAGTCAATCCTGGGGCAGAGGATACAACTTATCCTTAATGTAGTTTTGAAATCTCCTTACCTGCACCAGATCAAGTGTCTGTAAGGCCTGGGAGTGAATTGACAAATTTGAGGAATGGATCATATAATTATAATGTTTCATTTTTATAGGCGGTATGTAATTATATTTGTTTTTGATGCAATATATGAGGAGGCATTATTAAATGGATCAAGTTTAGGTATAAACTAAAGAAATGCGTTAACCCCTTTGGTGCAGCTGTTGGCCTATGGCCGACAGCCGGACTACCTCCCCAATGCATCTGTCAGCCATTTGTTGACATTAGAAAGGCATGAATTGGATCCTACAGTGCTTGCACCAAAGAATTCCTTTTCCGGTCGATCTTCGATCAACCTGTTGTATCACTTTTGTGAGGTTTGGCAAACCCACTGATTGCCATTGGTTACTATCTGTGGCATTCAGAAATGCTGTCTTCTTATTGGTGCATTTCTGTAAAAGTCCCTCCTTTGCGTGTTTAGTTCTCTTTCCTAGGATTTCACCCAGAGAGCATTTTAGTTGACCATCACACACTACAGTGTGTGATGGCCTCTCTTCCCTCCTCCCATCTGGTTATTGCAGGCCAGGTGTTGTTTTGTTTGTAGTTTTATATATTGTGAACTTGACTCAAAGGTCAGTGTGTGTATTTTGTTTACCTGGCTCAGTGCAGCGCCTGCTTCACAACCATAGTGCTTTATCTTTCAGCATTCCCTTTCTGTGAACCAGGGGTGTAACAAAGGCCCCCGCAGCCCTCGCGGTGCAGGGGTGCCCCCAAGCTCCCCACAGCACTCTGGCTGCAGAGCTCCTGATTGAGCTTGGAGAGGGCCCCTCCAAGTGCTTTGCAGGGAGGCCCCCTCAGGTTTCGTTACGCCAGTACTGTGAACAGAGCTGCAATTATTTTTTTTAATAACATTTTATTATACAGCAAATAAGATCTGCAATTACATTTCTGTCGACAGAGATAATACTTTGACCAAGTCTCACCAGTTAACATCATACATAGTGATACAGTAGTTTTACAGTTATGATCATACATGTCTCAATCTACTACAGTAGGGGTACATATATGACCTCTATAAGTATTCCATTTGCCCCACACTCTCCCCCATTTCTTGGGGGACTCTCTGTGAATATACGCACCTTTCTCAGCCACCATGACCATATCTATATCCCTGCACCACTCTATCAGGGTTGGGGCCTGCACTGCCCCCTATTTCTGAGCTATGTTCCGCTTAACAATCAGCATCCCCGTCGTTTTCCACTGTTGATCAGCGCGGTGGAGGTCCGTTGGCTCCCATATGTTCAGGAGGCAACATCTAGGATTGAGCGGGGACTGAGTTCTCACTGACTTCCTTGAGAGTATACATTACTGCCGTCCAATATAGTGTAATCATCGGACATTCCCACAAAGTGTGATAAAATGTTCCTAAGCCGTCACATTGGCGCATACAGCGCGGGTCAGTGGCTCTGCCTATCTTATGCATTGTCACCTGTGTATAATAGGTCATATGCAGTATTTTTAGCTGCATTAAACGCAGTCTAGAGGAGACCGCTACCTCTCTAGGCGATGCAATCGCCTCCTGCTAGTCGGTGTCATCTAAGTCCCCAACTTCTGCCTGCCAGACTGCCCGGAGTCGTACAAGGGGGTCTGTTTGATTATTGACAATTTTTCAGTAGGTAAGAGAAATGATTTCAACAGAGCTGCAGTTCTTGTTATACTTGAAAGGAGATAAGTGCGAAGCCTTTCAAGCAAATACAGAATGATTTAAATGCCCACAGATGCAATTTTTAATAGAAAAAACATGTATATAGGTTGGCTAAAATACACCCTTACATGGGTTTGAGTTTTGGCAGGAGGCTTAACATAATTTGGAACATATGTACCAGTGATATAAACCACTCCTATATCTGTTTGTGTACTTTGTGCTTTAGAAACCCTCTCAAAACAAGCAAATGTGAGCAATTGTAATTTGAAAACCATCAACATTTAGTTGCACAATACAACTAATATTTTCTGTTGTATTTGCAATAAACAAACACCTCTGTTCATTAGGATCATGTTCCAAGAAATAATAAAAGAAGTTAATATTTTTGAGTACTCCAGAAGTGAGCTGCAGCATTGTGCTTATCCCTTTTAAAGAAGTAAGCAAATAGCTTTTTAGATAGTCCAGGCGCTAACTTGACGATGTATACTTTTGAGAAGTTTTAGTTTATTTGTTTGGAGGGGATAATCATGCTAAAAACTGCAAATGTGGCTTTATTGCTACTGCGACTGACTTCAGGATCTTGCCACGGCGGGAGGTTTAAAATTCTGTGATTTATGGAAATGTACTCTATTTATTCCTGCCTAAAAAGAACACAAATACAGATTGCAATTGCATAACAGTTTTTACAGGCATGCTAATGTATTGGCTCATATAGTCAAGCAGGCCTCATTGAAAACATAGATTGCAAGTTGTAAGATCCTTATACAGCTGAGAGGGATCACGCAGGACACAGGTAACAATTGTAAAATTGTTAAGTTTAAGTTTAATCCTAGGAAAGAGAGACACATCCAAGCCACAGCCTAGTCAGGTAACAGCTCTTTTACATTTCAAAAGAACACATTCTAAAACTCCAAGATAGCACAGAACCATAAGTGCGGTGTCATAGTTGCCATGACATCTTTATATCTTGAAAAAACCTTGTTCAAGATACAACCCACCTTTCCCCTTTAATACAGAGGAGAGGACGGTGACTGACAAAAAAACAAAACATTAACAAATAAATACATCAAATTAAAAAAACATAGTCTTACAAATAGCTTGGCTTCTTAACACATCTAGAAGTCAACCGTGGAGAAGAATGAACCTCCAAATTGACACCAGAAAAAGTCTTTTGAGAGGAAGTTGAACCGGAACAAACAGAAATTCAATTTAAATTCCAAATTCTGTGGTCCAGAGTTCTCACAGCATTTTTGAACACTTTAATTACTTTAATGGGTTTCGAGAACTTGACGTTTGAACCAGGAAGTCTGATGACAACCAAGTCTCCAACTTTGACAGCAGTCTCTTTAGTAGAATATTTTGAATTACAATGCAATTTCCTAGCTAAACACTTGGTTTTCTCCTTCTCACGCCAACCCACATTATAATCCTGTGCATGAGATACTTGTATGGATTCTTTAAAGAACCTCACCCAAGAAGGTTTTACCAGGGTGCAAGGAGACCTCCCTTTGAAAAGAACAAATGGAGACTTACCAGTGGAACTATGTGGAGCCAACCTATAACCCCCCACTTTTTTGATCACTTCTTCCTTCCAGTTGAGACCAGAACCCTTAGCCCAAGAGATGGTTTCTTTTAGTACTTTAATAAACCTCTCCACCCATTCCGTTGGTTTCTGGGTGGTAAAGAGAACATATCTTGTGCTTCATTCGACGGTTCTTCAAAAAGGTCTCCATTTCATTTGAAACTAATTGCACTCCATTGTCTGTAAGAATAGACTCTGGATACCCTTCTCTAGCAAAGAGCGACTCAAGACATTTTATCACCTGGATAGTCTATACCAGAGGTAAAGTGAATTTCTGGCCATCTTGAAAACAAATCCAGTAGTACTAAAATAAAGACTTGCTGCCTATTAGTATGAATGGGACCTACAATATCAAAAGCAACTTCCTTCCAAGGCCCTCGAGGAGGATCCCTGACCAATCAATCAATCAATCAATCAAGAACATTTGTAAAGCGCGCTACTCACCCGCTAGGGTCTCAAGGCGCTGGGGGGGGCTGCTACTGCTCGAAAAGCCAAGTCTTGAGTTGCTTCCTGAAGGAGAGATGGTCCTGGGTGAGTCGTAGGTGGGTGGGGAGGGTGTTCCAGGTCTTGGCCGCCAGGTAGGTGAAGGATCTTCCTCCGGTGGTGGTTCTGCGGATCCGTGGGACGGTGGCGAGGGCGAGGCTGGCGGAGTGGAGCTGGCGGGTTGGCGTGTAGAACGTGAGGCGGTTGTTGAGGTATTCGGGGCCCAAGTCGTGGAGAGCCTTGTGTGCGTGGGTGAGGAGTCTGAACGTGATCCTCTTGCTGATGGGGAGCCAGTGCAGGTCCCTCAGGTGGGCGAAGATGTGGCTGTGTCGGGGGATGTGCAAGACGAGTCGTGCTGAGGCGTTCTAGATGCGCTGGAGTTTTTTCTGTAGTTTGGCGGTGGTCCCAGCGTAGAGGGCGTTCCCGTAGTTCAGACGGCTGGTGACGAAGGCCTGGGTGACCGTTTTCCTGGTTCCAGTGGGGATCCAGCGGAAGATCTTACGGAGCATGCGGAGTGTGTTGAAGCAGGAGGAGGTAACGCCATTAACTTGCCTGGCCATCGTGAGGGAGGAGTCCAGGATGAAGCCCAGGTTGCGTGCATGGTCCGTGGGCTTGGGTGGGGGGCCCAGAGCAGGGGGCCACCAGGAGTCGTCCCAGGCGGAGATGGATGGGCGAGGATGAGGACTTCCGTCTTGTCTGAGTTCAGTTTCAGGTGGCTGAGCTTCATCCAGTCTGCGATGTCTTTCATTCCGTCCTGGAAGCTGGCTCTGGCGGAGGTGGGGTCGTTGGTGAGGGAGAGGATCAGTTGGGTATCGTCGGCATAGGAGATGATGTTGAGGTTGTGCTTGCGTGCGATGGCTGCGAGGGGGCTCATGTAGACGTTGAAGAGGGTGGGGCTGAGCGAGGAGCCTTGAGGTATGCCGCAGATGATCTTAGTGGCTTCTGCGAGGAAGGGCGGGAGACGGACTCTTTGGGTTCTGTCGGAGAGGAAGGAGGTGATCCATTCCAGGGCCTTTCCTTGGATCCCGGCGTGGCGGAGGCGGGTTGTCAGGGTGCGGTGGCTGACAACCTTAGGCTGGACCCTCACTACTTTAGATTTGTCACTCATGCTGCACATCACACAATCTCGAAATACCCTTTCAACCTGAAGGTCCATGCCTGGCCACCAGTGAGAGCAATGAAGCCTCTCCTTAATTTTTTTTTTAAACATTTTTATTAGCATTTTATTAGGTAACAACAATACAATCATGTCATCTTTGGTCATCGCACCCTCCACCCCAACCTCCCACCGACCGATCATCATCATTGGTAGCAGTATATTGTTATTAATAATAAGTATCTTTGCCGGAACAGTCTCGGGCTCAAGTCTGTATTGCCATATCGGGGCACCTACCTCAGTGCCTACGCCCATTTTCACATCTTTTTTCCACATGTCCTCTTTAAAGTCCCCCGTCAAGTCCATGTTATTTCCGCCATTTACTCCAGACGCTGCCAAATTTCTTAGGG
The DNA here is from genome assembly GCF_964261635.1 of Lissotriton helveticus. NCBI lineage: Eukaryota > Metazoa > Chordata > Amphibia > Caudata > Salamandridae > Lissotriton > Lissotriton helveticus. The sequence continues at coordinate 1,709,108,685 of NC_136067.1, forward strand.
CACCCCCTAGCTTTATACATGACCCTTTCAGCTGCCTTGTATAAATCAAGACCCCTCCGCCATTCCTCCAGCTGCGGAGGAGATGCCACCACCCACTTCCTTGCCACATCTCTCTTGGCCACTACCAACACCAGGACCAGGAAGATCAGGAGCGGGCGTGCGAGATCCACATCGTTGGTCATACCAAGCAGGACCAGTTTAGGGTCTAGTGGCAAGGGAGTTTCCAGCACCTCCCCCAGTTCACTCAGTACCTCTGTCCAGTAGGCTTGGTTTATCGGGCATGTCAGATTACATGGTAGAAATTCCGCTCCTCCTGTCCACACCTCATGCAATTCTGGTCGCCAGCTCTACCCATCTTATATAAGCGTACCCTATCTAAATAGGTCCTATGTAAGATGTTAAATTGAATGAGCCGCAGCCGGGATTTAATAGCTACTTCTCTGGGGTGCATTAACACTGTATCCCAATCCACCGTATCCATTTCTCCTACATCCCCCTCCCACTTGTTTCGAAGTGTACCTAAGTCCTCTGGCATGTTATTCACGAGTCTCCTATATGTGAGTGATACCGCCCTTTCCTGGATATGCTCCTGTAGGAGGCGTCCCTCAAGTGGTGCGTATTCAGGGAGTGTGTCCAATGGGATTTCTTCTGCCCGCCAGGCATGTCTCAATTGTGCATACTTGAAGTATTGGGAACGATGCAGGCCAAATTCCGCCCTTAATGCCGGGAAAGATTTCAGTTCCCCTTCAGCCGTCACATCGCCCAGCGTCGAGATCCCTATGTCATCCCACCTTTTGAGCCCCTTCAATTTATTCAGTTCTTGCAGCCAAGCACAGTGCCATATCGGCGTCTGTCTAGTGGGTTTCTTGTCCCAGCCTATGGTCTTTGTTGCCCTACTCCAAACCGTCAGGGTAAGCTTAGTAGCCGGCAGGAGTCTCCCCCTCCCCTTGCCCCCATAGAGATAGTGATTATAAGGTCGATTAGCCATTGTGTGCCTCTCTAGTGCATACGTGGGGTATACAGCCGGGGCATGAAGCCAGTCATTTATGGGCGCCAAGTGTTCCGCCCAGTAGTACGCCTTGACACTAGGGAGTGAAATCCCGCCACTGTACTGGTGTTCCTGCAGAGTCGTCAAGGCCAATACTTACCCAACCATAAAAAGGTTCGTAGTTCCTCATTAATTTCCGTGAACACCCTACGGGGGAGGGGGTAGTATTCATTCTGGAAGGCATAGAGAAGTTTAGGCAGTGTCATCATTTTAAACATGGCTGCACGACCCAGGATCGTAAGGGGGAGCAGACGCCATCTATTCGCATCATCTATAAAAATTTTAACTATCCGTCTTACGTTTTTGTCATATGAGCAGCCGCTATCGAGCGTCATAAATACCCCAAGGTAAGTAAATCCCTCTTTTGTTTTCTGTAACCGCTCAGGAAGGCTCGACCAAAGCTTCCGTCCCCTAGGGTCATAGAGAACGGACTTATGCCAGTTTATCCTGTATCCTGCCTGAGTCCCATATCTTTCTAGTTCTGAGAATAAGGCCGGTATCGTGGATTCAGGGTGTGTGATATATAAAAGGACATCGTCCGCATATAGGGATATTTTTTCCTCTGCGGTATCTGTTCCCCCCAGATAGAAACCTCTAATGCCTGGGTTTTGCCTAATTGCACTTGCGAGTACCTCAATTGTTAGCGTAAAAAGAAGAGGGGACAGGGGGCATCCCTGCCTGGTCCCTCGTCTCACTGGGAAGTCCCATGATAAAATCCCATTTACTTTGACCTTCGCTCTAGGGTCCGTATACAATAATTGAACCCATTTTCGAAAGTTGGGACCAAAACCAAGCCGGTTCAGGACTCCCTCCAGAAAAGGCCAATGGACGGCATCAAATGCCTTCTCGGCGTCTAGGGAGAGGAACCAGTGAGGGTCCCATCTACTACCCACCTCCTGAAGCCAGTTATGGGTCCGTCTGAGATTAAATCTCGTGGCACGTCCCGGCAGAAACCCGGTTTGGTCCAAGTGCACCAGTTCTGGGATCACTTTCCGCAATCTAAGAGCCAAAATGGTCGCCAAGAGCACCTCTATATTTAGGAGGGAGATAGGATGGTACGATGAACAGTCATCTGGTGGTTTACCTTCCTTGTAGATCGGTATGATCGTTGCCATGCAAAGATCCGGAGGTTGTTCCCCCTCTTGAGCAGCCTCTTCAAAAAGCCCTAGTAGATGGCGTGCCAACAGGTCTGTTGTCCGCTTAAAAAACTCGGCCGGGAACCCGTTCGGGCCAGGTGACTTTCCTGCCCGCAATTTTGTGAGGGCGGTCTTGACTTCGTCAAGTGTGATTGCGGCCTCCAGGCCATCAAGGTCCTCGGCTGCCAGCACTGGGAGATCCAGGTGAGACATGTATTGTAAGGCATCTTCTCGTGTTCCTAGGGCCCTCTCTTCATAGAATTGCTTATAATGGATAGCAAAAGCCTCCGCTATCTGAGCATCTGACCCCGTCAGGTTCCCTTGGGAGTCCCGGACCTGCTCTACCCACCTGGCATCTCTTTCCTTTCTGCTGAGCCAAGCCAGCAATTTTCCCGACTTGTCTCCGACATCATATAAACGATGAAATGTCGCCAGCGCTTGTGTCTTGGCCTCCCCCGTGACCATGTCCCTATATTGACTTTGCACATCTAGCAGTCTACGGAGGGATTGCGTGGTACCAGCAAGTTGATGTTCCTTCTCCTGGGCCACGATCTGGGTCTCTAACGCCTCAATGTCTCTCTGGACCCTCCGAGTCTCCTCCACCAGTCTATTTTGCGCCCTATCCCTCATGACTGCCTTAAAAGCCTCCCATAAGACCACTTTAGAGGATACTGACCCCTCATTTTCAGCTAAATAAACTTTGCCTGAGGCCTTTCACGATGGTCTGGTTTTGTAGGTCCCAGGCTGTCAGTCTCCAGGACCCTTTCCTCCTTTCCTTCCTCCTTCCTACTGTCACCAGAAGCGGGGAGTGATCCGAAATCCCTCTGGCTCTATACTCGGCTAGGTCGTCTCTTGTCAGGAGATGGCGGGCAAGAAAAATATAGTCCAGCCTCGAGTAGACCTTATGAGCGCCTGAAAAAAACGAATAGGCTCTTACGTCCGGGTGGAGCCATCTCCAGACATCTGTCAGTCCTAGGGTAGTAACCATCTTGGATAATAAAGTCTGGGTCTGGTCTCTAGTCCTGTCTCCCGATCTGTCATACGTCGGGACCAGCACATCATTGAAGTCCCCCCCAGCACCTGCAGTGTATCTGAGGAGTCAAGGAGGATATCAGTTATCCCTTTCAGTGTAGCTGCCTGCAGTTTAGGATGGGCATATGCCGAGACGATTGTGTATTCCTGTCGTCCCCAAGTACCTCTTACTCCCACAAACGTCCCCCGTGGGTCAGACCATACTTGTGTAACCCGGAACGGTGGCGTCTTCTTAATCAGTATGGCCACCCCCTTGAGCCTGTAGTAAATCCCGCATGTGCGAGAACTTTGTACTGTCCTCTGGCTAGGAAGCCGCATTTAGTGCCCTGGAGGTGTGTTTCTTGTAGTAGGATTATGTTCGGGCCGACTGCTTTATTTTTGACATCTCTGAATAAGATTCATGCGCCAAATCAATTAACATCTTGCGAAGTTCTGAAGGAGGTACAAGTCTTGTTCCACGTACAAGCAACTCTTTGCAGAAAGCTAACTCATCCTTAACTCCCCAAAATTTGCTTCCCTTTTCAGATGCTTGTCTTTTGGTACGCCACCCTTTTTGAATTAAGGACACTACTTCTGATAGAGAAGAGATTATAGATGAATGTGAATGGCGTCTCAAACTATCCTCAGATCTGATTCTAACAGGACAAACGTGAAAGTTGTCATCCTTACAATCTTCATCTTGAGCATCATCAAGAGAAACCTCAACCAACCTCGAAAGAGTGTCAGCTACACTGTTCTCAACCCCAGAAATGTACCTGATCTCAAAGTTGGACTCTTGCAACGCTATAACCCATTTTGTTATCCTGCTAGAAACTAAATCAATGCCTTTTTTAGAGAAGGTCTCAAAGAGGGGTTTATGGTCAGTCCTGATTAAAAACTTTGTTCCCCACAAAAACATTTGACATTTTCTGACAGCCCAAAACACAGCGAGTGCCATGTGCCAATAACTGAATATGTTATGTTATGTTATGTTATAGTTTTTTATTGGGCGCACAGCTGCTCCAGCGAAGGAGCGTCCTGGCGCCTGACAAGGTTAAACACAACATTACTAAAAAACACAACCAGAAGAGAAAAGCTAAAGGGCAGATCTAAAACAAGAAAGTTTTAATGGCTTTCCGGAACTGCATGAGATCCTCCAGCAAGCGAATCTCCACTGGGAGAGAGTTCCAGATAGCCGCGGTTCTCACGCGAAAAGATCGTCCACCTACACGACACAGCTTAAATCGAGGGACCATGTCACGAGCCTGGCCCAAGGATCGGAGAGAGCGTGTCGGAACATAACAGGATAAAAGGTTAGCCAGAATCTGAGGGGCAGTGCCTTTCAAAATTTTAAAGGCCAAACATAAGACCTTAAAATGAATTCTCCTCCTCACCGGTAGCCAATGCAAGGAACGGAGAACGGCGGAAACAGAACAGAATCTGGGCAGACCGACTATCGCTCTAGCTGCAGCATTTTGGACACGCTGTAGGCGAGTAATTTCTGCCTGATTGGCCCCCACCAGAAGAGAGCTGGCGTAGTCGAGCCGAGAAATAACAGTGGCCTGAATCACCAGCTGCCTGGTCGGGGCATCGAAAAATTTAAGAACAGGTCTTAAGCCCCGAAGAACACCAAAACAACAGGCCGCGGTTTTCTTGGTGTGGCCAACAAAGTTAAGGCCAGAGTCCAGCCATACTCCCAGGTTTCTTAATTCCGAAACCGGAGTCGGAGCTAGTCCCAGCTCCGAGGGCCACCACCTGTCCCCCAAAGCTCCGCTCTCTTGCCGACAATCATAATTTCTGTTTTAGTTGCATTAAGCTGGAGACAGTTCGCCGTCATCCAGTTGGCCACCGCCTTCAGTCCGTCCTGAAACCTAGGGGCATCTAACTCCACATCCCCGCTGAGAGTAACCGCTAGCTGAGTGTCATCGGCATACGAGACCATAATCAGGCCCCACTGCCTTGCGACCTTAGCTAGCGGTCTCACGTAAAGATTAAATAACGTGGGACTCAGCGAGGATCCCTGCGGAACCCCCATGGCCAGAGGTTGGAATTTGGACTGAAAGGGTGGGATGGCCACACAGAAAGAACGATTGTCAAGAAAGGAGCGAAACCACTGCAGAGCCTGTCCCCCAACACCAATCTCCTCCAGCCGGTGCAGCAGAATGCTGTGAAAGACGGTGTCGAAGGCGGCGCTGAGGTCTAATAATACCAGCGCCGCCGTCTGACCAGCATCCAGCACCGCACGTAGGTGCTCCACCATAGCAAGAAGGGCCGTCTCCGTGCTGTGTCCAGCACGGAAGCCATTCTGCGTGGAGTCTAGGACATTGGCCCGAGCGAGATGGTCTGACAGGGCCCGATTGACATGGGCCTCCGCAACCTTTGTCGGCCAAGGGAGTAATGAAATAGGGCGGTAGCTCTCAGGTTTCGAGGGGTCCGATGAAGGCTTCTTCAAAATTGGAGAAACCACCGACAGCGAGACTCAGGGTCTTTGGCCCCCGAGAGAGGCAAACATGATAGTCTCCATACCATTTTCCCCTTCCTGGTGAAGAACAGTACCCAATCCCTTAAGACTGGCATCAGTGGTAACTATAGAATCTCACGAGGGATCAAAACTCCAAAGTTTTGGTGCATTACCAAGTTTCTCTTTAGGAGACCTAAACTCTCTGTCACAGTCTGCATTCCACTTAAAATCAGAGCCTTTCTTAAGAAGCCCCCTCAAGTTGATACAACATTCAGCAAATACTTCCACAAATTTATTATAGTATTCTATCATACCGAAGAATTTCATGAGTTCCTCCCTGCAAGAAGGATGAGGCATGCGAGATATAGTGTCTACTAAATTTCATCACCAGAGATTGTGTGCCTCAAGTAATGAATAGATGAAGTTCCAAAATGACACTTTTCTAACTTAATGGTGAGATTAGCTTCTTCCAGCCTACCCAAAACGTCATTGAGGAGATTCTCATGCTCTTCATCATCCTTAGCAAAAACCAGTATATCGTCATGATAGATGCAGACACCTTTGCAGCCCTTTAGTATCCTCTCCATTACACGCTGAAAGACAGATGACGCAGATACTAGTCCAAACGGCATCCGAACAAAACTAAATGTCCCAAAAGGCTTTATAAAAGAAGTATAATTTCTTGAAGATTTTGCAAGCTCAATCTGATGATAGGCTGATGCCAAATTGATAGTGCTAAAGACCTTGGCACTGCCCAACAAAGTCAACAGATCTGAGATATTAGGTAGTGGGTAGCGATCAACCACAACACACTTATTGAGTTGCCTCAAGTCAATACATAAGCGTAGAGAGCCGTTGGACTTGCGAGCTGGGACCACCGGAGCAAGCCAATCAGTGCCAGTGACTTCTTCAATAATTCCCCCTTTTCTAAGTTTATGTAATTCTTTTCCCATTTCATCCCTCACAGCTAAGGGTACACTCCTAGCTTTGCAGCTGTAGGGTTGTGAATTGGTGCGTACAGGGATATCTAATTTGAAAGACAACCAAGACTATCCCTAATATTCTTGGAAATTTATGTTTGATACTATGTACCAAGATGACATCGGAACTTAAGTTTATCGTATTGAACTGATCTTTCAGCTTTATGGGAGTAGGAGAACTGGGGTCAAGCATGACATTCAAATCTCCTTGACGGAACCAGCTGATTATGCTATCTCCTTTTTGTGAAACTTAAATCTTGCCAGAGGCATATTGCCTTTTGTATTCAATAAGACCCATGAAGTAACCAAGTAATGGAATTGGCTCTCCACCATAAGCCAAAGGGCGTATATCAGGTTTTATTAGGCGGATCTTCTGAGCTAATTTACTTTGATAGAAGCCACTTTTTAGACTATGGTAATCTTAGCCCCAGAATCAAAGAGTACATTAGTGGATTCACCTTCCACCTGAATTGTATCAACCGGGCAAAATTTATGTTCTGATGTTGAACAAACTTGGACTGCAATTTGCCCACAGACGAAGTCCTCTTCTAACGTTTCTTCCTCTACACATTTGACCAAAGAAGAAGACATTTTGACTTTGCAAACATTTGAAAAATGTCCTTTCCTCTTACATTTTGACCGTACAATATTGAGAGCTGGCCATTTTTTATCATTGAAAAACCAAAGGTGATGATGGACGGCGCGTTGACAATACAAACACTCACCCCCAGTCAACTGATCTGGGTTTAATCCATCACCATTCTTTAGCTCACTCCGCCACCCCAGTTCAGACATGGCCATATGCAAATCAGTCTGACCCTGTGCCTCATGGGAACAGTCCAGCCCGAACTGCCAAGCCATGTCTTTCCTGGACCGGAATCAAGCTTCCCAGGACCGGTTTCTGGCATTACAGCCGCCTTCAGCCGGGCTTGCGATTGTCTAGAGGCTTATAGTCACATTAAAGTGCTTTTAAATCACGTGTAGCAAAAGTTTGTCCCCACTTTTAACTCGTAACGGACTGTGTTTTTGAAATGCAATCAGTAGAAAGCTTTCTTTTTTTGCAAAAGGCTGTGTGTTTTTTCTTTTTGTCGCAAAGGGAGTGTGTGCAAGTAAAGTTTCAAAACATTTACTATTGGCAAGGTAGTGTTTGTTCGTTTGTGAACGTTATTTGTTTATTGGCTTATGTATCTTTGGCATTTGATTCTTTTCCTGTTTTTAGTTATATCTTGTTTGTTAAACTATTCATTTAGTGTGCCTGTAGGTTGTTTTACAGATAAAGCTGCACCAGCAAGGCACAAAAGTGTACAAGAACCCATATTGAAGGTTTCTCTAACAATTGACAACAATTACATTTTTATTTAACAAAGGCAAAGGAATACAAGCAAATCAATAATACCTTAATAATACACCTTTATTGTGTGATTAATTGAAACCATTACAATTTTGGCATAAAAATTATCAAATGTGACAACATTCTTATTTACATGTTCAGTTGTGCAAAAATGTGGGTTCATTCCATCTTCTTAAAATAAGGCATTGAACATAGTGTTTCTAAAATCAAGTAAGCACATTTTTGTCCCGATTGTAGAAATGTCAGATGACTGCATTCACAGGGTTAGTAGAACAGCTCTGAGCACATTTTTTTTGTTCTTTTTGCCTGCCACTAGGCTAGTACAGATATTTCCCTCTGCATCATTAAAAGGAGCCCTGCTAATAAATAATTTCAATTTGCAGCACAAATCTAAAAGAATTGGAGATATACATCTAAAAGCAGGAAAAAAAGTGAACTGTGTGCAAGTTAGTTCCGGATGGCACCTGTCCCCCATTACCATTTTATGTTCATCTGCACTCTTGCCTTTGTGGGTGCCATGGGGCTAGAGTTCATGTACAAAAGTGCGAATCGATGTAGATAACTTTTAATAAATAGCACGGCTTGAATAGCTGGGAACAGAGTATGTTCCCATCTTAATACAAGGGATTGGATCTGTGTGAGAATAATGTTGAGTGGCCGGAATACTCTTTTCCAATGATTCTATGTCTACACTTTACTGTGTATAAGCAGCACTATAAGTTTGATATTTGTAACAGTTTTCTGACTTGTTGCAAGAACTTGGCTGCACTGCATGAGAGTTGTAGTGACTAGCTGTTTAATAATGCCATGACGGCAGGTCAACATGATCGAATTCCGAGAGTATGGAGAGCTGTGAGTAGAAAATGTAGTCTCCAGTTGTTAACAGCTGGGCATACACACAGGAAGTGTAGAAGTGACACTGCTGCCTATTCGCAGAGTCGGCACAGACTTGTCGGACATGTTCATTTCCATGTTGGGACCTGATCTCTTGAGCAAAAAGCTCCCAGTCGGATCAAAAGCAGGGAGTGTTGTATTGGTGGGGATATAGATTGTACAAGATACAGTCGTGGCGACCCGACATCGTACGAAGATACAATCATCCATCCATGTTTTTCCTTTGCCAGTGCTGCTTTCTCCAATAGCCAGGTTTTGTGTTTGGCGGCATTGTTTGCTATTCATTTTAATGCAGGGAAGCTGTAGTCGGTGCTCCATGCTTCTTGCAAGATGGGAGTGGTTAACACTTGCTCAAGTGCGGTTGACCAGTCTTTCTTGCCTTTTGGTCTGGTTCTTTTGTTCCGTCCAGCAGAGACCTAGCCAGGATTTTTTTTGAGCTGCTCTCATCTTCCAGCACAATTTTAGTATTGCTGCTAACCTTTCCGGGAGTTGGTTGAGTAGCCCATATTCCAAGCAAACTTGTGCCTGAGATGTAAATTGAGGAATTCAAAAAATTTGTTTGAAGAGGCCAGATTGTTGTAGATTCAAAAAGTTTGCATCTTTGCCTTTAAATAATTCAGAGTCATAAGTGAGAGTTGGTAGAACTTAGCGGTTATTACTTTTAGAAGATGGGAGTTGGATGTGCACATTAATTTCTGTCTTAGAGTGTTTAGTGCAAAACGTAATTTGTTTGTCTGTGCTCGTCTTTTGGTTAGATGTTCTTTGAGGGTAAATCCAGAGTCTACCACCACTCTGAGGTATATGTATGATCCACTCTGCTCTATGCTGTTCCCTGCTGCATACCAACTGTGTTTTTACTGAGGTGCCTGGTGTTTGCAGAGAAGCAGATGACCTTTGTTTTGTTGTAATTTACAGATAGTCCGAGCTCCTCTGTGTATTCCAATAGTTTTGTGATCAGGGGCTGTAGGCCGATCGGGGTCGGCGCATTGCAGAATTCTGAGTTGGCGGTGTGCTAGCTTTGGGGGGTTCACTTTGGACTTCTGCCAGCCTTTTGTCTAGATCTGCTGTGATTATATTAAATAAGCTGGAAGCTAGCACAAACATCTGTGCATTGGTATCCTTGCTGTGGTTCTTTCTCTGTTTCCTAACTTTACTTAAACCCAGGTAGCTGAGTGTAAATTAATTATGGCCTTTAGTAGAGGTGGCCGGATGGCCTGTTTTTCATTCTAGTTCTCTAGGTACCATGTGAAACGCCTCTTTCAAATCGACAAAGCACGTATACACTATAATGGACTTTCGCTGCGCTTTTTCAACGAGGAGGTTCAAAGCCAAAAAATTACACGTTGTGCTCGTACCTGTTCTGAAGCCTGTTTGTGAGATTGGAAGGATCTTGCTAGAGGTGACCCATTCTTCTACGTTGACAAGAAGATTAGACGCATAAACTTTGGCTTTCACATCAATGAGCGGGATTAATATGTAGTTTTCTGGGTCTGATCTATTGCCAGCTTTGAAATTCGTGTGCAGCATGCTGCCTCTCCATAATGCTGGTATAATGTTTGATTGAAAAGCGTAGTTGAACAGCGGCATGAAGAGGTCTGCCCAGAAACGTTGGTCTGACGTGAATAGCTCGTTTGGCGAGTCGTTTGGGCCGGGGCTCCACCAGTTCTAAGTTTGTTTAGGATTTTCTCTACTTGAGTAGTTCGAATCCAGTTGCCTTTGGACAGATTTTCTGCGCGTTCACTTTTCAGTTATTTCTGGGCGTGGTGATGTTCGTTCTTAGCTACATGTTTATCATTATGGCTCCGGTGGGCTATCCATTAGGCCTCAAGAATATTTCCGTTGTGATGCCGAAAGGCGCCACTTGCTATGATGTTTATTTCTTCCCAGAACTTCTTGTTTGATTTACTTGTATGCAGCAGCTTGAGCCAAAGATTTGTTTGATGTCATTTCTTCGCTGTCCATATTTCTTGTTTGTATGTCTGCCATAGCTGGTTAGTTTGGAGATTCACATTTTCACCTGTTGTTAGGGCGCTACCCCGAAGCCTTCTTATATCCCTGTAGAATATCCTTTTTTTCCATGATAATGAGTTGACAAACTCTGGTATTTCTTTGCTGGTTCTGATTTTGTATTGCTTGTTATGCGGCTTTTGTCGATCTTAAATCCGCATTCGACTTGGTGCCACGAGCTAAAATGTGGGCTGCCCTTGTTGACCAGGGCATGCCGTTGGATATTTTGTCCTTTCTAATGAAACTACACGAGGACAATTTCGCTCAAGTTCGATGGGACCAGCAGGGGAGCGTAACTGATAAGTTCCCAATTGCTAGGGGTGTACGCCAAGGGTGCGTATTGGCACCGACCCTCTTTTCATTATACATCAACAGGGTGATCAACTACTACGAGCAACATCCAACTGATGCCCCGAAGTTGGATGGTAAGTTGATCCCCCTGTTGATTTTTGCAGACGATACCTTATTAATCTCTAAGACACAACAAGGCCTGCAAAAGGCCATAGATGTTTTTGAGGTATTCTGCAAAGACCATGGACTTACTATAAATGTAAGTAAGACTAAGTTCATGGTCCTTCACAAGTCCAAGCAGGGTAGAGGGAAGGTTGCTATGAATGGGGTGCAATTAGATCAGACCCAGGTTTTTTCCTATCTGGGGATTACCATAGCATCCAAACTGGATTGGAAACACCACACTAACCAGCTGGCTACGAAACATGCCCAACTAGCAGGGGCACTAACCAAAGAGTTCTCCCTATCCCACACTAGGCCAATCACCCCAGTTCTTAAAATTTACGATGCTAAGATAGGTGCAGCTGTTCTTTACAGGGCAGAATTATGGGGCTTTAGCAATCTTACCCGTTTGACTGGTGCCCAGAACAAATGTCTGCGTGGTATTACAGGTCTTCCTGTGTCAACCCCCCTGACTCCCCTCCTCTATGATCTGGGATGTCAACGCTTGGAGGATATGGCCTGATATCGACCAGTCGCATACTGGAGGAGATTGTGGGTTACCCCGGAACTCTCCCAGTATGCTCGGGCATTCCTCAAAGTTAGAGATGCTGATAGGGCTCATACAATCCCATGGATGAGGGAGGCAAGGGCAACATATTCTGCTATGGGTTTAAAGTTTTTGTGGGAAGACCCGACAGCTAATTCATTCCCTCCAAGGAAAATCTTTAGAGAACTATACTGGAACATGGTTTTATTGAAGCGTTTTGGCCGTTGCTCCAGTACATCTCTAACCATGGAGTTTCTGGAATTAAAACATTCTCCTGCTCTTGAGGGTTATTGATACTGGATTACCGTCCCTGTGGATCGGAAGAAATACCACCAGTTTAGGGTTGGTACACTACCCATTAATACCTTCACGGCTAAATGGAACGGTGGATGTCCTTTCTGTCCCACCCAACGAGAAAGCATTGGTCATCTGCCCCGAATATAAAGTTCCTAGGCAAACTTGGCTAAAACCTAACTGTTTGCACCTGGGTCTTAAAACCGGTTGCGAGTCTATAAGGATTCTTCGTTCTAACAACTCCCAACCGGTGGTTATAGCTGTTGCAAAGTTTCTCCACTGGATGTGGATAATTCGAGCTCGTAAATTGTGTTTACATTGATAAATTGTCAGTTATTTTAAAGTAATCAAATGCGATCATGCCACCTAATTATATATTTATAGATATAAGTTGTATGTGCAAATTCTAGAATTTTTTTTTGTTTGATTTTAAAACAAACTTTTTATACTTGGGAAATGAACTCTACATATTTTAAAATTGATGTAAATATATATGAAATTCCTCGATTAACTTACTTAATTGTCTTAATTAGTAATTGGACGGTTGATAATTGGTCTTAACCTTGTACTGCTTTGTGGTATTATGATAATCTGTCGAATGAAATGCTAATGTATAGGTTCGATTGTGTAATGTTTAGTCTTTTTTTTATTATGCTGTCTTTTATGATTTCTAAATCGAAATAAAGACTAATGAAATGAAATGAAATGTATTGCTTGTTATGTAAAGATAATTTGGAGATAAGAATCGTGATCATATTTTCTCAGGTTTGTCATGACCAATGCCCGTTTGAGGCTTTGTCTTTTACTGTTAGGTTTTTTATGTAATTGATTAATGCAGGAGCGGTATTGCCATTTCATGCTATCCTTTTTAGGTTGTAGGGGCTTGGGACTTCTAGCAGGTTGTTGCTTTCAGTGGCTTTTAAGAGATGAATGTGGAGATCAATTACCTGGAGACCATGGTCGCGCTGTAAACGAGGGATGATTTGGTAGCTGGAGGTCATTTGGAGTAACTCTGTATCTACTATTGTATAGTCCAGAATATAGTCCAGAATGGAGTTAGTGGAGTTAGTATTCTGGTTGGTACAGCTGGTTGATCCTGTGGTAGGCGACCGTTTAGGGTTAGCATCCCTATTTTGGATAATAATGAAACACACAATTTGCCATATCAATCAATTTTGTGATGATTTGTGATAGCTGAGGGAATGTTTTTCCTGTTGAGTTTGTTTTGCTGTTTTCCTTGGAATGGGCCAGGTTATAATAAGAGCATGTTGAAATCACCTGACAGCAGGAGGCCTGCTTGAGGGTAAGTGAATTGCAACGATTTGAGTAAGGCAATTAAAGACCCAATTTTCTCAGATTTTTCCTTAAATCCCGGATGGATGTGCACATTGCATATTAGTAATGAATCTTTCTCATGTTTGCGCGAGGATTCTGTGTGCAGATCTTGCGGTAAGGACATTTTGATGATTTGGTTTCCGGTTTGGCCTAGCTCAATTAATTCTGATTTCCACCGTATGTTGGTGGCAAGGTAGATTGATAGACCACCAGACGCTCTGCCGGATTTTTACCCTTTGATGGCAATTTGATGGTATTCTTCGAAGCCAGTGATCAGTGTTGGATTCATGGCCCAGGTCTCCTGGAATAACAGGATGTCAAATTTGTGTAGAAAACTAAAAAGTTCTGCTTCCTCTCTCTTGTAGCCGAAACAGATAATATTCCAAGATCACAGTTTTAAGTTGTTTACTTATGCCTCACTCTTTGAGGACGCGGTGCCCCAAGCTGTCGGGATGAAAACTTGTCTATTTTGACCAGCTGTTCCAGGTGCAGCATACTGGGTGAGGTGTAGATTAAACAGGCTCTCCGGGGTGCTGTCGGTAATCCCTACGGCCCCCTGGAGTAGCCTGCTGACAGTGAGTGTTCTGGCTTTTGCTGTTGGACATAACGGGCCTGAGTACCGTTCTCTTTCAATTGTTTTTATTTCATATTCCCCATTTTGCAAAGAGATCTCTGTGGTGGCAGACATGTGGAAGCACTTTTTTGTGCTTTAACTATATATGCTCCTTTTTTAAATGCCAGGAACAGCCTTACCAATGTACACCATGGCTAACATTGGAAAACCAAAAGGCGAGACATATTGGCTATGCCAATGCTTGTTCTTAAAAGGTAGGGAAGAAGCAGAATCGCTTTTGACTTAACCCCTGCCCCCCTCCCGCCCATCTTTGATGTCACCACGCTGTAAGGCCCGCTGACATCACAGTTTCCCCACTGGACACAGAGGAGCAAGCAGTTAGGAGGGCTCTCCATTGTGGATTTTGAGGTTCAAGATGGCTCCGGACATTTGAGAAAACTCTCCCCTTTCTAACGATGCCTTCCTAAAATGGTGTCCTGGTTGTGGGTCACAGTCGTGCTACGATCCACAACCAGGAAACCCACAAGACCACCAGGGACTGGTGTTAGGGGTTAGCCCTTGTGGTGTGAATGGGCTGACCTCCCCAGGGGCTGAATATTTGTAAAATAAAGGTGCTTTTTTCCCCCTGAGCAGCACAAAGGGGAACTAAAAAATTCTTTTTTTGGAATAAAAATGAAGAAATTGTCAGAAGGTCTGCCTTTCTCGCATACTAATCAGTCCTCTTTTGGCCTTCAATTTTTTTGGGGGGGAAATGTGTTTTCCCTGGTTGGGGGGCTGGCGATTGCGGCCCCAGAGGAAACCACACATCCAAAAAAAGAAAACAGAAAAGAAATGTAGTTAGTGATTCTGCCCTCTTAACATGGGTCAAACTTGTTTGGGGGCAATATATATATATATATATATTTTTTTTTAAATGTCTGTTTTCACAAACACACATTTATAAAAAAATGTGCTGCATCTGCCACATAGTCTATCATCTGCAACTGATAGATCGCTTACAGCACTCTAAATTGTATGGGTGCATTATACTCATGGTTTAAACGCACTCACCTATATATTTGTAACGTATGCAGTGTATTACATTTATTAAATGCATTTATTCAACATCTTAAGCCGAGAAATGTAACGTGCACCTTTAAATAGGATTTATATGTGTTAGAGACACTATCATTCCTGTATGCATAATGTGCAGGATGACATTATATTCACATCAATGTAACTGTGTGTTGTTTAAATTGTCTGCATGGTAGGCCCAGAGCTGCAACTTGTTGACAGTTAAGAAATCCTTGGTTGCTAAAGAAATAATAAATTAATTTCTTGTGTGTGCCAGAACAGTATGCTCTCATCCCACTGCAGGTACAAGATTTCAACCTCGTTATTCCTCGTTAAAGGAGATAACCGGAATGTCTTTGAAGTTTCTGAGAAGGGAGGATACCTTCTTTACATGGCCTATCTGAACCTCAAGGCCACTGGAAGACAGGAAGAACTTAATTAAAGAAGTAACGGAAAAATACTGAGGAACTTTGCAAGTGAAATAATTTGTCATGTGATGCATTTAGGACGGGCTGAGTTCGGTCTTTTTACATTATGAACAGGGACAGAAAATCGAACTTCTACATTTTCGTTGGAGAAGGAGCATCATAAGACCGACCTCCATTGCCTTAAGCTATCTTGGCCCATTTGACGCGAGCACTTCTCAGGAAGTCTACACGTGCTGACACGTTTGGGAAATGAGATAGGGTGAAACAGCCAGGAACATCAATGAGAGTAGTGTAGGAAAAGATAATTTATGCTTTTGTTCCTAATGAAAAGAGACTTAGATTCCGCCTTCATCTTGGGGTGTATTTTGATTTAGAATTTATCACATTGTGCCTTCTTTGCCGGATTAATTATATGGTAAGGTTTGGCTCTGTATTTTTTTTATGTACCTTTATGTAATTTGAAGGTGCGCATATATTCAATTATTTTTGGCCTTATAATACAATCCATAAACTGGAATTCAGAGTCTGTGGTCCTTTAAACAACTAATTTGTAACTATCATTTTGAAGTGTTTACCCCCCTCAACCACTTTTAGCAGGCAAATAAAAGACCATCAGTGGTAGCAGAGGATGGTTTGCCTCTAATGTGAGGGGGAAATCAGGGATTTAGAGTAAAAACTGAGGAAAATTTGGCTCTCGATTTGGAGTAGACGACAGCGGAAAACGACGATTGATGGAGGTCGGCGGATGCTGATGGTGCAGCGGAAGCAGTGGTAGAGTGAGTATGAAACTGTGTGGTGTGCTAGATTGCAGTGATGAATTTACTGTGTGTTGTCTTGAAAAGTGAGAATGCAAGTCGAGTGATTGTGGGTTAATCGGTTTACTGGTTTGGACACGTGCGGATCAGTAAGTTTTGATGAGCGGACTCAAGAGAAGTCCAAGATCCCGGGATAGTTTTGTATATGTGATTCTCCAGTCAGAATTGTGGCTGTTGTGAAGCGCTATCAGCGATCCACTTGTAATAGGGAACTTTGTGTGAATGAAGAATAACGTTGAAGTGGAAAATCTCAGGTACCAGGGATAGACTACAGCGATTGGATGACCAACGCAGGTCGGGGGTCACAGTGGATGTTCTTGTGAGAGTGCTCTATCAATCTTTCAGCGGACGGACAATTACTTGTTTATGTGACTGTAAGTTATTGTAGCTGTAGTAGGAAGCAGTTACTCGGTTAATAACAGTTACTTGTGTACGAATGTGTGAGTGAGTGTACAAAGTGAAATTGTAAAGGAGGGTGAGCAACTGCACGGAGGGAGTTGTGACGACAGTGCGAGCCGCGCTGGAATATGTCGGTTGGTGTAACGCCGCGCTGGGATTGGTTGAAGTTCGTCCGAAGCTCAATATTTATTTCTGTATTGCAATTAACTGATTTTCACAATGAGATGTTTAAAGTGTTGCGTGATTTGTGTAGAAGTGACACAGAGGTGGTAACTCGGGTGGGAGAAGAAGCCCCACCAGAGGACACCCCATCACATTACATGGCAACCAATGTAGGACTACATACTATAGTGTAACTGCAAAATTGGCACAAAATTACAGAGAAAGAGGGAGAATTGGCTTTCCCTTGTTATGGGACTTTTGGGATGGAGGTGTTGTACCAGCTGAGAGGAGTGATGTCTTCTTTGAAGCCTCCACCTAGACCAACGCAATTTGAGGCATTAGATGCGTGGATGAGAGCAGCAATGGCAAATAAAAGAGAAGCTTCACAGGGAAGAATGAAGAAAGCAATGAAGGCATATCAGGATGCGAGGTGGGATGCACAGCTGAAGAGATGGAGAGTAGACACTATAGAGGGAGAATGCTTATATCCATTCAGGTTGCTAAAAGAAGGGTCTGAAGGACAGAGTAAGACAGAGGAGGACAATGATACAGATGATAGCTTTCTAGAGATATTGTTAGCAGAACGTCCTCCTTATGACTCCAGATCGGAGCTGGAGAGAACACAGCAACCTAGGGAAGCTTTAGGAGTGGGTCGAACGGGTTCAGAGGAGCAGATAACAGGAGTAAGATGGAGAATGTCAGTGGGAATAAGAATCCCAGGGGTTTCTGGAGGGCCAGGATATGTAGATCCTGAGCACAATGGAAGTGCATGCGCTATGCAGTTACCAGATTCTCTTACGGTACCAGTTATATTTAGACCTGTGGTTTTGAACTGTAACTCAAATGAGAGGGCAAGTGAAAGTCAACAGCAACAGACCAGAGAAGGGGAAGAGACTATGTCAAGGGGAAGTCTTACAATGAGTGGAACGGGTATGGTTCAGAGGCCAGTGGAAGCTAGTACTCAATTGCCAGCCACTGCTGATCTATCAAGGATGGACAGTGGGTCAGGACGACGATGAACAGGAGCTTTGGCAAATTCTAGGTAAGACATTAGAATGTGGGTTCCACCAGTGAGGGAGTCAATGATGTCAAAAGAAGAACTGGAGGAAATGAGACGAGAGAGATCTAGAGTACTATTCGAATCACAGGGTTTGTGTGAAGGTAACCATTGGAGAAGTCGAAGTTGTGAGAAGGAAAGTCGTCCAGCATTGAGAATGGAGGAGGGCGCAGTTCCAAGAAGTGCCCAAAATTGTGGCAGGGAAGAAACAGGAAGTGAGAGGGGTCAAAGAATCATACAAGTGGCAATGAAGACACCATTGTTAGATGTGGTCCGATTGAAGGTTGAAATAGATGAAGTGATAGAAGGGAATCTGCCATTGGACAGGATTGAAACATATGATCCAAGCGAGTTGTTATTTGTAGCTAAAGATGTCACTAAAAAGGCAAAGCAAGCTCATGAAGCATTGGTAAATTGGCAAAATGGTATGAGGTAAATTTAACCAAATTGAAATTGATGCAGGGGAGCTGCAGATTGAATTATACTGATCAAGATTTGGGAGAAAAGCGAACAATAGGATTAAAAGCACAAATTAGATATTTGAGCATAGCAATACCCACCATGGAGGGAATTAGATAGATGGGAAGAAAGTTGGTCGAAGAAGAAAAGTGCCAGGAAAGTGGTGGGAGATACTCCACCTCCAGGTGGAGGGATGGGAGCAGTAGGAAATTATCCCCTGAGAGAGGTACATAATGGGGGGTATGTACATGTGCCATGGAACAGGGGTGATTTGGCAGCATTCTGTGGTAAATAAATAAATAATACCTCTATTTTTAGATATACAATAACAGATAGCTCAATAAATAAGAGTCAAGATTCGAGGTAGTAGGAGTTTGCAGGTTTAATACAGCATAAAGGGCAGGAACAGGACAACCTGCACGGGAATAGGATGGCAGCGCTGCACGGGGCAGGGACAAAGGAATGGTTAGCTTTTAATAACAGTGCACAAGTATATATACTTAAACAAAATACATGATGTTCAATACAATAGGCGTAGCAGTGGGCAGGGCCTGTAGCAGTCGCGAAAGATAAGGCAGAAAGTAGGTGTAACAAGAGGCGTGAACAGGGCGTATACATAGACATGTGATGTAAACGTAACGGAATATGTCACAAATGGGGCGGAAACATGGAGGGGGCTACCGAAGGAGCCGGGACCTCTAACCTAGTGGTGCGCGCAAGCTAGCAATGACGTGTTACTAGGGAGAAGCTGGGGGCTATGACTTCTGAGCTAGAAGGAGAGACGAAAGTCTGGAGAGTCAGAGCGACATGTACCTAAACACTATCTAGTGTCTGATGTTTTAGAGAACATGTTGATAGAATCCAAAAGTTATCAGGGCAAAGGCTAACAGACACTAAGACTGGTGCATGCATTATTCTACATGTAGTGTGTGTTGAGGAATATTAAATGACCATAAATACAGTATTTCTCTTACATGGAGACGTAAAGGCTAGACGATGACTGAAACTATTGATGCGATTCAGTAGCTTAGGAATGCAGAGAAGGAGGGCTGGACTGATAACTGGAATCATAACATACTCTTGGCAGACTGGGAGGCAGAGCCAGGCCGAGCCGGGCACTGTGAGGCAGGAAGTAAGTGCAGGGTCAGGGATACAGGTGGGGGCTGTATCGCTCCTTGGAGAGGGTTCAGGAGACAGGAGCTGAATCTGAGTCCGGGCCCTTTTGAGGCCTAGAAACGGGGACTTTCAATGAAATAACGTGCACACTGAGAAACGTGGCAATGTAGCTTTACATAGGCCTAATACTCGTAGCTTTCACGAGAACTGGAAACTGGCATACTAGAGATGGACACAACTGTAATTGCGTCTTTAATCGATCATGGGGAATACATATGCATATTAATCATGCACATATAGCATAAGATGGGGAACACGTAGGGACACAGAACATGGCAAAATCTACTTTTCCACATTCCCTCCTTGTCACTACGTTTCCATCAGGAAACATCAATATTCATGATACCATCTATCATTTCATACAGTATCATTTGCTCGTCTCGAAATTTCTTGGAACGGGATCTAGGACGGGACTTGGGACTAGGAATACAAGAGGTAGCACAAATGCCGCAAATCGCAGGGCCACATTGTATACAGAGGCAGCAACTGAATATGATCGCTACTGCAATACCTAGAAAGGACAATACTTTCCATCCCCAGGCAGAAATTATACTCCAAAACCAACCGGACCATGTCCAGGTGCCTGGATTCTGGTGTAACTGAAGGGCAATTTTATGAAGTCTGGTTATAGCTGAATAAACAGACGGCGCGTTATTAGGAATGAAAATGCAGCAACTAGATCCGATGACTCTACATGCTCCTCCTCTATCGGCCAGTATGACGTCAAGAACGAGACGATTTTGGAGCACGACAAATCTCATAGCAGATTGCTCTTCGGTTAAGTTACCTAGAGCAGAGGCAGTCTCATTCACTACTGCTTCAAGGGTTCTGGTTAATCTACGGATTAACTTACTATTCTGGATAGGTCCTATAAAGAAAAAGAATCCTCTATTGAAATCTGTATACTGTTCTAGAGCAGTTTCAGTTTGATCGACAATCGGGGACTCGATCTCCCTTCTATGTCTAATGTGTACTAGATGTGTGTTTCTGTGATAATCGGACGGGGCTAGGAAAACTGGTGGCAGTAGGAAGGCAATGTAACAGGTTCCATCCCAATCGAGGGGCAGACGAACATATGCGGTCTGACCACAAACAAAATAAGAATGACGCGAAGCTTTGAAAATAGATTTCCCACTGTCACTATACTCGACAATAGTAGTACAATCACTATGTCCTACATGTACGGAACCATTATTTCGGACACATAATTCGCCTTTGACTGGTAATACTGAAATAGCAGGTAAGTCTGGAGTAGGATCAGACTGAACATTCAGGACCATAAAATTCGAAGAATAATTACCCAAATTATAAACTTCATTTTCTAGATCTAACCCTGTTCTGTGGGGAAGACCTTGCTTGTCTGGAAAACATGTACTGTTCAGAAGGGACATATCAGTTGAGGATGACGTTAACGTGGACCATGCTCCACATGAACCATTATGTGAAAACGGATAAGGAAAGAGTGGCAGAACTCCCTTCGGTGTCTGGAAAGGGGGGAGTCGACCACACACCCAACAATTAGTGGCATTGCTGGTCTGGTGTGAATAATGCAACATACGGATAAATGTGTTATTGAGCATAGCAAGACGATAGAATAGTTCGTGAGGAGGCAGATCACTAAACGTGTGCTCTACTGTAGCATTAGAAAACTTATTTACATGAGAAATTGGAAAACATAAATGAAATGCATAACTCGTGCAGGTAACCATTAAGCTTAAAAACAATATAAAACTTAGAAAAACGATACATCGGATAGAGTTTTGACTAACTCTCTCACTATGGGGCTCTATCTCATACATGTCAGATACCTGTCTAACCGTTTCACCTAGGGGAGGACTTAGACAATTAAACTGGCTGACTTATTTTACTAGACCGTAGCTTACTTTTATACTCCTGCTGCGGAGTTTTCTCTAACAGGGAGGGCTTGATATCAATGTCATTTGCGGGACAGTCCTTAAGAATAGTATCTTGGCAGTCTTTAAAATCTTGACAATCCTTGGAAATGTTCTTGGAAACAGTTTTTAGTCCGTGAAATTTCTTGACGTGTGACAGGTGCACCCACCCCTTCCTGCCTTCCAACTTGACGGCAGTACGGGTGGTCAGGAGGACTAACTTCGGTTCCTTCCAGCGAGGCTCCAGCGGACTTGAACGATCAAAATTGCGGACGAGGACCAGGGTGCCGGGAAGGATCTCGTGTGGCTTGACTTCAGTATTGTCGGGAAATGCAGCGGCAACCTGTGAACGACAAGAGTGTAGGGCAGACATCAAGGAAGCTAGGTAATCTGTCAGCATATTACTGGAAACATCGGTAATACTTCGGGGTCTAGGTGTACCCCACATATTCGGGGGGCGGCCGAATACGACCTCATAAGGGGACAGACCTGATCTGGAATGTGCGACCATGCGCATATAGAACAGAGCGACTGGCAAAGCTACTAACCAGTCTACACCTTTTTCTTGACAGACTTTGGCAATACGGATTTTCAAGGTTTGATTATGTCTCTCTACGAGACCGGCTGCTTCTGGATGGCGTACACAATGGAACTTCCACTGGTACCCTAACAAAAGGGAAACGTGCTTCATTAGTTCAGATGAGAATGGCTGGCCGTTGTCAGAATACACGACCCTAGGGAGTCCATAACGGGGGAAGAATTCACGAACCAACTGCTTGGCAGTGGTCGCGGCTGTGTAATCTGGGACTGGATATGCTTCTGTCCACCTGGACAAAGCGCATACAACTACAAGGACATACTTGAAACCTCGACATCGCTCCATCTGAATATAATCCATCTGGAGGACTTCAAAAGGGTGGTCAGGAGGTTGGAATCCACCTTGTTCCACCGGGACACTTTTACCTGGATTGAACTGGCAACATATCATACAGGTACGGACTTTCTGCTTGGCTGCAGCTCGTAAATGCTTGTTAAACCAAATGTTCTGGATACTGTCTAACATGGCTTTTTCTCCTAAATGTGCAGGACTATGTGCGGTATTGATAATGACTTGAACCATTGAGTCGGGGAGAAACCATGTGGCTTTTCCCTTCGTCACCCATCCCTGATCTGTCTGGACCCCTCCTTGTTCGGACCATTTCTTGATTTCTTCGGGAGTAGCATGTAACTGGATATCTATGACATCTTGAGTAGGGTCCTTAACTGTCATAAAAGTAGTCTGTTCTAGAGTGGATGTCGGTGTCTTGTTAACTGGTATGTCTGGTGTCTGTGCTGTAAGCTTGGCTGTTCGATCTGCTAGATCATTACCTTGGGAAATAATGTCAGTAACTTTCGTATGTGCTTTGCATTTCATAATAGCGATGGATGTCGGTAAATGTATTGCATCTAACAGGGCTTGAATAAGGAAACCATGCTGAATCTTGGTTCCATGAGAAGTCATGAAACCTCTCTCCTGCCAGAGCACTCCGAAGTCGTGTACAACTCCGAATGCGTAGCGTGAATCTGTGTAAACATTAACTTTCAGGTTCTTGGCACGTATGCAGGCTTGTGTCAGAGCGACTAGCTCTGCTGCTTGAGCAGACAGGGTGTCAATACGGTGTGTTTCAATAACTTCAGTGACAGTAGTCACTGCATACGCGGCTACTAGTTCTCCTGTACTCGTTCTCATACATGAACCATCCACATAAAGTGTCAGGTCGGGGTCTGGTAATGGAATATCTGTCAGGTCTTGTCTCGGCTTAGTCATAGTGTTAACTACTTCCACACAGTCATGTGTGGCAGGATTTGAAGTAACTGACGGTAACAGTGTAGCAGGATTTAGAACGTTGCAGCGTCTGATTTCTATGTGTGGCTGGAACAGTGTCAGTTCATAACCTGTCAAACGTGCAATTGTCAAGTGCTGAGTCTGTGTTCGGTTTAAAAGAACTTCCACGGAGTGTGGAACTTGTACTGTCAAGGAATGTCCTAATACTATGGAATCACTTTGTCTGATAGCTAGTGCTGTGGCTGCAACTGACTTGAGGCACGCAGGCAGCGCCTGGGCTACTGGATCTAATGTGCTCGAAAAATAAGCACAGGGCTTGTATTGTCCGGCTTGATCTTGTGTGAGAACAGATAATGCTGTACCATCGCGTTCTGTGACAAAAAGTGTAAAAGGCTTACTGTAGTTCGGTGTAGCTAGAACGGGAGCTTGGCATAAAGCTTTCTTTAACTCATTGAAACTAAGTGTATGTTCAGATGTCCAAGGGAGGACAGTCGATACGGCTGCCTCCTGTGTCGTTAACTGTATCAGTGGCTTGGCTAGAAATGCATACTGAGGAATCCATTGTCTGCAATAAGAAGTAAGGCCGATAAAAGCACGTACCTCCTTCTGTGTCTTGGGCTGAGGGAGACTCGCTATTAACTGGATACGGTCGGGTGTCAACTGCCTACCCCACTTGGACAGTAAGTGGCCTAAGTAGATCACTTGCTGGACACAGAATTGAAGTTTTGAAGGGGACACCTTGTGCCCCATCTCGGCTAGGAAATACAGAACTGTAAGTGACGCTCGCTCGCAAGCACGTTCAGAACGGGCTGTGATCAGTAGATCATCGACATATTGGAGCAGGGCAGTGTCAGTTGGCATGTGAATATTGTCTAGTTGTCTCTTAAGTGCTTGACTGTAAATACTAGGACTTTCTGTGAAACCTTGAGGAGCTCGTGTGAATTTATAGCTCCTTCCATTTAAACAAAAACCGAAAAGGTACTGGCTGTCTGGATGAATGGGGACACTGAAAAATGCATTTTTGAGGTCGATTACGGTAAAGAATATTGCCTCAGGATCAATAGCTGTCAATAGAGATGAGATATCTGGAACAACTGGGTACTGGGGAATGATACATTTATTGAGTTCTCGAAGGTCAATCACTAATCGATATACTGGGGGTGCATTTGGATCAGTATGTTTCATGACTGGAATGATAGGAGAATTACATACATTGGAGTCAGTTTCTACAACTACTCCTTGAGCAATGAGCTCGTCAATAATTTTGGATAAGGCTGCTACAGCCTCAGGTGGCAATCTGTACTGTCTGATTCGTGGTAACACTACACCTTGCTTGAGAGTCACACGATGGGGTGTGATTTGCATGAAACCAACATCAGTTGGACCTTGCGCCCATAGATGCTGCGGGACATTAGACAATCTCGGATCAAAATCTCGTAATACATAGTGACCCTTGAAGTCACGTAAAAACAAACGTATCCCCTCTGGGGAACAACAAATAACTGCACCTAATTCTTTCAGTGTTTTAATACCTAACAAATTCTCTGGACATGACTTTGTAAGTAATAGATCAGTAGTTCGGGACAATGGATCAACTTCTAAAGTAACTGGCTTTGATATCTCGTTTACAATAGGCTTTCCTGAAAATCCAAGGGAAACATTTCTAGAGCCTGAGAGCGGAGCCCCTGGAACCTCGTCGTGACTAATGGTAGTCCTACTTGCCCCTGTATCAATCAGAAACTTTCTGTCTTTCCCTAATACTTGACTGTGTACGTAGGGACCTTCTTGATCTACAGGAATCTCGATGAGAGGCAAGCCTACCTCCCTCTCTAGGCTGTTTCATGAATACGCTTGATACTCTCGATACTCGGATTGTGCATACTGGTACATCTGCTGTGTAACATGCTGTGTTGCAGCTATAGGCTGCGGTGCTGGAACTGTCTGTTGTGCATTCTGTGGTGACTGAGAAGTCTGTGAAACTTGTTCTTGTCTAGGCGGACGTGGTCTTTCTTTAGTTTTACCAGTGGCTATATTGTGTTTCAGAACTGCACACTCGTTTATGAAATGACCTGGCTGTTTACAATAATTGCATGTCCCTTTAACGGGAGCTGCAGGATGACTGGCTTGATTCGGACCCCTCTTCTGACTGTCTTGTGGAACAGATTTTGCAACTATTACTTTCATTTTCGTGTCTTTCATACGTCTCCTCTCGTGTTCTTGCTCTTCTCTGATTCTATTCTGGTGATACTGGAGCATCTGTAACATCTGGGACGGGGTACTAGCTTGCCAAGTACTTTCGACTTTCAAAACTCTATTCTTAACTTGTGGACTTGAATTCTCGACTAGTTTAGTAACAAAAAGATGAGGGTATGACTCGCTACTCGTCTTCAAACCACTGTTTATTATAAAACATTTCTCAAATCTGGAATAAAAATCACTAGTGTCTTCGTCTTGTTTCTGTTTACAGGCTGAGATTGCATCCCAGTCTTCCTTTTTAGTGGCTAATAATCTAGGCAAAACTTGTATTAATAATTCTGGTAATTCTTTACATTTGTCTCCAAGACCGGTACCTGGTACACATATCTTATCTTCAGCTTCTAGAGCTGTCCAATCGATCTTTTTCTCTCCCACCTCCCAATCTTTTTCCTTGAGTTTTTCGTATATGCCCGCAGGAAACAGGACTTTTAACATTTTAATAATATCTGGATATGTGTATTCTCCCATACGGAGCATGTCTTTTAATTCTCGGTGGAACCCTGCTGGATCTTTGTCGTGACAGGGAATTAATTTCTTCATCTCTAAGAGTTCCATCTTGGTAACTGGGGTGTAAACAAATACTCGTTGCATTTCACCACCCGCTGTCCTAACTGGGTGTACTTCTCGTAACGGATGCTGTCTATCTATATAAAACGGTTTACTTTCTGGAGGTGAGACATGAACAAAATGCGGATTTAGGAACGTTCTATATTTGTGGCGCTGTTCTAGAATGACACTAATTAAATCGGTGCCTAAACCTTTCCATCTATACTGGAGTAACTCGTTCAGGACATCATGTAACGGACCTGGATCAGAATGTTGATCCTCATACAGTGTAATGAGGTGCTGGATCATATACATACCCACCAGTCGCTGCTCGGCTGGGGGCAGTTTCAGAAACATTTGTGCCACTATTTCGTCTGGAAAAGTGGTAGAATCAGTAATCCATCGGACTGCTGATCGGGCTAGTTCTTGTTCATGCATGGTACTTAACTCACTATAACCGATTCGTGATTTCAGAATGTGATCGGTAGCTTGAAATACTTGTTCTAGAGAACCTTGTTCTGGTGCTGGAAGAGGAACAGTTTTCTTGTGTTCTAGGCGTAAATGTCGGTCTGGAAATCTAGATTTACCTACATACGCTATTCTGGCGGTGTTCTCGTCGTCTACCTCTTCAGTAGGAGAGTCATTTTCTTTCTCGCTTCCTAGAGCTTCTTTGCGTTGTTCGTGTAACCTTATTATTTCTTTACGTATTTTCTTGTACATACTCTCTATACTATTGAGTGTCTTGTGCTTACCCTCGGCTATATTATCACTCCACTTTGTCAGAATTTTCATTTCGGTCGGATCTTTAGTCGGGGAATCTTGTTCCCTAATTAAACAATTGATCAGAAACTTTAACAGCATGAACTGGATCTCAGATTTTCTGTGAGACATGACTTCACCAATACTTTCTGGATCTTGTCCTGTACGAATGAAACGATACATTCTGTCTAGATCTTCTTTCATATTCGGTAGGGTGTCCAAATACTCGGTCACCCGTCTTACACGTAATGAATATATAACCATACTATCATCACCTGGGACCGGATCATAACGGCATTCGGTAAGAGCTCGTCTGATATCTGCAACAGACTGATGTTTGGGCGTGCGCTGTAACGCACGTTCATGTAACTCGACTGACGTTACACGTTTGTGTGGCGGCGGGGTTCCCGGAGGACCTCCTCCCGCGGCCCCTAAACTGGAATCGTCGACTGATACTCTTCGTGCTGGCAGAGTGACCAGTGTAGCGGGTACTTGTAATGTAGGCTGGACCGGGGGTACCGTAACAGGTGCTGTAACAGGTGCCCCGGTGACTGGAGGAGCAGGATTTACATTATTTACAGGAGCTGGCGGAACAGGATTTGCATATTCCGGGACTGTGTCGTCCAAATAGGACGAGAGAAAAATATCAGCTGCGGTCGGTTTGTGACGTAGCTTGGTCGGAACTAAGGGTGGCGGAAAATTACTGGATGCTTCCGGGGTTGCTTTTGGCAAGCCCTCGGCAAGAAGAGGATACATACCCTTAATGAGGGCATTCCTCTGTCTGTCTGACTGTTCGGTTTTAACTCGTTCACCTATTTCGATTAATTCCCTTTCTTGGGCTCTTTCTAAGGATTCTCTACTTAATTCTGACTTTCTGATTTCTTTTTCGTTTCTTTTATGAGATTCTTTGCGCCATAACTCGATGGCATATTTCTGTGACTGTCTGGCTTTCTTTTTCCATAATGCTTCTTCTACTCGCATGATGCACTCGGCATCCCATGTACCCGATACGGGCCATCTATACTTTTCTTCTAATTGTTTTGTGTACTCCACCCACAAATCTAGATATAATATGGCACTTATGCCATGCTTTTGATACATAAAATGACCTGGACTGTCCCTAGGCGGGACAGGAACTGCTTCTTCTAACAGACCTTTTCTAGTTCTTAACTGACGTAACTTTGAAAACCATGGCATGACTGGGCTGGAGTCTAGACACAATTACAATACACAATGAACACGATAATTACTGAAGGTACACCACTTTCATACCACGACATTGAAATACATGAATGACATTTAAAATAACAGTTCGGACAAAATACTACCTGGAATACTGGAAACAGAATACATGAATTTCTCGAGAACAGAACGGACTAGAACAGAAACGAGATGCACTGCTAAAACAGTACGAAACTTACCGGTCTCATAAAGAGACACGTCAGGACCCGCATCCACCTAAGTGGACACTTCGTGTTGGATCTGTGTACCCAAACCCACGGACCAGAGACAATGCAATTGACCCTGTCGAGATACTACCCCAGCAACGGTACTCACCGGGCAGCAAGAACGGAAGGCCTCGGACTGGACTGGACTGCTACGACGACGGACGGACGAACTTCGGACTTCAGTTACAGGTGGGCCTCCGGATACCTCGGACCTTGGACTCTCGGCTTGGGCTCTGGTCGGGACTCGCCGCGTTCCTCCACCGCCTCGTCTGGACGCTGGACCGCAACCTCCGTCTCCTCCGTGGGCCTGAGGGATACTTGAAGCAGAAATATCTGCACGTGGCCGGTATGGTTCCGTCACGGCTGCAGAGGATCAGGGGGCTTGCGTGGCTTCACCGGCGCGTGGGGAAAGGGCAAGTCCCTGTTCGGGCGCCATTATGTGGTAAATAAATAAATAATACCTCTATTTTTAGATATACAATAACAGATAGCTCAATAAATAAGAGTCAAGATTCGAGGTAGTAGGAGTTTGCAGGTTTAATACAGCATAAAGGACAGGAACAGGACAACCTGCACGGGAATAGGATGGCAGCGCTGCACGGGGCAGGGACAAAGGAATGGTTAGCTTTTAATAACAGTGCACAAGTATATATACTTAAACAAAATACATGATGTTCAATACAATAGGCGTAGCAGTGGGCAGGGCCTGTAGCAGTCGCGAAAGATAAGGCAGAAAGTAGGTGTAACAAGAGGCGTGAACAGGGCGTATACATAGACATGTGATGTAAACGTAACGGAATATGTCACAAATGGGGCGGAAACATGGAGGGGGCTACCGAAGGAGCCGGGACCTCTAACCTAGTGGTGCGCGCAAGCTGGCAATGACGTGTTACTAGGGAGAAGCTGGGGGCTATGACTTCTGAGCTAGAAGGAGAGACGAAAGTCTGGAGAGTCAGAGCGACATGTACCTAAACACTATCTAGTGTCTGATGTTTTAGAGAACATGTTGATAGAATCCAAAAGTTATCAGGGCAAAGGCTAACAGACACTAAGACTGGTGCATGCATTATTCTACATGTAGTGTGTGTTGAGGAATATTAAATGACCATAAATACAGTATTTCTCTTACATGGAGACGTAAAGGCTAGACGATGACTGAAACTATTGATGCGATTCAGTAGCTTAGGAATGCAGAGAAGGAGGGCTGGACTGATAACTGGAATCATAACATACTCTTGGCAGACTGGGAGGCAGAGCCAGGCCGAGCCGGGCACTGTGAGGCAGGAAGTAAGTGAAGGGTCAGGGATACAGGTGGGGGCTGTATCGCTCCTTGGAGAGGGTTCAGGAGACAGGAGCTGAATCTGAGTCCGGGCCCTTTTGAGGCCTAGAAACGGGGACTTTCAATGAAATAACGTGCACACTGAGAAACGTGGCAATGTAGCTTTACATAGGCCTAATACTCGTAGCTTTCACGAGAACTGGAAACTGGCATACTAGAGATGGACACAACTGTAATTGCGTCTTTAATCGATCATGGGGAATACATATGCATATTAATCATGCACATATAGCATAAGATGGGGAACACGTAGGGACACAGAACATGGCAAAATCTACTTTTCCACATTTCACTAATGATTTTCCTCAGCTGAGGGAGAAACCTGCCGACTGATATAAACAGATTGATCGGTTTGTTAAGATTTCAAAGGTGTTATGGATTGATTTGAATACCTTCTTTTATATAGTGATTCCAGGTGATTTATGTATGGCATGCAAGGTCGCCGTTGATTGGCCTGCTGCAGAACCAGCTAGAGATGTGGTGACTAATGGTCCTTCAGCTGAGGTGATGAAGAAATATGAACAAGTGATTACATGGTTGCAGTCTAAAGTAGCCCCCTGACTGTTGTTTGGCTTAAAGTTAATCATACTACTCAAGATCCAAAAGAATCAGTACATTATTATTATGAGAGACTTTTAGTGGCATTTAAACAACATAGTGGATTGGATACCGTTGAGCCAAAAGATATGGGTCAGTTTGTCTCTACATTTGTGGTAAGATTGAGATCTGATATTAGTTTGATGATACAGCACTACTTGATATGTTGGCAGAATAAATCTGTTGACGAAACTTTGAGATGTGAAAAATACTGCAGTCAACAGGTAGAGGCAGCACAAAAGAAGACAAAAGATATATGAATGCTGGTGCAGTTGGGACATGCCGAACGGCCTGACTGGGTGCAAGGGATTGGAGGAGTGATGGGTCGAGGAAGAGGAAGTGGTAGAGTAATGATACAACAGACTATCTCAACCTGGATAGGGTAGAGGAAGGGGTGCAGATGTTGGTATGAGAGCTGAGTGGGTGGCAAACCAAAAACGTGTTACAGCTTGCCACTATTGCCACAAAATCGGGCATTGGAAGTGCGAGTGTAGATTTAATCCAGCAAATCAATTGCAATATGAAGGAGAGGGACAAATGTCAGAAGGAGTGAATACTGTGAAAAGACCCAGATCCATGTATGGAGGAAATTGTGAGTCCCAAATGCAGATACCACAAACTCCAAGAATACCCATGAGTAGTCGGACATATAGTCAGATGCCTTACTTTGAGATAAAAGACAGATTAGATCAAATACAAGATCCTCATGAGTGTCAGAGAGGGGTGCTGGGAGAGTGCACAATGGGTGCTGCTCTAGAAGTGGATCAGAGTGGACCATTTGTAGATGCAAAGGTGAATGGACATCCTGTTACCTTTTTGTTAGATACTGGAGCTGCGCGCTCCATAGTACAGACAGAAGTGGTCCCAGATTTAACTCAGTCAAGAAAATCAATCCAAGTGGTGGGAATAACTAATTTGAAAATGACTAATCCATTAACAAATGAACTACCTGTAAGAATAGGACCCTTCCAGGATAAACACCAATTTGTGGTGTGTGATTCCAGCCCAGTCTGTTTATTGGGATGAGATCTTTTGTGCAAGCTAAATTGTACCATATCATGCACTCCGAGGGGTGTGGAGTTGCAAACCTATGATGATGATGGTGATTTTTAAATGGCCAATATGAGCTTGTGTGCAGAACTGTTTGTGGTTCTCACAATCGAGGACCTACCGTATGACTTGAGAGATTCAATTTCTCTGAAGGTATGGGATTTCACGGGTGAAGAGGTAGGATTGATCCGAGGGGTTGAACCTGTTAAAATACAGGTCAAACTCAATGCTGAATTCCCACAAACCCGGGAATATAAATTGACTTCAGAAACTATGGCTGGAATACGACCTGTAATTGAGTCCATGATTGCACAAGGCATTCTGAAGGAGATAAGAGGAAGCCCTTGTAACTCAACTATAATGGGACTACAGAAGCCTAGCGGCAAGTGCAGAATAGTGCATGATTTGCGCAGGGTCAATGAAATTGTGATCCCAAGTTGTCCAGTGGTACCAAATCCAGCTGTTATACTATTCAGATACCATGTGAAGCCGAATGGTTCACAGTCATCGATTTGTGTCAGGCAGTTTTCTCCATACCATTACTTGAAGCTAGCCAATATATGTGTGCGTTTAGGATGATAGACAGTGTGTTAACATGGTGTAGGATCCCTCAAGGGTATACGGAAAGTGCCTCTATCTTTAGCCAGTGTTTGAAAAAGAATCTTGAAGGGCTGGTGATGCCCCAAAACTCAGTTCTGGTACAGTATATAGACAACCTTTTGGTTGCGTCAGCAACTGAGGATACTTGCAGGATAGATACAGTGGCTTTGCTCAAGCATTTAACAGAGAATGGACACAAGGTGTCCCCAAACAAGCTTCAGTATTGTCAAACAGAAGTGCAGTATCTAGGTCACCAAATTGAAAAGGGAAAACGATGAGTGTCACCAGATCGCATCGAAACGATTCTGCAAATGGGAACTCCGAAGACACAGAAAGAAATCCGCATGTTTTTGGGAATGGTCGGCTATTGTTGACAGTGGATTCCAAACGTTTCCTTGCAAGCAAAGCCACTTTTCAGGTTGACTCAGAAAGATGTTAGTGATCCGGTACCATGGGATGACGACTGCTGAAAGCCTTCCACGAGCTGAGAGACAGCCTATGTCGTGCTCCAGCGCTGGGAATGCCAGATTACAATAAATCGTTTTTGGTCTTCTGTTTTGAGAGAAAAGGATGTGCATTAGAGGTCTTTGTAAAGACACATGGAGGTGCCCGTAGACAAGTGGCTCTTTTTTCTGCTACATTAGATTCTGTAGCTTCTGCGTTGCCTGAATGTCTCAAATCCGTTGCTGCAAGTGATCTCAGCATTGAAAGATGTGAAAGCATAGTAAGGGGTCACCCACTTATTGTTTATGTGCCACATTCAGTAAAACTGTTAATGACAAGAACAAAGACACAACATTTGACAAATAATAGGCTTACCAAATATGAGCAAGTCATATTGGCCTTGGAAAATGTTACCCTAAAATGCTGTACTACTTTGAGTCCCGCTACATTGTTGCATCTACCACAAGAGGAAGGAGAAGATTGTGAAGAGCATGACTGTCTGGATGTTACTGAACTATCTACCAAACCCAGACCTGACATTGTCGATGAACCGCTGCCCGAATCTGATTTGATCCTTTTTGTTGACGGATCGTGCCTAAGAGACAATGAAGGGTTGTCTGAGAGCAGCTTTTGCTGTATGCAATATCTTGGGGATGGTTGAAGCTGCCTGTATACTCTGCTCAGGTAGCTGAAATTATTTCTCTGGTACGTGCCTGTACCATCGCAGATGGAGTTCGAGTGACTATGTATACGGACAGCCAATATGGGTTTGGAGTGGTTCACGACTTTGGACAGTTATGGTCTCAACTGGGATTTTTAACATCATCAGTATCCCCTATCCGTAATGGAGAATATGTACGTCAATTATTGGAAGCTTTACAGAGACCCAAAGTCATAGCGGTAGTTAAATGTGCAGCCCATGGTAAAGGAGAAGATTTTGTTACCAAGAGTAATAACTATGCTGACGAAGTAGCTCGTTTTTGTGCACTACATGTTCGTGTTTTTAAAGGAGAATATG
The DNA here is from genome assembly GCF_964261635.1 of Lissotriton helveticus. Lineage (NCBI taxonomy): Eukaryota > Metazoa > Chordata > Amphibia > Caudata > Salamandridae > Lissotriton > Lissotriton helveticus. Next base: position 1,709,142,099 of record NC_136067.1, read on the forward strand.
TGGAAGAAAGGGCAGAAGAGACAGAGCTTAGCATAATGTTGGCTGTGGCCGATAAATGGGATAAGGTTAAACAGCTGCAGGATGAAGTCTCAGCAGAGGAAGCTGCGTAACGGGTCAGAGCAGGCTGTGAAAAGAGAGACGATGCATTTGGGTATCAACAGATGAAAGAGCAGTGCTACCTAACTGTTTATTGAGCCAAATAGCAAGGTAGATTCATGGAGCAGTTCATATTGGAAGAGATGCCATGGTGCGAGTGTTTAGGTAAAAGTGGTTTAACCCCCAATTTCGTGTGGATCCTGAAGCAGTCTGTCATAGGTGCTTTACATGTCAACAAATGAATGTGGGGAAAAGAACTGTGGTTGCGATGAGTCACATCAGGAGGTCTTTTCAATAGGATACAGTTAGATTTTATTGAAATGCCGAGATGCAATAGGTTGAGATATGTTTTGGAGGTGGTTTGTATCTTTCCACATTGGGTTGAGGCGTATCCAACTAGGTGTTGTGACAGTCTCACAGTGGCAAAACTGCTTTTAAAGGAACTGATACCGCGCTTTGGATTTCTGACCTCAGTTGAGACAGATAGAGGAACACACTTCGATAGTGAACTCATGAAAATATTGTGTGAAGCTTTGAAAATTGACTAGAGATTGCATTGCAGCTACAGGCCTGGGGTTTCTGGTCTTGTGGAACACATAAATGGCACAATCAAGATGAGGGTGTCACAGGTGTGTTCTTCAACTTCATTGAAATGGCCTAATGCATTGCCGCTAGTGCTGATGAGTCTGTGTAGTACTCATGATAGGAGAACAGGGCTCTCTCCCCACGAAATATTGATGGGAAGAGCTATGCGACTGCCTATAGTGCCAGCTACAGCATTTATAAACATCACAGATGATTTGGTTATGGATTATTGTAAGGACTGGCTGATGTGGTTAATTCCATGTCCCACAAGGTTGAGGCTGCGACTGCATCCACCTCGAGAGACCTGCTGCACTATCTAAGCCCTGGTGATTGGGTGCTTGTCCGAAAGCACACGAGGACGAGCTGCCTTGATGTTCGCTGGCGAGGACCATATCAGGTGCTTTTGGTCACAAGTACAGCGGTAAAGTGTGGAGGATTGCCAAACTGTATCCACGCTTCACATACTCGCAGAGTTCCAGAACCTGTAAAGGACACACCAGAAATGCAATCGAGAGTGCAACAGAAACAGAAAGAACAAACTTGATGAGGTGGAAAAATCAACCGAGCAAGAAAGAATAAATCAAACAGCTCCTAAATGGAATGCAGACTTAGAGATAGACAACATTGTGGAGGTGAACTTTGATCCAGAGCAAAGTGAACAGCCTGGTGCAGAAGAATCAGATCAAGAAAAAGAGAGGAGAGCAGATGCTGCAGCAGCAAGGTGGCCAACAAAGAAAGAAAGGCTGAACATAAGACTTGCATCTGAGAAAGATCTCGCTCCGATTCCTGAAACATCTGAATCTGATCAAAGTGAAACCGAAGACAGACTGGATGGTCTAAGACGATCCAGAAGGGAGAGAGTACCGTTTCGAAAGTACGCATCTCCTGAGTGGACATATCTGGCTGCAGATGCAGAGACCGGAGAAATCTGGGAGGTTGGGGACCGGCACAGTGAGTCATGGAGAGAGCACTCTGACAATTGACATTCAGTTAATAGTCCCTGGAGTTGATGCCTTCGGAGTCCTGACAATTCCCAATCCACCAAGGCTGAGTAGGTTAGGCTTTTTGATCCTCAACCAAGTTGCTTTCCCTAACTTTGGTCAACAGCCAACTGCACAAGAAATGAGAGAAATTTGTGCTGAAATTCTACAGCCTGTTCTTGTTATGCTTGGATCAAATATCCCAAATGATGAAGATTGAAATGTAAAAGAAATCTTATTAACCTTAGAAAGAAGATAACCTAGCCCCAAGAGGAAGAAGATTTAAAATTAGGAACTTTCAATAGAGAAAATAATTGAGGGTTAGGGCTGACTACGTTTCTTCAATAGGTTTAGCATTGTTGAACTGAACATTGCAAAAATCAATGAAAACAAAAGACATTGTAATAACCAACTAAGCAAAGTATAGAAGACCAGGGACTTTGTTGAATTCAGTTACATTTCATATCAAACCAAGAGATTCAAAAATGGAGTCCGAGAAATCAGGGTGCAAGCAAAAGTGCATAATTGGTATTCTTATCGTTATGGTGCTTGTTTTCATAGCTGTGGTGATCGTTACATCGTTGTTGGGGGTCTCATGATGCTGAAAAGAATGAAATGACACCTACCCAATCTACTACAGATGTAGGAGAGGGTGCATCTGCCAAGGATAAAGATATGCTCAGGGTAACTAGTTGGATGCTACATGTAGTTTTGTCAAAAGGAGATTTTACGCTGAATGCTAGTTTATTGTTTGAATATGTGGATACAATGGTAGCGAAAGATTGTTACGTGTGTATACAATTACCCGCATCAGTAGAAGAGGGCATCCAATATCATCACTTAACTTTAACTTATGGCATCACATGTAGTGTGCTGCTACGCATGTTTTATAATAAAGCCCATTTTGAGTACCATTTCTCAAAATATTATGTGATACTCTCAGAAGTTCCAGTTTTGAAGTACATGAATAAGTATGAGTAGTATAAGGAGGTAGAGAGAATGTCTACCTATTTCGCGCCTACTATTACATTAGATACATCATATGCTCATAGACACAATTTGACTTGCATGCTGACTGATATCGAAAAGAAATTTGTCGATCAGATAAAAGATCGACATAGACAAACTTTATTTAGACCAGATCCAAAGCATAAAGTTATCCCATGGACACACAAAGAATTAGATCATAAGGCAAAGGGACGTTCTAGTCCAATAGCTTTGGACTTTCATGAAAAAGGAAAGTTGTGCATTAGACACCCGTCAACTTTCTATGATAAGATATTTGTGGGTGAGAGTGATTGTGAACACATTTTCTTAATTGAGGAGGCTATAAGAAAGGCGTTGTTGGATAAGTTAACCATAGTACCCAATGTGTATTTTGTGTGTGGAAAAAATGCTTATGTGAAATTGCCCAAGAATTGGTATGGTAGATGTTACTTAACAGTGGTATTTCCTAAAATCGTTCACGTAGATGATTTATGGCCCTTGGAGGTAAAAAGCGTTAGCTGAGGAAAACGTGATGCAAGTGTTGGAGAAATTGTTGGAGATGTTTTTGGAGCCATGATACCGAGCGTGGGTGTGATTTTGAATGATTTGAAAATCAGAAAGCTGGCAACAATAGTGGATAAACTCTCTGTGAATATGGCCCAAATGTTATTAATAGTTGATGGGGAAATGGTCTCAATCAGGGCTATGGTTCTTCAAAATCATCTTGCTCTGGACGTCCTATTAGCAAAAGCTGGAGGAGTCTGTAAATTATTGAAAGTTCAATAGCGCTGCAAGTATATTTCTGACAATAGTTGGGATATACGAAAATATATCAGTAACATTTCAGAGATACATCAAGATTTACTTGATTTGGCTGCAGATGGCATATGGGAACAAATTGGCAAGGGAATTAGGAAGATTGGAAGCTGGTTTAGAAGCTTGGGACAAGGGATAACGGGATACATCTTGCAACCCATTATAATAGCAGTCATTTGTATCAATGTGTTATTGGGAGCCATCAAAGCTTACAAATGGCAAAAGGCACGTCATAATGATGACTTTAAAGAAACGAGAGCAGCAGTTAGAAAGACTGCACAACAGTCATTATCTGCACCTTAAGGGGTTGGAAAGATTTAGACAGGGACGGCAAACTACAACTTCTGTTTAGGTCGATCTCTTCTGTAAGGAGAAACTGTAGGAGCGTAAGATGTTGGTATTATGACACCAGTCCTAAGAGGGGGGAACTGATAGAGCGCTTACAGCACTCTAAATTGTATGGATGCATTATACTCATGGCTTAAACGCACTCACCTATATATTTGTATCGTATGTAGTGTATTACATTATTAAATACATGTATTCAACATCTTAAGCCTAGAAATGTAACATGCGTCTTTAAATAGGATTTATATGTATTAGAGACACTATCATTCCTGTATGCATAATGTGCAGGATGACATTATATTCACATCAATGTAACTGTGTGTTATTTAAATTGTCTGCATAGTAGGCCCAGAGCTGCAAGTTGTTGACAGTTAAGATATCCTTGGTTGCTAAAGAAATAATAAATGAATTTCTTTTGTGTGCTAGAACAGTATGCTCACATCCCAATGCAGGTACAAGAATTCAACCTAGTTATTCTTGGTTTAAGGAGATACCCGGAATGTATTTGAAGATTCTGAGAAGCGAGAAGGGAGGATACCTTCTGTGCTTGGCCTATCTGAACCTCAAGGCCACTGGAAGACAAGAAGAACTTAATTAAATAAGTAACGGAAAAATACTGAGGAACTTTGCAAGTGTAATAATTCATCATGTGATGCATTTAGAGGGGGTGAGTTTGATCTTTTTGTATTATGCGCAGGGACAGAAAATCGGATTTCTACATTTTCGTCGGAGAAGGAGCATCCTTAGAGCGAGCTCCATAGCCTTAAGCTATCTTGACCCATTTGACGTGAGTACCTCTCAGGAAGTCTACACGTGGTAACACATTTGGGAAATGAGATAGGGAGAAACAGCCAGGAACATCAATGAGAGTAGTGTAGGGAAAGATAATTTATGCTTTTCTTCCTAGTGAAAAGGGACTTAGATTCCTCCTCCATCTTGGGGTGTATTTTGATTTTAGAATTTATCACATTGTGCTTTCTTTGCTGGATTAATTATATGCGTAGGTTCAGCTCTGTATTTTTTTAATGTACCTATATTCTCTAATTTTAAGGTGCGTGTATATTCAATTATTTTTGGCCTTATAATAAAATCAATAAACTGGAATTCGGAGTCTGTGGTCCTCTAAACGACTAATTTGTATGTATCATTTTGAAGTGCTTACTCCCCTCAACCACTTTCAGCAGGCAAATAAAAGACCATCAGTGCTAAATTTGGAAGGGAAGGCAAGTACTAAATTTAGCATAATCACTACCTAATCTGCAGTTTATAGAAAACAAAATTATTTCTAACACACAGGGATCAAAAGTTTAAAAAAATGTGGTGACATGTGCCCAGACAGTATTATCATGTTTACAATTCACAAAATTATGAAGTAATTCTATAAAAAATGTGACGCATTATGTCACATGTGTTGCCTTTTCTTGCTGCATAATGTAGTCAACCCTGTGACCTAATTTGGTGCTCTCCTGCTGCATAAATCCGCTACATTCATGTAAAGCAGGTGATAGCACTGTAAGTTTCTGCAAGAAGCAACTACGCGCAAAGCCGGGGCTACTATGTGAATGTGTCTCTTCTTCAGTTCAAAGGTAGATTTTTGCCTTAAGGCAATTGCTTATATACTGTTAATGGCCCAGCAGCCTCCCCCAACAATAAGGGTTTGCATAAGCCATGACAAAAGTAGGCTGTGGTATTTGGTATGTGTAGTGATAGAGGCACTTTTGTGGTTTGACACTACATGATGACATTTGACTACCATAATTTTAATTGACTTTGGTGTGTTATTTTATCCTAGCCTGAATAAATTACATCCTGCATATGCCTTCTTTCTCTTCTCGTAGTTTTGAAGTGGGAGCTGTCACAGTAGAACAGCTTGCCAAGAACAGCATGGTTGGGATGTGCATTGGAAAGCATGAGAGAAACAGAGGTGTGGCATGTACTTTTTGGTCTCAAAGTGCAGTGTTATGAGCAGTGGTGCACAAATGTGCACTATGTTGTACATTGAGAGATGAAGTATGTGATGCTATAGGCAGTGGTGCACAAATTTACATTGTGTTGTACATTGGCACGAATTATTAAGTTCTTACTATTGGCTTTGACATGGCCTCATGTCATCCTGAATTCTGACTCTGGCATGCTCAAGCTTTTCTGTGCGCACAGACCGGCTTGCAAGTTGCTTGGGTTAATCACGTTCAGAGATTGTTTTGTGAGAGATTGGTTAATGTACCCTGGAAGGCTTTCATATGCTTCATCAAGATAAAGGATGGAACATGCGAAAATGTAGAGGGAACGTGGGAACTTCTTCCTGCCATGGAATGCTTGCCTGGAAGCGCGCCAGTTCCAGTAAGTTTCCTTAGTGCAGAGGGGAGGACTCTCAAACCTTGTAGTGTGCTTTTGAGACTATAAATCTGAGGGTTGTTGACAGCCAGGGTGGGAGTTCAGTTGCGGAGTAGACATACTGCCACAACAATCTGGATTTGAATCCTGATTGAGAGTCCATTGCTTGGCTGTAATGGGCTCCCCAGCTTGAGTTGGCAGGGATGTCGAGTGAACGATCAGGTGAGGTGATTTGTTTCTGACTAGTGCCATTGTGATGTGTGGTTCCAGTGACTGTGGTCATTTGAGGTGTTTTCCTTGTGATGTGTGAATTAGTCAGAGTGCACATCGAAAGTAATTATTTGATGTCATGAGTGATGTCACTGACCATGTCATGAGTGATGTAATATGTGACGTCATCAGCAGTGCATTGCAGGCGCGCAAGTTATAGTGAGTCCAACTAACTATAACGTGGGAATTTCAATGGTTTTATGTCAGTAAAATTTCCAGCTAACTATAACTGGTGTCAAACCTATAGTTTTTTCAGTGAATTTAATAGGTTTTTTAAATGCTAATTCCTAACTATAACTGGTGTGAAACCTATGGTTTTTTCAGTGAATTTCATAGGTTTTTTAAATGCTAATTCCTAACTATATAAGGCTCGAAACCTATGTTTTTTCAGTGAATTTCAAAGTTTTTTTTAATGCTAATTCCTAACTATATAAGACCTGAAAGCCCACCAGGAATCTCCAGTATGCGCCAGGGGACTGCATTGCAGAGAGGTGTAATGAAGCCACGCCCCTTTTTACACCTCTCTGCAACGCAACCCCCGTGCATGTTTGAAGAGGGGGACTAATTCCCCTTGCATACTGGGGGCCCCTGGGGGCCAACTAGCCCACCAGGAACCTCCAGTATGCACCAGGGGGCTGCATTGCAGAGGTGTAATGAGGCTATGCCCCTTGTTACACCTCTCTGCAACCAGCCCCCTGCCACGTTTGCAGAGGGGGAACTAATTTCCCTTGCATACTGGGGGTCCCTGGGGGCCAACTAGCCCACCAGGAGCCTCCAGTATGCGCCAGGGGGCTGCATTGCAGAGAGGTGTAATGAGGCCACACCCTTTTTTACACCTCTCTGCAATGCAGCCCCTGTGCATGTTTGAAGAGGGGGAACTAATTCCCCTTGCATACTAGGGGTCCCTGGGGGCCAACTAGCCCACCTGGAACCTCCAGTATGCGCCAGGAGGCTGCATTGCACAAAGGTGTAATGAGGCTATGCCCCTTTTTACACCTCTCTGCAACGCAGGCCACTGGCGCGTTTGCAGAGGGGGGACTAATTCCCCTTGCATACTGGGGGTCCCTGGGTCATATCTGCCCAAACACCGATATTCCGAACGATTGAAAATGACTTTTCTTGAGAAACATTTGGATTTGGATTATCATGTCCTATACTTTGGAATTTTTGAAAGACTGACTTTGAGGATGCTATAAATTATTCAAGTCTGCCCGAATTGTGTGGGTAAAATTGATACCTAGTCACTTTGAATAAGAATGGACTTAAGTCTCGTCTAACATTTGAAAGAAATATCTAGTTATATGACAACAGGATACCGACATAACTTGAAGGAAATAAGAATGCCCTGAAGAAGTTCTGTTGTACAGAACGAAACGTTTCAGCTGGCTGTGGTACATAAACTTAAGGAAAATAAAAGCATTTGAATATACACCAAGATTCAGCGCTTCAATAAGGACTCTAAGTGATATGATTTGATTGGACTTATTGTGCAAGTGGTGCTGTGCCAAACTTTGGAATATTCTCCACTACTCTCTACTACTTACTCTCTCCTACTCCACTACTCTCAAATACTCACTCTCTACTACTCATTCTCTACTACTCTACTACTCTCTACTACTCTCTCTCTACTACTCACTCCCTACTACTCACTATCTACTACTCTCTACTACTCACTCTCTACTACTCACTCTCTACTACTCTCTCTCTCTACTCACTCTTTACTACTCACTCTCTACTACTCTCTACTACAAACTCTACTTCTCACTCTCTACTACTCTCTACTGCTCACTCTCTACTACTCTCTCTCTACTACTCACTCTACTACTCACTCTCTACTACTCTCTACTACTCACTCTCTACTACTCACTCTCTACTACTCACTCTTTACTACTCTCTACTACTCACTCTCTACTGCTCTCTACTACTCACTCTACTACTTACTCTCTACTACTCTCTACTACTCACTCTCTACTACTCTCTACTACTCACTCTACTATTCACTCTATTACTCTCTACTACTCACTCTCTGCTACTCTCTCTACTGCTCTCTACTACTCTCTACTACTCACTCTCTACTCTCTATTACTCACTCTCTACTCTCTACCTCTCTACCTCTCTCTACTTCTCTCTCTACTAGTCTCTACCTCTCTACCGCTACCTCTCTACCTCTACCTCTCTACCTCTCTCTACATGCACACATATACACATATATATGCATATATATGCATATGCATTTATATATATATGTATGTGTATGTTTATATATATATATATACATACATATATAAACATATTTAATCTGTATATCTATATAAATACAAATATAAATGCATGCATACATATAAATATATGCATACAGATGCATTTTATTTACATGAAAGTTTAAAAAACACTAATAAAAGCAAAGCTAAAAAGCCACCTCATTACAAACAGAATGGCTTTAACTTAAACGAGGGCGAGATCTATTGCATTTTCAATGCTTGTTTACTTTGGTTCCATCAAGAAGGCATTCAGATGTGTCACACATTTGCCATAAATTCTGAATGTTAGCACTCTAGTTGCTCATTAGATCACTGTAGTAAAGCTACTGCTCACCAGGGAAGTGCTGGTATTCAAAGAGCATGTTTCAGTCTGCATGTCAGAAATTTTTTAATGAAATAGAAGAGGATTTGAGAAGTCACTCAAAATGATCCCTAATTTTTCTTTCTGAAGCACTAATCATACTTTCTATGGCAAAATGAACCCCCTCATTTTGTTCCTTTTTAAATTAAATGTTTTCAGACTTACCACTTCATTCCAATCAAGAGGGCTTCTGGTGTGCCATACTTTTGTCATAAGTAAGACTGTTAGCGCTCTAGTTGTTCTTTAGAACACTCTGGGACATTCTGTCATTGGGCTATACTTGGGCTACATCTGGGTGATATTTGAGCTACATTTAGGCTCTTTTGTCTCTGGTGGCGATCTTGGGAGACTGTATGTCAGAATTTTTTAATATAATTGAAGAGGATTTGAGAAGTCACTCAAAATGTGCCCTAATTTTTCTTTCTGCAGCACTAATAATACTTTCTATGGCATAATATACCCCCTCATTTTGTTCCTTTTTAAATTAAATGTTTTAAGAGTTACCACTTTATTCCCATCACGATGGCTTCAGGTGTGCTATACCTTTGTAATAAGTAGGACTGTTAGCGCTCTAGTTGTTCTTTAGAACACTCTAGGAGGCTGCAGTAGAACACAAAGGAATCAACTGACAGTCTCTGTCCTTGTTGGATGTACATGTTTTACTGAGAATGTCAGACTTCATTCTCACATGACTGAGAAAGATAATGTGAATTTACAGAAAATATGCTTTCAGTTTAGCTTATAGATCCCCTTCCAAACCACTGTGGGAAAATCATGAGATATTAGTTTTCTTTCAAACATGATTCATGATATCACAGCAGAATGCTTTTTCACATGGTAAAATCACCTTAGAACACACCACAATTCCTAAAATGAGTATGGTACCATCAACAAATGATTTATAATGTAACTAAAGTCCTTAAACCCTCTATTAACTACAATGCTTTTTAATGAGGTGCTATCATGTATATTGGTCCCAAGATGGCTGCCAACACTTCTTGGATGAAGTGCTGACAGCCAATCAGATCAGATGTGTGGTTAGGCTCCGCCCAGATATATATATTTTTTTGAACCTAAATTACTCAAAATCCACTGGAGCACATATCTTGAGACATAGCAAAGGCACATCGGGCTACGTGTCCCTACAATTTTGCCAAGTTTTGTGGAAATCCATTCAGCCGTTCGGGCTAAAAGTGAGTCCAACCGCCCTATGGAAATTAACATGGGAAAACACGTTTTGGGACCCCCCTTTTATCTCGGCCCCCGCTTGACGAATCCCCCCCAAACTTTCAGGGAAGGAGCGAGCGCAGCGAGGCAAATTTAAGGAAAATTACAGGCAGATTCCTCAACCGGCGCCAAAGTTATTCCCAATAGAATGTTGCGGATTTCCTATAGAAAACAATCCTAACTATAACTACCTACTGGCGACCGCCAGTAGGTAATATATATATATATATATATATATATATATATATATATATATATATTTATATATATATATATATATATATATATATATATATTTATCCTACTGGCCGTCGCCAGTAGGTAGTTATAGTTAGGACCTAGTTTCCATAGGAAATCCGCAACATTCTATTGGGAATAACTTTGCCGCCGGTGGATGAATCTTTGCGAATTTCTCAAAGAAGATGGCCCGCTCCTTCCCTGAAAGTTTTGGGGGGATTCGTTAAGTGGGGGCTGAGAAAAAAGGCGGGTCCCAAAACGTGTTTTCCCCATGCAATTTTCCATAGGACGATTAGACAAGGCTACAGCCCGAACGGCTGAACGGAATTACAAGAAAATTGGCAAAAAGGTAGAGTCTGGTTCGCAGATGGGCCTTTTGTTTAAATGGTGTAAATCCGTCCAGTAGTTTTTGAGAAAATTGAGTTTAAAAAAATGTATATATCTATAAGCGCGCACCGTGCGCGCACGGTGCGCGAAACAGGTGTGCGCGAGCGGAATTCTGATTTGCTGTTAGACGTCTGTCAACATTCGAATCGGTGGAAATCAGGAAGTGTTGGCCACCATTTTCTGTCCCAGGCAGAGGACAAAAGCAGAAAGCCATAATAGGGGGCAGGGTAGAGAGTCCCTGACCCCCTAGGTGTTCTCAGGGGGTCCCTGAAGGACCCCAAAGGGCAAAAAATAACCATTTAAAAAAAAAATGATCGCCAGGTGCGCGCACGGTGCTCGCACCCTTCTGCCGCCATTTTGTGTATTTTCAAAACTTAGTGAAAAACGAAAGAGGAGAACATGGTAAAGGAGGCAGTGAAGAGACTCCCTGACCCCCTAGGCTTTCTTAGGGAGTCCCTGAAGGACCTCGAAGGGCAAAAAACCCATTTAAAAAAAAAATATATATCGCGAGTTGCGCACACGTTGCGCGCATGCCGCAATAAAAAAAAAAAACTACATTTAAATATCAAGTTTGAGTGTTTAGATGTTGGTTGGCTCTAAAATGAGCCGTTGTGTTAATTGAGTGTTTTTGGTATCTAGAAGTACGTTTTGATGTAGGTACTTAAATTCAAAAGAAACACTCTGTTCCCCTCATCTGTGAAATGTACACCATCTGCTCTGTAGATGTCATGCATGTTGTAACGGATGTTTTTGTTGTATATGGAACCCATACCATAGTCTCTGAGGAAAGCAGAAATAGACTTATTCACATGTTTCTTTGCTTTCTCAATTTGTGGACAATGTTGGTTGGACCAGTTCCATTTTTGCCTTTGGCATATATTAGAATATACAAAGGCAGTTTGTGGAAAAAGTGTCAAATTGTCTACAGGTGTCCTTTAAAAGCATTTCCAAACCTACCCCAGTCAAAGTGCCCAGGTCATTGCCACCACAGTGCACAATTATGAGGTCAGGGTGTGGGAGATGCAAAAAGGATTTCACCAATGGCATCAATTGGTGACATCTCCTTCCTCTCTGGCCAATCCAGTTAATATCCACATTTGGTAAATCAAAGTTGTGAAAGCATCTATTTGCTACATACCTTTCACTCCAGAAAATATAGCTATGTCCTACTATCCAGACTTTCAGCATCTTGAAGGCAGATGTGGTTGTACTCAGATGGGTTGTGGAAATGAAATGGCAGTTTGAAAGTAGGAGTTTAGAAAAAAAGTGGTTGAGATTCAGTGCACTTGAAAAAGAAGAAATGATTGGTGGTTTCTGATAATTTAAGATTGAAAACTAGGGTGCATCCTACTGTTTTTTTAAGTAATAATACTATTGGTTTAGAAAAAGTCATTGAAAGGAACATTGCACTGGACAAGCTGGAATATTGAGAGGTCAAACACACCTGCTGCTTTGGTTTGCAACATTGAGAGATGAACTTTTACCCTTTTGAGTTCAGATAGGTGTTCTATGGAGAATTGCCATGGTAACAGGCAGAGAGAGCAGTGGGGGAAGGTTGAAAATTATGTGAGTTTGAAAGTGTTGAAATGTACAACCAATTAAAATGTTAGTTTGGTTTTGAATTTGTGTGGGAAGAAATTTTATTGGGTAGGTCCAGAGATATGTGTGTTTAATAAGAGGGAATCAGGACCATTTGTGGTTGTAGTGTCAGAGGTACATTTCAGAGAATCTGCTGAAGAAAATCTGGTGTGTTCTGGACACTGTTCTAAATTTCCAAAAGTGTTTTAAAAGGTGAGTTACTAATGTGTGAGGGGATATATGTTGTGTATTTTAAGTTAATAATAAAAATGTGTTGTAATGTGAAAGGTTTTGACTCTCTCTCTCTTTTACTGACTTTCATTGTTTTTCTTTTTCTCCACCACTGTTCATTTTTCTTCCTCTGTTTCTGTATAAATCCTTCTGTTTCACTTACTCCTTTTTCGTTTTTCTTAATATGTTTTTTTTTCTGCCACTCTCCTTTCCTTATCCTCATATGTTTTTCCTCACTGTCATTATCCCTTTCCTTCACTCTTGTTTTCTAACTCCCTCTCTCCATCTGATTTACTTCCTTTTTTATTTTTTCCTTCTCCTTGTCTCTCTCTCTCTCTTTCTCTTTCCTTCACCCTTGCTCTCTTTATAGAACACTACTAGCAAGACCCCCTCCTTCCCTCCTTTAACTGTAGTAATCATTTATCTGAATTGCAAGGGTTTCTGTTATGTGTGTAAAGTTACAGTGTGAGTCTCATGCTTGGATGTAATGGTGGGAAAAAAGTAATGCTGCAAATTGGAAATGTATTTTGAAATTGACTCAGGTTTCTGCACTGTAATGTACTCTCTTAATCGTTTTAGTGTGGGAAATGTGTTTAGAAAAAATGTTTGGTTTTAAACTTTTTGATCAGGATCACACTGAGTGTCTGTGTAAATTAAAGAATTATGTTTGCACCTTTTTCTATAATCTCCTCTATCTCTCCTCACAGACTACTTCTCTCACCTTATACTGAAATAGATAGGCTGTGTTGTGTCTCAAACTTTTTCGTGTGGTAAATGTGTTTTGGTAAAATGTTTGGTTTTAAACTTTTTGTCCAGGATCACACTGAGTGTCTGTGTAAATTAAAGAAATATGTTTGCACCTTTTTCTATAATCTGCCCTGTCTCTCCTCACAGACTACCTCTGTCTGCTTATAGTGTCTTCTATCCTCTGATTGTACCAGTTTAGTCTCTGCCTGCATTGTCTCATTTTTGGTCTGCACCAACCCTCTCTCACTGCTTTTAACCTCTCATGTGCATGTGCAGAGGTCTATTAAAGTATGGCTGCTGATGTGTATTAAACAGTGCTACCAAGTTAAATCTTTCCCTTCTCTGCCTGTAGTGTCACACCCCCTGCATATATCATTTTAAGACTGTGAGGAGACACACCTGACATTGTAGAAAAATCTGCACATATATTTAATTATTTTACACAGACACTCAGGGGCAGATTTACAAGCCCCATGTGTCAGTTTTGCGTTATTTGTAACATGGGAAAAGTGATGTGAAAGTGGCGCAAGGGGCTTGTAAATCCGCCCCTCAGTGTGATCCTATCCTTACCTCTCTTTGCTTATACTGTCTTCTTTTTTTTTTAAATATTGTATCTTATGTTTGGATGTAATGCTGAGCAAAAGTAATGCTGCAAATTGGAAATGCATTTTGAAAATGATTCAGGTTTTTGCACTGTATTGTAGTGCTGAAATAGATAGGCTGTGTTGTGTCTCTTAAACTTTTTCGCGTTGTAAATGTGTTTTGGTAAAATGTTTGGTTTTAAACTTTTTGTCCAGGATCACACTGAGTGTCAGTGTAAATTAAAGAAATATGTTTGCACCTTTTTCTATAATCTGCCCTGTCTCTCCTCACAGACTACCTCTGTCTGCTTATAGTGTCTTCTATCCTCTGATTGTACCAGTTTAGTCTCTGCCTGCATTGTCTCATTTTTGGTCTGCACCAACCCTCTCTCACTGCTTTTAACCTCTCATGTGCATGTGCAGAGGCCTATTAAAATATGGCTGCTGATGTGTATTAAACAGTGCTACCAAGTTAAATCTTTCCCTTCTCTGCCTGTAGTGTCACACCCCCTGCATATATCATTTTAAGACTGTGAGGAGACACACCTGACATTGTAGAAAAATCTGCAAATATATTTAATTATTTTACACAGACACTCAGGGGCAGATTTACAAGCCCCATGTGTCAGTTTTGCGTTATTTGTAACATGGGAAAAGTGATGTGAAAGTGGCGCAAGGGGCTTGTAAATCTGCCCCTCAGTGTGATCCTATCCTTACCTCTCTTTGCTTATACTGTCTTCTTTTTTTAAAATATTGTATCTTATGTTTGGATGTAATGCTGAGCAAAAGTAATGCTGCAAATTGGAAATGCATTTTGAAAATGATTCAGGTTTTTGCACTGTATTGTAGTGCTGAAATAGATAGGCTGTGTTGTGTCTCTTAAACTTTTTCGCGTTGTAAATGTGTTTTGGTAAAATGTTTGGTTTTAAACTTTTTGTCCAGGATCACACTGAGTGTCAGTGTAAATTAAAGAAATATGTTTGCACCTTTTTCTATAATCTGCCCTGTCTCTCCTCACAGACTACCTCTGTCTGCTTATAGTGTCTTCTATCCTCTGATTGTACCAGTTTAGTCTCTGCCTGCATTGTCTCATTTTTGGTCTGCACCAACCCTCTCTCACTGCTTTTAACCTCTCATGTGCATGTGCAGAGGCCTATTAAAATATGGCTGCTGATGTGTATTAAACAGTGCTACCAAGTTAAATCTTTCCCTTCTCTGCCTGTAGTGTCACACCCCCTGCATATATCATTTTAAGACTGTGAGGAGACACACCTGACATTGTAGAAAAATCTGCAAATATATTTAATTATTTTACACAGACACTCAGGGGCAGATTTACAAGCCCCATGTGTCAGTTTTGCGTTATTTGTAACATGGGAAAAGTGATGTGAAAGTGGCACAAGGGGCTTGTAAATCTGCCCCTCAGTGTGATCCTATCCTTACCTCTCTTTGCTTATACTGTCTTCTTTTTTTTAAATATTGTATCTTATGTTTGGATGTAATGCTGAGCAAAAGTAATGCTGCAAATTGGAAATGCATTTGGGAAATGATTCAGGTTTTTGCACTGTATTGTAGTGCTGAAATAGATAGGCTGTGTTGTGTCTCTTAAACTTTTTCGCGTTGTAAATGTGTTTTGGTAAAATGTTTGGTTTTAAACTTTTTGTCCAGGATCACACTGAGTGTCAGTGTAAATTAAAGAAATATGTTTGAACCTTTTTCTATAATCTGCCCTGTCTCTCCTCACAGACTACCTCTGTCTGCTTATATTGTCTTCTATCCTCTGATTGTACCAGTTTAGTCTCTGCCTGCATTGTCTCATTTTTGGTCTGCACCAACCCTTTCTCACTGCTTTTAACCTCTCATGTGCATGTGCAGAGGCCTATTAAAATATGGCTGCTGGTGTGTATTAAACAGCGCTACCAAGTTAAATCTTTCCCTTCTCTGCCTGTAGTGTCACACCCCCTGCAGATATCATTTTATCACTGTGAGGAGACATACCTGACATTGTAGATAAATCTGCAAATGTATTTCATTATTTTACACAGACACTCAGGGGCAGATTTACAAGCCTCTTGCGCCAGTTTTGCGTAATTTTTAACATGGTAAAAGTGATGCAAAAGTGGCGGAAGGGGCTCGTAAATCTGCCCCTTAGTGTGATCCTATCCTTACCTCTCTTTGCTTATACTGTCACTTCCGCTACTTTTGCGTCACTTTTCCCATCTTAAAAATGACGCAAAACTGGCGCAAGGGGCTTGTAAATCTGCCCCTGAGTGTCTGTGTAAAATAATGAAATATATTTGCAGATTTTTCTACAATGTCAGGTGTATCTCCTCACAGTGATAAAATGATATATGCAGGTGGTGTGAGACTACAGGCAGAGGAGGAAAAGATTTAACTTGGTAGCGCTGTCTAATACACACCAACAGCCATATCATAATAGGCCTCTGCACATGCACATGAGAGGTTAAAAGCAGTGCAAGAGGGTTGGTGCAAACCAAAAATGAGCCAATGCAGGCAGAGACTAAACTGGTACAATCAGAAGATATATGGTGCAGAGCTGCAGGCAAAGGGACAAATGGTGCAGTCACAGAAGAGATGTTGTAGTGAGAGGGTGAGATGGCTCAAGCAGAGACACAGATAGTACAAGCAGACACAGACATGGTACACACTGAGGATTGATGGTATAGGGCTGAAGGCAGAGACACAGATAGTGCAAGCAGACACAGACATGGTACAGATTGAGGATAGATGTAGCAGGGCTGCAGGCAGAATGATAGGTAGTGCAAGCAGACACAGACAGGGTACACACAGAGGATAGATGTCAGTGACAGAGTGACTTTGTTTTCAATTAAGAGGAATGTGGCAGAATAATTTGCGTAGTGTGTTTAGAAATATGGTAAAAAATGTAGTTATAAAAATGTTAAAGGTATTTTTTTTATTATCTATTAGTGAAGATGATATAATTAAGTGTTTATATTTTTTTGAAAGGACCAGCAGCATTGTTGTGTTTATCATGGACAAGGATCAGGAGATCTTTGATGTCAATTTCGAAATTTCAACTGAAGTTGTAGACGTAGAGAACATTCTTGAAGAAGAAAATGGACAAGGAGATGTCTGCAGTGATTTTTTTGATGAAAGTTTGGACAATCCATTAATAGAAGCGGTAGACGAGATTGATTTTCTATGTACAAGTTTTGAAGAGGAGGATAATGGAAACGAAATTCCAGATGAAATTATGCTGGATGTTTTATTGCAATATGAAATGTTGGAAGAACACATTTATGATTTTGATTTAAAAATGATTTGTAGGAGTCTTTTTGTACTATTGTAGTAATTTGGTTAGTTCATGTGTTTAACAATATGGGAATACATGTTGTGAGGAAGTGAGTCACGCTTTAGGATATGTAGTGCTACAAACTGCTATGCAGTATGTCTGTTAGGCCTCCTAATTTGGAAATAGTCTCCATGCTGTGTAGTAAAGATCCTGGTAGTGTTGTACAAATGCCATACCAACACCAATCTGTGTCTCTGCTTGTAGCATCTCACCCTCTCTCTACAACATCTTTTCTGTGACTGCAACATTCTGTCCCTCTGCCTGCAGCGCTGCACCATCTATCCTCTGATTGTACCAGTTTAGTCTATGCCTGCATTATCTCATTTTTGGTGTGCATCAACCCTCTTGCACTGCCTGCAACCTCTCATGTGCATCTGCAGAGGCCTATTAAAATATGGCTGCAGGTGTGTATTAGACAGCGCTACCAAGGTAAATCTATTCCTTCTCTGCCTGTAGTGTCACACACCCTGTATATATCATGTTATTATTGTGATGAGACACACCTGACATTATAGAAAAATCTGCAAATATATTTCATTATTTTACAGAGACATTCAGTGTGAACCAATGTTTACATCATGTATTTGCTCTATTTACTATGTAATATGTTAGTAGCGGTCTATAACATATTTTTTTTCTTTACAATAGATTGTTAATATCTACAGAAAGAAAATCCAAGATGCCAACCAAAAAAGTGAAACATAGGAAATATAAACAGGCTTACTTTTTGAAGAGAATACCAAATCAGAATCTTACTACACAACACTGTACAGAGAAAAAGAAGAATGCTCCTGGTAAGGCAACTAAGGACTTTTTAAGGAAATTAACTGCAAGCAAAAGAAGTGTGCATACTGTAGAAAAGATAAAAAAATCTTGTGTAAAAACATAGAAAAAGGACTTAAAAAATAAGGATGTTGGAAAAGTGGTTGGCGATCAAATTGTTTATAGCAATAGGCGAAAAAATGAATTTGTAGAGATCCGGAGGAGAATGTTTTATAACAGAATTATCATTAATCTTTTGAAAAATGGGACGACTTTGAAAAGGAAAACAGCTTTTTATAAGCAAAGAAAACGAATTGAGGGAATTGTTGATCAAGCATTTGAATTAAAAAAGAAACTGTTTATTTTAGTAATCAGTAGACTTCGTACACTAGACAAGGCAATTATTCATTTGAAAGCAAAAAGTAAGTGGAAAAGACTAAATAATAGAACTAATTTTTGTAATGTTTTTTCTGGAGAATGGAAGCATAGTTCAAGTTCTGAGCCATTTTTTAATGAAGAGAGTTACTTTCAGAGTAATGATTTGTTGCATGCAGTTGACACCAGTGGTCAAGCATATGAGGTGAAGGATGGTTGTCCGATTGAAAAAGAGAAAATTGTCCCTAGAAATGTAGAAGAGGTGTTAGCTGATGAAGTTTTAGGGAGACGTCCTAAGGCTCCAGTGTACACTTGGAATTGTAGTAGTATTTGTAGTGTACGACAGGATTCAATTGATTTTTTCCGCAATTTCTTACGTAAGTATACCAAAAAAAGTAGTAAACAGAAGATTAAGATGTTGCAAGAATTAGACCCCTGCCGAGTGAGAGAAAAAACTGGTTTGCAAGGTCATTCTCTGGCTTGTCTTTCTAAAAAAGTATGCCAGAGTGTTGTTCACCATTTTAGGATGTTAGCAGTGCATCATACTGAAGTGAGGGAATTAGTGAGAAGGATGTATTGTGCAAAAATCCAGCACTTAAGCTAAAACAGTTAAACAGTGCTCTTTTGCATGGGTCTGTATTAGATGTAAAGAACATTTGTGAAGAAATTGAGGTTAGTTACTTTTGTGAAGAAGAGGACAGGGCAGAAACTGATACAGTAATAGAAGGAAATGTGGAAGAAAATAAACAGAATTTTTGTACAGATAATTTTGAGCAAGAAATTACAAAGTTTAAGGTCATTTCAGGAGAAAGGCCCAATTTTTCTTGCATTTGTTGTAGAAGAGTTCATTATAAAAATCAGACAGACCAGGTTAGTTGATCTATATTTTAAAAGTAAAATGGAGGATAATAATGAGTGGAAGGAATTTGCAACTTATTTGTTGGTAGAGAATTGTTTTGATTTGGGTTCTGATCAACGTATTTGTAAATATTGTTATAATAAATTAAATGATAAAAGGCCAGTTAGAGCTGTACATAATAATCTTGAGTTGGTAAGTATTCCTTCTGAACTGATGGATTTAAATACTTATGAGTCTATTCTGATTCAATGTGTACATCCATTTCAGGCTATTGTTCGCATGGAGCCTAAGACAGGGAAATTGCCTCCTTCAGATTTACAGAGAGGATTAAAGGGAAGAGTTGTATATTTGCCTCTAGATTTAAAGAAAAATATAGAAACAGTTGGTGTAGAAAATGTGGAAGAGGAACCTCTGGTTATTCTAGTTAATGGTGTTCCTACAAAGAGTAAGAAAATCTGGCAAGAATTAGTCGATGTTAGGAAAGTCGAAAAGGCAACGTTGTATTTGGTAAAAAATAATCCATACTGTAAAAATGTATATGAAGGACAAGAGGAAACAACTATAGAAGAGGATAGTGATTTGCCAACTGGACAAATTGAAAAAGTGGATGTGTGCAGAAGTGAACAAATTTATGAACATTATAGTGTTCATCCACTGCATTCCAAAGAGGTAATGGGGAATGCTATCGAGTTATTCCAAATGAAAGAAGCAGAAGGAAGTTCTATTAGTGTATGGGAAAAAAGCTTGGAAGCTCGTTGTTTCCCTCAATTATTTCCAACAGGTCAAGGTGGACGATATGATGCCCGACCTGTGCAGATACCAGCATCTAAATACCGGACATCAAGATTATATGCAGAAGATCCAAGGTTTCGCCAATGTATTCCATATTTGTTTCATCTTCTGTTTGAGAGTGACTTGTCTGGACTTTCTTATGCAGTGAATAAATCATATACTAAAAAGTGGAGTACATCTGCAAAATGTTTCGGCAAGGGACTTTATGGATAAAGTCCAACAGAAATACACTGTTTTGGAATCTCAGCTAATTAACCTCATGGCATGTCAGCGTGGTACTAATGAGTATTGGTACAGTCGTCATGGGAAATTGAAATGTATGCTAAGGAACTTAGGAGCTCCTACATGGTTCCTTACTCTAAGCTGTGCTGAGTATGCTTGGGAAGATTTATTTCAATTTCTTCGAGAGGCAAATGCAAACATAGAAAATATAGAATACAAGACAGCTGGAGAACTCTGCTCTTTGGATCCAGTTAATGTTTGCAGGTATTTCAATCATAGATTTGAAGCTATGATGTCTTTTGTCACAAACAAGAAAAATCCTCCTCTTGGAGAGGTTCTGGATTTTTTTGGGAGAAAGGAGTATCAAGCAAGAGGTGCTCCTCATATACATATGCTGCTATGGATCAAAGATGCCCCCAAATTCGGAACAGATTCAGATGAGACAGTGATGAGTTTTATTGAACAATATGCTACATGTGCTGTACCAAAAAGTACAGAAGAAAAGAATTTAAGACAACAAGTGTTACGATTTCAAACCCATCGTTGTGGAAAATACTGTTGTCGAAAATACAAATCTAAGGATAAGTTCTACACAAAATGTCGTTTTGCATTTCCACGTCCAGTAACATCGAAAGGAAGAGTGAAAAATGTTATGTCATCTTTACGACATACTGTGACAAGAAAATCACCAAAAAATACATACAACTTAAGGAGAAATGAAGAGTCAAAATACATAAATGACTATAACCCAGTTATATTGTCAATGTGGAATGCTAACATGGATATTCAATATGTTGCAGACAACTCTATTGCTGTGGTTCGATATGTTACATCTTACATTACGAAATCTGAGAAGACGGAACTAAAGGAAATGTGGGAAGAAATTTCTCATGAAAAGAGTCTAAGTAAGAAGTTGTACAGCTACAGTTTGAAGATGTTGTCTCATCGAGAAATTGGAGCATATAAATGTTCAGATCGCTTGTCATCTGCAAGTTTATACTCCAAATCTAGAACAATTATTTGGGTGAGTTTAGGTCTAACAAGTACACGAAACCGAGTTTTGAAATCTGTACAAGAAATTGAGTATTTAGCAGAGAAAGAACCAAACAGTACAGATATTTTGAAGACAAATATGTTGGATACATACTATCCAAATAGAAGTAGTCATCTTGAGAACGTTTGTCTCTATGAAGTACTGCAAAGCTATATTTTTAAGAGGAATATCACAGAAGATATTAATAAAGGAGTTTATGCTGTGATTGGATCTGAAGGTTGTCTAGTGAAACAAACAAAAGGTAATTTGATTAATCATCGTAAACTGAGTTCCGAAGCTCCTGACAAAAGGGAATTTTACTATTTAGCTCTTTTGCAACTCTTTAAACCATGGCGTTCTGAAGACGAACTACATGGAGATTTTCTCAGTTATGAAGATTCATTCAACGCAACTAAAAATACTATAGAATGTCCTGTTTTCTCTAACTATCTTGAAATGTTGAATGAGGAAATACAGCAAGAAGCTACAATTCCAGCAGAGATTACTAGAGACAGTTCTCAAGACAGTCAAAGTTCTGCTTCGTTGAGTCAGGAACCACTAGGAGGACCAATTATCCAAAATGAAGCAGCCACTGCCATGGATGAGGTGGAAAGAGCTATGCAACAAGCTCAAGAGGAAGAAATAAACTTAGAAGAATTGGAAAAACAACTAAATGTTGACCAAAAACACATATATGATCAAGTAATAGAGCAGATTGAGCATGGTTTACTTCATGAGAAAAAAGAGTGCTCATGTACGTCATTTCAACCTGTCCGACTGTATGTGAGGGGACAACCAGGAACTGGAAAAAGTTTTCTAATTAAAGGAATTGCAACTTATCTACAGAAAAGGACGGAGTTGTTACTCTCTTGTGTTGTTACCGCTCCAATTGGGTTAGCAGCACATAACATTAAAGGGATTACTTTGCATCGTTTATTGATGCTGCCAGTAGAGCACGAAAATAAATTACAATACCACAAGCTATCTGGAGAAGCTTGTTGTGAAGTTTCCAGAGTCCTGAAAAAAATGAAACTTCTTATTATTGATGAGGTAAGCATGGTCTCAAATGTAATGCTTGCCTTTGTGCATTTAAGAATGCAACAAATTCTTAAAACAGAGTGTGATGTGTTATTTGGAGGCAAACACGTCATTGTTTTTGGAGATCTACTACAGCTAACTCCTGTGAAAGGACAACCAGTGTTTAAAACCGTTACACATGAAGACACCAGAAAGTGCCTGGGAAGCATTGGAAATATTAATATATGGTCATATTTCAAATATACAGAACTCACTCAAAATATGCGAAAGTCAAAGGATGCTGATTATAAAAGTATTCTTGAAGATATAAGAATTGGAAAAGTGAGTAAACATGGCAAAGAAGCTTTGCAGGCACGATTACTTTCAAATTTGTTTCCAAATGAAAATGTTGGTGCAGAGAATATATACAGAAAAATTGCTGGTTTAGAAAAGAATCTATATGTATGTCTAAATTGCCGTATAATTTTACGATGAAATTTACATGTGGAAAGAGGTTTAGTTAATGGAGCGATGGGTCATGTTGTTGATTTTGTGAATTACCCAAATAGAGATGACATTGAAATTTTGAAAATTTAATTTGGTGAAATTGAAGAAGTACAACAATTGGGTCGTTGTTCGACTCGATTTTTGCTTGTTAAAGATTTATATGTCCGCCGAAAACAGTTTCCTGTTTGTTTGGCATATGCGGTGACTATTCACAAATCTCAAGGTTTAAGTGTAGATAGTGCTTTGGTGAACATTGGTAGCACTGTGTTTAAAGAGGGCATGTCATATGTTGCTTTATCTCGAGTTAGAACTTTATCTGGATTATACTTGATTGATTTTGATGACACAAACATTAGTGCAGATATAAATTGTGTAAAGGAGTATAATAGGTTAAGAAGAGAACATGCTCCTCATTTACCTCAATATCCAGTACTTGAAAAACGAGTGGTAGGTCGAAAAAGAAAATATGAGAAAAATTGTAGCGATGTTGCAGAGAAAAGAAAAAAGTAGATGAACCAGTAATAGAAAGTAAAAAAAGCAAGGATACTATTAAAGAAGTTGTTGGTTTTCAGTTTGAAAATAGTTCGAGTGTCAACTGCTATGCTAATGTAGTGGTTAATGTTGTTTTTTTTCTTGAAACTTTACAGCAGCAAATTGTCAATAATCGTGATCATAGATTTTGTTCTTTGTTGAATTCTGTCTTTGAGAAATGTAGCAGTGATAAAACAAAAATAGAAAGTGTTTCTGATATTCGAAATGTTTTAGACATATGTCCTGCTGTTAATCAATTTTCTCAGAATGTTCAGCAAGATTGTCAGGAATTCCTTATGTATATGCTTGTTGTATTGGAAGATGAAAGTGTAGATATTGAAAATATATTTGGTGTTTCTTATAAATGGCAACATGACCGTGATAATTGTTCGTTTTCAAGTAGTACTGAAATAGACACTGAATGGTTTGTATATTTAACATTACCAAACTGCAAATCAGTGAATTTTATTAATCTAGTTAGAGTAGCAAATCAAAACATGGTCTGTTCCCAATGTAACTCAGAATTGTTATCTACATTATTTTTACAAAGATATGGACATTATGTAATTTTAATGCTTCAACGATGCAGACCTGATGGAACAAAATTGAGAACTCTCATTAAAACGTTTGTGGCTTCTCAAATATCAATTTCAGGAAGAACTTTTGTAACTCTAGCAATAATTTTCCATGATGGTTCTTCTACAACATCAGGACATTATACAGCTTACTTAAAATGTGCAAGAGGCTGGACTCATTGTAATGACACTCAATTGACTTTTAAACAACGTTTGCCTTTTGACTTACCAAATTCTTACCTAGTGTTTTTACAACCCAAATTTTAGGGAAAACAATTGGCCTAGGAAGATTAGTGCTGTAAAAAAAGGATAATGTGCTGGTAAGAATTACTTTGTAAGTCAGGGTGATCAAGATTAAAAAAACAACTTGTATTTGTCATAGAATTAGTGTAAGTGTATCATATAGTGAGTGATCTGAGTATTACAGGAAATGGTGAACAAGAGTGAGGCAGAGGTGTTTTAGATTTGATGTAGTTGTTGGAGATGTTGGTGTAGAGGTTTCTTTTAATGGTATACAGCTCCTTGGTAAAATGAAAAATAAGCTGAGTGTGATTGGCATTCCAGATGATGTTGAGGTTCTAATACCATGCTATTTGTTCAAGGTTCTATGTACATGATGAATAGCATTGGCTGGAGGTATAACCATTGTTATATGGTGCAAAAGATGTGGGTTCTTTTGTTTCAGAAGGTCGGGAAACGGACGTTTGAAAATACCATTAAGTAACTCCGACACTAAGGATTTTGCAGATACCATTTGGCCATGAGGAAAGTATTACAAACAAATGAGTATTTCGGGAGAATGATTTTACCATATGTTTGGACATCCCTTTATTTAGACTGTATAACAAAAAAGTAGTAATGTTTTGTTACTTTATAATTGATCTTTACATTCTATACTTACGTAAAAAATTGTGCTTGAAAAAGACATTTAAGATATGTTTTTTTCTAATTGTTATTTTGTTAATGAAAATGTTGAATGGGTTTTTTAAACACAATCTATTTGATTGTGTTTTTTTTTGCCCGCTGTCATATGATGAGTTGTATTGATCTCACTGTTTTTAGTGAAATTTAATACATTCTGAGAACAGCAAAATAAAATATATAACATATTGTACAAATTATGTTGTATTTTGTATTGTGAAAAATATATTATAACATTTCTTTTTTTCTTCCACAGATATTATATTTAGGTAAGTACGACAAAGAAAAAAATACTTTTTCATTTGTTTCTTACTTCTATTTCTCTCTATCCTTTATTCACTGTCTCTCTTACTTCTTTTCATTTCCTCAACTTACTCTTCTTCACTTATTCTACTTACTCCCCTTCATTCACCTTTACTCTGCTTCTCTTAACATCAGTACTGTTACTTCACCCTCATTCATCTTGTGCAACTTCTTCTTTCCTCTGCCTGTTCCTCACTTCTCCCTCAGTTACCTTGCCTCACTCTCCTTTTCTCACTCCCTTAGTCCATCTCCCTTACTCCCCTTCACTTATTCTTTCCCTTCACTTTTTTTTCATCCTTTTTTCTCTCCCTGTTTTCCTCTGTGTCACTCAATGTCACTGGCTGACTCCTTCTCAGTTCTTTGCTCTTCCTGTCCCTGTCTTTCACTCTGTCCTTCTCTCCTTTATCCTTAAAATCTTATCCTCTCTCTTTCTGTCACTCCTCTTCTATTCCTTATTCACTTTCCCTGTCTCTTAATTTTGTTCCTTCTGTTTTACTCATCTTTTCTCTTCCTCATACTATTTCCCTAAGTATCACTGTTGTTCACTCACTATCATTCACTTTCTTCCTCTGCACTTCATCCTATCTGTATTTTTCACCACTTCACTTTCCCGCTCCTTTTTCCTCACTCCTCCTCACTCTGCTTCTGTCACTCCCCTTCCGTCACTCTCCTTCCTTTACTCCTCTTTCATCACACCCTCACTCCATCCCACTTACTCACCCTCATTTACTCCCTCACTCACTTTTTAGAGTACGCATACGTCACAAATATGTTTTACGTTACGCGTCGCATCGCACTTCAGTGTGACGTCATGTACGTTTGTACGGCGTACGGTACGCGTACCCGCAATTTTTTTTTGATGTTTAAAAAGATATATCTATGTATTTAATATACATTTTAAGGCAAGACATTATCTGAGGTAATCATGAAAATACTATTCATTTAGTTTTAATAAGCGTATATTACTTTTAAAAGTAATTAGGCGAATCGCGGGGTATGTCGTACGTACACGCACCGTAAGAGCAGCCTACGCGCACCCGATGTGACTTCAAAACAACGGATTTGATTGATTCATAATACTTCCTATTTTAACTGTTGAAGGACCCTACCCATTTTAATCATTCTTCTTTGACCCTCACGGAAGAAACATCCTTTTGTGAAGCTGCTGTGTTTTCCAAGACATCTTCAATATGTCTCAACACCAGGATGAAGATTTGTCTGAACACTCTTCAGAAGAAGAATTTGCTGCTGAGGATCCAATCCCCAAAAGGAAGGAAGCTCTGATATGGAAGTTTTTTTCGATTCCTGACGGAGAAAAAAAAGTCAATGCAGCAAAGGTAACCTGTAAAGTGTGTGGAACAGTGCTTTCCAGAGTCAATCCTAATAAGAAATATTCTTTTGGAACTGTCAGCATGGTAAAGCATGTGACGACACAACATCCCGCAATTATGCGAGAGCTGCAAGCGACAGGCTTCATCAAGACCCTCCACCAGCTGTAGCCAGCACTTCCGCATGACCATCAAGTCCTCATCCAGACATCCAACCTGATTTTGCTGATTTGATTATTTTATGTACATTTTGTAAAGAAACTCTATGCTATGGAGAACAATCCATAGATTTAATTTGCAGGCGGAAACAAGACCACCGTTGCTCCCACCGTTAATTTTTTATTGTTTATTTGTTCCAGTTCCAGACTGTTTTGTTTGAACAGTTCCTTTTTTTTTTCTTTTTAAAAAATCCCCCAAAAATACAAAAAAAATTTAAAAATACAAAAAAATACAAAATAACAAAAAAGACAAAAATTTTTATTTTAAGAACTAACTTCACTGGTCAAACAAAGAGCTACATTAGCATGATAGTCTGTAAAAAAAATGTGAATGAATGTGTAGTGCATAATTGAATGAAAGAACACATTGGTAGTGTATGGTGAATGTGAAAGTGCATAACTATAAGGAGGAGCTACAGCATAACTCTATGAGGTGTTTACTTGCAGTATACTGTAGTACTTCCGAAGCACATGAATGTAACATATGTACATAAATATGTTACAAGTCTATGCTTCCCTCTGCACTGCTGGTGTAACTGCCTGGGTGAATTTATAAGTGTTTGTGTTTTAATGCAGTGAATGGATTAGTACATACTGATGAATGGGTCACTACAACAGTGCAACAGCAGTGACAAAGTGCTTGGTGAAAGTGTAAGGATACAGACTGGGGAATTGAAGGAGTGAAAGACAAGTGAGCAGGTGAATACAAGACTGCATGCATAGTGCATAGGGGTTTGAAGCACTCCTTGTCCTAAGGCCTACCTTGCTGCATGAGTACTTGGGTACTGACTGAATGATTACAGTTCTGCAAGCACAGTGGCTGACTGAATTCATAAATGCCTGAGTTTTAGTGCAGTGACTGCATTAGCACATACTATTGAATAGGTCACTACAATAGTGCAACAGCAGTGACAGAGTGTTTGGTGGAAGTGTAAGGATACAGACTGGGGAATTGAAGATGTGAAGTGTGGAGGTGGATAGAACACTGTATGCATAGTGTATATGGATTTGAAACAGTCCATGTTCTAAGGCCTACTTTATTGTATGAGTACTTGGGTACTGACTGAATGATTACAGTTCTGCAAGGACAGTGCCTTACTGAATTTATAAGTGCTTCAGTTTTAGCGCAGTGAATGGATAAGCACATACTGCTGAATGGGTCTCTACAATAGTGCAACAGCAGTGACAGACTGGTGGAAGTGTAAGGATACAGAGTGGAAAATTGAAGATGTGAAAGACAAGTGTGCAGGTGGATAGAAGACTGCATGTATAGTGCAAAGGGGTTTGAAGCAGTCTATATCCTAAGGCATACTTTGTTGCATGAGTACTTGGGTACTGACTGAATGATTAGAGTACTGTATGGAGAGTGTCTAAGTAAATATATAAGTGCTTGAGTTTTAGTACAGTAAATAGATTAGTACATACCGCTGAATGAATCACTACAAGAGTGCAAGAGCAATGACAGAGTATTTGGTGGAACTGTAAGGATTCAGACTGGGGAATTGAACATGTGAAAGAAAAGTATGCAGGTGGATAGAAGACTACATGTATAGTGTATAAGGGTTTGAAGCAGTTCATGTTCTAAGGCCTACTTCGCTCTATGAGTACTTGGGTACTGACTGAATGATTACAGTTCTGCAAAGAGTGCCTCACTGAACTTATAAGTGCTTGAGTTTTAGCACAGTGAATGGATTAGCACATACTACTGAATGGGTCACTACAATAGTGCAACAGCAGTGACAGAGTGTTTGGTGGAAGTGTAAGGATACAGAGTTGAGAATTGAAGATGTAAAAGACAAGTGTGCAGGTGGATAGAAGACTGCATGCATACAGCATACGGGTTTGAAGCAGTCCATGCCCTAAGGCCGACTACACTACATGAGTACATGGGTACTGAGTGCATGATTACAGTACTGTAAGGAGAGTGTCTGAGTGAATCTATAAGTGTTTGAGTTTTAGCACACTGAATGATCAGTACATACCGCTGAATGGGTCACTACAACAGTGCAAGGTCAATGACATAGTATTTGGTGGAATTGTAAGAATATACACTGGGGAATTGAACATGTGAAAGACAAGTGTGCAGGTGGATAGAAGACTGCATGCATAATGTATAGAGGTTTGAAGCAGTCCATGTTCTAAGGCCTACTTCGGTGTATGACTACTTGGGTACTGACTGAATGATTACAGTTCTGCAAGCACAGTGCCTGACTGAATTTATGAGTGCTTGAGTTTTAGCGCAGTGACTGCATTAGCACATACTGCTGAATAGGTCACTACAATAGTGCAACAGCAGTGACAGAGTGTTTGGTGGAAGTGTAAGGATACCGAGTGGAGAACTGAAGACATGAAAGACAGGTGTGCACATGGATAGAACACTGAATGCATACAGCATACAGGTTTGAAGCAGTCCTTGTCCTAAGCCCTACTTCGCTGTATGAGTACTTGGGTACTGACTGAGTGATTACAGTTCTGCAAGCACACTACCTGACTAAATTTATAAGTGCTTCAGTTTTAGCACAGTGAATGGATTAGTACAAACTGTTGAATGGGTCACTACAACAGTGCAACAGCAGTGACAGAGTGCGTGGTGTAAGGATACAGACTGGCGAATTGAAGGTATAAAAGACAAGTGTGCTGGAAGATACAAGACAGCATGCATAATGCATATGGGTTTGAAACAGTCCATGCCCTAAGGCGTACTTCTCTGGATGACTACTTAGGGACTGACAGAATGATTAGAGTACTGTAAGGAGAGTGTCTAAGTGAATATATAAGTACGTGAGATTTAGTGCAGTAAATGGATTAGTACATACTGCTGAATGGGTCACTACAACAGTGCAACAGCAGTGACAGAGTGCGTGGTGGAAGTGTAAGGATACAGATTGGGGAATTGAACATGTCAAACACAAGTGTGCAGGTGGATAGAACACTGCATGCATAGTGTATAGGGGTTTGAAGCATTCCATGCCTAAGGATACAGATTGGGGAATTGAACATGTCAAACACAAGTGTGCAGGTGGATAGAACACTGCATGCATAGTGTATAGGGGTTTGAAGCATTCCATGCCCTTAGGCCTACTTTGCTGCATGAGTACTTGGATACTCACTGAATGATTACAGTTCTGCAAGGAGAGTGCCTGACTGAATTTATATAAGTGCTTCACTTTGAGCTCAGTGAATGGATTAGTACATACTGCTGAATGGGTCACTACAACAGTGCAACAACAGTGACAAAGTGCTTGGTGTAAGTGTAAGGATACAGACTGGGGAATTGAAGGTGTGAAACACAAGTGTGCAGGTAGATACAATACTGCATGCATAGTGCATAGCGGTTTGAAGCAGTCCATGCCCTAAGGCCTACTTTGCTGCATGAGTACTTGGATACTGACTGAATGATTACAGTTCTGCAAGGAGAGTGCCTGACTGAATTTATAAGTGCTTCAGTTTTAACACAGTGAATGGATTAGTACGTACTGCTGAATGGGTCACTACAACAGTGCAACAGCAGTGACAGAGTGCTTGGTGGAAGTGTAAGGATACAGACTGGCAAATTGTAGATGTGAAACACAAGTGTGCAGGTGGATAGAAGTCTGCATCTATAGTGCATAGGAGTTTCAAGCAGTCCATGTCATAAGGCCTACTTCGCTACATGAGTACTAGGGTACTGAATGAATGTTTAGAGTACTATAAGGAGAGTGTCTAAGTGAATATATAAGTGCTTGAGTTTTAGTACAGTAAATGGATTAGTACATACTGCTGAATGGGTCACTACAATAGTGCAACAGCAGTGACAGAGTGTTTGCTGGATGTGTAAGGATACAGACTGGAGAATTGAACATGTCAAACACAAGTGTGCAGGTGGATAGAAGACTGCATGCATAGTGTATAGGGGTTTGAAGCAGTCCATGTCCTAAGGCCTACTATATATCTAACTACTGCATTTTAGTGTACAATCCTAACTAATTTTGCGAATATATAAGCAATTTGCTGCACTATTTGCACCAACATTACATCAAAAAAGAGACACAATACAACCACAAAGAGGCTCAAGTGGCTTGTACATCTGCCCCAGAGTGTTTGCAGCAGTGTATGTATACTGACTGGGGAATTGTAGATTTGAAACACAAATCTGATACTAGACAAGCAACACTATTAATTACTCTTGAAGGGCTAATATGAATGTACACATTCCAGAAATATAAATACTGCATTTTACTGTACAACCATGACTCATTTTGCAAATACAAAAGCAATAACTGGTTTCTAATTCTATCAAAACTTGAAAAAAGGATAGGTTTTTAAGCAGTTATGTGTCTGCAAACACAAAACGTACAAAAATGTTTCTCTCAGAATAATTCCTAAATGCACACAGACGCACAGTGTGATTCTTGACAAAAAATATAAGACCTTGCATTTTACCAAAACACATTTACTAGTCTAGAAACGTTAAGGTGACTAAACACATTCTAAATATATGACTTTTGTATTTTACTATACAATCCTGATTCATTTTGCAAATACATAAGTAACTTGCTGCATTATTGACGCCAACATTACCTCAAAAAAGTGACACAATAGAACAACAAAGAAGCGCACGGGGCTTGTAAATCTGCCCCAGAGTGTTTGCAGCAATGTATGTATACTGACTGGGAAATTGTAGATTAGATTTGAAACACAAGTCTGATTCTAGACAAGCAACACTATTAATTACTCTTGAAGGGATAATATGACTGCACACATTCCAGAGATATAAATACTGCATTTTACTGTATAACCATAAGTCATTTTGCAAATATAAAAGCAATAACTGGTTTCTCATTCTATCAAAACTTGAAAATGGATAGGTTTTTAAGCAGTTATGTGTCTGCAAACACAAAACTTACAAAAATGCTTCTCTCAGAATAATTCCTAAATAAACACAGACTCACAGTGTGATTCTAGACAAAAAATATTAGACGTTGCATTTTACCAGAACACATTTACTAGTCTAGAAACGGTAAAGTGACTGCACACATTCCATGTATATAACTACTACATTTCAGTACACAACCCTGACTCATTTTGCAAATACATAAGCAATTTGCTGCATTATTTGTGCCAACATTGCATCAAAAAAGTGACGCAATGGCAGCACAAAGAGGCGCAAGACACTTGTAAATCTGCCCCTGAGACTTTACAGTAGTGTATGTATACTGACTAGAAAACTGTAGATTGAATGCACGGAACGCAGGCTCTCCCTGACTCCCTCTATCTAATGTCAGATTGAACGCACAGAACGCAGGCTCTCCCTGAATCCCTCTAGCCAATGTCCCTCACTGGACTTAGAATCAGGAACCCTCAGTCCAGCTCGGGCACCTGATTTGTCTGCTACCCCTGATTTGTTAGAACTCCCGGCAAGGGCTCATCCTGTATCCTCTGTCAAAACCACTGTGAGGGGGGTTAACAGGAAAGGTCCACAAAGAAAACAAAAAAAGGGTGGGAAGTATGTGAGCTCTCCGTTGAGAGCAACAACAATGACCCAGACCAAAGATAAAAATGGAAGCTGTCACCCAGATTTGGAGCCACCGATATGGGAACCAATGCTTCTAAATGAACTTAGACAGAACCTGGTAACACACATAAATAGTGAGTTGGGACTCCTTAGACAATTCCTAGAGAAGCTTACAACGATGTTTGACATCTGGGGAATCAACATTGATACCCTTTTCAAAACTCTGGGTAAACAGAATGCACCTGAATTAGCCCCCAACCACAATCAGAGTACCCAACAGTCCATCCTTCCTGGAAAAGTTAACATAGATCTTAACCCCCCAGCGGAGCCCCCTACTGTGACTAACCCTGCAATGACAACAGGGGGAGCCCGTTCGCGGACATCAAGGGCACAAAGGAAGGGGGCTGATGGCCATGGTCAGTTGTATGAGGTAACTCCCCTAGTCTTGCCAGTAGAGGGTAGGACACTGAGTACTGACAGAGGAGAACATGGAAATAATTTAGACCTAAATAGACCCTCTACCAAAGCCAAACTGCCTTGTATAGACCTCCCTCCTGCTTCAGCTCCCTATACTGTTATCCTTGCGGGAATCCCTGAATTAGCTCCTTATAAAGTTCAGCAATACCCGGAACTAAAAAATAAAGTTATTTTTTAGCTCAATAAATTTAGACCATTGCCCCCTCAAATCCAGAGTGAAATCCTATTTACTAGGCGGGTCAGCTAGTTAGGACCAAAGCAAAAAGACATTCAGGGGGATTGTGAATTGATTAACTTTAGGGACCCTAGGGCAGTCCACCTTATCCTACAATGGGAACACACAAGGGACACAAATGGTATAAAGTCACTTCCCCTTGCTTACTTTTATCCCCCTATCCCACTCCTTGAAAGAATGGGCGGTGTCTACAAAAAATGGGAACATCGAGCCAAGCCTGACCCTCTGCCGCATAACCCACGGGTTTTGACACACCCTCGTTTTTCAATATCTCATATGCAATAGATATAGCGGTCTGGACCTTGTCGATTGACTAAAC
The DNA here is from genome assembly GCF_964261635.1 of Lissotriton helveticus. NCBI lineage: Eukaryota > Metazoa > Chordata > Amphibia > Caudata > Salamandridae > Lissotriton > Lissotriton helveticus. The sequence goes on from NC_136067.1 coordinate 1,709,175,427, forward strand.
TTCCATGCAGAATGCACTGAAGGTACAGACACTCACCTAGCACCTCAGAATGAAAGTGTAATATCTACGCAAATGGTCTGTTACTTTGAGTTCGCTACTATGGTTGCAGAAGATTCTAACAGATTGGAAGAATTGCCCAGTATACTGGGGGATGTTACAGGAATTTTCCATGGGCATGAGGGGCCACAGAGTCAGCTACTAGAGAAGGAGGCAGCCACCCCTATCATTCTGCCCGCAAATCCACCCGACCTATCCAATCTAAAACTCCTCTCTTGGAACATAGCAGGCCTAGCCTCTAAGTTAGACCATCCCGATTGGGGAACCTTTGTAGATAACTATGGGCTATGCCTCTTTCAGGAAACATGGGCCACCATCCCAGTCCATAGGATAGGTTTTGTAACATACTCTATACCAGCACATCAGGGACAAAGGGTCAGACCATCAGGTGGACTCTGTTTCTGGATTGCCACCCATCTAGGGCGCACCATACAAACTTTAGATACTGGCTCACCGGATATATTATGCAGCCTACTTTCGTTTAAAGACCAATATAAGCTGGCTATTATAAATGTGTATTCGCGCCCTGTTAAGCTGGGGCAAACATCCCAGACTTTAGATTCCCTGTCCCATTTCCTTTCCTCATTATCTGCTCCTGTCCATCGAGTCATTGGCGGGGACTTTAACTGCCACTTTGAACCCCTCCCTTGTCTCTCACATCAATACTAGGATTCATGACTGGGGTGAGATTGGCCTCCTTTCTGAAGAGGAGTGTAGATATTTAAAAGTAACTAATCCAATGGCGCCCTGTATCTACATTCTCCCAAAAATTCACAAGGCAGGCACCTTTTCCCCAGGTCGTCCCATAATATCAGGGATTAACTCCCCTACAGAGCGACTTTCCCAATATGTCGATGGCTTTCTTCAACCGTTTTTGAGTAACCTACCCGCTTATATCCAGGACTCAAGGGACATTTTGAGCAAGTTTGATGGTTTTGCATGGTCTAACGACCTCTTATTTGTTACAATGGATGTGACTGGATTATATACGTGCATACCCCAAAATTTTGTGATAAGGGCTATATCTTCCTTTCTGGCACTAAGAACGGCTGATCATGTCCAACACAATGGCATGTTGATCGAGATGATTGAGCTGATATTTTCAAGAAATTTCTTTTTACACTGCGGCACCTGGTACCACCAAACTAGGGGTACAGCAATGGGGAGCAAATTTGCTCCTTCATACGCTGGACTCTTTATGGGGTGGTGGGAAAGGGAGCACGCATGGGGTAAATATGCCTCCCCCTGGATTGATATGATTGTGTTCTGTGGGAGGTATATAGATGACATCATCATGCTTTGGAAGGGAACTGAAGAGCAACTTGTCGAATACTACACCTACTTGAATGATAATCCTTACAATATCCAATTGACCATAAAGTCCAGTAGTACGAATATTGAATTTCTGGACATATTGTTCTACATAAAGGACAATACAATACATAGTAGTCTCTAGCGCAAAATTACTTCGTGCAACAGCACGTTGCATGCGTCCAGCGCGCATCCTAGTTCCACCATCAATAACATTCCTTTTGGTGAGATGGTGCGCGTTCGCCGCAATTGTAGCACAGATGACAAGTTCAGAGAACATATAGATGAGGTCAAGAAAAGGTTCAAAAACAGAGGTTACAATGCGAAAACTTTGGAGAATGCAGACAGAAGAATACAAAATGTCACTCGAGAAAGCACCCTAGAGAGGAAACAGGGAAAACGCAAAGAAGCACAAGAAACAACGACAATTGCATTCATCACACAATACACACAGAACAGTACCAACATCTTTAAAATCTTGAGAAAACATTGGGGTTTGCTTACAGAAATACCTAACTTGAGAAACATTGTTACCAACAGACCAAGGGTCACTTTCAGAAGAGGGAAAACATTACGTAACATGCTGTGTCCCAGTTACCCTTTGACATCTAAAAGTAAGACATGGTTAGCTACGACGCCAAATGGATTTTTTACATGTGGGGGTTGCAATATCTGTTCTTTTGGAAAAAACAGAACTAAGAAATTCCAATATAACACTGACCGAGAGTATGAAATAAGACATTTCATCAATTGCAACACAAGTCATATGGTGTATATCATCGGGTGTGAATGTGATAAGATCTATGTGGGGAGTACGGTACGACCACTAAAGTTGAGGATTCAGGAACACGTACGTGCTCTCAAGAATTATGACCTTAAATACCCTATGGCATACCATATGCGAGAACACCATCAAGATACGAAAAACATATGGTTTCAGGGTATTGATCACATCCCCCCGCACCCTCGGGGGGGCAATCGTGAACTTACCCTGCGTAAAAGGGAGGCCTCTTGGATATGTCGTCTAAGGTGTCTTGAGAAAGGACACAACACAGAAGATGAGATGCACTACCACCTACAGTAATTATGTGTCTTTCCCAACTGTCCTCAATATGTGATCAGGAACACACTATGATGTGGGTCTAGTTGGTACTCTCGGGTGAGTTAGTTCCTAGTGCCATCATTTTACTCTCTTTTTTGTAATATGGGTTATTCTATACTTCTCACCAATGCCCATTCATGATTATAACGGATATGCTATAACATTTATAAACGACTTGCTACAGCCACCAATGGGAAATGTCTCTATGTTCACCGTTTTAGATCCGTTATCTACTACTGCTTTCCTTCCTTTTCTCACGTGTGTGAATATCGTCCGTATTACACCTATATCCGACTACAATAGGAGAAAAATTTTGCCGACAGATTCACGGCATGGATATGGCCAATTTGACATTATGAGAATGGCTCGGATTTATCTTGTTGAGAATGAGATATTGTGACTAAAATTAAACCAGTAGGTCAAACTCTCATGGAAGTATGAAAAAATAAATAATTAATAACATATATAAAAAGAAAAAATAGAAAATATAGAAAAAATATATCTAATGTATGAAAGTGTAACTACGAGAGACTAAAAGTCCAATTACTCTCATTAAAACTTTGAATAACTATCCATGCTAATATGTGTTTTTTCTCATAATCTTGTATATCACCCCAAGGTATAATCATAGCACTAAGATGGCCGCGCCTTTAACCTAAACTTGTATGTGCACACACCAGAACACGTGATTGACGGCGTCAGTATGTATCCTCCAATCATAGGTGTGCCCTTAGGGTATCGGAGATGGCCTCGTTTTGAATCACCGAAACGCAGCGGAGTTGATGCATCGTGATCAACTATTTCAGGTAAAGTCCGAGTTATACATGGAGATAGTAACCAAATTTGGGTTACATGATTATATCCCCTGACCCATATTATCGGGTACAAGGGTACGAGTTTATAATTTACGCCGCTTCTGTGTGGGGTGTGGTACTACGCACACGGGGGCTTTGCGAAGCTTTAAATCTGCGGCCCGTTTTATGAATACTGGGGCGCTTGCGGGTCGGATGCATGTTGGCGCATCTCCCTAATGTAATGGGGTTATGATAAATACAAGCATATGTTAGAATAAATCCAAAAGAAGTAATCGGTCACACTGGACGCTGGTCCAACCGTATATAAAAATACTAAAACTTCGCACTCTTTCTTAGGTGACTGCCGTACGAATATTTATCATTATATCTGGAATGTAAAGAAATATATCCCACAAGGCATAGGATTGACTTCTGTGTTTAAGGTAGGCGGCATTCTATACTGCACATGGTATTGGATAGTCACAATTCGCTTGTGAGATATTGCTCGATGCCTAAAATTATTCATTTTGGAGTAAGCATTTACATATGGATTGTTTACTCTTTTAGATACCGTCTTCCAAATACAAACAATAAAATAATAAAAATTGTTGGAGAATAACGGACTTTGGGCCTTTCTATGCTTTAATATAAGGAATAATACCGGTGTGAGACACAAATAAGTTGTGTATCTCGGAGCATGTGTATCCCGTTACCATCTTGAGACTGGAATCCAATACTTTTTTGGAACTACGATTTCGGTATGGAACGTTATTTGTTTTTTTCAATTTATGAATGGTATATTAATGTTCTGAGTTTGCTAATTGCAATTGGCTTTGATGGCGTGGATTGCACATGGAGGGTACTGTTGATAGCATAAATATTATGAGCAACATATCTGATTTATAGATAAGGAATGGTGTAAGGAAGTCGCAGTGTTGACCGTGGTGGTTACACACATTTTGGGATTTGACCTATTGGTGGTTTTAATTAGTAGAACCATAACATCTCGTTTTTTGCTATATTTCGGAACATTCGCCAACAAGCAAAGGTTGTGTGTTTTTGAAATTGCAATCGGGAGCAGTAAAAGTACTAATGTGACACATGACAGAACATATATATCATACAGCTTTTTACTAAAATTGTGGTCCTTAAGGGACATCTATGTGTCAAAATTTGCATAAATGTGACCAGTGAAGACATTTGATCTAACCAATAGAGGCTTTGGAATAGATTTAGCTATTTTACAAACCTTCTTTGTAAATAATTTTGTACAGTATTTACATGTTTTATGTTTAAATGTGGGTATAAATATTGTATATTGTACATGTGCAATTTTTTGTATATTTTTGTATAGATGTTGAGACACCACAGTTTTGCTTATATTGTGGCTTTTATGTGGGCACTGTATGTTTTTTAGACAATTCCGTGTGTTGTTTCGTCTAGCACTTATATTGTTATTTTTATATGTTTTAACTTTTCAGCCCTGAAGAAGTTCTGGTTTCAGAACGAAACGTGTTGGCTGGTTTTTCCTAAAAAAAAGGATTATTAAATGAGCATTGCAAACTGACATCAAGACTCAGCGTTTGTGTATGAGGATTTGCAAAGCGGTGCTTTTCCATATTGGACAAAAAATTGACTGTTGATCCCAGGTTTGGGTTGTGCTCTGAGGACAGGGAGCATTTGGAAAGAGCACGCGAGGATTGGAAAACTGATTTGTTTGGTGATTTTAGGATTGGTGCCTTTTTTCTTGAGTGGTCCACTGTCCAAAGTGTTGTTGTATAAATGGTATGAGTTCTAGTATTACCAGTGAAAAAGATGCAGTCTGGTCAATCCCGATATGTAATACATACCAGACTGGGGGGTGGTCGCCCCTCGTCCTTCAATTGACCTCATTGACTCTAGTCCACTCTCTAAGGGCTTGCAATGGATGACTGCCGGCCGACAACCCAGGCAATCCAACCTTTAACAAAATAAGCCAGGCTTCCAATATTGATTACATACTGGTCGATGTTGAGTTTTGGCCTAAAATCCAGGACTTTGCTGTTCACCCGAGATGTGAAAGCGACCATAACCCACTAGTCCTGGATATGTGTATTCCCCAGCTTGGGAATCCCCAGGAGTACTCCACCCAAACCCCCCCAACCCTAATTACAAGCGCAGGAGGCAGAAGAGTTCATTGGGGTCCTCTGGTGGCTTCGGATGAGAAACTCGCTACCTTGTACTCTGAGATCTTCCCTTTTCTTTCGTTTGTTTTTAATATTACTAGAAACCACCAAGTCCAAGAATCTCTGATATTAATAAAAAATAACCATCATGAGATGTTTCTTCAACTGGTGGACTTTTTCTACACACACGACAAAACCTGTAGACCTGACCCCAAACTCAAACATCCTTGGTTCAATAAGGCCTGTAGAGAAGCTAAACTAACACTTCTCCTTAGAGTTAAGAACAAGGATATCCCTGGCACTAAGATAGCTAGGTCTCACTTTAAATCCATCCTGGCTGAGGCGAAAGCAGCCTGGGAAACTGAAAAATGGGAAGCGATACGTAAAGCTCTAGATAGCAAAGATATGCGTGCCTTTTGGAACCTTGTAAAGACAGGCGATACAGAAGGTAATACTGCCATTGCTCCCAACTTGGCAGAAGAAACTTGGCGAACACATTTTAAAACCCTTTATTCTAGGTCAGAGAACTCAGTTGAACCTGAGGGCCTAAAGGATGTTTTACAAATCCCCATGATCATGACACCACCTCCTTGCAGTCTGTTGGATATAAACTCGGCACTTGGTAAGTTACTCCCTAATAAAGCACCTGATCTGGACAGGATCCCAGGTGACCTGTTCAGATCTGAACGGGGAGTATGGGCTCCTTACCTACAGCTGTTGTTTAATGCAATTCTCCAAGGGATGGAGCTAGCGCCAACCTGGCTCGGTGCTGAGATTATCCCAATCTTCAACAAAGGGTCCCCCTTGGACCCGGCAAATTACCGGCCTATTAGCCTCATTGATGTCACCCAAAAGATTTTCGCCTGCGTCCTTCTTGGGCGCCTGCAGGAATGGATAGATGACTCCGACATTCTTACCCCCCTACAAGCAGGATTTAGGTCCAGAATACTGACTATAGACCAAATCTTCAGACTTCAATTAATTTATTGGAAGACTGTTACCTTGGGTGGGTCCTATCTCACCTTTGTGGACCTTAAGTCTGCATTTGACTTGGTCCACCGAGAGCAGTTATGGGGCTTGTTACTTGATATGGGGGCCCCGGTGTATCTTTGGCTAATTTTAAAACAACTTCATGTGGGCACCTATGCCAGGGTTAGATTTGGAAAAAAGGGTGAACTGACCGAGCCATTCCCGGTGGAACAAGGGGTTAGGCAGGGATGTGTGTTGGCCCCTACTCTCTTTTCACTTTTCCTTAACGGTTTAATAGACACTCTTTTGACCGTAAAGGATATAGATTCTTCAAGGTTGGCAAACAGGAAAATACCTGCTCTAATGTTTGCTGACGACACGCTGCTCCTCTCTAAATCATCTATGAGGATGCAGCGTGTCCTGGATGAGTTTAACTCATTATGCAGGCAAAGGAACCTGGAAATCAATATCAAGAAAACCAAATATATGGTTTTCCACGGCAATACAATGAACTGCCCACACCCGCAAATGGACGGAAGACCGCTAGAGCGTGTCTCCACCTTCGATTATCTGGGTATCTCACTAAACGACTCAATAGACTGGAGATCCCAGATAACAAAGGCAAACTTGAGGCTAACTCAGTCTTTGGGAGGCATCCTTAAAGTATTTAAAAAGTGCTCCCAAAAAGTGATAGGGCCACCTGCCGAAATATATAACATCCAAGCAAGGGGAGCATCTCTCTATGGTCCTGAACTTTGGGGCTACACTACAGGCAACGGAAAACACCTTCCTTAGACAGCTGCTTGCGCTGCCAAAGAGCACGCCCTTGACTCCGCTTACGATGGACCTTGGCATCGGTCCGATTTCTGATATCATTGCCTCTCGCCCTCTCCTCTTCTGGCGCCGCATATGGAGTACGCCAGAGCTAATTAACTACAGGGAGGAACTGAAGGATGTACTGTGCAAATTGGGGGCCAAAAATCTACCTTGGTTATCCTATGTTAGGAACCTGTGTTTTTCTCTAGGCAATGGTAACCTATAGTCGAATCCAGCAGATTTCTGCCCCACCACTCCGAAAAAAAAACTGGTAACAGCTATGAGGGAACTGAAATTTGCTCATTTAGTCAAAGGAGTACGACTTCTAGCTCCTTGACTTCAAGGTTCCTTGACGTTAAACAGCAATATAAATTGGAAAAATCTCTGGACGATATTCAACCGTTCTTTGCAAAAAAACTATTCATCCAATTTAGATTTGGAACCCTCCCATTGGATGCATTTACAAACAAATGGAAGGGCTCCGCCCAATCTCTTTGCCCAGGTTGTGCTATGACAGAGGATACAGAATTATATATAATACTCTTCTGTCCTGCCTACCACAGGTCCAGATCAAGGTGGGCTTACCAGCTGTGTAGAAATTTAAGGTTAAGAAATTATCATGAGGTTTTTAGGCTACTTAAATATGAAACCTCACCCCTTTTTGTAGCCACAACCTCAAAATTCCTATTTGCTATGCGGTGTACTCTCAGAAAAATCATCAAGGGATTAGAGCGGGGGACCAATTGATGTTCCTGTATCTATTAGCGCTATACTCCATTCTGTATTACCAACCAAGAACCCAGTGAATGAGATGAAAATAATCATGCTCTTATACTCCCTTTAATGTGCTGGTTTTAGCTCACTTTTCTATTTATTTATTTTTGTAATATGTATTTTTATAGTTATGGATTGAAGCACCAGTGATATTACTATCACTTTTATATATTTGTATAATAGATTGTACTCTTGGTTCCTTCGGCAAGTGTTGTAGGATTGGTCAGATACCTGTCATGAGTCTGGCTGCTATTATTGCATTTTAACATTATATATCATTAATTCTGGTCTTTGGTTGTTACAACTCTACTTGTGCTTGTAATCTTGTATAAATTATAAGTTACATTGAATGTATGTATATTTTATCTTGCTTTTATGGCTGAATAGCTGAAATAAAGTATTTTTTGACTTGACTTGACTTGAAACACAATTCTAATTCTAAACAAGCAACACTATTAACTACTCTAGAACTGAAAAAGTGACTGCACACATTCTACATGTTTTAGTGCTGCACTTTACTGTACAAAGCTGAGTAACCAAACACATTAACTTACCAAATGCTTTTATCACAATGGTAATCCAAATGCAGACAAACTCAGAATGTGATTCTACACAACTAAACTACTCCTTGCACTTTAGAAGCATAAACACATTACTCTTATTAAAAACAAAATGCACCACATACATCCCCTTACAAGTTAACAACTCACCTTTCAAATTGATTTGTAGATTAAGAAGAATGTCAATCACACAGCAGATATGCTTATACAGAATCTCTGTACTTCACTGTTCTTAGCAAAACCAGAAAATGGCAAACTTTCCCTCTCATTCTACACATATATACATGTAAATAACAAATCAAATTGCTTCCCACATTAATTAAACAGGAAACACACATTTCTATTGGTTGAACATTTGAACCCTTTCCAACTGACATAACTTTCAACCCTATCCCTAATTTGCTTTCTGCTGTTACCATAGTAACAGATAATGCAAAACTCAACTGACCACAGAGGTCAAACGTTCAGCACACTGTAAAACACTCCCCCTCAACAAGTTTAGACTCTGCATAAGTACTTACTTATAAGTACCAATAAAGAGAAAGGCTCTTGTTGGAATCAACCAACATCTAAACACATACGCTTGATAGATATCTGAAAAACATATTTAACCACATCGCTGCTGATGATATTCTTGTCATGTGCTGGACAGCAATAAAAACGGGTGTGGTCATGACGAGCTCAGCTCGTCATGAGCACCTGAGAGGTATATGCCATGACAAGCTGAGCTCGTCATGAGCACCGAAGGGGTTAAAAAAAAAATTCTTGCTTAGGTACGCGTACCGGATGCCTTAGAAATCTCGCAGCATACGTGGTATGATACGCGTACCCAACGCGTGCACACCAGAGGTTGCACTGAGCGCCTCGCTGCATACGCGTATCATAATTTTACCGAGAAAAAAATATTACAATTTAAATATTTAGTGCCCCAGGGAGGTGGCGCACCCCGGGGCTTGGGGGGCCTTTCAGCCCTCCCACACATTTACATTTGCTGCGGGGGGCTGTGAGCCCCCCGCACATATTAAACCAAAGCCCGGGGAGTGGCGGTCCCCGAAGCTGCAGGGGGCCCTGAGCCCCTCCACATATATTTAAAAAGAAGCGGGTGGCGGTCCCCGGGGCTGCGGGGGGCCGTGAGCCCCCCACATACATAATTTTAAAGCCCCAGGGGGTGGCGGTCCCCGGGGCTGGGGCCCCCATTATTATAAAAAAAAACCTTGGGGGTGGCGGTCCCTGGGGCTGCGGGGGGCCGTGAGCCCCCCGCATACGTATCATCGAAGCCCCGGGCAGGGCCAGACTAGGAACTGAAAGCAGCCCTGGCAAATTTTGGCAGAGCAGCCCCCGTCCTGTGCGTAGCGAGCGAGCAAGGCCGACTGCTACTAGCCGGGTTTGTTGGATTTATCCCCCCAAGAAAGTTTTGGAAAACGACGGATCAAAATGGTGAATTTTACAGCACATTTTTCATTACATATTCAATTGTATCAACTTTCAAAGCACAGTAACTAGTAGATGATGACCTTAACCGCTACCGCGCTAGCGGGTTTTCCCGCTGTGCGCTGAAATGTGAAAATCGCGCAGTTTGTGACAAAGCCAGCTCGTCATCCGCGTAGCGCAGGTAACGCCCATGACGAGCTGGCTTTGTCATCCGCATCGAAGGGGTTAAAGAGCACCAGGTTACCCACCCAGTCATATGTACCCATAGACATTCTTTCAGAGAGCACGAAAAATAGATACAAGTAGTGAATCAGATAGAACAAAGTAAAAGTGAGATCAGCCCCCCACTTGGTATGTAGCGAGCAAGCACCGAGGCCAGTAAGCATAGAAATGTCACTCATTAGCCTCCAGCTCCAGATCACTGAGGCCAGAAACTATGGAAATAGCACACATAATTAAGTACCTAGGCCAGAAAGCATGGAAACATCACACATAACCACCCAGGCTGACTGAAGGCATGGCAATGTTTCATATGGCATGGAACCTCGGCCAGAAAGCATGAAATATTAACACAAAGGCCCTGGCCTTGACATGACACATCTTTAAATAGCCTACTTAAGTGGGGGGCACAATAAGTGTTGCAGGCCCACTAGCAGCATTTAATGCACAGTCCATGGGTACATTTAGAACCACATTTCTAGGGACTTACAAGTAAATTAAAATTGCCAATTTGGTGTAAGCCAATTTTACCATGTTTGAAAGGAAAGAGCGCAAGCACTTTAGCACTGGTTAGTGGTGGTAAAGTGACCGTGGGTACTCGTGGTGGCACAGCCCTTGTTGGTTTCTACCCCTGCACCAGGGGTAATGAAGAAGGCAGGACCAGAAAAGACTAAGGAGGGTTTTAAAGGGCCTATTAGTGTGTGAAGTGCCCCATACCTGACGACTTTAAAAACCTTTCACTATAAGAGAGAGGAGGAGGGGGCATAAACAAGGAGAGGTATAGCTGGCGAGTAGCCTGAGAGCCACACACCTCTCTCTCCCCTAAAACTCTAGCTAAAGCTTCAGAGGCTACCACTAATTTCCTAGGGAGGTTGCAACCCCCTGTATAGACGTCAGCAATGCAGAGCCTCCACACACAAGCTGGAAGGCTGTTCTGTGCCAGGGTTTCCAGCTCACCTTGTCTAGCACTATGATAACAGCTTTTCCCAACCATGTGAAGGGAGCCAATAGTGTGACACACGCTCACACCGTGAGGTAGCAGTTCTAGCTACCACATCTGATCTTGCCCTTGCTGCCCCTGGGCCCTTAGGAGCAAGTAGGAGGCTGTTGAAGGGCTTGGGCTGGGATCAGAGATCAACTCTGTGATGTCATCAGAGGATTGGTGATGTAATTTGCCTAACACTGCGCCTTCTGTAGAGAACTCTGTGCAGCTAATTTGTTACAGATCGGAATCGATGCAAGGCAGACCCAACCTTTTCAGCTTTCTGAGGCCAAAAAACACGAATACTATTCAGCTGGATATTCTGTTCCTTAGACATTGAAATAGAAACATCATAGAACACACAAGAATTGGGTATTATAAAACAGCAAGTCTTTCGAAAACTTCTGTCAGATTGCACACTGGGAACTGCAGCTACCATCACTGTGGCCCGATTGCATCTTTTCGAAGTGAACCATCCGCTGAGGAGTGAACACACAAGTGCGCATTTAACAGCGCAAACTCCTTTTTTTGTGAAATCCGGATTGAAATCCGAACAATATTGAAAAAATTAGGTCACAAACCAACTGAGCCAGTGTCAAGGGAACACACCGAGGGCTCCTAGTAATGTGCACATTAGCCTAAGCAGCCTGTGGCAACACCAGTGGCCAGTTGACAGCAAAACAAAAGGACTCACTTGTGTAAAAAAGAAAAAAAGGAAACACTAGAAAGCCCTGTTGTCTGCTTAAAATATATTTTTCAGCACAAGCCCCAAGTTGGGGCTTGTACTGATATTTAAGCAGACTTGCTGACCACAACCTTTGCCCCAGTTACAGCCCCCAAGAGTCTAGCAGCACAGCGCCACCAAAAGGAGCACACGACATGCATCCTGCCTGCTGGCTCTGAACATTTCAGCTGGCCTGGCCCTGCTCGGAGTCTGACACACACACAAACAACAGACAGCATCTGAACCTGACAAAAAGAAAAACAATTTTTACAAAATCCGACCTGAGCTCATCTTGGTTTGAGGTCAGTGCTACACTGCTGGGGGCAGCGGGCGGTCCGTGGGACATGGCAGGAGGAACCAAAGCATGCAGGCCTACTCACAAATAAATTCACACTCAGGGTCCAGGGCATTAGAGCGCTGTGTGCCTGTGCTGCCTGCGCAGAACCGGGCTGGGGATTAAACAAAAAGGTATAGGCCAAGGCCCAGGCTGGGCCTTAATTGAGTTTTAACATGCATTTCCCACCTCGAATCTCTGTTAACAGATCACCATCTGCTTTAATTTTATTTTGTCTACTCCCATTCTGCTTTTTTGCCCATTTTAATGGGCCACCCAAGGAAGAGGAAAAAATACGGTTTTATTTATCCAGTCCGCATCACTAACCTGCACCAACCGTACGTTGTCATTTTAGAATGCTGTTTTGTTTGTTCAAGTCTGATGGGGATGTGAGACCTATCTTGACATAATTTCCTGGACAGCTCCTTTAAATCTGCTGTTTTCCAGTGGGTGTCAATCATTGTTGTGTCAAAGGAGAGGATGTGGCGTAACAGCCAGAGTTGCCGACTTTGGAGCTGGAGAACCAGGTTCGAGCCTTGGCATCAGCTCAACACCCTGTGATTCTGGGCAAATCACTTAATCTCCCCGTGCCCACCAAAAATGAATGTGTTTTTTTGTAATGTGACTGGGGCTCAAGTAAAGGGCTCTAATACTTTCGGGTTGCAAAACAAAAATACGAAAAACAAGTAACCAACTTCCTGCTCTTTTGAAGAATTTGTCTTAGGTAGAAGGATATACCATACTATTTAGAAGCTGATAGTGTCAACAACACGTGCCAAACAAATTAGATGTTATGATAGATTTTAGAGAGCCTACCAAGTGGATGAACGTCATTCTTTGATTGTTTTGTGTACCCGTTTTGCAAAGGACATAAAGGGCTCTTTTTATTCGGAATAGTTTCTCTGCAGTAACATACAAATCTTTTTTAACATTTATGAAGTGCAGCAGCGGATAAAGAGGGCCGGCCACCTTGCTTATTGTGTCACTGTGCATGTTATTGAAAGTATTTGCCTTGTTTAAGGAATATACCAGACTCAGAAACTCTGAATTAGTAAATGAGCTGCAGGTAGCACAGCACATTTCGGAAGCAATCGTGGCAGTGGGGAACCAGCTTTGAATTTGGCTGGACGCTCAGGCATCCTGTGATTCTGGGCAAATCACTTAATCTCCCCGTGTAAAGAGCTTTCATACCTTCGGGTCAAGTACACTCTATATAAAATTGCAACAAAAAAAGAAAAAAAATACCACGAAGCTCTAATTTTCACAACTCTTCCAGTTTAACTGAAAACAGGCATAATACAATCTACCTCTGTGTGCTGTGGTCATGATTACATGGCCTCGGATTCAGCACCTTAAATTGTTCTCCTTTTTAAAGCATGATACACGTGACGTGTGTATTATCTATCCTTAATCTGCGTGTTTCTTGCACGCTTTAGTGGCCGACGGGCCTGGGCATTGGGGGGGGCGGCAGCCTTTATCTTTTGTTTAATCCCGGGAAACAGTGCAAAAATATAAATGACACTCACCTGCGGGCGGCGGGCGGCGGGCGGCAGACAGTTGGGAGCAGGGACACTGGGACAGGCAGAGGCCAGACCCAGGGCTAGAAATAATTAAATTATGGGGACCGTGCCAAGAGAGGGCATGTCTCGTCGTCTGACTTAGTTCTCTGGAATGCTGGTCAAATCAAGCGCACTTTTTATTGCGCATGTTACCAATAGCAGCGCCGGCCCTACCCACACCCTCGCCCCCCTAAGGTGGTTGAACTGAAGAAGACTACGAGACCACGCAGACGCGGCAGCGGTCGGAGACATCTGCACGCGATCCACCACCTAAAATGGCACTGGCACTCCATGCATTATTTGATTAGCAGCAGAGATTGATGACGTTTTAGCAAGGCGCGCGGAGCGAGGAGAAAGTGAGTCACGCAGACGCACGCTGCGCAGCAGAGTACAGTAGTGATGAGTCATTGACTACTGTATTTGTAAGTGTGTCCAAAAAAAATCGCCCCCCAGCCCAAAAACGGCCCCCACCCATGGCAGCCTACCGGGGGATTGCCCGGTGCCCGGCATTGCCAGTCCGGCCCTGGCCCGGGTGGTGGCGGTCCCCGGGGCTGAGGGGCCCCTCTGGGCCCTTCATTATAATAAATCACTTCGCCCCGGGACTTGGCCCCCCGGGCGCTAATTAGCACTAAAGTTGGCTTCAGGTTTTTTTTTGTTTTCACGCGATCCGCGTATCCTACGCGTATTCCGCGATTTGAAAAAAAAAAAAGGAAGTCATATGGCAAATAGCAAACTTTCCCTCTCAATCTACACACTCAATCTACACACATATACATATAAATAACAAATCACATTTATTCCCACATTCAAAAGCAAACACAGATTTCTATTACTTGAACTTTTGAACCCTTTCCAACTGACATAACTTTCAACCCTACCCCCATTATGCCTTCTGCCTGTTACTATAGAAACACCTCATGAAACACTTAACTGAGCACACAGGTCAAAAGTTCATCACACAATGTTACTAATCAAAACAGCAAGTGTGCTTGACTTTTTAACATATCAGCTTATCTTATGTAACGTACCTTTCAATCAGTTTATGTTAACCAATAAGAATAATGCTTTTAAAAAACAGAAACATGCACCCTAGTTTTCAGTGTAGAATGTTGTCAAACAACCAATCATTTCTTTTCTTTTTTCAAAACTGCATCTTATCCACCATTTAAAAAAAGTCTTATTTTTCAAACTGCATTTCATTTACAGAGACCATCTGAGTACATCCAGACCTCTCTTCAAGATGCTTACAGTGTGGATTGTGGGGCGCAGCTATATTTTCTGGAGCCAAAGGTACGCAGAACAGAAAGAAATTCACAAAAACCTAGGTTTACCAAATGTAGACATTAAATGGATTGGACAGAGAGGGTTAAAGTTGCACCAAGTGATGCCATTGATTAAATCCTTTTTACATCTCCAACACCCTGACCTCATAATTGTACACTGTGGTGGCAATGACCTAGGCACTTTGACTGGGGTAGGTCTGGAAATGCTTAAGAAGGACATCTTTGGAGAATTGATGGCACTTTTCCCCCAAACTGCCTTTGTCTATTCTAATATATATCAAAGGCAGAAATGGAACTGGTCCAACCAATATTGTCCACAGATTGAGAAAGCTAGGAAACATGTGAATAAATCTGTTTCTGCTTTTCTCCGAGACTATAGAATGGGGTCCATTTACCACAACAATCTGCGTTTCAATATGCATGGCATCTATAGGAGAGATGGTGTACATTTTACAGATGAAGGGAACAGAGTCTTCCTCTTGAACTTTAGACTCTGCATCGGTACTTACCTGCAGGTACTAAAATCTCTCAATAAACACAAAGACTCTTTTTAGAGCCACCCAACATCTAAACACATAACCTTGATAGATATCTGAAAAATATTTTTCTTTTTCTTGCTTGGATACGCGTACCGGGCGCTTTATAAATCGGGCAGCATACGGGGTACGATACGCGTACCCAACTCGTGCACACCAGAGGGCGCACTGCCCTTAATTTAAATATTTAGTGCCCAGGGGAGGTGGCGCACCCCGGGGCTTTGGGGGGCCTTTCAGCCCCCCACACATTTATATTTGCACATATTAAACCAAAGCCCCGGGGAGTGACGGTCCCTGGGGCTGCAGGGGGGGACCCTGAGCACCCCACATATATTTAAAAAGAAGTCCCGGGGTGTGGTTGTCCCCAGGGCTGCGGGGGGACCGTGAGCCCCCAGCATACATACTGTTAAAGCCCCGGGGGTGGTGGTCCCCGGGGCTGGGGGGCCCCTCTGGGCCCCTCATTATTATAAATCACATTGCCCCCGAGACTTGACCCCCCCGGGGCCTAATTAGCACTAAAGCGGGCTTCGTTTTTTTTTGTTTTCACGCGATACGCGTATCCAACGCGTATCCGGCTATTTAAAAAAATAAAATACATTTTGGGGCCTTGGGGGTCCTTGTGGGACCTCCTGAGCAGGTCTAGGGGGTCAGGATGTTTCTACTGTGCCCCTTTGCGTCTTTTTGTGCACTTGTTTTTCAGTTTTCTTGTGCCTCGATTCTACCGAGACACAAGATGGCTGCCAACACTTCCTGGTTTGGAGTGTTGACAGACAGTTGACAGCCAATTAGCATGCAGCTCGTGCTCGTAAGGGTACGCGCATAAACCTCGGAGGGTACGCGTACCCTACGTCGTCCATAGATATATCCATGATTGTACTTTAGATTTTCTTAGGAACTACTGCACGGATTTACACCATTTAACAAAAAGCGTGCTCTGCGAACCAAACTCTACCTTTTTGCCAAATTCGGTGTAATTCCGTTCAGCAGTTCAGGCAGTAGCCGTTTCTAAAGGTCCCTATGGAAACTTGCATGGGGAAAACACGTTTTGGGAGCCCCTTTTTTCTCGGCCCCTGCTTGACGAATCACTCTGAAATTTTGAGGATAGGAGCGGAGCACCCCATCTCCTTAGAGAATTTCGCGAAGATTCGACAACCGTCGCCAAAGTTATTCCAAATAGAATGTTGCGGATTTGCGGAAACTAGGTCCTAACTATAACTAACTACTGGCGACCGCCAGTAGGTAATATATATATACCTTTCTGATTTCTTGCAAGATGTCTCATATTATTTGCTTGAGTTTATCTCATAATATTTGCTATTTGTATTTCATATCCATGCATTTAACTATTGCATTTGCCAAGTGTTATTATTGCTGGCATATGAATAAAAAAAAAATATATATATACATATATATCTATATCTAAATACATTTGAATGTCCATCATTTGACATCTGGAAAAGCCTTTCTGTTAGATAGAGCATTGCATAAATAAAACCCTAGGCTTTATTCTAAAAAGAGAGTCTTTGCATTTTATAAAGTAAAACCCTTTTCTAGGTGGTGTTGTATTTTATATCTCCTGCTCCAACCTTGTGGAAGTGGAATTTGTAGAACTTGGTATTAGCTGAATGGCAGAACAATGCAGTATGTGGCAAGGTGAAGTAATACTGTCCCTGTTTTTAGTCTTTTTTTAGTGTCTTCTGAGAACCTGCAGCTGCATAGAAAAAGATAAGCTTTTTTTGTTTATTTACTGTTGCACACATCTCACAGATGCGCAACTCCTTAAATAATTTAGAACCATACTTTGAACTTTTACGTAGGGCACTGTTTTAGAAGGAATGTTTTAGCCAGTCAGCAGGGATGGCATCTCTGTGGATGACTGCTGCCCAGATCCTACCTTGAGGTATGGAGGGCAACTCTGAGGCAGAACCAGATTCTGAAGCAGCACATGATGGAGAGGAAAATTGAGCATAATGTGAACGTGAATTTTCAGTTGGCGGAGTTCCATCCAATGACTTGCCTTACAGCGATACTGTGGAACATGGTCATGGCAGTCGTGATGTCAGTCGTGATGTGACAGTCTGTGCAGCGAAGTGACCTTAGCATGGTAGACTAACCCAAAAAGCAGGCATGTGCGGCGGCAAGCACAAACATGGTGCTCTCTTGGCAGCCCTCCAATTTAGTGCAGTCCCAAATTCCCCTGTTGACTGGAGATGCTGGATGTAACTCTATAAAGCACTTTTTTGCCACTTGAGTAAGTCTATCTCTTTTTGGATGATTTTCTTTCATATGTAGGAGGGCAACAATATGATTTTATTCTTTTTCAATGGCCGTCCGATTCAGTAGCTGTAATCACTATCTTTTTTCCATTTCCAATTTTTTACTTTAGAGCCAAACATCACACTTTGTGCCTTATCTCAAAATCCTTCATTCAATTAACAAACATGGCAGACCCAGCCTACGAGTTCAATCCCTTATAGGGACTTCATCGCGATCGGATGTCAATGCGAGAACCCGTTGCATGTCAAATAAATGTGACAATAATGAAGGAAGGTGATTGGGGTTGAAATAAAGACCAAATATGAACTGAAACCTCAGCTAATTGCCCTGATGAAGCTTAAATTAGAGAAAATGTGTAAAGCCTTTACAGGCACATGCATCAAAGGAAAAAACAGTCGCAAATGGGCAGATTCTCAGAATCTGCCCCTTTGCGACCGGTATTTTAGCATTTGGGATGCATCATCCCAAATGCAAAAATCGCAATTTAAGGAATCTCTAAACTGCGCTTCCTTAAATTGCGATTGCATTTAAGGAATCCCAAATTGAGATTCCTTAAATGCAATGCATTAAAATTAAAAAATTAGCAATTTAGCTAATAGGAGTAGCAAATTACCATCAAGTTGAACTTTATGGTAATTTGCAAAAACTTTGAAAAATGCACTTTTGTGCATTTTTCAAAGTTTCATTTTACGCACACACATGCCCTTAGGGCATGTATGTGTGCAACATATGTGCACAGATCAATTTCAGGGGTGCAACAGGGTGTCATTTTGACACCCTTGTACCCTTGAAATTGCATGAGCAATTTGCGAGTACCTACTGGTCCTCGCAAATTGCTCATGCAATCTCCAATTCATTCCTATGGGCCTGGAGGCCCATAGGAATGAATGGGACAGCATTCCTTAATTGCAACTAGCAATTTGCGAGTAGCAATTAAGGAATGTGTAGGAATCGCTATTTTTATAGCGATTCCTACATGCATAGGCTTTTGCGATTCCTAAATAGCAATTCCTTAAAAATCGCTATTTAGGAATCGCAATTCCTTCTGTTGATGCATGTGGCAGTTAGAAGTACCAAAATGGTTAAATAGTTAAAGACACAAAACAATACAAATCACACTCAAATTTATTAAAATAGTAACCCTGGGCAGAACACTACGCTATGCTCACGGAGTGTACATAGTTTGTGCAACTACGAGCTACGCAAATTGCACGTAGCACAGTGCAAAAACGAGTAGCGGGCATTTTTTGCTCGCTCGCGGTCCTCAATGTCAAGTTGGCGACTGTGAGCGTGCAAAATCACCATCCCGGCGAGACTTTTCCCTCGTTCACAATCAGCAACATCAAGTTGCCTATCGCGAACGAGGAAAATAAACCTCCCGGCGAAATTCTCAACGCGAGAAGGTCAGGCTTCTCATTGAGAGGGGTTGCGTATGCTCGTGACCGCATGCGATGAGAAACTACCAGTCCACGTTGAGAAAGGTGCCGCTCAAGTACAAATCTACTCGAGCAGCAGAAAACGACAGCTCGCACTGTGCAAGATGCCGTTTGCAATGATTGCACAGTGCGGACGAGCATCAGGCACTGTGCAATCAGTGCGAACAGCATTTTCCCTACCGCCCTACACAGTTCGCGATGCTACGCGTATCGTGTGTAGTGCACTTCGCGTAGCGCTACTACGCAAACTATACCCAGGGTTAGAAAATAGAAAATAGTTTAATGAGCAGAATGACAACAAAAAGCTAAAAAGGGAACCTGCAGTATGAGTTTTAGATGATTTGAGTAAAAATATTGTCAAAAAGCACTAAGCTCCAATGTGGGTTACCGGGTTGTGGTAGTCCAAAACCTATGCGCGATTTCAGGCCCACCAGGTTGAGCGCAGATCCAATAAACCAATCAAATTGAACATGGTCTGAGGTTTTACCATGGGACTTAGTCTCAGAAATAGAAGTCAGGCCTTATCCGATGAAGCCTCCACGATGTCAGATTGGTATTGAACAAGGTGCAGGTGAAACTATTGGTTTTGTGTTCTGATTGTGAAAATTCAAATTTTGTGCCCAAGAAAGTCCTCTCACCAGCGGGATACTTTTGAAATCTTTGCTGGTTTTAATCTGTTTTTCAGAGCTCAGAATCCTCCAGTGGGGCAAAGCTGGATCTGTGCCCGACAAAGGCTCCACATGACCAGATTCCTTCTTGCCTGAAGTCCAGCTGCACCGAATTTGCTGCACAGGCGGAGCTCTGAGCTGGGTAAACCTATTTCCTCAGCCCAGCGAAGTCATGACTTGTAATGGTTCAGCCTGGCAGGTACGTCCTGGTGTTTCTGACTTCTTGAAGTTCAAAACTTTTTAAGTTCCACGTTTTCAGAAGGGATAGGAAAAGTCCAGTTAGACACAGACAAGGGCTCCAGTCCCCAGGGTGAAACATCCAGCAGCATCAGTCCTCAAAAAATAGGGGTGACCATTTAAAAGGAGACACACACAGCGGATCAACAAGACATTGACAGAGATACACTAAAACTAACATTGGAATATTGACATTGGAATGCTGATATTGGCACATGGGTAATGACATGGAAAATCTGACAATGGGAAATTGACATAGGACACTGACAGCGGGGCACTTACAATGCTACTGGGTCAAAGGTAAATGGGGAAACGGGAACCCTGACATTGTTACTGGAACAATGACAAGGGAAACAAAGAACGGGGCACTAACACAAAATGCATTAACACTGACATGGGGCCCTGACCCAGGAACACTGATAAGTCCACAAGTACTAAAGCAGAGACTTTGATACAAGGACATTGGAATTGGCACAAAGATCCTATGACACATCGATAATGACAATAATATTAGGAAGTGACACAACACAAGGGCATCAGCATTAAAGCATTGAAGCTAGGTTGTTGGCTCTAAAGCATCAACACTGACAGGGGAAACTACCAATGGGGGTGGGGCACAGACACTGGGCAGCCACGATGTGTACATAAATACTAATAATGTGCCACTGACACAGAGACATTGACACAAACATACAGCTATAATTACACTGAAACAGGAGCATACTGATATGAATATAGACACTGGAACACTAGCTCTGACATTGGGCTGTCCATCGCTTCCACTGGAACACAGCCACAGATAACAATGAAACACTAACACTAGGGCAAATTATATGGTGACACCTGTTGGAATGGTGACATTAGGACACTGACACAAACATTGTGATTGGGGTATTGGCACAGGAGTACTGACAGTGGGGCATTGAAACTTGCCAATGACAACATGTGGATGTGGGACACCAAAACTAATATAGGGCCATTGATAGTTGAACAATGATACGCAACTATTGTCACCAATAATGACAGGCACTATGAAATTGACTCGAAGATATAAGAATTGATGGACAAAGTGTCACCACCACGCATGCCGAGACTTATAGAAGGTCACTGACACCAGGACAAGAGGACACAGGGAAACTAATGTGCGGGGACAAAGATTAGGCAAGGGAACAAGACTTGGAGGCACAGACACTTGGACCTAGGACATAACATTAATCTAGTATATGGTCCCCAATAAACAACAATGCACATAAAAAGCCCTCAATACTTCCTAATATTTATTCTTGAAAAAATAAAGCAGCCTATCAGCTTCCAATCACCAGGACTTATCGGACTGCCTAAAATAACCCCAACCCCTCTTTCAGCCAATGTGCGCTTCAGTATACACTTTTTGTTGTGATGCCGGATAAGTTCAATAACGCAAATAAAGGTGGACTCTGGGGGCTTGATTCACAAAGGTAAACTTACTCTTTTGTTTAAGGTTATGATCGTTTGCTATTTACAAAGGGATTTTACTAGTAGTATCATCATGACCGTGGAGTCCTCACACTCAAAAATATAGCATATGCCTATCTTTTTATGCGCAGAGACTCTACAGTCGTAAAGATACTACTAGTAGCATACCTTTGTGATTAACAATTTAGGGCCAGATGTAGGTAAATTCAATTTAGCGAGTCCTTAATAGCGATTTTTACCGAATCGCTATTAAGCACTCGCTAAATTGAATGTAGGTAGGAATTGCTAAAATATTAGCGATTCCTTAATATTCCTTAATAACGAATCGCTAATTGAGATTCGTTAATAAGGAATACCTAGCCATTCATTCCTATGGGCTAGGAGGCCCATAGGAATGAATGAGAAGATATTCACTATTTGCGATTCTGTATTAAAGAATCGCAAATAGCGGGAGCTATTTCAAGGGTGCCAGGGACACCCTGTTGCACCCCTGAAATGTGCATGTGTGCACATGTGGCGCACATCCATGCCCTAAGGGCATGGATGTGTGCCACATGGCACTTCAAAAAAAGCAAAAATGTGCTTTTTTAAAGGAAATTGCTACTTACCACCAACTTAAGTTGGTGGTAATCAGTGATTCCTTAAGCCTAAAGTGCACTTTCTTTTTTGCTACCTACATTGCATTTAAGGAATCACTATTTCCAATTCCTTAAATGCAAGATCAAAATAAGGAATCGCAAAATTGCGATTCCTTATTTTGCTAGTAGGTTTCAACTCACCTACATTGCTCTCAGCCAAATACCAGTCGGTAACGTACCGCTTGCTATTTGGACACCTACATCTGGCCCTTAGATTTTACAATGTAATGCACTGCACTTTTACGATTTTATTATAAAATTGAATAAAGTATCGAGACTGAAACTGAATGGCAAACATTCGTAAACTTACACAAAAGTGTACGTTTACCTTTGTTTATCTAGCCCATAGGTTGTCATAAAATTAAATCAGACCTTACTGCAGAAGTAATTAACACATTTCCTTAGCAGGATCAATTTACAATGAATCCTCATCCAAGTAGACACTCACTGTTTCAAAATACTAAAGATAGAAAAACTCTTGTCTGATTTTAAGCTTTAGGAATGGTCAAATGGACCCGTCACTTAAGGTGTCACTCCAGGTTGGGACAGTAAGGTTTACATTTCATAAAATCACTTACTGTGGACAAGGACACCACAAAGTAAAAGTAAAATAAACTACCATGAGATTTCAAAATTTCAGCTTTGAAGATTTCGTGGTGACAGCCATGTTGAATCTTCAATGTAACAGGAGAATGAAAGCGAATGAAGTTGCTTTCCAAACTTACCGCTTGAGTCTTGGAACCCCTGAAGAATCTGAAGTCACGCTTTGTTCTTCATGTTCCCTTGGATACCTATTTCAATGGTCATTACTACTGGTCATGGGAGTTTGGTAATAAGGTGCACATTCATCAAAACATTAAAGCTTTTTTGCAAGGAGTTGCTTGTGGATTCTGTGTACCCTGTTGAAATGAACATTGCTGAACTGAAAGTCAAACTTATCAAAGACTGAACTCAGCACTTTTAATTGTGTAATCTTTACTGAATTGTGAGCGCTGTAACTTATCTCCTATGATACTGTGCCATATCATCTATTATTCTATAGGTTAGGTGTAGGGTGAGTTTTTCTAGCATGCATTTTCATTATTTCTCCCTATAGAGGCTATTAATGTTATAAATAATCACAGTGATATTTTGCTTATAGATACATTGTTCTATGATAAGATATTTAAGGAGATTAGCTGAAAAGTAGGTGTTGGTAAACCAGGTATCATTCTGCTTTATGCAAAGGGACATTGGAATTGAGCTTAACAGTGATGTTACATTTTCTTTTGTAGAACAAAATATGGAAGTTGCATTTACCAAAAACTGATATGAAGAAGGCCTTGCTGCAGAGTTTGATGGCACCTTTTCAGTTGTCAGTACTGGGAGGAAATCTCTTTCTTTATAATGTGACAGTGGCGAAACTGGGAGCGACAATCCGACGTTGCCTGCTGCATGTAGAGAAGGGGGGCTCTTTGTCCCTAATTTGTTAAGCCTTCTTCATATTTCTAATTGCAGTACCCAGCAACTGCCTAGCCAATTTGGAGACACTGAACACACAGCCACACAAAAAAGAGACTGATACAAATTTAGGACCAGCTATTAACTACTAGTGGCTTGGGGTCTAAGCAGTGCTTCATTTGTGAAAAATGAAGAAAAAAAACAAAAATAAAAACTAGTAAGTGCAGGGCCCCAAGTTTTTTCTTAAGAGCCCATCATCAGTGCTACCAAATTATATGGTTGCCGCATACCAAGCCTGCCTAGCTTTGAATCCTCCTCATGCCTCTTTCTTCCATCTCTTTACACTTCCTGTCTTTTTTTTTACTATTGCAAGTTATTTTTCATCTCTACTTTCCCATATTGTCAATGTTTTTCTATATTACTCTTTCTTCTCCTTTCTCCCATTTCTTCATTTCCCTCTTTGAGTCTTATTGTGATGATCAAAAGTAAGTCTTAATCTCCAAACATGAATGATGGTACAAAACACCTCCCACTGCACAAATTAAGCACAGGGTCTCAGATTCAAGAACAATGGCTAGTTCTTGCTCCTGTTACTTAAAGAAGTGGGCACATTGTTCACTCACTTCTGCCCACTCTCCCCTAAAACCTACTTGTCATCCTGTCCTACCGACTGTTCCATCGAGGTCCCTCCCGCCAGAGCGAGGTACATTCATGAATTGCTGACCAATAGTGGAACTGTCTATAGATTCATAATTATTCACACATGTATTTATGAATAAAGTAAGTAGTAGTACAGGAGTACTCTTTTAAACACTTTTACAAGTTTTGTGAATCGGCCCTAAAAAGTTCAACACACTATTAGTAAAAGTGCAGTGAGGGCACAGTACTTTCTATTTGTACTAAATGTACATCAATATTCTCTATTTCAATTTTGGATGTGTTGTGGACAACTCATGAAGGCTGGTAAGAGTACCTGAAAGAGTACACCTAGTCCAAAATGCCTTTGTGAATAACCCCCAAAGTGTTTAGAACTGACTTTAACCATCCAATTACTGCCAAGGGAAGGTGATAAAATATGCTTAGAAGTGCAGTATTTTCCACACATTTCCCCAAATGTACTTTGAAGGAGAACACACACCATTTAGAATGTATTTTATGTAGTATTCAGTTTTCATCAATTTCACTAGGTATTTAATGCACACTTCCTGAACATTCCCACTGTTACTTGCTAAAGGCATATGGCCTACTATCTATCACAAATATTTGTAAAGGTACGATAATATTAACACTTTAAAAAATACTGAAAAAAGTGTTGTGTTCTTCAAATTCTGACTTTAGATGTGCCACAATTAACAGGTGTTGTGGAGCTGGTCTTGTCCAATTCTAACACCCCTTTTCATGCCACAGTTGATCCTTGGGCCACACCCCCAAAACATTAACCTATGGCTACGGGGCTGCTATTAAGTTTACTTCTTGTCTCCCTTCTTTGTAGCCCAGAGCAATAAGAAGGCTACTGCTTAACTGTAGAACTACATTAATTTCAAATACATTTCTTGTCTTTAGTTCTTGCCTGTGACAGGGCATGTGCTGCATGCGCTCTTGCTTGCTAGACGTATTGCATTCAACAAGTGGCTTGCAGCCTGACCATTGCTTACTATTCTTTGACTTCATGGTCACTCTTCTTTGCTGCCTTCTGATTGGCCTGCACATGCAGACTTCACTTCCCCTTGTTTCAGCTGCAGCATGAAAAAAAGAATGATGATAGATTCAGCTTGATTGCTGTCCTTCTGCTGATTCCCCCATGATTGAGGCACTATTTTTATTGTTATGTTAGATAGTATTATTAAGCTTTTGAATACCCGGGTGTGTCTTGGCGCTTTCAACATTGTGGCGGGAAGACCGGTATAAGACTGACACTCATAAAGAGTTAAATACCCAAGTCTTGAGGGTCTTTCTGAAGATCAGAAGATTTGGGGAAGTTTTGAAATGTAAAGGAAGCTTATTCCAGGCTTGAGAGGCACCAAGCTGCGTCCGTCCCAGGTCGCATGTTTAAATCTGGGCAGGATCACGGTTTTGGCGGAAGCGGATCTTATAGACCTATTGGGAATGCACCCGTTAAAGCTATTCTTGAGGAACAAGAGCCTTGGTCGAGTAGAGCTTTGTAAATAATGCATTAAAGCCTTAAAAGTAACTCTCTGCCTGATGGGCAACCAGTGTACCTTCCTCATAGGTTTAGACACCGATGGGCGTTTGAGGATTTTAAGAAGCCGAGCGGCTGCATTCTGCAAGGTCTGTAGCCTAATAAGCACATTTTGATGTGCAGTTAGATACAGACAGTTACAGTAGTCAAGTCTGGATAGGACAAGGGAAGCCACTACTGGTTTCTAGAGCAAAGGAGGGATAAAATTGTGTATCTTTTTTTTATCAACCTAAGAGTGTGAAAGGCTTGGAAGTGACCGCAATGACTTGGTCAGTATGAGACAGTTTGTAAATATTCAGGATACCCAGGTTACTGGTCTTGTTGATAGGAGAAGAAAGAGAACCTTTGTCTTGGGGCCATAAGGCGGGAGTCTAGAACAAGGGTGGAGCTCCGAAGAGCAGGACCTCAGTCTGTACTGAATTAAGCTGAAGGCAGTTCTCTGCCATCCATTGGCTGACAACCTGCATACAGTTGCAAAAGTTGGTTCCGGTGCCAGATACATCCTTGGCAAGGGAGACAAAAATTGGAATATCATCGGGGTAGGATGTGAGGGAATTTTCTTGCATTTATGAGCACAAAGGACAAGTGTTTAATAAATGTAGGTGAAGACTTATATTGGGTGGCAGGAATATTGGCAGAAGTGCCAAAACCGGGAGCGAAGGGGCCCAAAGCTAGGTTACAAGTAGGGCAGCTATAGTGACCAACTGAGGAAACATCAGCCATGTCTGACGGGAATGCATCTGTGCACTTACCTATGCAGCTGAGTGCTAAAGGCGCATTGAGGGTGTATCCGCTTACAGGCCGTGGGTCTGGACTAGGAGAGCCAGGGGGACTGGCACTCGGTATGAACTGATCACAGACAGGTGCAGACAGACTTGCTTTTGGTGCGCCAGTGGCACAGATGCGCCTTGACCGTGAAGAAATAGCCACCCATGCGCAGGGGGCATGGTCGGGGCGTGACCTAATGTGCTGTGCAGCGCGAAGCCACGTAGAACAGGTGGAAACAAATGAAAACACCAACCGGGTCTAGCAATGCCTGGGACACATTGTGTTACTTCTTACCCTCCCATCCTGAGGCTGTTTTGCTTCTTACCCCTCCCACCCCGCATCCCTGTTGCTTATTCCCCTCCCATCCACCGTGTCTGTGTTGCTCTTTCCCCCTTCGACCGTGTTGCTTCATCTCGCTCCCACCCCACCTTGTCCATGTTTCTTCTCCATCCCACTCCATCCCACCCTTATCCATCTTAAGTCTTCCTCTCTCACCATTCACCCTATCATTGCTGATGTTGCTTCTTCCCTCCCACTCCCCACATTCCCACTGTCCATCTTGCTTATTCACACCAACCTTTCAGTGTCCATGTTGCTTATTCCTTCCCACCCATCCTTTGTCTGTGTTGTTCCTCACCCTCCACAAGAAAAAAAAGCGATATGAAGTGATAAGCCGCATCTTAGCGTTCTTTTCTATGTCTCGTTGCCCTTTCCTTCACACACACACCCCGTTGTCCATGTGCCCCTTTTCTCAAACCATCTCTCCTGTTGGCCATGTTGCCACCCCCATCTGACCTAAGTAGAAAAAGACAATTTTTCAGCCTAACATTTAGCCATGCTGCACAACAGCCATGCTGCTGTACAACATGACTGTTGGACTTTGGCCCTTAGGGCAGGTTCACCCCTAGACTTTTTGCTTGAAATGGTGACCTGGAGATGGTGATTTTTGGATTCTGCGCACTTTCACTGTGTCCCAGGGGAAAGTGCGTGCGCACTCTGAGTGCATGTGCTGAGCTAGGCCTGCCCGCCCATAGGAATGCATGGGGAATGTATGTGTCCCTGGTAGTTCCTGATGCGTGGGGTGTACAGGCTTGAGTCTGGTATGTGTGAACTCGTGAGAGTGAATGCTGCGAGATGGTGTATGCAGCATGTATGTGTCTAGTAGCGAAGCGCCATTTCTAGACATGGCTGTACGTGTGCTGTGAGGGTGCTGGCGTGTGATTGGCTGGAGCTGGCTGGCATGCCAGGCTCCAGGAAGTCTGGATGGGTCTGCCCGGTGGTGAGTGGGAGATTAGCATGAGTGATGTGTGGGAGGAGTGTACCTGTGTCCTGGATGGGCTGGGTTTTCCCCACACAATGCTGGCTCCGCCCCCCTGTGGTGTGTCTAATGACCCAAGCCCTGCCAGTGAATAGAGAGGGTGGTTGAGGTAAACAGAGTACTCAAGAACCAGCTGCGACTGGTTCCGCCCCCACTCTGCACCCTTGAACAAAGGAATGCACTGTAAAAAATGGGGCTGTGTCCCCACAGATGTTGTTCTTTTCCAGGATCCAGAGGGGGCTGTTGCTGCTGCTGGGCCAGAGGACCGCCACTTGGGGTGTCTCCCTGCCTGGAGACCCAGTGTGCTGGCTCTGGGCCCAGCCTTGCCCCCCTGCCTGCCCAAGGACTTGCTGGAACTCTGCCCTGCTTGCTGAGGGCACCTGGGAGCGCTTTATCCTGTTTGTAGCGCTAGGAGCGCGCTTTATGCCCTCTAGCGCTTGGAAGCGCTTTGTTTTTGATTATAGCGCTTGGAGCGCTGTGATTGTCCGCCTAGCGCAGGGAGCGCTGTAAATTGCCTGTTACGCGCTGAGGAGCGCTTTGCCTGCCTAGCGAGTGCCTACCTCGCTTTATAATTGATTAGGAGGCCGGTGCCCACCCGGCATTGCCCAGGTCCGTGATTTATTGAAGTCACGAGGGAGCCCACTCCTCGGATAATGGGAGCCCGCCTGCCTGCCTAAAAGCGAGCCGCCGCGCTGCCCGCGGCGACCCGGAAGTCCCGCCTCCCTACCCCCAGGGCCGCGCTGCCATTGGCGGCCCCAGAGGAAGTCAGGCAGATTGCTACGTGACGAGGCCAGGCGGGAGACTGAGGAAGCAGCCGGCCGCGTCATAGCCCGGCCGCGCTGGGATTGGCCCAGGCGGTCGAGCCCCCCTGCCGCATCATCGGAGGAGCGGAGGGACAGGAGACGCAGGAAGCAGCCTGCAGCATCTCGGCGAGGCTCCCGAGTGAGGGGGAGCCCCGCCCGCGGCCCCTGCAGCGCCGCCCAGAGAGGAGCAGTGCGAGAGGAGCCGTCCTGCAGCAGACAGCCGGTGAGTGTCAGGAAGGGAGGGGCGCCGGGACACATTGTCGGTGTCCGCCCCCCCCCTCTGCCCGGTAGCGCGAGCTCGCGCTAGAGTCTAGAGTGAAGCCAAGAGGGCTTCCAAGGGGCCACCACAGCCTGCATTTTCATTTAGGAGCCCAGAGAAGGCTCCTGGGGGCAATTTTGTAGTTTGCGAGCCCAGAGACGGCTCGAGAAGGGGCAGTTCATGGTTCGTGAGCCTGTGAGGCTCTGGGGGCATTTGTCTTTGCTCCTGAGTCCCCCGAGAGGGACTCCAACGTGGCCATGGTTCTTTGAGCCCCGAGAGGCTCTCCAGTTGTGCCTGGGTCCCCCGTGAGGGACCCCGCCTGCCTAGTGAGGCAGAGTCCGTTGTCTGCAAGCCCAGGGAGGCTCTGAGGGTCCAGTGGTTCTGGAAAGAAGAGCCTGAGCGAGGCTCAGGGCGCCATTTCTTGTCCAGGAGCCCAGAGAGGCCCCGCAGTGCCACAGTGGTGGTTCTTGAGCCAGAGAGGCTCTAACGTTGTTCTAAACTTTCCCTGCACCAGTTGCCCAGCACTTTGTGGGCAACTGCGACGTTTAGGCCCTGACATTGGGACACAGGGACAGTCACAGGTGGTGACTTCTGAGTTTTGCGCAACTGTACTTTTTCTGCACCTCTGAATGTGTTTTTATGCGTCATGTGCTTTACACCTCTGAATGTATTGTGATGCATCATGTGTTTTCCTCCCTTACACCTCCGAATGAATGTTATGCATTGCATCATGTGTTATGTGCTTCCACCCCCACAGGTATTGTGATGTGTAGGTGGTTGTTTTCTCCCTAGTGCAGGTGGTGCTAGTGAGGTCCTGGTTACCAGTGATTACTGGTTGTGTGTTTTGTCTAATGTGTTTTGGTGTAATACAAAGGCTATTTTTATATAACCTTGTGTGGAGTTTCCTTTGTGGTGGGCCTTTGGTTGTTGTTGCTGGGGTGCGTGCGCAAATACTTAACTTACATCGCCTCCAAGTTTAGCCTTGCTGCTCGCGCCACGTTACCTAGAGGGTGAGTCCGGGTTATCTTGGCGTCTAACTCCCTTGCCCTGACTTGGGTGTGGTGGTCTCTGACTGACTTTGGCGAAAGCCCTGGCCAGCCGGGGATCCCATTTCCAACATTGGCGGCAAGCGGTGAGGATAAGGATTTGTGTTTGCCTTGTACCTTAGTAGCAGCTGGCTGCACCACAAAACTCTGCATTAGATGACCACATTTTAGGGGATTGTTTTTGAAATTCCATTGTTTCTTCTCCTGAACAGGGTCATTTTATAATTGTGTTCAGTACATTTGTCCCCCGCCCTGCTTCCAGAGTTTGGTACCTGTGTCACTTTTGGTCAGGTTGAGAAGTCAGGGGTGGTAGAAACTGCCTTACCGATCCGAGGGGAGGGTGTGTGTGGATGAATGGTGTGTTTTCCTGGACGCATGAGTGAGTTCTCTTTGATAAGGAGAGTGTGGAAGTTTTGGAATTGTGTACTCTTACTTCAGATTGTTCAGTCCCCTGTGTTGCACGTGTCTGTGATCATCCTGCCAAGATGGAGTCTGCTTTTAATGTCTGGGGTCTGTTTTTGCATGAACTGAGAGAGTTTTGCGAAGAGAGAGACATTGCAGTGAATGAGTCAGACACCCAGTCCCAACTTAGGGGTAACCTGATCCAATGGCAGAAGGAGGACTGGGAGCGTGAGCACAGTGAGGAGAGGGCCCGGGTCTCACACCATGAGGGTGGTGGGTCAGAGGGGAGCCCTGAAGAGTCTGAGGAGGAGGAAGAAGATGATAGCACAGGGACGCCAGCAGATAGTGAGGACCCCATAGATAGGGAGTCCCTTGCTGGGTCCAGCGTAGGAGGCAGCGCCTCATCCCTTTACCTGTCCCCAAAGGAGCTGGAAGATAGGAGGAGAGAAAGGGAGCACCAGCTGGCTTTAGAAAAGCTCAGGTTGGAGCATGCCCAGGCTATGGCACAGCTGGGCGTTAGAAAGCAACAGCTGGAGGTTAAGAAGCAACAGCTAGAGACCGAGAGGGTCTTAGCGCAGGAAAGGATAGAGGAGGCTGAGAGGGCCGCCACCAGAGGCAAAGTAGCTCTGGAGGGTAGACTATCCCCTGCGCGCAGTGTTGAGTTTCTGGATCCCCCAGGGAGGGTTGAGTCCAGTGGTGGCAGCTATTTAGATTTCAGTGTAGGAAATCCCAGTCCCAGTTCCCCCAGTCTGGAACCTGTTTCCCAAGAGGAGGAGAACAGGTTGAAGTTCAGGAACCATAGGAAACCGCCTCACCAGAAGTGGGGGTATTTTGTGGATGACTGTTCTGATGCAATGGAGGATTGGCTGGCGGCTAACCCGGACGATAAGAGGGATGGAGTAGTGAATATGTTCCTCAAAGAGCAGTTGCTCAGTGTTGTGTGTCCAGAGTTGCGCCAGCACCTGCTGAAGTTGAAATGTTTTTGTCCTTGGGACCTTGCAGAGGAAGCAGACCGCTGGGAAGGTACCAGGGGTTCTGTAGAGTCATTAGGGAGTGACTCCAAAAGTAGTGGGTCAGGGATCTTCCAGCCCAGCGTGGTGGAAGAGGCTCAGTGTAGCCCAGCTAGGTCCCTGGTTAGTGAGAAGGGTGTAGGGGCTGACTGCCTGGCTCAGTGGAGCAGGAGTCAGTGGGTGGCTGAGAGCCCCCAGAGGCCCGAAGCCCTGTCTCAGAACCTGGGTGGTTTCTTGAGGGAACACCAGGTTGGGGACCTAGGCTGTCCTGTTAACCCAGTTGAGGAGGATCTCCTAGTGAGTAGAGGACCTGGAGTGTCTGTAACTAGAGCTCCTGTGGTTCTAGAGTCTGGCAGTACCGCTCCGGTAGGGAGGGTACAGGAGTCCAGAGTGAGGAGTGATTGGGGGAGTTCCCCAGTGGAAGGACCAGTGGGTCAGGGACTACCCAGTTGGGCTAGGTTCCCGTGTAGTGACCATGGTAACAACACTTCTGGTCTGGGGGATCGTCACGCACTGTCAGGTGGACAGAGGGCGGGAGATCTGCGTCAGACAGACAGTCACACATCAGATGTGACATTTGTTAGCCTCAGGGGGATGGAGTGTAAGTCCCCAGAAGTCCTGGAGTGCCAGGCAATTGTTCCACCGAAGGTTTTAGACCAGAGGTTGGAAGGCCAGGTTCAGGGTCAGCCTGACCTGAAGGGTAGGACGACTGTAACCAGTGTCCTGACCGGTTCTTCTTCCAGAGGAACTTCTCCAGGTGGGAGAGGGCAGACCTCTGGAAGGGGGTGCAGAGGGTGGGAGAGCCCACCTCTGACCCCGGTGCAACCTGAGTGGATAAGCCCTGGATTGGAATGGCGTTCTAGGTGTACCCCTCGCCGGAGGAGGAGGAACCCTAGGAGAAGAGGTAAGGGGAGGAGAGCCTTCCCTGAGACTCCTGGTCCGCCTGAGGTTGTAGGCCCTAGGCTGGAGAACCAGTGGCAGTCTAGTCCTGTCTTGCAGACAGGAAGAGTGGAGAATGGCTCCTATGTGCCAGGGGTTACTACCCCCCGCTCTGCGAATTGGCATGGACCAGTGGCACCTGGGTGGGCCTGGTCCTGGCCGCGGACAACTTGGGAGTACCAGTGGGGTAGCCCAGTTGGTCCAGAGAGTGTGTTTAGAAGGAATCCCATGGGTTCACCGTGGCGTAGAACAGGAGGGTGTCCCTGCAGTTGCGGGCCTGCGTCCGTGTTCTATCGCCCCAAGCAGGGAAGTCCATCACGGTGGTGATTGGTCTCCCCTGCGTTTTGGCTGGAAGGGGGTTATGTTGGACTTTGGCCCTTAGGGCAGGTTCACCCCTAGACTTTTTGCTTGAAATGGTGACCTGGAGATGGTGATTTTTGGATTCTGCGCACTTTCACTGTGTCCCAGGGGAAAGTGCGTGCGCACTCTGAGTGCATGTGCTGAGCTAGGCCTGCCCGCCCATAGGAATGCATGGGGAATGTATGTGTCCCTGGTAGTTCCTGATGCGTGGGGTGTACAGGCTTGAGTCTGGTATGTGTGAACTCGTGAGAGTGAATGCTGCGAGATGGTGTATGCAGCATGTATGTGTCTAGTAGCAAAGCGCCATTTCTAGACATGGCTGTACGTGTGCTGTGAGGGTGCTGGCGTGTGATTGGCTGGAGCTGGCTGGCATGCCAGGCTCCAGGAAGTCTGGATGGGTCTGCCCGGTGGTGAGTGGGAGATTAGCATGAGTGATGTGTGGGAGGAGTGTACCTGTGTCCTGGATGGGCTGGGTTTTCCCCACACAATGCTGGCTCCGCCCCCCTGTGGTGTGTCTAATGACCCAAGCCCTGCCAGTGAATAGAGAGGGTGGTTGAGGTAAACAGAGTACTCAAGAACCAGCTGCGACTGGTTCCGCCCCCACTCTGCACCCTTGAACAAAGGAATGCACTGTATAAAAATGGGGCTGTGTCCCCACAGATGTTGTTCTTTTCCAGGATCCAGAGGGGGCTGTTGCTGCTGCTGGGCCAGAGGACCGCCACTTGGGGTGTCTCCCTGCCTGGAGACCCAGTGTGCTGGCTCTGGGCCCAGCCTTGCCCCCCTGCCTGCCCAAGGACTTGCTGGAACTCTGCCCTGCTTGCTGAGGGCACCTGGGAGCGCTTTATCCTGTTTGTAGTGCTAGGAGCGCGCTTTATGCCCTCTAGCGCTTGGAAGCGCTTTGTTTTTGATTATAGCGCTTGGAGCGCTGTGATTGTCCGCCTAGCGCAGGGAGCGCTGTAAATTGCCTGTTAAGCGCTGAGGAGCGCTTTGCCTGCCTAGCGAGTGCCTACCTCGCTTTATAATTGATTAGGAGGCCGGTGCCCACCCGGCATTGCCCAGGTCCGTGATTTATTGAAGTCACGAGGGAGCCCACTCCTCGGATAATGGGAGCCCGCCTGCCTGCCTAAAAGCGAGCCGCCGCGACCCGGAAGTCCCGCCTCCCTACCCCCAGGGCCGCGCTGCCATTGGCGGCCCCAGAGGAAGTCAGGCAGATTGCTACGTGACGAGGCCAGGCGGGAGACTGAGGAAGCAGCCGGCCGTGTCATAGCCCGGCCGCGCTGGGATTGGCCCAGGCGGTCGAGCCCCCCTGCCGCATCATCGGAGGAGCGGAGGGACAGGAGACGCAGGAAGCAGCCTGCAGCATCTCGGCGAGGCTCCCGAGTGAGGGGGAGCCCCGCCCGCGGCCCCTGCAGCGCCGCCCAGAGAGGAGCAGCGCGAGAGGAGCCGTCCTGCAGCAGACAGCCGGTGAGTGTCAGGAAGGGAGGGGCGCCGGGACACATTGTCGGTGTCCGCCCCCCCCCTCTGCCCGGTAGCGCGAGCTCGCGCTAGAGTCTAGAGTGAAGCCAAGAGGGCTTCCAAGGGGCCACCACAGCCTGCATTTTCATTTAGGAGCCCAGAGAAGGCTCCTGGGGGCAATTTTGTAGTTTGCAAGCCCAGAGACGGCTCGAGGAGGGGCAGTTCATGGTTCGTGAGCCTGTGAGGCTCTGGGGGCATTTGTCTTTGCTCCTGAGTCCCCCGAGAGGGACTCCAACGTGGCCATGGTTCTTTGAGCCCCGAGAGGCTCTCCAGTTGTGCCTGGGTCCCCCGTGAGGGACCCCGCCTGCCTAGTGAGGCAGAGTCCGTTGTCTGCAAGCCCAGGGAGGCTCTGAGGGTCCAGTGGTTCTGGAAAGAAGAGCCTGAGCGAGGCTCAGGGCGCCATTTCTTGTCCAGGAGCCCAGAGAGGCCCCGCAGTGCCACAGTGGTGGTTCTTGAGCCAGAGAGGCTCTAACGTTGTTCTAAACTTTCCCTGCACCAGTTGCCCAGCACTTTGTGGGCAACTGCGATGTTTAGGCCCTGACATTGGGACACAGGGACAGTCACAGGTGGTGACTTCTGAGTTTTGCTCAACTGTACTTTTTCTGCACCTCTGAATGTGTTTTTATGCGTCATGTGCTTTACACCTCTGAATGTATTGTGATGCATCATGTGTTTTCCTCCCTTACACCTCTGAATGAATGTTATGCATTGCATCATGTGTTATGTGCTTCCACCCCCACAGGTATTGTGATGTGTAGGTGGTTGTTTTCTCCCTAGTGCAGGTGGTGCTAGTGAGGTCCTGGTTACCAGTGATTACTGGTTGTGTGTTTTGTCTAATGTGTTTTGGTGTAATACAAAGGCTATTTTTATATAACCTTGTGTGGAGTTTCCTTTGTGGTGGGCCTTTGGTTGTTGTTGCTGGGGTGCGTGCGCAAATACTTAACTTACATCGCCTCCAAGTTTAGCCTTGCTGCTCGCGCCACGTTACCTAGAGGGTGAGTAGGGGTTATCTTGGCGTGTAACTCCCTTGCCCTGACTTGGGTGTGGTGGTCTCTGACTGACTTTGGCGAAAGCCCTGGCCAGCCGGGGATCCCATTTCCAACAATGACTAAAAGACATTGGCAAAGCCAATAGATCTCGCAGAGAGACCTTTTGGCTGTGCCAATACTTGTTTTTTCCAGTAGCTCTAGATGGTGAAATGGCAATTATGAAATAGAAAGAGGGTATCTGTAGTGTGGGCTGAGGCCTGGGTTGCGCACATTGTTATGTTAGCATGGCTTAGTAGAAGTTTAAACGCCATTTTACCTTTTGCCGCTTTTGCACACGACACTGCATATAGCTGTTTTTCTAAGTAAGTTAGGCTGCGCAAACGTCTTCACATGAGAAAAGCTTGTTTTCGACATCCCTAGACTTACATTGTGACACTAGTCTGCAGAGTGAGTGCTGAAGCCGTCAAGGTTATCATAACATGGTAGCTGTTGTTCGAACCGATCGGCTAATGCTTTTAGACACAACAAATGGCAGCTGCGAGCCAACCGAAATCCTAGCGCCTTTATTATTACACTGCAGCCATGATTGGAAGATTTTCCGTTTCCAGTGATGCAGAGAGCTTTTGCTGATCCTGATGTGATTCCCTCATGCTGAGCTGAGAGGTAAAGGGGTCCCCCAAACAAGCCTAAGAGACCTTCTTTAGTTTATTAAACATAGTTCCTAGATAGGGAGGGTGTTATAACTAGGCACCATATGACCTGTTTTTACCATCATTGTAATATGATTTCTCCCTTTGTGTTTTATGGAATTGTAACAATGCTGACCATATTATTTCTACCCATATGTCTACTTATGTTGGAAAAGATACTGCACCTAAGAGCACGTCCTTACCGGTGTTTCTTATTTACTCCTGTTGTGGACTGGTATGCGAGTATAACAAAAGAGTGTTCTCACTTCCCACCATTCCTGAGTTTATCCTAAGTTGCATGTTCTGGGTTGTCTAATCATTGGTTCCTTTG
Source organism: Lissotriton helveticus (assembly GCF_964261635.1). Classification (NCBI taxonomy): domain Eukaryota; kingdom Metazoa; phylum Chordata; class Amphibia; order Caudata; family Salamandridae; genus Lissotriton; species Lissotriton helveticus. Next base: position 1,709,211,823 of record NC_136067.1, read on the forward strand.
CTATAGGATGAAGAGCTAATGTGACACTGATGCTAGCTGGTTGGGGCTTTCTAGGTACAGATGTGAGTTTCTGGTACACCACAATTCACTGATGTCCTAGGTCTCTGTGCACAGTTCTGTGTATGAGAAGGATCCTTGCAACATAACAAAGGTTTGCTATCTCGCTCAGTATTTACAATTCCATCAACTTAAATACATCAATCCTTTGATCAACAGGTTTACCTTTCATTTTAATATTTTCATTTTCTATATAAATATTGAATGCTATGTGAGTTTTTCAATTCTCTTTAGTGTGCTCATGATGTTTAAATCCACTCTTTTAAAAATTGTAGTTACAATATATATCTATATATCCTAATCATGAATCCTAAAAGCTAGGCCATTGTAATAGTCGGCATCAGCGCAAGGGAGCAAAGGGGTTCTGATGCTACAGCTAAAATGAGTGGGTATAGCGTCTTTATTAAAAAAACAACTCTCTGCAGTAAACCAGTTCAAAAAATGACCTAAGGCATAATATGTTTTCTTTGAAGCACTCCATATGATTCATATTTGCAGTTCTTTTCAAAATAAGCCGAATTATAACTTATCCTTCTGAAATAGTCTTTCAATGAGCTGCAATAGCCTAGATTACAGAAATATGTTATGTCTTGCTTTTACTGATCTGGGATTCCGTGCTTTGAAAGGTGCCATAAATATTACATAGTAGTGCCATGCAAGTAAAAGAACATCTCAACATCTAGACATAACAGATTGCATCAACTTTTTTGTGTAATTCTTGGCATTGAAAACTTGCATAAGACCTTTCAGTGTGCCATCCGGTGTATTATATATGTAAAATATCAATTAGTCAAATACTTGTCTTTTCTAGAGATGATGAAAACATGTACTGGCGAGAAAAGGGGAATTTTTTAATTATCTTGTTTTTGTTATCTTGACGAAGAGTTGTTTTCTTTTTCATAAACACAGCTATACGTTGCGTTTTATTACACAAATAAATGCCTAATTCCCAAGTGCTATATGTTTTCTTTCCCTAGTGATACTTTGTTTTAGGTTTTGTGTTTTTTCCACATTAGAACCCTTTTTCCAAATTGGTATTATAAGGTGTACATAGCGCTTTTAAAAATGTTATTTAAAAGAAATTGTAACACGATCTAGTTTGTATTTTACTTGTGTGTACTTAATGGCAACACTGAAAAAACAGTGAAGGCAATACAAAAACCGAAAACAAGAATAATGTTATTTGGAACCCAATGAATATGGGTTGCCTATATTTAAGTCTAATTGCAATATGATATAAAGTCAAAGTAGAAGTGATATGTCATTTCTGTGACAGTCAAACTTATAACTGAACAAACTCATATGAATTGCCTAAATGAGTTAAATGACAGAACTGAACAATTATTGGCAAAGACATCAGGCCAGGCTTGCACTTGGAGTTCTTACTTCCTGCTTATAATGAACCTATGAGCTAAATAGTTTGATGTGTGCTCATTCAGTCCGCTGTGCTTTTATGGTATAAAATAGTCCCTCTTGCATTCTAATGCAAGCACTTCTTAAGAGGCAAAATGATACGCTCAACAGGCAACAGCATGAGGAGGGAAGAAAATACTCCTGTGAGGCCGAGCCAAAGGCTACTAATGTTATATGTTAAGCCTAAAACGAATGAAACAAATATGCTCAGATAACATTACACAATAATTACATTCTTTATATTCAGTACAAAAGTACGACATTTATATGTCCTTTTCAATAAAGAGACATTTTACAACTATGAATAAATTTAAAAAGCACGCTTTTGTATTGGACAAATTCAAACAAAAACAACTCTAACCGAAATTAAATCAACAAGACTAGACACATGTCTTCATGCTTACGTATGAGACTAGGCCAAAATACATGCAAAACCAATACTTATTCATGCTAGTTAAGGAAAGGATGTAGTGATGGACTTGATTGTGTTATTTTATTTAATTTAAGTAGTGAAAAAAGTAGCCTGCAGAAGATTCAAAGGAGCAACAAATCTCATAAAGGCACAGAACAAACATGGTGTCTATGCATTTTCCAGTTTAGTTTAGATCTCATTTAATCGAAATTGTGCAGGCACATAGCATAATTCCTTTCAGGCAGTAAGGTGCAGTCACAGAAATCTTCCAGGGAGAACAGTACTACCTACCTTCTACTGTGTGGCCCTCTCCATCCAAGACAAGACAACAACCCGCATTACATGTATATTCCCCTGAGGGAAAACACCAATGAAATAAAACCCGTAGTGTACAAAAGGCAGTTTATGAGCCACAAAAACTAAAATCAGGTAGAGCATTGAGCAAGATTGGGTAGACATCCACTTAAATCGCCCACATTACCACATCATGTTAGTACCACCGCACACTCCTAAGTACATGAGGACTTCATAAGTAACTAAGGAGAAAACACGCTGACACTGAGCTGTTTACGTATGTCACACAGAAAGAAAGGTCACCAGATACTGCACCCATCTCAGTAGTTCCACAACCATCAAAGTGCAAGCTTAAGGAGAAAAGATGTCTGTGTTAAGTAATGTGGTGGGATTACAAATACACTTGATCAACACCACTCTCGGTTCGACATGAGACCATTGCATCTGTGGTAAAATATCTTTAAATACTAAAGGCAGAGAAACTCTTGCCTGATTTCCATCTGTAGGAATGATCAAATGGACTCCGTCACTCAAGGTTGTTACAGAAGGTATACATTTGCTAAAAGCCATTTTTGCAAGTGAGATCAAAAATTGCCAAATCCAATAGGCCTGTATTTTTGTTTATGGGAACAGTTTAGTAATCGTTGAGCTACCTAGTTTGTGTTGCACCCCGCTTTTCTATAAATAAAAGCCAGCAGTAAAGAAACACGTGGGGCTGCAACAATATGGAAGCTGGTTCTAGGACCTATGTGTGCGAATGGTTTGTACTAGCTGAGTTGAGATGTACCTTCAAAGAAGATTGCTATAAAAAGGGTCAGAAGGTGAAGTGTGTGTGCTGTAAGTGATGAGCATTAAAGGTTTGTGTAGCAACATATTGCCTAATAGATACTTTTGTTATATAGCTTGTATTGTATTGCATCTTTACGAAAATCTGCGTGCATGAATGTCTTTAGTATGTGAAAGAAAAAAAAAACTTGTAAATCTATCAACATGTTATTCTGACAGCAAAGTAAAACAAATGAAAGTGTGATTGTAAATTGTGAATAGCTCTGTTTATTTATAACAGTATAAAAAGCATCCACAAAGTAAGCACTTCCCAAACAGAAAAGGCACAAATAGCAGTTAAAATGTTGATCCATCAGCAAAATACATACATCAAAGGGCACACACTGGCTGTAGTGTAACAAAAGGACTACTTGAGCCTCATCACTAAAACCGAAGGGGAACACGAATGTGACAATGTAACTATCAACGAAAGGCCATGGCCTCGCTGGACAACCCATCTAAGCAAGGGAAAACCATGAAGAAAACAGAAATCCAAATAAATGATCAAGGCTGACCCAGAGTCCTTGCTCTCTCTATTGTACATTTGTGAAAGACTGATTGCATGAAGTACACGTGACAGCTAAAGCCGTCTGTAACCGGGCCTGAAAACGGAAGAGCAAGAATACAGAGATAAGAGTCACATGTATTAGAGGCTTATTTCAAGACAGCCTGTCTGGGTCATGTCTAGGCAATGCAGTCGGTGGTCATTCAGAGACTTTGAAATTGTAAATGTGGCATGAAAGTAGGCAATAGAAAATGTTGAACTGGCTTGAAACACGAGCAAACTTTAGACAATATATCCAGTTTTGGCTGCAGAATAATCATATACAAAATGACCTTCATGAATGACTTGGGGTCCAGTAACACACTCGTTCACCCAAGCACTGCGCACAGGAAATACCATCAAACAAAAGTCTAGAATAAAGCCCTGAAAACTCTCAAAGAGTAATTGAGAATCCCAAGAGGGACATGGGAGTGTGTACTAGCAAGCTCTGGAATTCGTAATTCTGAAGCACCTGAGAGACCAGCGGCTATATGTAGGAAGCCAAATTGCGATCGCAAACACTGAAATTCGTAGAATTTGAGCGTTTTTCGATCGCAATCTGGGCAGTGTGCTATGTAGCATACAAAAACCCACTTGCAAAATAAGGGATCCCAAAATTTGTGATTCCCTATTTTGCGAATGCATTTAAGGAATCCCAAATTGTAATTCCTTAAATGCAATGTTGGAAGCACCCAAGTTGTGCGATTTTTGCTTAAGGAATCGCAAATTACCACCAACTTCAGGTTGGTGGTAATTTGTGATTTCTTTGAAAAAATGCACTTTTTTGCATTTTTCAAAGTGCCATGGGGCGCACATAAATGCCCTTAGTGCATGTATGTGCGCGACATGTGCACACAGGCTTATTTCAGGGGTGCAACAGGGTGTCCTATTGACACCCTCGCAACCTTGAAATAGCATTCTCAATTTGCGATTCTCTAATTGGGAATGGCAAATTGAGAATGTCTTCATTCCTATGGGCCTTCTAGCCCATTGGAATGAAGCGGAAGGTATTCCTTATTTACGAATCTCAATTTGCGATTCGCAAATAAGGAATATATAGAATTCGCAAAATATTTTGCAAGTTCTACCTTCATTGCGTTTTGCGATTCTCTAATTGCGATTCCCTAAAAATCACAATTTGAGAATCGCAAAAAACGTTTTACCTACATATGGCCCCAACCAGTGAGATACTGGAAGAGTTAATGGGTGCGTTATGAGGCATGGCAAAGCACTCATTTCTAGATGTGAAAAAAGTAGGAATTAATGCTTCACAGCCATCTTGAAAACACTGAGAACTTATGCATACATTTGAAATCTCCCAGATGAAGCTGGACTTCAAGGCAGAGAGATTATTGTCCGGTTACAAAAGCAAAGTGTTCCATTAATCCCTGCCACCCACCAAGAAGATGAAGATAGAATCATCTAGCATGAAGACAACAACAAAAAAATGTAGGCAAAAGTGTTAAGACAAATGGCGAAGTCCATAAAAATGTAAAATTAGTACTGAACAATGTTATTAAACTGTTTTGACTCTGTAAAAATGGCTGCCAAAATGGCAAACACAAATTGAGTGTAGATTTTTATTATTATTTCCAAACCATCAAGAAATGTTTTAACACTAATATTCTAGTACTATATCCTCGATAGGCGATACAGACAGTCCCTATGCAGTTGTAAAGCATATGTTCACTCAGATGAGTATCTAGGTATTGAAATAATAGATGTATATGGTTTGCCAACCCTACAGTCCTCATTTTAGCGATTGCAGAAGGATGAAAACTTTGGTGGACTCATGTGGTTGATTTGAACTTGTGACCATGAAGTTCAGACAGATCTCTCCACTGGGTGCATTTGTCCATGGGCCCTCTTCCTGTCACCATAAACGGACCAGGAATCCACCTATTTCTCAAGATTTGAAAGGACTGCATTGAGGATGATCTAAACGCGGAGGAAAGAAGAATGCGGGTAAGAGTGCAGGGCCTTACCTTCTAGTCTATCTTCCTTGCCAAAATCCTAACTAAATACTAACTAGTTTGTTTACACAATCATCCACCAAGTCCAACCACAGCTGACCTTAAGCAGGATAAATAATTCATACTCTGGTAGCCTGTGAATTTATTGAGGCAATCAATATTGTAACTTAACATTTCTGAAAAAATGTTACAGCCAAATGCTCGTTTGAGGTCTACCCAGACACAACCAAATCTCTGTTAAAATGACCCATATTGGAACTTTGTGGAGATATTCTGATTACCTGATAATATCCCAATACTAATCGAAATAATGACCAATGTTTACCCATGCCTCATGCCTAATAAATCAACAACAGAGACACAAATGTTTCAAACAGAAGCCTCATATGCTGCATAAATAGGTAAATTCCTACGGGCAAGGGTATTTCTGAAGATCATGACAGATCTTTTACAAAGGCAAATCAAAACCCTGATCACAATGAAATGGGATTGAAATTTAGAGAGAAACTTTGGATCACACATTGTCCTGTAAACATTTTATACTGAGGATCCAGACACTATGAAGAACCTATCTCTCCAATTCTGCACCTTGAACTTATTGACATTAGGATGTAAAGATTGGTAAATATATATATTAAATGGACTCCTAGCAGAAGTTCAAACAATCACCCACATGGCAAGTAGGACTAGCGGAAATTTCCAGAAACTAACAGCGGGTTTACCACTAAGCATTTGTTCTGAAAATGGCAGGATTGCAATATGCAACCGACTCATTTGGGCAATAGTTGAAACGTGAAAAGCCCTAATTGTGGCACATAAAGTTCTCAGAGCAGAGACCAATGAGCACAAAAAAGTGTTTCAGAAAAAAAAGAATTAATAAAAATATAGATAACATGTAATAAGTTGGAGAGACAGATATGCACACTAAATATTAAAGAGAACGTACCCTCATAATCTAATAAATGTAATTAAAGGATGGTTAGGGAAGTAATCTAAACCTGGAAGCCTATTATGACATGGGCTCTATAAGTCCTCAATCATTTGTGTAAGGACAGTGTGTGTTATAGAGAGATAAACGGTTAAGGGGGGGTCCGAGGGGAAAAAAATTATTATAGACCTACTGGTACCTAGTCCCCCAACTAGACACTAAAACACACGGAAGGTACAGAAGGTCTCAGAAATACAGAGGGAGAGAAAAGAAAATAGCAAATCTCTCTATTGGGACCTAATAGTGTCCTCTTTACATGCCCAGAATACACAGTTAATCTGGAAACAACCAAGAAAACAAAAACAAGAGAAGATGCACAAGGAGAGGAAAAAGATACCCATCAGCCCACTCATAAGTGGAATCTCGTCATCTGGGTATATGTTGGTAAATGGTGTCCTCTAGGGTCTGCCTTGGAAACAATCCATAGGACTGCCTAGTGATGGACCCAGAACATTTCACCAACAGATGACAGTATATGAGCGGGAGGGGTTGAGGTTGCAGTGCTCAAAGAAAAAGAAGAAGAAAAGGAAAATAATCCAAGTGATTCTAAAAATACCTACGATGATGTCATGAAATACTTTATTAGGGCTGACCATCAAAGTGGTATGGTTAAAAACAGTGAAAACTGAGCCGAGGGGGAGGCGACGACTGATGGTCACTGCGGCTGGCTACCTGTGCACTTCTTTTTGTTGACATAATTTGTCCATGTCTCTGTTTCTGTCTTTTGTATTGTGTCTATGCAGGAGAAGATACACTCTTTTCAGTTTGGAAAGCAGATGTAGATTCCACTTTCACATCACTTAAGTAAGTGTTGCAGTAGCACCATAGGTCCTGACGAAAGCCCTTGAGGCTGAAACATGTTGACCGAATAACAACATTGGTGGGTAGCAATTCCTTACATGCTATCAGCATACTGTTTTTAACCATACCACTTTGATGGTCAGCCCTAATAAAGTATTTCATGACATCATCGTAGGTATTTTTAGAATCACTTGGATTATTTTCCTTTTCTTCTTCTTTTTCTTTGAGCACTGCAACCTCAACCCCTCCCGCTCATATACTGTCATCTGTTGGTGAAATGTTCTGGGTCCATCACTAGGCAGTCCTATGGATTGTTTCCAAGGCAGACCCTAGAGGACACCATTTACCAACATATACCCAGATGACGAGATTCCACTTATGAGTGGGCTGATGGGTATCTTTTTCCTCTCCTTGTGCATCTTCTCTTGTTTTTGTTTTCTTGGTTGTTTCCAGATTAACTGTGTATTCTGGGCATGTAAAGAGGACACTATTAGGTCCCAATAGAGAGATTTGCTATTTTCTTTTCTCTCCCTCTGTATTTCTGAGACCTTCTGTACCTTCCGTGTGTTTCAGTGTGTGTTATAGACAAACGGATGGGTTCTTGGGGAAGAGATGTCTACATAGAAAATGATAAGAGGTCAACCTCAAACAACAGACTTTGTAGCATGATGGGCTCTCTGTTCCTTGATTTCTGAATACCACATCAAATAATAAGCCGTATATGTCAGAAATTTTGAACCAATCCACTTTACCTTTGTTGCTGCATCTGGAGGCCCATGACCACACACATCCATCCCATAAAGAGACTGAATACTAAAGTGTTGGATGATGGCCTATGGCACCTAAGAAGCCATGGACCATGCCTTGTTTCCGGCCATGAGTACCCAGTGAGAGCTACTTATGCCTGAGTTATCTCCGTGCAGTATCCTGACTCAGTGCCGTTCCCTGCTGGTTTCTCCTCTGGCCCAACCTCTCTCTGGATTAGCACTGTTGCACAAAGTCCCAGGAGATTTGGTAGCCATTTTAGGCCTGGTTTAAATATTTAACAGGGGTCTGGGCCCAGCGTTTCCTCTTTTGAGTCTGCATTGCTGGAAGTTCCTAAAAGGATGGGGGAGGGGGATGAGAGAAAAGAGAAAACAGATTACAAAGGATTGCAGCAATTCTCTTTGCCAGGGAGCTGGCGAGGGAGAGGATGTGGCTTAATGGCTAGCGCAGCCAACTTTGAAGCTAAGGAACCAAATTCAAGTCTGGCAGGAGGAACAAGCATCCTGTGATTCTGGGCAAATCACTTAATCTTCCCGTGCCTAAAAATAAATGTGTTTGTCTGTAATGCAACTGGTGCTCATGTAAAGTTCTCAGATACCTTTGGGTCAAGTTTCGCTATATAAAACAGCAACAACAACAAAAAAACAGCGTCAGGATGAGGGCTGGCTGGTTTGGGTGAATGGCAGGTGTTGAGAACCTCCACACTCCGTGAGAGCGTGTAGCCACAAGTTAGCTTCAAACTATAGAGATTGACAAAGTTAGTGCATACAAAAGCCCCCACATTGTTTAAACATAACAGGCATGAACATATTAACTTTCAGGGCTTGAACATACACCACTGGTTATTTGAGTGAAGTTCATTCTAAGAGCTCAATAAAAATGAGTTCTCAACTCCACATTCACAAGGCACTGAGACGTCCTTTGCAAGATCACAATGTTTCTCCAGCTTTTCAGAACCACAAAGCCAAGTCACTTTCAAAGTACAATAATATTCTGATAGCAGCACAGTGCATGCAAGATGCTATACCTTTGTGTCAAAGGAGCAACTAGTGGCTCGAAATTTGCAAAAACGCTGCTCTGGGAGATACGTTGAAACTGTCTTTCTCTTGTGAATAAGAGTCTACACATGCGCTGCAGTAAGGACTGCGATAGTGCAAAGGAATTTTTTTTTTAACCTGGTGTTTGATGTAGGAGCAGGAGGAAAGCGGCAAGAGCAAAATGGCAACCACAAGACGCGGGGCAGCGTAATACTTTTACTAAATCCATTCTTTGTTTCTGTTTTTTCAGGGCCTGGTGACGAAGCGCATTGCCGATGAACCCCGTGTAATGGGAGAGGTCATGCAGGGGGTTGCTGGAAAGACAAGGGTGCTTGCTGCAAGACTGGGGAGGCGTCACTGGAGGCAGACCAGATAGGAGTTCAGCTGAGCAGGAACTGACGAGGCCAAGCGCACAGGGCTGGTCGGGTTGGTTTAAATAGTACAGTGGGCGTGACTTTGTCTCCTCATAGCTGCCAAGGTTTCGGATTGCAAAGTGTGACATTTTCATAATTTCAGTGTAATTATGAGTGACATTTCAATGACTATGAGTGACACTTTCTCGCACGCAAAATCAAGCAATGAAGACTAGGAAAACATATAAATATCAAGAATTGTACCCATTTGAGAAACAAGGCACTCTAAGAAGATGTTCTGGAAAGTACCAGAAACTGAAGCACCAAGTGCCCTTCTAAGCTGATTGTTAAACAAAACGAGGACTCACTGGGATGTGCACCACTCATTGAGAGTGTGCACCGCGCCACTGCAAACAAAAGAACATTTCTGTAGGTTTCTGCAAAGTCAGTTATTGTAGTAGGGTCAGATTATCTGTTGAGAAACCGGCGCAGTGTGCCTGCCACTTTCTGAACTCAAGCATAGAAAATAACATAATGACTGCTATAGTGGGGGTGGGGAGAGAAGTAGGCGGATGAGGACTGGTTTAAAAATGTGATGTCCTCACTTGAAAGCACCCTTCATCGTTCGCTGCGGCACTGAATGTAGACTCCACTACCCAAAATTTTGAGCGGGTGCTCCGCTTTAATTTCTTCCGCTCGGACAAACCTAAAATAAAAAGCATTACCTTTCTTGATACTCGGCTGCTATAAATCTAATGAGCAAAGGGACATCACTTTTATTAAGAGCACCGATTGTCAGAGGTCATGTTATGTTTAATTTTACTCTTACTTCTTGAGGCAGGCGAGGAGCGGAGAGGGTCCGGTGCAACCCCCCCCCCCCTCCCACCTCCCCCCCCCTGGGCTAGTACACACTGTCACAGCTAAAGGCAGCAGCCCGGCTAGAGTCGGTTAACCCCTAGGCCACTGGACCACAATTATACGACTATGCACAGAGCACCTGGCAGGCCGAAAGTGGCATGCAGCAGGGTCAGGATGGCGAGCAAGTAGGCACGAACACTGGTAGGCCCGGGTGAGCTTCACATTGGCCGAGGCATGCCTGTGGTGATCCGAGCAGCGGGGTTTTCCTCACCTCAGCTGAGCCGGACCTTTTGTAATGATCATCCAATCCTGCTTCCCTGCCATGACTGTGCGGCCGGTCCAGTGAAAGCCGGTGCTTGCGCCCATGATCGAGGAGGCACCAAAAGAATTATTGTGGCGTGGCTGGCAGTGGCAAACGAATAAAACGTAACTACTGCTTGCCGTTCCTGCGCCCCCAGAGACAGTTATGGAACACTGTTAGTTGCAATCACGTGACCTCACCATGTAATGTGAATGCCCTACCCCCAGCCGGCACCCAGCAGCTGTGCTAATAATGAGTGCTGCAGCAAAGAGCCACCAGGTCGGCGCATATTCCTGAGCTGCCATTTAGCAATAGACTCACTTTGCACACTACTGCAATTGACTGAGCCACCCCACTTACAGCCTCCTGCACTGTCCATTCTTCACGGGACCAATGGTGGCACAAATAAAAAATTGTATGTATCAATAAGGACTAGCTAAGGTTAAGAGAAGTAGGAGACTCAGAGCAGTACTTCAAATAAGGAGAAACGTTGTTTTCCTTCTAAAGCCCTCACCCACCGACCTAGTCGGTGGCATGCTTCATCATCGGGCCCACCGCAGTGGCACCGAATCTGCCCCGGGTGTGCTTCAACGCCAGGTGACTGCGGAGCTGGTATGTTGCTGAGTGTGCAGTGATTTGGGTGAGAAGGGTGAAGTTTAAAAGCTATACAGCTGGTCCCAGTACCCGAGGGTAAAATATTTAATGAACTGGGCCTCTGTTAGCGGATAAAAGGCAAGTAGACTTTGATTGGAGTGCTAATTATGACCTCCAGCGTCTAGTGTGGTCTACATGTTTCAGCCAGTGCCTTATAGATTTTATACTGGCTTTCCTCAGGACCGTTTTATTATGTGCAAAACGTGCAGATAGAATAATAAAAAATTAAATTATAGTGGTTGTGTTGTCTTTAGGCTAAGTGAAGCGCACACTAAGGTGCTATAACTGTTAGAGGGGGTTTCCCTCAAGCTTGACTACATATAACACATAGGACAAAGACAAGATGTACATGGTAGAGTCATATTAGAATAATATTTGATATACCACATCTTGTCCCGGCTTATAAGGTGGTGTGCGACCTATAATCGACTACTGTGGGTTCATGCCCTGGGCATGAAGCTGGTGAGGGTTTTTAAGTAAAAACCGATAGAGGTGGTGGTGGGCTAGAGAGCGTATTTACAAGGTGAGGTACAGGTAAGTATAGTGCTAAGTCCTCACTCAGTTTTGTCTTGTAAAAAGCTACATGGGTCGCCTGGCAGAGAAAGAGACCCTGTAGGAATAGTAACTTGGTCACAATATGTCCAACCTGTGGGGAGAAAAAGTAGTGGCTTACCCCATTCGTGGCTGTAGCGGCTCTATTTTACTCACGAGTATTGCAGTCTGGTTCCTCCTTGGACCTATTCGTCCTTCCGCGGCGCCCGTTGTGAGAGAGGAGGGCCGCCCGGTCTCTATTTGTAGTTTAGGTAATTGGTTTCACCTGCATTTGGTGGAAAGAGAGGGAGGGATGCGTGCGCGCTGTTTGCATTGTCATGTTCGGGCTTCAGCGCATGTGCCGGGGACTAGCGTGAGTTCAGCGCATGCGCGGCTAACTTGTGCATGCGTATTGCACGAAATGAAGTAAACTGTGGGCAAGTTATAAGCGGTTCGTGTTTTCAGCTCTTGTTATGCTGAATGTGGAAGTTAAGCATGTTGCTTGCCACGTTCGAGGTTGGTGAAGCTTATGGCTTCGAGTCATTATATTTCATGACTAAGACTTAAAATAAAAATAAAAGTAAATATTACCACGATGGGTGATAGTCCCAGCAGGGGCATGGCCAAACACGTGGGTAAGTGATGGCAGCTTGTGAACGCACTGAAAATGTGCGAGGGGGACATGCAGTTCAGGGCACCCACCAGAGGTACACTAGAGAGGGGGAAATGGAGGGATAGGGGCACTCATGCAGGTATGTGCTGGCACAGGTATTTTAGCGATATGTGGGTTTTTTTCAACAGAGAGACTACACAGTCAGTGAGTTCCATGGTATGGCATCGTTAAGCCCTTGGGTATGCGTAGATAAGCGATATATCCAGCGCTGTTCCTTCTGTAGGAGGAATTTTTCATTGACATTGGTGTCAAATTGTTCTATGACAGTCCAGGAGAAGTCATTGGGAGTGTGGCTATGGGTTAAGAAGTGGTCTGTGAGTTTACTAATGTTTTTACCACACCTTATGGTGCTCCTGTGCTCTGTCATTCTTGTCCGAACTTTCCGGGTGGTCATGCCAATGTATCTTAGACCACATCGGCAGGTTATTAGGTACACCAAGTTAGCAGAGTTGCAGTTCGTGAACTGTTGTTGTGTCCAAGTCTTTCCTGGTTCTAGGTTTAGTGTTTTTGAGGGTGATGTCAGATGGCACACGCTGCAATTGTTGCAGGGTTGGTGGCCGGTGATCTTCGGTAGGCCCCATGCGTTAAGAATGGTGTTGTCAGTTCTGCGTGGGGTTGGTCGGGGCCTGGTGTTTATTAGTTGGTCTTTGAGGTTGGTTGCACTTTTGTAGGCAAAACGTGTTTTTTCCCATTTTCTTGTTCCAGAGTTTATGATTTTCCAATTTCTTTGTATGATATTCGCTACCTGGTTTGACGCCGTATTGTAAGTTGTCACACAGGTGAGGGTAGGTTCTTCCTGCGGTCTTTCAAAGGTTTCCAGGAGTGCCTCTCTGTTTTGGTTCCTTGCTCTTTTACAGGTGTTTTTTATTATTCTCGATGGGTAGCCACGGTCCTTGAGTTTGTGGATCAGTTCGTTCGATTGTAGTTTGTAATCCTGAATAGTGCTGCAGTTACGTCTTATGCGTAAGAATTGCCCGTAAGGCAGGTTTTCCCTCAGGTGTCGAGGGTGAAAACTGTCAAATCTTAGCAGGGAGTTCCTTGCTGTGGGTTTGTAGAAAGTGGTGGTAGTGAGACTTCCGTTGTCTGGTTTGATATTCAGGTCGAGGAAAGCTAGTTCAGTGGAACTGCTTGTGCTTGTAAATCGTAGGTAGGAGTCTTGGTGGTTGATCCAGAGCATGAAGTTGTCCAGCTGTTCTTGATTTCCTTCCCATATGAGGAGAATGTCGTCGATATATCGACGCCACATTTTTATGCTGGTGGAGTATGGGTTGGTGGGTTGTTGTATGTAGGTGTGCTCGAAGTGGGCCACATACAGGCCTGCCACGCTGGGGGCAAAAACGCTGCCCATGGATGTACCATTGGTCTGCAGATAGTAGGTTCCTTCGTATTCGAAGTAGTTCTCCTTGAGTGCCAGGGTAGCGCAGTCCAATATGAAACTGCGGGGGGTGTTATATTCCCAAGGGCTTTCCATGAGGACATCGTGTAGTACCTTCAGTGTCGCGTCCTGTGGTAAGCTGGTGTAAAGGCTCTCTATGTCTAGTCCTACTAGTAATTCAAAGGCTGGGTTGAAATTAATGTCTTTGATTACGCTCAGGAGATGTTTGGTGTCCTTGATGTAGGAAGGTGTTTTTTGGACCAGAGGGTTGAGAAAGAAGTCACAGAAACGTGATAGGGGTTCTAATAGTGACTTCATTCCAGACACGATGGGTCTGCCAGGGGGAGGGGTGATACCCTTGTGTATTTTTGGGACTGTGTAGAAGTACGGGGTCTTCGCATTGTAGAGCATAGATACTCCGCCTCTTGAGCATAGATACTCCGCCTCTTGTTTGGAGATCTTTTCCGTGTCTCTGGCATTTTTAACCAGGAGATTGTTGAGGCAATTGTAGTTCCTTGTGTCACTTAAGAGTCTTTTGCACTCTTGGTCATAATCCGTTTTGTTCATGAGAACTATGCCTCCCCCTTTGTCCGCGGGTTTGATGATGAGGGATGGATCATTTTGTAGACGTTGAATGGTTGTCCTGTCTTTGTTAGATAGGTTGTTGAATGTCTCCTTGTGTTGTAGTTGTTCTACTTCTGTGTATACTGCCTGTTCAAATGTTAGGATTTCAACCGGAACACTTCCCGGTGGAGGTGTGAAAGTGGATTTAAGCCTGAGGCCTGTTTCGTTCGGAATTTCCTCACTGTCATTGTTGATGTTGTCTTTCTTCTCAAAAAAGGCTTTTAATTTCAGTTTCCTGAAGAACTCGGCTAGTTCTACTTGTAATTTGAAAGTGTCCAGTCTGGTGGTGGGGACGAACGAGAGGCCTTTGTTGAGCACTTCTGTTTCCTCAGTGGTTAGTTGTATGTCGGACAAGTTGAATACAAGAGGGCATGGGGGTCTTACTTGCTTGTTCCCGGCTGTTCCCTTGTTTTGTTCCTGGTGTTGGAGCTCACTGGTTCCTCTTCCGGTGCCCATTGTACGTACCCCGGGTTTTGTCTCTTTCCCCGTCCTCTCCTGCCCTGGGATAAAAAAGGATATCGTTGGTTCTGGTTTCCTTGATAAAAGGGCATATTTCCTGGAGGGTACATTTGGGGGTAGCCAAAGTATGGAGGTGGTGGGAGGCCAAAATGGGGTGGTAGTGGACCGAAATTATGGTTTTGGGGGGGACCTTGCCATGGTTGTTGCCAATGTTGTCCTCGTCGTCCTCTGCCTCTGGATTTGTTTGATCCCGAGCTGGAGTTGCTTGAGATAGAGCTATTGTCAGAGCTCTCGGAAGATTTTTTGGGGGGAGTGTAGTCATCGACCGCGTAAGGGTAAGTCTTGGAGTAGCTAAATCTTTTTAGATCTTTCTCAATTTTTTTTATTTTGGTCTGGGATAGGTAATCTTTGTATTCGGCCATTTCGCGATTTTGGTCATCAAGCTTTTTCTTAAACCCCGTCAGGGTGGTCTTAAAGTGTGTCTCTGTTGCTTGGATCTCTATCATGATGGCATCTGATAGGCGCTTCGCTGTTTTTATGATGAGGATTAACCAGTCCCTGGTGCAATGCCAGGCGATCTGGGCCCAATCTTTGCGGAATGCGGCATCGTCCAGGAAAATTCTTGGGGCATTCGTGACCAGGAGACCTGTTGGGGCTGTGTTGGTGCGTAAATATTGTGCCAGTATTACACCGTGCAGAACAGTCCGGATCCTGTTCCTCTTCTTCTCCGTTACTGAGTCCCAGTCTGTTGATTGGGCTACGGTGGCGGAGTTGTTGAAATCTGCCAGGAGGGAGGGGTCAGATAGGATTTCGCTGACATCCTCAGCAGTGAAGGTGAGGCCAATATTTTCGGCCATATTTGGGCGTGGGTAGAGCTCTCGCAGCTGCGCGCTGCCTAGTAATGCTTTACTCAATGAGAGAGAGAGGACTAGATAGGCTATACCGTATCCCCTGGGTTATATGTATGTATCAATAAGGACTAGCTAAGGTTAAGAGAAGTAGGAGACTCAGAGCAGTACGTCAAATAAGGAGAAACGTTGTTTTCCTTCTAAAGCCCTCACCCACCGACCTAGTCGGTGGCATGCTTCATCATCGGGCCCACCGCAGTGGCACCGAATGTGCCCCGGGTGTGCTTCAACACCAGGTGACTGCGGAGCTGGTATGTTGCTGAGTGTGCAGTGAGTTGGGTGAGAAGGGTGAAGTTTAAGAGCTATACAGCTGGTCCCAGTACCCGAGGGTAAAATATTTTAATGAACTGGGCCTCTGTTAGCGGATAAAAGGCAAGTAGACGTTGATTGGAGTGCTAATTATGACCTCCAGCGTCTAGTGTGGTCTACATGTTTCAGCCAGTGCCTTATAGATTTTATACTGGCTTTCCTCAGGACCGTTTTAATATGTGCAAAACGTGCAGATAGAATAATAAAAAATTAAATTATAGTGGTTGTGTTGTCTTTAGGCTAAGTGAAGCGCACACTACGGCGCTATAACTGTTAGAGGGGGATTCCCTCAAGCTTGACTACATATAACACATAGGAAAAAGACAAGACGTACATGGTAGAGTCATATTAGAATGGTATTTGGTATACCACATCTTGTGCCGGCTTATAAGGTGGTGTGCGACCTATAATCGGCTACTGTGGGTTCATGCCCTGGGCATGAAGCTGGTGAGGGTTTTTAAGTAAAAACCCTCACCAGCTTCAGGGCATGAACCCATAGTAGCCGATTTGAGGTCGCAAACCACCTTATAAGCCGGCACAAGATGTGGTATATCAAATACCATTCTAATATGACTCTACCATGTACGTCTTGTCTTTGTCCTATGTGTTATATGTAGTCAAGCTTGAAGGAATCCCCCTCTAACAGTTATAGCGCCTTAGTGTGCGCTTCACTTAGCCTAAAGACAACACAACCACTATAATTTAATTTTTTATTATTCTATCTGCACGTTTTGCACATATTAAAACGGTCCTGAGGAAAGCCAGTATAAAATCTATAAGGCACTGGCTGAAACATGTAGACCACACTAGATGCTGGAGGTCATAATTAGCACTCCAATCAACGTCTACTTGCCTTTTATCCGCTAACAGAGGCCCAGTTCATTAAAATATTTTACCCTCGGGTACTGGGACCAGCTGTATAGTTTTTAAACTTCACCCTTCTCACCCAACTCACTGCACACTCAGCAACATACCATCTCCGCAGTCACCTGGCGTTGAAGCACACCCGGGGCACATTCGGTGCCACTGCGGTGGGCCCGATGATGAAGCATGCCACCGACTAGGTCGGTGGGTGAGGGCTTTAGAAGGAAAACAACGTTTCTCCTTATTTGACGTACTGCTCTGAGTCTCCTACTTCTCTTAACCTTAGCTAGTCCTTATTGATACATACATATAACCCAGGGGATACGGTCTAGCCTATCTAGTCCTCTCTCTCTCATTGATTAAAGCACAAATAAAAAATGAACAAGCAATAGCTTAATTAAAGTAACCACAAATTTGGGCAAAGGCACTCGGTCTTGCTCACTGTAAAACAATATTAGCGAAGACTGGTCTTGGGTGTCGAGGGCCCTAAATCACAATTCCTAATTACAGGTGCTTTGAAAGCAAAAAACCTTACAGCACCCGTTATTGGATCCTCCAGCCAAAAATAAAAACTCGTCGATTAGCTCTCAGAGTGCAAGTATCATGTCGTGGAACGTAGCAGGGATTTTAAAGTTAGTACAATGCCAGGCGACGCTGCCGTTCTTAGAAGGAGTGGACATAATTTGAATTCAAGAAACATGGGCCATTAAACCATTATCAATAAGAGGATTCGCGGAATACTGCAAACCGGCTATCAAGGAGAACATATTTGGTAGACCATCTGGAGGTATTTCTATATACATCAGGCACTCTCGGAAAATACAATTCACAGAAATAAAAACACCGTTGAACATGTTCATGGCAGGCACTTTGAAAGGTTTCTCAACAAACAAGAGCCCACTTACAATACTCTTAATTAATGTTTACTATAATCCCCATGGACCGGGAGCCAAGGGCAAGCTGTCTCAGCTAATAAGCCAAATAGAAAATCTTCTCCTAAAATTTCCACACATGGAATCAATAATACTTGGGGACTTTAATACACATAACATCGGGGTCAATTTAACACAAAGTAGCAAATCTACGGCCACAGAGGCCTTTAATGCCCTAATGTGCTCTTATAAGCTGCAATCAGCTCACTCTCTATTCTTAAGGGATACACCAGGAGCTCTCTGCCCACCAACGTACAATAATCAAACCACCATTGACTATATTTTACTAAGCAGTCACTTACAGAATCTTATGACAGGCTACAAAGTTGACCAACGTAACGAAAGCGACCACGCCGCACTAACAATCACATTAAACTTTGCAGTAGATACCCGCTATAAGCTACAATGCGTTGGGTCATCAAACAGAGCGGAACTCTTTACATTGGTGAGACGGATTAAATGGGGCCCAGTGCCATCTAGCAAGTTTGAGGAATGGAAATAAAAATGGGCCGATTGGCCACAAAGTGAAAACAACAGGGGTGCAATAGAAGAATGGGACCAGTTTGCTTGCAATCTGGTAATACAACTTCAAGGAGGAACAACAAATAAAACTCTCCCACGTCACTTGCACAACCTTGGCCACATCCCTGCAGTCAAAGAGAGTGCGAAACAATGAAGAACTAAATGAAGGGCCTATCAGAAAACGGGCTCAGCAATGGCTAAAGGGCTACTTCAAGAAGCAGCAAAAATCCACTCGAAGAAAGTCTGGGCCGCAAAACGCGACTGCATTGAGGCAAAATGGCTAAAGATATTCCACCTATTGAGACCCGGGAAGTCCCAAGAGTAAAAGACCTTAAATCAAGGCGGCAACCAGAGAGAGAACTCACTTGATGCTGTCACATGGACTACCCAGCTGTCAACATTGTATAAAGAGGAAGGAAGTACAACCCCACCGAACAAAGATTCGGACGAAGCTGGACGACCATCCAACATTACCCTTCCTATAAACACTGTGGATCACCTGGCTCTCCCTGGAAAAAGGTTGTCAATAAAATCTTAAAAAAGATTAGACATAATGGGGCCCCAGGTCTTAATGGTCTGCCTGGTTCCCTTTTTAGGGAAGACACCGACTTTTGGACGGACAAACTGTCCACGCTATTCGCCGAATGCCGCATAACGGGGGATGTCCCTGATTCTTGGAGAGGCTTGTTACTGCACCCAATAAATAAGAAAGGGCCAAAATCTAACCCTCAAAACTATCGTATGATTGCCTTGCTTGACATCGAGGGCAAGGCCTACGCAAGTACCCTTCTGGTGGAACTTTCAAACTGGGTAAGCAACGAGGGCCTTCTCCCCTTTTATCAAACAGGGTTCAGACCTGGAGCATCAACAGTGGATAACATTATAGCGCTTTCATACCTTGTGCAGAAGGCTGTGGCACGAAAATGTCTGCCGCTCTTTGCTTGTTTCATAGATTACACGGCAGCATTTGATGGCGTTGACCGTTCCATCCTTTGGCAGAAATTGGCAAGCTGGAACATTGATCCCCCCCTATTACAAGCTATTTGATCGTTATATTCAAGAACTTGGGTCAGAATCAAACTTTCAAGCACTGCTGCCTCAGAGAAAATCGACACAGACTGCGGCCTGAAACAAGGCTGTGTCTTAGCTCCAATGCTCTTTAATCTATATACTGCTGACATGGCAATATGCCGACGACTTGGTACTCCTTGACCACACTAAAAGTGGCCTACAAAAAACTCTAACGGCCCTGGCAACCTACAACACCAAGAACAAACGGATTGTCAATTCATCCAAATCAAAAATAATAATCTTTGGGCGCCATCCGAAAAAAAAACTGGCAAAATGGAGGATAGGACAGCTGTCTTTGGATTGCACACAACACTACAATGACTTGGGAGTCTGGCTTACTGAAACATGGCGCCCAGGAGTACATCTCGACAAAATACGTACAAAAGGGAAAAGCATCACTTACGCCCTTGGTAAGCTTTACACTACTTTACACAGTCCCACAACAACAGCAATCCAAAGAGTACTGAGGGTAAAGTTAATACCATCACTTAATTATTTACAACACGCCTTCCCAGGAAAACTTCCAAGCGTCCTAGAAAAAATCCATTGTTCGGCATACAAAAAGTTATTCCACCTACCAGCATGTACCAGAAACAATCTAGTGCGGCTAGAATTTGATCTGAATCAACAAAAATTGGAAGAGATGGCCTCCATGAGCAAATACTTTTTTCTCACCATGGCGGCAACAGAGAACACATTGAAGTCCATCATAAAAAAAATCTTTCTGGAACCTGATAACCCCTGGTCAATCAGCCTATCTGCTGCCAAAGAAGCATTGAATCTCGCAGTGGAAAACTGGGATCCCAAGATAACTAAGTACACCGCCATCAAAAGTGCGATAAAAAACAGGTTCGCCTCTGCTCACGTACCACTGACCTGGAATCATTGGAAATAAGAGGCTTTCACGAGTCCCAAAGCCTCCCACACACAGATCATAAATCCAAACTCCATCTTACCCAGGCAGTAGGAAGACAAGCCCTAAATAGGATTGTAGTGTTCAGATTACATCCTCTACCCCTGAATGAACTATACTCTTCAAAGTCGATAAGGATGGGGTCTTCGGAGTGTCGGCTATGTAAATATAAATATGAGAGTTTGGCCCACATCCTATTTTGCTGCCCCGCCTTATGTTTAGAGCGTAGTCTTTACCTCAAGCCCATTTTATTACAACAAGGGATCAGATCCACCAAGGAGGCTGTTTTTCATCTGTACACACTGGAAACAGTGAAACACATGGCTATGTTCAGCAAATTTATACAACAGGCACGCCGGAAATTGATGGACTCCCCCAGCTAAGTAATTGGGCCAGTACCTGCACTGATCTCCCACATCGTCGAGACTTAATAGCGATTGAGAGCAGGCCATATTGCTGAGAGAGCACGAATAGACTAATGCACTTTAGATTTTTACAATGCGAATTTTTTTAATTATTTAATTGCTCTATTTTTATGGTTTTGAGTAACCACAAATACATTTATTCATTCATTCATTCATTCCCTACTGCAATTGCAAAGCCTGCCAGAGAAGCATGCGATCCGCGCTGCCTGCTTAATGTGTTTAGCCAGGGCGTTACTTCCTTGCACCAGCGGTGGTGTCAAGGAGGCGCTACAAATGCGTGACCTTGCATTTTAGTGCGGTAATGTGGACCACCGCACAAAAATGCGTCAGTATCAAGCCTGATGCGTGATATTTGGCAGGGCTGTCTCCTACTGATCTGTGCAATGTGTAGCTGTTTGTTTGGCACACGTATCCACGTGCCTACAAATGGTAAGCATTTGTTCAGTGTTCTTTCTTAGCGCCTGCCACTTGCCAACAGGGAAAGGAAAAATATATGTTTTAAATAAAGAAAATCAAAAGTCAAGTCATGGCCATTACATGATGCTTCTACCATTGCAATCAGGGAATTAAACTACTATCACCAGCACTGGGAATTTACATGTGTGTACAGAAAACACATACAGTGAAACCTGAAACAGCACAATAGTACCATCAATATCGTAAGGAACACTTCATGAACGTAAGCATAAGTGTGCAATAGCACGTGGCAGTAGGGTCATGGCTCCGACTGACTTCCTCTTCTTTCATCTGGAGCATGGAACAAGTTCTAATTGCTTCAGCTTAAATGGTGTCCTTCCGCTGATTGCGCCATGATTGCGGGACTGTGTTTATTTATTGTGTTGTTTCTTACCCTCCTACTCTGTGGCTGTATTGCTTCTTGCGCTACCATCCTGTGCATCTGTGTTGCTTCTTCCCCCTCCCACCCTCTGTTGTACTTGTTGCTACTTTTCCCACCAGTTCCCCCTATCATTCACCGTTCCCATGTTGCTTCTTCCACCTCCCACTCTCCCTTGTCCGTGTTGCTTCTTCCCCCTTGCACCCCACCTTGTCTGTGCTGTTTCTTCCCCATCCCACCCCACCCTCATCTGTCTATCTGTCCTGCTTCTTCTTCTCCCACCATTCACCCTCCCATTGTCCTTGGTGCTTCTTCCCTCCCACTCCCCACCCTCTCACTGTCCGTGTTGCTTCTTCCCTCCCAACACCACCCTCCCAAGGTCCATGTTGCTTATTTCCTCCTACCTTCCTGTGTCCATGTTGCGTGTTCCCTCCCAACTCCGCCATTCTTTTCTCTGTGTTGTTCTTCACCTTCAACAAGAAAAAAAGTGATATGATTTGGTAAGCGCTGACCTAGTCATAGCGTTTTTTCCCCAAATCTCATTGCCCGTCTCTTCACACCCTCCCCCCGTTGTCTGTGTGCCCCTTACCTCCTACCATCCCTGCTGTTGTCTGTGTTGCCACGCCCCATCTGCCCTAAGGGGGAAAAACACACTTTTCTTCTAATATTTTGCTGTGCTGCGCAACAGCCATGCTGCTGTACAACATGACTAAAAGCCATTGGCAAAGTCAATAGATCTTGCATAGGCAAGACCTTTTGGCTGTGCCAATGCTTGTTTTTTCCCAGTAGTTCATTCATGGCGAAATAGCAATGATGACATAGAGAGAGGGTAACAAAGGTTTGCACTTTGGTTCAGTTTTTGCAGTTCCATCAACTTCAACACAACAATCCTTTGATCAACAGGTTTTCCTTTCATTTTATTGTTTTAGTTTTATTTATAAATATTGAATGATATGTTAGGTTTTTGATTGTTTTTAACTGATGTTTAATTTAAATCTTTTAACGTTTTTAGTCATAATATAGATCTATACATCGTAGGCATGAATCCTAAAAGTGATGCCCTTACAATAGTCTGGATCAGTGCGGGGGGGGGGGGCACATGGGTTCTGGTTCTACAGCTAAAACGAGTGGGAATGGTGGCTTAATTGGAACAATACTCTCTGCAGTAAACCAGTTAAAAATGGCCTATGGTAGTCATATGTTATTTGTGATGCATTTTATATGATTCATATTTGCAGTACTTTTTAAAATAGGCCGAATTGCACCTTATCCTTCTGAAATAGTCTTTCAACGAGCTGGAATAGCCTAGATGACAGAAATACGTTATGCCTTGTGTTTACTGCACTCTGGGATTCTGTGCTATGACAGGTGCCATAAATTCAGCATAGCAGAGCCATGCAAGTAAAAGAACATCTCAACTTCTAGACGTAAAAGATCAGAACAGTTTTTTGTGTTAATCTTGGCATTGAAAACTTGATTAAGATCTTTTAATATGACTTCAGGTATGTTATATACGTAAAGTATCTGTATAAATACGTGTCTTCATAGAGATGATGAAAATGTGTACTGGTGAAAAAAGGGTAATTTTATAATTTTCTAGTTTTTATCTTAACAGAGTTATTTTTTTCATAAACACAGTCATAAGGTACTTTATATTACTCAAATAAATACTTAATCCCCAAGTACTATAGGTTTTCTTCCCCTTGTAGTACTTTTTTTGTCGCGCCCCTTTAGGTTTTTTCTTTTTTCCACTTAGAACCCATTTTTTTCATAATGTTGTATTATAAGGTGTACATGGCGCTTTTAAATATTTTTATATAAAAAAATTGTAATTTTATTTGTATGTACTTAGATCACATTGAATCAAAATTCTGCAGGCACATAGCCTAATAACTTTCAGGGCAGTGGGGTGTGTAATGAGTTGGCAGTGCAGTGGTTGATCCGGCGTATGCCGGATATGTCGCCCCCACACGTTTGCGCCGGGAGCGGCGCAGCGCGAAAAATAAAAGGGGGCGTGGCCGCACGAGGCCCGTCCGGACCCAACCAATATACTGAGTGTATGAGTGTCTTACTGCTGCGCGGAGCGAGCAGATGCGCCTGGGCCGCCCAAGGTTCTAGGCCCTTTACACTGGCGACGAGCGCGGGCCGAACCCAAGCTCCCACGAGCCAGCCGCGATCACAACGAAGCGCCCTGCCGCCTGCTCATCATCTGCTCGGCAAGAAGGGGCGGGAGTGCCTTCTGTGCTACCTGGCCCCCGTGGACTGCCAATTCCAGAAGCGGTGCAGGGGCAGAGACACGCGCTGGAGATCGGCTGCAGCCGGTAAGAGCGCAAGCCCCCACCCATTGAAGGAACGGGAGCCTGTTCAGGCCTGAGCAGGAAGCGCTGCACCACCCCAGGGAGCCCGCACGTGAACTAGACTCCAGAAAGGAAAAGAAGAAATAAAAACAAACAAAATCAGCACCACAGGAAAACAGGAAAGACAAATAGACAAGGCACCTCACAGAGGCAGTCTGCACACAAGACCTGACGCCGCGCACAATCCAAGCGACACCCCCTTGGGCAGAGGCAGGAAAAGGAAAATATGCTCCCACTGCGCCACATGTATGTGCATAGCCAAGACCGAGGTGAATCAAAGGAGCAGACGCAACATAACTAAAGAGGTGTGGGATGAGGTGCAACACACACCATCCTCCTGCAACACGAAGGCAGATACTGACAAAGACAATGGGAGACAACCCGGATGGCAAACAGTCGCCCACCAACATCATCACACAACATGCCCCCGCAGGGGTATTACCCTTATTCAGTGAAGCGGCAGACCCCACCACCACGTCCCCACAGTGGAAAACGTGGTTGGGGCAGCTAGAAAAGTATTTTGGGCTACGAGGGAGACAGAAAGAGCGGGGAAAGGCTCACTATTGCTACACTATACAGGAGATGAAGTGTACCTGCTGTTTAAGCACCTCCTAAATACAGGGGCACCATCCGACTATGTGGATGCGGTGACGCCACTGAATGAGCACTTCGAACCGCAATTGAACCTCGATTTTAAGAGGTTCAAACTGCGCCACGCCTGACACAGAGAGGGGGAATCGATTGATGCCTTTTACACGAGGCTGAGGGAGTTGGCGCGTACCTATGCCACAGATGCCGCGCCAAAGATGAGATCCGCACCCAGCTAATCCAAGGGATATGCAGCAAAACACTACGCGGACTGATTTTGAGGCAACCAAACATACCCCTCACTGACATACTAGTTCTGGCCAGGACACATGACCTCTCAGCAACCAGGGCTGATGAGTTGGACTTAGCCTTGACACAGGCGACAGAGAAGAGCGTGATAATCAAAGCGTAAAGGGCGGACGCCGTAAGTTCACCTGACAGAGGGAGCGGGCAGCAAAGCTGTCCACCTCAAGCCCTGAAAGGTGAGTGCGGGTAGTGTGGACGCAAAGAGCACCCTGTTCAAGCATGCCCCGCCCAAAGACGGACAGGCTCGCACTGCTGGATCCCAAACCATTTTGCGTTCGTATGCTGGACGAAGAACCAACGCAAGGATAGCACAGGAGGAAGACAGATGCGAAGAATGGTGTGTCAGCTGTCAAACGCCTTCCTTACACCATCATGCAGTGAGAAGGGGAACGAACACGCCACCTACAGATTGAAAGACACCTCAACTGCAGATGAGGAGGTGGAGACATACCTACTATCCTTCACACAAGAACTCAAGAAATGAAGAAGGCCGCAGCCCACGTGCACCCGTGAAGATAGCTGGGTTAGAAGTAAAGGCAGTCATCAACACCGGCACCTCCGTAAATGTCATGGGGGTCCAGCAATATAACCGACAGCGGCCCAGAACCGAGCTGAAACAGTCCAAAACAAAGATCTTTACTTACGGAAGCAACTCACCCCTGCCACTACAAAGAAAAACGACTGTGCTCATCAGGTCAGAGGAGAACGAAATCCTAACTGACGTCCATGTCATCGACCAAGAGGCAGACACGCTATTCAGCAACAATGCCGCCGAAGACCTGGGCCTAGTGATGTTCGCGCAAAGTGTGCGGGTGAACCAAACCGAAGAACCTCTCTGATGCTAACTTCCTCCTCGATTCTTCCGTGATGTTCTTCTAATTCTATAACCTCCTTGATTCTTCCGCAATCTTCTAATTTTAATTTGCTTGAAAAATTCTAAATCTGCTTCTTCAGGTATTTGATCAGCATTCGGACAGCATCTCTGTCTCTCAGCATTCTGGCTGCGACTGCTCTAACTAATCTAACTAACTACCCCAATTATACTTTCTAATGGCATGTACCACACCTAAATGTTTCAACCTTATAAAACTCCTAATTCTGATTGGACAACCTGAGGGGATCATCATCACACCATCCTAAGTTTTAATACTTTTCTTAAAGATCATTGTTTTAAGTTCCAGACCATTAATTTGTTCTCCCAAGCTTTATTTCTCACCCATATTTGTATACTTTATCTACAACAATGTATACAATTTCACAGTTTTCCATTGAATCTTCAGGATTGTTCAGCTGGTTCCCTGGACATGTGTGGAGAATGTCCTTGAACGAGTCCCAAGACTTGAGCTCATTGCTCCAGAGTTACTCCTCGTGGGTGTCAGACTTTAGCATCTTTCAGAAGCCCAAATACGAACTAATAGAGAGGTCAAAAAGAAAAGGTATTAAATTCAAATAAAATGATTTCATTGTATACCACCTATCTCTACTCTAATCCCATTTACTTATAAAGACTATTTACGCATTAGCACTTAGTATATAACACGGTTTAGTTTCAGCAACGCAGCTGCTTAGCAGGTGAGTTCTCAAGCGGCCATATTAGATGCTATTGCACAGAAGCTGAATTTTCCCTCCAAGCATTAAGACCTCATGCAGCTGACGCATGCGCAGTTCATATTCCCGTGTTAGTAGCCATCTTTCATTACACTCCGGTTACTCGTTAGTAAAACAGATAGACAAGCATCCCCTTTTCTAGAAATATATGGAATGTTGTGCAAATTAGTATTAAAGACATTATTAATACTTCGTTACGGGATTATATGAGAGGATTGCGTCCAAGCAAGTCTGGTTTACATGATTCCTTGCTCCATCACTCCCCCTGGTTTTTGTATGCTTTGCAGAACACGCCATACTCAGTTCCTCTGTGGTACTTCCAATTAATTGACTCCGAAGTTAGGGCCCTGCTCTGGGATCGGGGTGGCCCCCGTATCGCTCATACTAAATTGACAAAGAGCTGGTACAATGGTGTATTGCCCTGCCTGACATCAGGTCTTATCATTGGGCTTCCCAATTAGTTGTTCTAAATCAATGGGTTCATCGACCTGTTTCGGACCCCGCTTATAGAATGGACCGGCATAATATGCTACCTGGCTCCTATCTCAGATCACTTTATGGAGGTACTCGTTATGTACCCAGGTTTTACTCCCACTTCATCTACTGTGGATTTATGGAATAAAGCAATGCAGGCTTTGGGGTGGAGAGAAAAAATAACGCCGGTTACCCACTGCTGGAATCCGGCCGCTTGGGTATGCTCTCCCAGCAGCCAGGATTCGATAAATGGGATTTGATAGGTCTTTCTACGGTTGGGGATTTGTGGGCGAGTGGTAAAGTGATCCTCTTTGCCAATCTGCAGAGAGACTTTCAACTGCACGATTGAGAAACTTTCCGTTATCTGCAGGTCAGACATGCATTGTATAAAGCCATTCCTAAGAACTCAGAGGTACCGGTTTCCTAGCCGCTGGAGGACAGGTTGTTAGACGACTATCTCTTGGAGAAGGCTATCTCTCTGACTTACCAGAAAATCCTCAATAATACTCCAGACGCTCAGGATAAATTGCGGGCTAAGTGGGGTGACGATGTTGGCGATCTGTATGACGACGATTGAAGAGAAGCGCTGGCCTCTCCTCGTGAGGTAGCGATCCGATCGCGATTCAGACTCATACAACTTAAATTGTTGCATCTGACGTACTACACCAGCTCTGTACTGGTCAAGATGGGGGTGCTGGGATCCCCGCATGACCGCATGGTTGTTGCCTAGACGGTACTTATATGCATCAATGGTGGTACTGTCCTGTCCTCTGAAAGTATTGGGAAAAAGTCATTGCTGGTATGACTCGCATGTGTAAGTAAGTCTAAAATAGAAAACTCCCTCCCTCCCCCCCACCCCTCCCCGGATGTATCTCCTTAATATTTGGGATGCCACGGATTTGTCACGGACCAAGCAGTTGTGGGTTACGCTGGGGTGAATGGTGGCAAAGCGCAACATTGCAAGAACATGGAGGGGTGAAGTTCAGCTATGTTACAAAGATTGTGAGTTAGACATGGATTGGTGCATGCAGGCTGAGAGGGTGTTTTATGAAAGTTGGGGTTGCCCACAAAAATGGTCCAGAATATGGGATCCATGGAACAAAAGTAGGGGTAATTAAAAGATTCCCCACGCAGATCATTGTCCTCCATGAAACCCATCTTCTTAAGGAAGAGACCATAGAAATGTTTAAAAACAAAAAATGGGTGGACTCTTTTATGTGTTCGAACCAGACCACTAAAATCAGGGAGGTTCTTATTCTTTTTAACAAACAAGCTAACACCCAGGTCCTACACCATTTGGTTGAACCAGGTGTAGATGGGAAATTTTGAAGGTGCAAAACCAAAGGGGATGATGGACGGAGTATTGAACATTGCAAGCACTCCTCCCCAGTCAACTGATCTGGGTTTAATCCATCATCATTCTTTAGCTCACTCCGCCACCCCAGTTCAGAGATGGCCATATGCAAATCAGTCTGACCATGTGCCTCATGGGATCAGTCCAGGCCGAACTGCCAAGCCATGTCTTCCCTGGACCGGAAACAAGCATCCTGGGACAGGTTACTGGCTAATCAGCCTTCACCAGCCAGGCTAGCTAGGATTAAACCCAGATCAGTTGACTGGGGGTGAGTGCTTGCAATGTTCAACACTCCGTCCATCATCTCTTTTGGTTTTAATTTTGAAGGTGACCATTAGAGGTTTTTTGCTGACCTTGGTCGGCTAATATGGTACATATCAAGATGACCTCTCTTTTCTTAAAACCATCTTCTCGCATCTCCTTGACTACCCAGACCCGGTTATTATGGCGGGGATTTTATTATTGATCTTAACCCCAAACTTGATAAATCAGCCAGTAGCAGAGTCATCGTTCCTTGTAAATCACAGGTGTATTTGCAGACTATGATGTTGCAAACTGGTATTTGCAACATCTGGAGAGAAAGATCGGGTCAGCAGCCAGGTGTATCATACTACAATAGCAAGTATCGACATAAGTCAAGAATTGACTATATTTTGGTTAGTCAATCTCTAAGGCGTAAGGTTAAGGACATCGGTTACCTGACTTCGTACCTCTCGGATCACTCAGGGATATCACTGGATCTTGATCTGGTGCAGACCCAGCATCCCAGAGCTTGGTCTTTTGATCGAACTTTACTTCTCAAGGAAGCAGAGATGTCCTTCCTATCCCAGGAGACCGAATATTTTTTTAATGTAAATTTAGGCTCAGCTACAACCACCGTGGTTTGGGACTCCTTAAAGGCCTTTTAAGGGGTCTAATTAAGAGTCTCTGAGCTTTAGGAACAGAAAATATAGAGGGGATATCACACTTAAGGAGGCAGAAATAAAGGCAGTGGAGATATATCTCAATAGTGGGGTCGGTTTGAAAAGACAGCAAGAGGACCTGGTGAAACTCAGCAAACTAAGGGAGCAGTTGTATAGCATTCTTCAAACAAGGCTTATTCATAGATGGGAAGGCAAAGTCTGACAGGCTTCGCAATCAGATTAAAGAAATTGTTGCAGATGATGGGCTAGCAGTTTTTCTTTGGATTAAGAGGTAAGAGGCGCTTTTTTTGAATTTTTCAAGACCTCTACCAAGAATATCAAGCCGTAGACAAGATCGATGTTAAGGACTGGTTGGGCAGGACCACACTCACCCCCCTGAGTTCTAAAAAGCAGGAAGATATAGAGCAGGACATCGTGCAGGAAGAGGTGAGGAAGGCCATTGCTGCCTGTAAGAGTGGGAAGGCTGCAGGGCCCAATGGGCTCCCAGCAGAGCTCTATAGGTCAGCAGGCTGAAGCTGAACTCAGACAAGACAGAGGTCCTCATCTTCGACCCCACCCCATCAGCCTGGGACGACTCCTGGTGGCCAACATCGCTAGGAGCAGCCCGAGAACCCACCAACCACGCACGCAACCTGGGGATCATCCTCAACTCCGCCCTCTCCATGACCAAGCAAGTCAATGCCATCTCCGCGTCCTGCTTCAACACCCTCCGAATGCTCCGCAGGATCTTCAAATGGATCCCCCCCGACACGAGAAAAACCGTCACCAAGGCCCTCGTCACCAGCAGACTGGACTACGGGAATGCCCTCTTACGCAGGAACAACAACCAAGCTCCTGAGACGGCTGCAACGTATCCAGAACGCCTCGGCACGACTGATCCTCGGCATCCCCTGACGCAGCCACATCACACCCCACCTGAGAGACCTCCACTGGCTCCCCGTCAACAAGAGGATCACCTTCAAACTCCTCATCCACGCACACAAAGCCCTACACAACACCGGACCAACATATATCAACGACTCACTCAGCTTCTACACACCCACCCGCAGCCTCCGCTCTGCCAACCTTACCCTCGGCACAGTCCCTCGCATCCGGAAAACCCCCGCCGGCGGCAGATCCTTCTCCTACTTCGCCGCCAAGACTTGGAACACTCTCCCCACCAAACTACGACAGACCCAGGACCTGCTGGCTTTCAGAAGACTTCTCAAGACCTGGCTCTTCGATCAGTAGCAGCCCCCCTCCAGCGCCTTGAGACCCTCATGGGTATATAGCGCGCTTTACAAGTGCATTGATTGATTGATTGATGATTTGGGTGAAGTGATAATCCCGGCTCTGACACAACTATTTAATGAGATCTTGTTGGACGGCCTGAAGCTGCCAGGGTCCTGGAGTGAAGCTACAATTATTCTGATTTTGAAACCCGGTACAAATCCAGTTAGCTGTGGGTCATATAGGCCATATAGGCCCATCTCGCTGTTGAACGCGAATTATAAAATTCTGGCTGCCAGGCTGGGCCTCGTGGCCGGTGACATCCTTCATGCCGATCAAAAGGGGTTTGTCAAGGGAAGGCACCTTTCGGACCTTACCAACGACTTTGTCGGAGCAATAGATATCACCTCCACCTATTCACTCCCTCTTGCTGCCATGACACCCGGTGCCACAAAGGTTTACGACAGTGTCAGTTGTGTCTATCTGTCATAACCCATGGGGAAATTTAATTTGGGTAGGAAGTTCTGTCGAACCATTAAGCTAATTTACCAAGAGCCGTCAGCCAGACTTTTGGTTAATGGCAACCTGACCAGACCTTTTAAGATTACCAGGGGGACTAGGCAGGGCTGCTCCTCTCCCCTCTCCTCTTCGATCTGTATATCAAGGCTTTTGGGAGGAACTCAGCATTGCGCCATTCAAACACGGTGCTTGGGAGAGGAAGGTGGCCCTGTATGCAGAGGATATTCTGATTCTCTCTGCAGATTTATCAACGGCTTTCCCCGCTGTAATTGGACTGGCACAGGATTTTGGGCAGGTATTGGGGTATGAAGTTAATGCTGGGAAGACTGAGGTCATGACGTGGAATCTCGAGGGGTGCCAGTACCAGGCCAATACTAGCATGCAATATCTGGGGTCAGAATAGTCCAGGATATTGCCAAGATTGCAGAGGTTAATCTAGAGGCAGTGTCAAGGGAATGCCAGAAACAGAATAAATCTTAGGGCCATCTTCCTTTAACCATTCTTGGGAGGGTCAATTTGGTCATGATGGTGGTTCTCCCTAAGATAACCTTTGTAATCTATTCCCCTGCATTTTGACAAACCGGCTATTGACAGACTTCAGCAGGCCATCAACTCTTTTGTTTGGGAATATAGATCTACTAGAATCGCCTGGAAAGAAGCGGAGACGTAGGAGAGAGAAAGGTGGTTTTGCTTTCCCCGATTTGCAATATTAGGCATGGGCTTTCCAGCTCTCGCATTCCAGGATGCTGTTAAAAATTCCAGGATGCACTGGCGCGGGAGCCATGTTCTCAGCTATGCTAAAAGGTGCCAGCCTACCTAAGGAGGGTTTCCTGTTTAAATTTGGGGAACCAAATTTTGTAATAAGGTTAAGCTTAAAGTTCTCCAGGCAATGGCTAGAACGTGGGCCAATCTTAAGCGCTTTGCTGGGCTTAACTATTTTTGTAATCTAGCCCCTCTTTGGGATTCACCAGGCACACCGGAGTGCTTAAGGGATAGGTTTGATGGTTTGGGGGACTTGGTCTATGAGGGTACACTCATTTCATGGGTACAACTTAGGGAAAGGGTCGGAGTCGGTCTCTCAAGGTTTAAGAATCTTCAGCTCCGGAGCTAGACTCAAACCCAGCAAACTTTGAAAATTTCCATAGGTAGTGGCAACACCTTGGAACACCAGTTAGTGGCTAGGCCAGTTGGGAGGAGGGAGGTCTCCTTTTTGTATTGGACCATTGAGGAGGCTGTAGATGGAGAATATAAAACGGCCGAAGAACTGTGGGGCAAAGCTTTACCAAATGAACAGTGGGACTATCTGTGGCAAACTTCTTTTAAGATCCTTTTTGACATCATAAAATCAGCTTGGCTGAAGAGAAACTACTTGTTCACTGCACACATGTCCTATTTATCTACATTGAGGCTGACCAAAATGCAGAGGGGGTCTCCAGTTATCTGTAGAAAATGTGGCTTGGCTGGAGCTTCAGGTATACACATGTTTAAGATCTGTTCAGCTATAGCAGTTTTTTGGGAAGGAGTTGGAAAGTTTCTAGTGGATATTTTAGGCCTCCCAATCCAAATAAACTTGGCTTTGATAATTTTTGGTTTTTTTAACCAAGTTACAGGATTAGGTAGATTCTTTCTATGTTAAGCTATATTGTTAGCGGGGAGGCAAATATGTAAGCAATGGATAGAACCCACACCCCCCTCGCACTCCGACTGGCTGGCTTCGCTATTTGACATATCGAAGATGGACTTGTCTAGAGCTTTTGGCAGAACAAAGACAGCATTTTGGAACTTTTTGCTAAAATGGGCTGGGGCCTACCCCCACATGCATCAATCTAGGATTTTGCATTTCTTAAATAGCGAAAATTAAGGAATCGCTATTTAGGAAATGCAAAATCCTATGCATCAAGAAATCCTAAAAGTTTTTAGGATTTCTTAATTTTCGGAAATTGCGATTCCTTAATTGCGAATTGCAATTAAGGAATGGCATTACATTGATTCCTATGGGCCTAGAGGCCCATAGGAATCAATGCCGTTTTGCATTTATTTTTTTTGCACTCGCAATTTGTTGATGCATTGCAAGGGTGCAGAGGGGGGTCCAGAGGACCCCCCCTGCACCCCTGAAATGTATTTTCAAGTGCATGTTTCACACACACATGTCCTAAGGACATGTGTGTCTGTAACATGCATGTTTAAAAAATGCATTTTTTTGCTTTTTTTTAAATTTTCGCAAATTAACACGAGGGTCAAACTCGTGTTAATTTGCACCTCCTATTTTAGAATTCGCATTTTTAAAAAAAATCATGCATTGCATTTAAGGAATCGCACACATGCGATTCCTTAAATGCAAACGCATTTTTTAGAAGTGCAAAAAATTCCTAAAAGTTTCATGCATAGCAAAAAGTGATTTTGGAATCGCAAACGGCCGAATTTTCCGATTCGCACCGTTTGCGATTCCAAAAACCTTTGATGCATGTGGGGGCTAATCCCTAGGGAGATATAGAATCACCTAAACATCCATTTAACAACTAGTGGGTCCGGTGATTATGTCTCTATGGTACCCTTCGGACTACGTTGGTCATTCCCAGTTATGCCGTCGACCAACGATGATAGTCACCGGGCTCATTTGGGCCCTGTAGAAGAGTGACCTCTCCACCTTTTCTGGAGCTAGTGACATTCGAGCCTGTCATAGTTCCTGTAGGCAGGCGTTCCCGGTGGCTCCAACTCAAAGCCTTCTTCTCCCAGATTACATGGTATTGGTAAGGACGGCTTGTTTGTGGGGTCAGAGACGAATGAGGATAAAAAAGAAAAATCCTGTAATTAAAAAACATGTTGGGCTACAACTATATGGAAGATGGTTGTAGAA
Source organism: Lissotriton helveticus (assembly GCF_964261635.1). Lineage (NCBI taxonomy): Eukaryota > Metazoa > Chordata > Amphibia > Caudata > Salamandridae > Lissotriton > Lissotriton helveticus. Next base: position 1,709,245,734 of record NC_136067.1, read on the forward strand.
CCTCTCTCCTGAATGGACTGTATTAGCTGACTTCAACTTTACCTTCCAAGAAGATTGCTATGAAAAGAGGTCAGAAGGTGACGTTTGTGCTGTAAGTAAAGAACATTAAAGGTTTGCAAAGCAAAATATTGCTTAGTATAAACCATTCACAGAAGGCTAGTATTTTTGGTGCATCTTTAGGAAAACCTGCGTACATGAATGTCTTTAGTTTGTTAATGAAAAAAACCTGTAAATCTATCAACATGTTATTATAACAGCAAAGTAAAACATATGACGAGAGCATATCAGACCGGAAAGGGGGATTTTGACAACCAGCTGCCATTGCTCCAGGGAAGGGGCGTGAGAGCCCTGCGAGACCTGCAGATCTATAAAGCGCTGAGAGCATTCCCACTGCGTGGGTCGAGAGCATACCACACCTGACCGGGGACTGCAACAACCAGCCGCCATTGCGCCAGAGAAGGCGCCTGGGAGCCTTGTGACCCCTGCAGAGCTATAAAGTGCTGAAAGCAAAGTCCAGGCCAAGGGCGGGCCAATCCTGAGCCTGTCAACGACAGGAACGGGTCGAGTAGAGCCATGCCCCTCGGCTCTCCTTTCCTAATAAATCTGCAGAAAAAAGTACATTCTGCTGCAAACAGTGAGTACTGTAAGCAGAGTATATCACCATCACAACCATTATGGGCAAAAGCAAGACTGTGGACAATGCTGTTTGTGCTGGGTCAGAGGTAAAAGCTGCAAAAAGACATGCAGTCGAAAATGGCATCTTAGATGATATTGATAACTTTATTAAGGAGGAAGAGGACTTATTGAATTTTGGGATAAAAACGACTGAGGCACTAAGCACTAAGCCAAAAATGACCAAATGTATTTTTTAGAGGAACGCTCAGCAAGAGCACTCCTAGCCTGAAAATTCATCAACTAGTTGCCCCTTTGGATTACAAAGACACCGCTAAAGCAAAGCCTCATTCGTTAACTACTGCTTTCATTGATTTACCAACTGCTACCATCAATCATTATTCTTTCGGCAGTTTCGTGGAGTGCCTACCCATCTAACATGCCTAGTATAATCTGCTCAAATAGATATACCCCACTTGCCAGCCTGCCAAGAGAAACACCTGAGCCAGCTGACCCTGAAGCAGTACTGGCTACTACAAGCCCGGAGGATATGGGTTCATCCACTGCCAATCTGAAGAGCTAACTTGACACTGTGAAAATAACAGTGCAGTATTTGAAGCATAGGGTTTGAAGCTTTCCAGGATTAATGGCAATTTTTCTAAAGAACTGGTGGCTCACTGTTTGGGTGTCAAGAGCGAGGAACCAGCTGTTGCCCAGGTCATTTGAAATCTGAGGGGAAAAGATTCTGGTAGTATTACTGCTCATTGTACTATGCCTACTGTTGTCCCCATCCCGATATCAGTAACAATTGTCGTCAATGACTGCAACGTATACAACGCATATAAGACCTATAAGTTCATTGACCAACTCCGGAGCACATTCTTTATTTTCTACTCCATCTAAACCCCCATTTCTATAGCAAACTGAAAACTGGTGTATGTAACATCTACAGGGACCCAAATCCAATAATTGGATTAATTGACCTTTGGCTCCCATGAGGAACACTGTGCCTTACCCGCAGGTGATAAAGGAACCCTTGATCTGTATGACCAATGTTCCCAGGCTACAGGTGGAGCAAAGGGAGTGAACTGAGTCATTGATCAATAGCGCGGCGCACTGGATTCCTCACCAGTGGTGGCTGACATGGATCAGGGGTGGTGGGGGTATGTAGAAAAATAAAAATAAACTTACCTGTCACCACGTCTCTCTGCGGCCGGACATAAGCAGGAAGCAGTAAAGCATACAGACTCCCCTAAGCCAATCACGACAATGCTGTTAGCAGCATCGTGATTGGTCTGAGCACCGTGGTTCGGTGGTCAGACAGGCAATGGGAGCCTTGCATGTTCTCTAGAGCCTGGTACAAAACATGCTAAGTGTGCGAGATGTTTGGCTGGCCCAAGACGGCCGGCCAAACCATCATGCGCACTTACAGTGTGCACACCACTCCTCCCCTGGCTCTGGGAGCAGAGCAGCCGAGGCCCGCCCGTCAACCTGCCTCAGCAGGGAAAACAAAATGATAATAACATCGAGTTATTGTCATTTTATTTTCCTTTTCTTACTCTGTTGAAAAGCAGTGGGGCGAACCTCCTCCACCTAAGGGGAGGTGTTGCCATTGTCCATCCCCAGCGGCAGTACTTTTCACTGACACATCTGACATTGTTTTCTTACAGCCCTTACCCAACAAAGCTTATGTCTATGACACTATCAAGCTGACCTTGAGAAACCATATGATTACTGACCTATTAACACTAGATGATCAAACATTTAATCCTTCTGGTTCCAATATCCAATTTAGGGGTAAACTAGATTTATATATTAGTCGTGCAACTGGTTTTCAACTGATTCAGAACCATGAGCCATAAGCCGTCACAAGCTCACATAAGGATATGGACAGAATTAATGTAACAGAACAACTAAGGTTACATAATGCAAAGGGTCCTGTTGCTTCTCCTTGATTGACTGCATAGTGTGGCATCAGCTTAGGGTGACTAACCGTCTGTAAATTTCACGGACAGTCCGTAATTTCGGCCGTCTGTCCGTTGTCCGTGAAGGATTCTTTAACGGACGCCATTTGTCCGTCATTTTAACAGGGCACCGGTTGCCCCACCCTAAAGCCGGCACAGCTTGCACCCACCTCCCTTCTTGACTCCGATGCTGCACCAAAGCTCCTCAGATACTCAGCAGCATTGGAGAGGCACAGCGGGATGGCAACCCTCACACCTCCAGCCCTTGATGACCTGTTAAGAGGTGCTTCGAAGGTGACTGAGAGGGAGGGGCTGCAGGTTCGAGGAGCAGCGACATCTATTCACATGCAAACAGCCCTGAATGCATCATGTCTCTGCTATTTAGAGGAGGGCTCAAACATTCCATTTCTACCCAGGGCCCCAAACATCCTAGACTCGGCCAGATTACACCCCTGATTACACCGAGGCAGCATGTGCTTCTCTTCACCGAGCTTAATTACTGTCACTAAATTGTAAGCAAACCTCGGTTCTTCAAACATGCAGTCTATAATGTAATACAATAAAGAAATGGCACAATCGCACCCACACTGATTAACAAAGTATGGAGGACAATCAGTTCAATCAGTTCTCTTAGAGTATCTCCTGTAAGTACTGTACATCACAGTGGGGGATGGCATTTTGGACAGTGAGCCTGTCTTCTCGTTGTCTTGTGCAGGAGGGGGCGAGGAGCCCAAGATGATACTAGAATACTGCATGTTCACCCCTGTGCCCACCCTGATGGATCCTGTTCCCTCTCCTGTGATGGCTCCTGCCCTCCCCTCAGTGATGGCTCCAGTCCACCCCCGCCTGTGATGGCTCCTGTCCCCCCATGTTGTTGCTCCAGTCCACCCCCGCCTGTGATGGCTCTTGTCCCCCCCCTGTGGTGGATCCTGTCTCCGCCCTGGGTGGCTTCTGTCCCAGTCCTGGAACGGCCCCTGCAGCAAGGGTGAAGTTCTTGATGGGCCTCTTCTCAAAAGGGCTCAGCTCAAAATTAATATGGAAAGGTGGGTGAGCAAGTAAGTGAAGGGATGGGTGAATGGCTGGATGAATTAGTGAAAGGGTGAATGGATGAATGAAAGATTGAATAAATGGATAATGAGAGAGGACGGATGGATTGATGAGTGAGGGGAAGGATGGAGAGAAAATGTAAATAGCTGGATGTATGGGTGGAAGGGTAGCTGGATGATGGATGAGGGGAAAGATGGATGAGGGGAAGGATGATGGATGAGGAAAAGGATGGATGGATGGAGGGGAAGGATGGATGGATGAGGGGAAGGATAAATGGATGGGATGGATGGATGGGTGAGGGGAAGGATGGATGATGGATGAAAGGAGGGATGGATGAGGAGAAGGATGGATGGATGAGGGGAATGAAGGATGGATGGATGAGGGGAATGAAGGATGGATGGATGAGGGGAATGAAGGATGGATGGATGAGGGGATGGATGGATGGATGGATGAGGGGATGGATGGAGGGGAAGAATGAATGGATGGGTGGGTGAAAGGATGGATGGATGGATGATGAGGGGAAGGATGATGATGAGTGGAAGGATGGATGGATGAGAGGATGGATGGATGGAAGAGGGGATGGATGGATGGAAGAGGGGATGGATGGATGGATGAGGGGATGGATGGATGGGAAGGATGGATGGGTGGGTGAAATGATGGATGGATGGATGATGAGGGGAAGGATGGATGATGAGGGGAAGGATGGATGGATGGATGATGAGGGGAAGGATGGATGGATGGATGATGAGGGGAAGGATGGATGGATGGATGGATGATGAGGGGGTGGGTGAAAGGATGGATGATGAGGGGAAGGGTGGATGGATGATGAGGTGGTGGGTGAAAGGATGGATGGATGGATGATGAGGGAATGGATGGATGATGAGGGGGTGGGTGAAAGGATGGATGGATGATGAGGGGAAGGATGGATGGATGATGAGGGGAAGGATGGATGGATGATGAGTGGGTGGGTAGAAGGATGGATGGATGATGAGGGAAAAGGATGGATGGATGGATGATGAGGGGATGGATGGATGATGAGGGGAAGGACGGATGGATGGATGGATGATGGGTGGCTGAAAGGATGGATGGATTGAGAGTGGGTGGGTGAAAGGATGGATGGATGGATGATGAGTGGGTGGGTGAAAGGATGGATGGATGATGAGTGGGATGGAGGGGAAGGATGGATGGATGAGGGGAAGGATAAATGGATGGGATGGATGGATGGGTGAGGGGAAGGATGGATGATGGATGAAAGGAATGATGGATGAGGAGAAGGATGGATGGATGAGGGGAAGGATGGATGGATGAGGGGAAGGATGGATGATGAGGGGAATGAAGGATGGATGGATGAGGGGAAGGATGGATGGATGAGGGGATGGATGGATGGATGGATGAATGATGAGGGGAAGGATGGATGATGAGTGGAAGGATGGATGGATGAGAGGATGGATGGATGGATGAGTAGATGGATGGAAGAGGGGATGGATGAGGGGATGGATGGATGGATGAGGGGATGGATGGAGGGGAAGGATGGATGGGTGGGTGAAATGATGGATGGATGGATGATGAGGGGAAGGATGGATGGATGGATGATGAGGGGAAGGATGGATGGATGTATGGATGATGAGGGGGTGGGTGAAAGGATGGATGATGAGGGGAAGGGTGGATGGATGATGAGGGGGTGGGTGAAAGGAAGGATGGATGATGAGGAAATGGATGGATGATGATGGGGTGGGTGAAAGGATGGATGGATGATGAGGGGAAGGATGGATGGATGATCAGTGGGTGGGTAGAAGGATGGATGGATGATGAGGGAAAAGGATGGATGGATGATGAGGGGAAGGATGGATGGATGATGAGGGGAAGGATGGATGGATGGATGAATGATGGGTGGGTGAAAGGATGGATGGATTGAGAGTGGGTGGGTGAAAGGATGGATGGATGGACGATGAGTGGGTGGGTGAAAGGATGGATGGATGATGAGTGGGTGGGTGAAAGGATGGATGGATGGATGAGTGGGTGGGTGGATGGTGGGTGGGTGAAAGGATGGATCAGCGGATTGGATGGTGGGTGGGTGAAAGGATGGATGAGTGGGTGGCTGGATGGTGGGTGGGTAGATGGTTGGGTGGATGATGGGTGGGTAGGTGGATGAGTGAAATGATGGATGGATTGATAAGTGCAAGGGTGAATGACTGGACATGAGTGAAAGGGTGGATGTAAGGATGGATGAGTGAGTGAAAGGGAGGGTAGATGGACAAAAGGATGAATAGATGTGTGAAGGAGTGAAATGATAGATGGATGAATGATAGGGTCAATGGATGGATTCATGAGTGGATGAGTAGATGGATGGATGGGTGGGTGGATGGATGGATGGATGGAAGGAAGGATGGCTAAGTGAAAGGGTCAATGGAGAGAGAAAGGGAGGATGGATGGATGACTAAAAGAGTGGATGGGTGGAAGGATTAGTAAGTGAAAGGATGGCTGGATTGGTGAAAGGGTAAATGGCTGAATGGATGAATGAATGGATGGATGGGATGAAGAGTGGATGGATAAGTGTACAGATGGATAGGGTGAAAGGGTGGATGGATGGATGGATAATGGAGGATGAGTGAAAGGATGGATGAGGGGATGGATGAAAGGATGGAGGAGTGAAATGATATATGGAAGGATACATGATGGATAGGTTTGCAAATGGGTGAATATGTTTGGAAATGGCTGGGCTTACTTATATACTATTGCGTGACCTCTGATGTGTCTGTATAACGTACCTATTGTCCTGAAGTTTTGTCCTGAATTTTGACCTCCTGTCCTGAATTTGTGTCCTGAATTTTGACCCTTTGTCCTGAATTTTTACACTCACCGTCCTGAATTTGCACCAATGCCAGTTGGTCACCCTACTTCAGCTAACACATGTAAGGGCATTCCTTGTTTCCTTAGACTCTGAGTGTGCATTGTGCTTTATATTAGATCCGCATGACTCACTTTCATGGTCTTGTGCAACATATGATATGATTGGGGGGATTGGCTACGGCGCGAGGCGGAATGGCTGCCTTTTGAGGGAGCTCCGCACTCCAGGCATACCTATCCGGCGATTACCTGTGCTGCTAAAAAACTGCATGTGGCAGTGACAACATCCATTTGGCGAGATCGGAGAAGTTACTGAGCTCGTTGGTGCGGAGGAACTCACCAAAATCGGCGATTATATCGCTCACTCAGCTGCAGAGAAAATAGCGTCTGCCCGTGACTTCGCTCTGAGGGAACTGGGAGAGCGGTGACGCCCACGCATTAGTGGTGCTGGATATTGTGAGGTTGCATACTCCCACCTGCCCGAAACAACGTTTTGCAGGCTGCGAACGATTGCGGAATCGGAGCTGCTGCTAATGTGGCTGATGCTGCGGCAGAGACCGCGCGAGCCCCGAGGACCTGTGACGGCCGCGGCGCGAGGTGAGGAGCCCTGCTGAAAGGTGCCTGCAGATCAGAATTGTGACGGAGCTCGGTGTGCCCGGAGAGCCCGTGAAGGTGCAGTAAATGGAACAGGAGTCGCAGGCTGGGTCGGGTGCGGGTCGGACCGCGTGGTCTTGATTAGATGTACCCATATTTGCACAAGGCGGTGTCTGAAAGGGCCAGGATGGGCTGACTGCACTGGGCGCAGGGTGGCGGTACCACCATTGCTTACTTGGAGGGAGTGGTGCGGACTCGACGTCCCGTGGCTTGGGGGTGCTGGTTTGATTGCCCTGTAGCAGGACCAAACCTGCTTCTGCGGGCTGGGGTGTGCGGGGTTCTGCCGGTGCTTTCAGGCTGCGCGTTGGGAGGATCATGCTTGAACCCTGAGCACGTGTGGGATCACTGGTATGGCCTAGGAACATTCTAGGTGATGCGGGCTGAGATACTGGTGGCGGAACCCGTGTTTGGCAGAGCAGCTGTACTTCTACCAGGAACCAGCGGAGAGAGGAAGTGGCTGTTACTGGATCTTACTGTGGCACTGCCTGATACATACTAATAACACCTTTGGTTCAATCGGAGTGGGGGCGATAGCGGAGGACAGAGTAGCCGTGGCTCAAGAAATTGTGACTGTTGTGACTGCTGGAGTCGACTGTAGGGTATGTATACGTCAGACCTCCTGAGATTTGATGTGGTGTGTATCTCTACAGGGCGGCATATATACCTGCCTGGTGTGGTGTTTTGCAAAGTTGTGGCACCGCTGGAGAGCTGGTCTGTTGATATATCGGAATGGAGAACTGGGAATCTAGCCACGAGGGGACAGGCGGAGAAGACAGTGAATTAGGTCCTGCTCAGATATGGCCACCATCATGGGTAAATCTGACCCCAAACAACCGAAAATCCAGTTTGAAAATAAACGCAACACGCGTGCTACCGAAGCCATGGGGGACCAACCTGAGATGCAGGGTGCCTCAGGGACGGTGGAAGACTCGGAGGATGACACCAGGACAATCCTGCTAGAACTACGGTCTGTGATGAAATCCATAGACAGTAAAATAGACGCGCTGGCGACTGGCCTCGATGTGGTGAAGAAGAAGGTGGACAAGCATGAGCACAGGTTAGATAAAACAAACTATCAGACACCCAGGACTCACAGGGGGAATCTCGGACTCAAATCCTACAGATTGAGAAGGTGTTGGAGGTCATTAAGGTAAAAAATGAGTATTTAGAAGCGAGTTCTAGGTGCAACAACCTCCGCATAATTGGCCTGCCAGAATCCACTGCCATAACCAAAATGGATCCGTTCATTGATGGCCTGCTGCGCAAACTGTTTGGCTCAGTGTTATCCCCAGTCATGATCATTGAGAGGGCGCACTGTTCACTGGGCAACAGACCTAAACCGGCGGCGCCGCCCGCCCGATAATTGCGCGCCTCCTGAACTATGCTGATAGAGACGCCATCTTGAGAGAGGCTAGAGCTAAGGCTCTCATTAACTATAAGGGAGACAATTTGTCCTTGTTCCCAGATTAAACTGGCGGTGCAGGCAGCGCCGGTGAAGAAACTGCTACAGACTGCCTCGGTGCCATATGCAATGCTGTACCCTGCCAAATTGAAAATCTCTCATGAGGGTCAGGTGCATTTTTTCACAGACTCGAAATCAGCCCTGAAATTTTCTTAACATATCCGCAAGTCCAGGCCCCGACAGAACGGAACGGGCAGTTTATCAGCCTCGCCAAACCTAGAGGACACAGATTAGTGTTGGTGACACTGTTTTTCTTTGGGCGTGAAAAGGGTGGATATAGCACAACTATGGGCATTTACTGTTCTGATATTGTGCTTTTGAACAAGGGTAGATAGGGGATAACTCCCTAATAATTGTGTCACATGGTTTGCATGTAGTTACATTTACTTATACTGGGTCAGCGTATTAGATGCTGACTATATTATTGATTGGTGGTGCACAGGCGCGCCACACAGTTAAAGTCTGGCAAACTCACCATAGAGTGAGTGTTCACCGCCGTCCGTCCCACCCGCTCCCCCCTCCCCCCCCAGCGGGTGTTCCCCATTTGTTGAGTAGTATGGAAGATGGGGTAAATGTGTGGGAAGGGGAATGGAGAGCTTGTCTCGACCTAATTGGGAGGTTGGAGTGGGTGGGGGGAGGTGGGCGAGAAGACAGGTGTATGTATTGTATTTTCTTTTTGTGATTGTTGCACTCTTGTCGTGTGGAGTGAGGACTGATAGTCATGGTGAGAGGATAGTGTGGGGCAGGAGTGCTGCCCTTCTGCCCCTAATTGCGTTAACTCTCGAATTGTCAAGGGACATTCAGTTCAGTTAAGGGTGAGAGATACCGGTTATTGACCTGGAATGTGAGAGGCCTCAATTCTCCTAAGAAGGTACGCCAGGTGTTGGCTTATCTGATTTGCCATGATATACATATAGCTCTGTTGCAGGAAACACATTTGACTAAAAACACCGAGCAAGGTATTGCAGAGAGATGGGTGGGATCTAAGCTGGCGTCAACGTTTTCATCCTATGGCAGAGGTACAATGATTCTGATTAAACGGGGTGTTACATTTACGCCTGCCCGCACATATGTAGACGAGGAAGGACGATGCACATTAGTACAAGGGAAACTGGGAGGCTCGTTGGTAACCATAGTAAGTATGTATAGGCCTATTGCAGATGACCCTGGGTTTTTTCTACGGCTGTATGCCAAGCTACGGAGCTGGCTAGAAGCAGATATTCCATGGGGAGGGGATTTAAATACATACTTGAATCCTGAACTTGATAAGTCCAAACCACTGTCCCTCCGCACCCCCAAAGTAGCCCAGTGTGTGCGGTGCGCTATGGTAGAATTCGGATTGAGTGATGTATGGAGGTTGCGAAATGCCCCAGTGATGGAGGGAACTCATCCGACACCGCAGCACAATGGCTAGTCGCGACTAGACTATTGGTTATTGGGAGGGAATGAGGTTGAGTGGTTACCGGAGGTCGTAAATTTGCCGCGTACACTATCAGATCACAATCCGGTACAGCTAGACTTAAAGGTCCCAACGGCCGTGCATCGCTCATTCACGTGGTGGCTGCGTTCGGAGGCATTACTGGATCCAGTTTACGAAGCTACACTGCGAGAAGCCATAGAACAATACTTTTTACTGAATAAGGGTTCAGTGGATGACGCCTCCACTTTGTGGGAGGCTTTTAAGGCAACTATCAGGCGGGTGTGGATTTGCGTGGCGGCAGGCATTTTGAAAGATATTAGAACGCAGCTACTTAAAACTGAGGCCATGCTACAGGTACTGAAACGTAGCTATAAAGTGGCTCCATCCGCTGACACACTGGCCCGCATACATGAGCTGGTTCTGGAATATGATACTTTGGCTAAAACTGAAATACGGTACCTTTCTCGTAGGCACACGGCGCGCGGGTACGGAGAGGGAGGGAGACCGGGAGGTACACTAGCAGTTAAGATAAGGGACAGAATGGAGCAACCTCAAATAGATAGGATCACAGACTCACAGGGATGGGAGCACTATCATCCACCTGCCATTACTGGGCAATTCCATAACTTTTATGCGGACCTCTACATGTCCTGATAGGTTTCAGTTTTCGATGCCCCGCCCACTGTATATATTACGCTTATGAGTTAGCATGATGTGTCTAACCAACATGCAGTTACAGCCTATTATTCATGTGCTGCAACCCACTGAGCTATTTTTGTAATGTGCAAGCTTCAGTTGGATAGAATTGTTTCTGTAATGTGTAAGCTTTTGTCTTAATATTGCCTTCTAAGTTAGAAAACCTGATGTGGTGCATTACTTTCCCTTGGTTAGGTTCCCATTATTGATATTTCTGTATACTTTCCTATAAGAGAGAGAAGCTTGTCTATGGCAGACAGACTTCTGATGCTGACATTTGCTCTGCAGTTCCAATGTCTCATGGTACAGTTTTCCCCCCTCCCTTATGAGCAGAAAATCCCTATTTCAGCATTTCTTGCCTTGAGTTAGTTTTGCAGAAAATGTTTCCATGTCCTGGAGAAGCAGAGCTTCGGCTCTGTGACCTTGAGGGGAGATAACAGGGTTGCCTTCGCAGGCGCAGATGCCTCATGTATGAGTTCATTGTTCACCATTTCGCTAGTTCTGTAATTTTCCAGGCTGGGCGTGTCTTTACCCTGCCATGTTATGTTATAATGTATTATCATGATAGGATGAGTCAGTCCTCTCGATGCACTCCTTTGGGTGTAGACCTGACAGGGCCCATCTGCAGATGAATATTATGTCCTAATAAATATATTTCTAATTCTTCTCCACTGCCTGGCTGGCTTATTATATGAGAATGATAGATGAGTGAGGTAAGTCGCTCAGGTGGATTTGAGCCACGCTTATCAGATGGCGCCCGAACAGGGACTCCGTGATAAGGATCTTTCTCACCCGTAAGTGGGTAGCAGAAGGCCGGGGACCCTCTGGTCGGCACGGTGGGTCTGGGTACCCACTTTGATGCTGAGCTTGGTTCTCGCAGCGCTGCCCCACCCTGCTGATCGGGAGAGGTCCCGGTTCATGATCCTGCACCGGAGTCCAGAAGGCGGAACTTTGGAGCTGACCATGTTGGTCCCAGCAGCCGGCGATGGAGAACGGTGGATGTCGGTTCTGTGAGCACAAGGTGAGTGGTCCGACTGTTGATTGAGGGAGCTGGGATGCTCCATGAGACCGGTGTGTCTCTGGTGATTGGAGGAGCCAGTGTGCTCCTGGGGCTAGTGTGCTCTGGGGAACTCAGAGTGCAAGTGGCGCTCTGACAGACTATTGGTGATGGGGGTATTGGGTGGATGTCTGTTTTAGAGCATCCGACCGGGTGGTACTGAGACTGGAGTGTGGCTCACCACGGTTAAATACTGGGAAAGGACCCAAACCCCTAGTGTGAGTGCTTTGATGGAAGAGTCCCAGATCTTCCGGGGTAAAGTACGCAATGGTCTGTAGTGCCGCCCGGGTGGCGGATATGTCCTCCAACCTCAGAACAGTTAGTGTACTGTTCGGTCTGCGGTAGGGTCCAGGTTCCCCAGGACTTGGTCGACGGGCCTTGTCCCATTATGGTAACACGTGTTTGGCAGGGACTCAATGCATACATAGGACGTGCGTGTGCGTGTGTGGTTGTGTGTGGAGATAGTTGCTTGGTTCTTTTGTGTCTGGGTATGTGTGGGTTCTTTGGCGGTATCTGATTGAGTGAGTTTGGTGGTGTTTGATTGAGTGTGCAAGATGCCGTGTTTCAGTAAGTTGCGATGTTTTAGGTGTTGCTGCAGTTCAACTGATGTCAGATTGGCCGAGAGCCAACCCGCTCCTGTAGAAGACTCTTGATTTTGTTTAATATTTCTGATGCAGTTAAGATAGATTACTTGCAAGAGAGATTGTTTGCTAGGCACTGCTGTCAGAGCATGTTTGATTCCCTAAGGTTGTGGCAGAAAGAGGTTCAGCAAAGACAGATGAGAGGATAGCCCAGAATACGGACAGATCAAAAGTTTAGTTTTAAAAGAAGACAAAAATGGGTACATTTAAAGTTGCTTTTAATGGCTCAGTGAGCCAATGTGAGCAGTGATTAAGAGGATGGGGTATGCATTTCATGTAATATGTTTGATTTGGTTATAATTGGTTTGGTTTGAGAGCAGTCTGTGGGCTGCCTTTTGTTTGTGTAAATGTTTGTTTGAATGAAGTGAGTGCGTCTTGTTGCATGAGTTAGATTGTCTGGTCTCTTGTGAGCTACCTGAGAAGGTTGTGCCTGACTATCAGTGTGTTTTTCATGTAGTTTAAAAGTGCATGCAGGGCTGTGCTCTATGGAAAAGAATTTGGTTTCTTTCACCCCTATCCATAATTTGTGAACAGTAGAAGATGAAGAAAAAGGGATTTGATTACCAGTAATCAGAATGTATGTTAATAGAATGTAGGAAGAGTGTAAAGTTAGAAAGAAGAAAAAAAAGAAAGAGAAATGTATTTGCCAAAATAGTGTTAATTATTGCATGTTAGAAAGAGTTAGGAAGGCTTATTGGCTTGGTCAGCGCCAGAACGACGAGCGTGGAGCGCGAGGCAGATATGGCCTTGGTGATGAATGCCAGAAAGGCTGGAAGGCTGGCTAGCAGCCCTGAATTCTTAGCTCTTGGAAGACGGTGAGAGTGAAATGCATTTTTTTAACTGAAAAAAGTGGCCTCCAAAAGGGGCAGAGAGCAGAAGTTGTTTAGTTAGTTTTAAACATGACTTGTTGAGTGGATGTGTTTCAGTCCACAATAACATTAAAAAGGTTGTAGAAATATGGGCTGGTAAGGTCTAGAATAACAGTGTGTGCATTTTTATTCAGTTTTGGAAGATTATGTAGGATGGATACATAGATGCTTGCAGCCGTAGAGCAGGACAGGTGTGACCTTGGTGTTATCAGCACCATTCCAATGGGTTCGCAGAGCACAGAGAGCGAGAGAAGAGACAAGCAGAAGATTATGGGGGGGGGGGGGGCTAGGAGGCTCAGCTCCTGGCACAGACAGCAGAGATACACAGTTGGAGCTATGTGAATTGTGAATTTGCAGCGAGTCTGCATAATTATGAGTTCTGCTCTTTCCAGCAGACTGCTGCTGGTTCAGACTTAAGTATAATACAGATGTTCAGAACACATGTGATTTAAAATTAGGAACAAAATTATGAATAACTTTCAACAGGTTATTCCATTTGGACATAGAGAATTACACTTTAACATGGCCTAGTCTGAGAAAAGAAGGATTGTATTGAGAAAAATTAATTTACTAAATATGTTAGTGAGTGTTACTCCGATTGTTTGGATTGTATTCAGTAAGTGATTGATTTGTGTGCAGTTCAATGGCAAAAAGAAAAGAGAGATTTATTGGTTGTCTGTTGTGTCCATTTTTGTTGTTGATTCTTTTTGTTTTACTGTTGGACAATGTCATAGTATAAACGTTTCCTATTTCAATAATTATTGAGTTGGGGGGTTTCTGATTGGCATGCTGATTAGTGTCTTTGCTAGTGGATACCTAGTGGGGAGTACTGATGATGCGAGGGTAGAAAAAAAATATTGATTGTGTTGCTCATGGGAGCGGCCTGGTGGGAATGTATATATGTGTGTAACAGTATTTGTATGCAGTTTGTCCATGGGACACCATTGCAGTGGGCCCAGTGCCCCACCCGCTGAGTGGAAATGCGAAGGGTGTGTTTTGTGCAAATGTCTGCTAGTGTGCACGGGAGTATTTAGTGTGTTCTGGAGGTGAGCAGATACCTTTGGCAACAGGATTAAATGTAGTGAGATGGCGCCCTTTTTGTTTAAAGTTAAGAAATGGCATTGGTTATAAGAGGGCTCATTTAGACAGCGAAAGAGGACTGTGCAGAAATATTTGGTATTTTAATAACAAGAATAACATTTTTACGCAAATATGGAAATTCCTGGTTCATGACAAGTGAATGATGTGAACGTAAATGCCATTACCAGATTGTCATGTGATTTTCAATGCTGCTAAATGTTTTATATTCTTGGCTGACGGTTAAAGAGGTTAGGACTGGTTCTTGTCTAGAGACAGCAGACAGGGTTTTCAGAACGGACAGTGAACAGTTAGTATATATATGGTGATGATAGATAATATATATGAACTGGTGTGAATGAGCTCCAAGCATAGGTTTTAAGGTAAGTATTTGTGGAAGGTATTTTGACTAAGTGGTTGCCTTTTTTTGTCCAATATTTCGTGTGTTGTTGTTTTTCTGTGGTTTGATTTGTTTCATTTCAGTGCAATGGGAAATATTTGTATCTGTATATTACGGTGAGTATTGATGCAGCTTTGTGCTAGACAGATTAAAGTGTGCACTGACACCGCATGATGCATGACATGCATGAGAAAAATATAGTCCTTTGAGTAACTAATATTGTGTTTTCCTTCTGTGGCCTTTGTGTTTGGTATATGTATTATTGCGTTTTATTTTATGTTATACGCATTTACCTACATTGTGTGTTTTATGTTTTCTTTGGCTTATTGTGCATTGCTTGTTCTGTTCTGCGTGGATGGTATGCTGATCGATCTTAAGCCTGACAAATTAAGTAGGCCAGCACGCTGGGTTTTGGGCCACAGGCTCACTGTGCATGAAATGCATGGCATCGTGTTGTGTGTCACAGCTCATTTGCATGTGTTACAGTGAATTTTCTATGCTTTCTGTGCTTAGCACAGCAAGTATACCTGCTGCCTTGGTATGCTTGTTTTTATTTTATGTATGTTTCTGTATTGTATTGTTTTGACAATTCTATTATTGATACTAGAACAAGCTCCTCTGTAGGGAATTTGTTCTGGTCCCTAAATTTCACAGACAACACTTCAGCAGTGTATGTCTATTTGGTTAAAAGGGGTATAGAGGAAAATACACGAGTTCTGTGGGGTACTCATGGTGTTGTGTCACAAGTCTGACCATCACCTAAGTAATTTTTGTTCTTTTATGGATTTTTCTTTTGCCGCCATTTCCCTCATGAATGTCACATAGTGCCTGGTTATGGGGGACTTTAGCTGTGTCCCAGTCCCATTTCCGTAGATATTAATAGGTACACACATCATTTTATGGTAATGACATTTGTACATGTGCTAAAAGATGTTCTAGCCCTCTCAAAAGTGATATGTCTCCCCTAGAATTTTGTTTATGTTCAGTGCTACCCCCAGTGGTTGATGGTGTTGACTGAAGTGAAATATGTTTCAGATTTCCTTCTGTCAACATGGGGGAGGAGGCTAGCTTCCCTGGAGCTAGCTCTCTGCTAGCTCTCCTATAAATTAAAACTAGGTAACATGTATATTGCTCCCTCCTGTCCTGCTTTGATCTAAAAGGGGAATTAGATGTGGGTAGTTTTGTTCTACAAGTGTTGGGTAATAACACCATTATTGTAGTATTGCAAGTGCATTGCTAGTTCTTTATCAGCTAGTCTGTGAAAATAAACTGATAGTTTTTATTAGAGAATTATTTTAATTGGATAGGGATGAAAGGACTGGTAGCCCCAGACTAGTGTTTCCTTATTTGACCTCTGAAGGGAACAGCCCAGACTAGTGTTTCCTTATTTGACCTCTGAAGGGAACAGCCCAGACTAGTGTTTCCTTATTTGACCTGTGAAGGGAACAATAGGTCGGTACATTTTTGTTGATTAAGGGAACAATAGGTCAGTACCTTTTTTGTTGATTTTTCCTTCACATTCCTAGGTAACAACATCATTATTGTGCAGCACTAAGTAAAGGTGTACAAGTCTCTTATCAGTTAGCCTGTATAGTTGAGCTGATAATCCCTATTAGAGCTGGTGAACAGGTTTTCCCTAAATAAAATGTTACATGGTCTAAATAGTGAGAAAGGTGAAAGATGCTTGTGTGATCCTCAGCAAAATATTTTTAGAAATTAAAGATTTGTAGAAGTTAGTTTCCTGCTGCCTCTATAATATGTGAGCATGGTCATGAGCAAAAATATAGTTGTTTTGAGTAAAGAAAAAGAATATTAGAAGTTGTGCTCGCTATAGGAAGAGCGGTTTGAACTTCCCTTTTTGCTGTTTCCCAAGTGCAAATGCCGGAATACAACATGTCTGTTTTGTTTTATTTTTTCTCTTCTCTTAGAATTCAGTAAATGCATACGTCCGTCCACAGGTAATACAGCGAAAAGTCAGATATGTAATGTATTACCTATTGTCAGTGCACAATTTTTTTTAGAGTATTATGAAAGCACAGAATAGACCTCATTTGGTTTCTTTGAATTTTATTCACATGCCTTGTCTAAAGATCTTTGTTCTGTTCATCAATAGAAATGTATCACACCGCCGGAGCCAGAGGGGACCAAGTCTCGTCGTCAGAAGATACCAACGGAAGTCTTGCTTGGAGCCAAGGTACCACTGAAGCAGCTGTAGGTGTGTGATTCCTGGGTTAGAAAAGGGCAGGCCTGACTGAGATGGAGGACTCACTCTTCGCTTTTGTGCCATTTCCCAATGGTTGGAAACGGTTTCTCAGAAATTCTTGAGAGGGGCAGTTCCGTCTGTGCAAGAGGCTGCCGCCAGTTCTCCAGTGGTTGGTTTCTCAGAAATACTTGAGAGGGGCAGTTCTGTCTGTACAATAGGCTGCCGCCAGTTCTCCAGTGGTTAAGCTTCAGGTTTCCCTGTTCCCCATCTGTTTTGGAATATACAGTTTTGTCTGCTGATAAGGAGGTACCTGGTCACACTTTATGCAATCTATGGCCTCGACAGAAGAGCGGTGCACCAGGAGAAGAAAAGTAGGAGGTAGAGAGAGACTTTAGTCTTAGGGTACAGATACAGTGCTCTTAATATCTGTTAGATTCATATCTGGTGTACTGAGCGAGACACTGGACAGAATTTGTAGAGGGTACTACCTGGATTGGTGGTTGCTAAATTCTGCAAGAAAGACTTTGCATCATTGGCCAAGATTGTTTTCCATTTGAGTTGCTAGCAAGTGCAGCTCAAACGCAGATGATTTTTTAATTTTTTGATGAGTTGTTAGCAAGTGCAGCTCCAACGCAGATGATTTTTGAATTTTTGATGGACAATACGAGCCTGCCTGTGAGGCTCAGACGGACACAGGGAGAAGACTCCCCTCTGGCTGGCTGTGTTGCAGATTGTTTCCTTTAGTTTACTTTGGACTTTTAGCTAGGTGATATGTATCCTTTTGGCCGTCCTATCCCAGAGGAGGAGCAACCTTTTGCAGCTCCTCATAGACCAGAACCAGATTCACCATGGCTTGCTCTGCCCCGAAAAGGAAAAATAGTGGTTATTGTAATATTCATCATTATATTTTTAATAATTCTTGGGATACTGTTCTTCCTGGATGAAGCTTACCCTGTCCATAAGTTTGTCCCTACTCCTACAGCCTTGCAGGAGCATAATATGATTACTGTTGATTATGGTGAACAATGTATGAGGAAGGGCTATCGAGATAATGTTTTTAAAAAAGACTCTACACCATGCACATGCTGTGTATAATGTGACAGATTGTTGGGTTTGTGGGTTGCTCCCTTCAGCCGCATACAAAAGGATAGATGGCTGGCACTTCCCTTAACACCTGTGAATAGTTGTGTGGGTTGGTACACTTTGATTGGTATGGTGAAATTTTTCCAGCAGACAGATTTTCTGAGTCCCTGATTACCTGGTACAGGGTCGACGTTGACGATGCGAGTACGCCCTATGCCCACTTCATCCCTTGGACGGTTGTTTACTGACAGACGTTTTGATCAGACATTCTTAGAGACATGCTAGAAAAAGGTAGAACAATTTGTGACACCCAACGACACTGACAAAGTGAGGGAAAGTTTTCTATAGTTGAACTCTTCCTTGGCCTATAGACATCCTCCTGCGACAAATAGTAGTGGTCATTCTCTGGTACCCCTGTTGGCCCTTCACCTTTTTCCTGTATTATGGGGAGGGGTCCTATCAGGGGGGGGACAACTCCTGCAATGTGACTGCTTCAATTCGCCTGCCCCTCAGCCCTTCCTTAGTTACTCCCCCGAACATTTACTTTGTGTATGGGGACACTGGATATCTGTAGTTGCCTGAGGGATGGGGTGGGATTTGTTATTTGGCTTATTTACTTCCCCCTGTTTATGTAGCACCCTCGGACTATCATAAGACTCAATGACGGTTTGCTATAATGCCTGGACAGCGTAAAAGGGGGGCTCCCCAAGTTGAAGACATAGATCAGACGGATACTGGTTGGAAAATTTTGATGGGGGTTGTAGGAGTTGTGGGTGTGTTACTGACTTGTTGCCTATGTGTTTATTGCCTTCCCCCTTGTTGTTCCATGTGTACCAGCAATGTTCGAGTTTCTAAAAAGACCAATACGCCAATATCCTGCTTCCAACGACGTTGAGCTCCACGATATACACTGGTTGATGCTTATTGATGATGATATTTTTGACTAGTGTAGTGCCCTGTCCCTTAGCGCGTAGTGTAAAGACTCTCCTTTTGGTTAATAAAAGCTGCACTCATGTTAGCCACATCCTGCTAAAAGGAGGGTCTGATAGGTTTCAGTTTTCGATGCCCCGCCCACTGTATATATTACGCTTATGAGTTAGCATGATGTGTCTAACCAACATGCAGTTACAGCCTATTATTCATGTGCTGCAACCCACTGAGCTATTTTTGTAATGTGCAAGTTTCAGTTGGATAGAATTGTTTCTGTAATGTGTAAGCTTTTGTCTTATTATTGCCTTCTAAGTTAGAAAACCTGATGTGGTGCATTACTTTCCCTTGGTTAGGTTCCCATTATTGATATTTCTGTATACTTTCCTATAAGAGAGAGAAGCTTGTCTATGGCCGACAGACTTCTGATGCTGACATTTGCTCTGCAGTTCCAATGTCTCATGGTACAGTTTTCCCCCCTCCCTTATGAGCAGAAAATCCCTATTTCAGCATTTCATGCTTTGGGTTAGTTTTGCAGAAAATGTTTCCATGCCCTGGAGAAGCAGAGCTTCGGCTCTGTGACCTTGAGGGGAGATAACAGGGTTGCAGGCGCAGATGCCTCATGTATGAGTTCATTGTTCACCATTTCGCTAGTTCTGTAATTTTCCAGGCTGGGCGTGTCTTTACCCTGCCATGTTATGTTATAATGTATTATCATGATAGGATGAGTCAGTCCTCTCGATGCACTCCTTTGGGTGTAGACCTGACAGGGCCCATCTGCAGATGAATATTATGTCCTAATAAATATATTTCTAATTCTTCTCCACTGCCTGGCTGGCTTATTATATGAGAATGATAGATGAGTGAGGTAAGTCGCTCAGGTGGATTTGAGCCACGCTTATCAGTCCAAAGGGGAGGCATCAGTGGCGGAGTTTGGAGAGTATCTGGAGGACATAGCATGCGATTGGCTGTCTGATGCCCATAGAGAATACTTAAGCTTACCTATAGATGTTGAGGACATTAAAGCTGCTCTACTAGCTCTCCCCAATGGGAAGGAGCCGGGACCAGGCGGCCTCACAGTCAAATTTTATAAAACCTATGCGGACCCGATTGCGCCAATCTTGTTAGAGGTGTATGCTGAAGCACACGAGTCGGGGACATTACCACCATCGCTGCGGCAAGCGCTGATCATAACACTGCTCAAAAAAAGAGAAGCCCCCAGATAAATGTGACTCCTATCGCCCTCTGTCACTGAATAATATAGACGCCAAGGTGCTTGTCAACATTTTAGTGGTTAAATTGCAACCCTTGATGCCGTGCCTGGTGCTGCCTGACCAGTCGGGTTTCATACCTGATAGATCTACGTCCCATAATTTTCAGACTCTATTTTCCTTGGTACATATTTTAGAGCCAAGCATGTCGGCTGCGGCGGTGATGCTAGACGCAGCTAAGGCGTTTGATTCGGTTGAATGGAAATTTATGGTTTTTGTCCTCCAGCGCATGGGATTTTTGCCTATATTTGTGCAGTGGATTATGGTGCTGTATTCTTAATCATCTGCCATGGTTTGTGTTGGCGGGTTGACGTCCGCCCCTTTTGATATAAAGAGGGGTACTCATCAGGGCTGCCCCTTATCTCTGTTGCTTTTTGCTATAATATTGGAACCACTAGCGTGCGCCATTAGGCAGAGACTTAGGGAAACATCACTAAATTTGAACTACCGCCACGTTGCCATCTAGCTGTACGCGGATGATATGGTGCTTTTCCTGGCCGAACCCTCCAGATACTTGGCGCAGTTACTGTGGGAGTATGTAAGGTTTGGACGTATGTCGGGCCTCATTGTTAATTGGGATAGGTCCATTGTTATTCCCCTGACGGAGTCCACAATACAGCCGGATGTGGACTTCCCGCTGGTATGGTCTGTGGACCCAATAAAATATCTCAGAGTCTGGGTCCACCAAGACCCGGATACGGTGATTTGTGAGAATTATGGGAGTGCATACGCCAGACTGGAACAACAGGTGGGTGTGTGGCTGACCCTGCCGCTTTTCATGGCGGATCGTATTGCGCTAATTAAAATGGTGGTCCTGCCGCCATTTTTGTACTTGTTTACTAGCAACCCGATTAAGCTGTTGAAGAGGTTTTTTCGCACTCTTCGAGGGACTCTGCTCCGGTTGGTCTGGGGAGGTAAACATGCTCGAGTAAAATGGTCGGTTCTCACAAGAGATTATGATAACGGTGGATTTGGGGCTCTGGACTTCTCTGCTTACTATCTGAGTGCAGCAAGCCCAATATGCATTTTATTGGATGAGACCGCACGTGTTTACAACTCATGTCGCAGTAGAGTGTGATGATATACCCAGTGCCTTTACACAGCATGATCACGTAACGGCCACATGGAACTCCGAGAACGGAGATAAATACAGTAGATACGATAATAGAAGCCTGGCAGGAGATGGGGCGTTTGGCGTGCAAATTGCCGTTGTACGCACCGGCCATGTTCATAGAACATCATGCTGCGTTGTCAGTGACTCATGAGGCACCATCGATGCGGCTGCTTAAAAAGGCGGGTTTTTCACTGATGCAGGATATCTATTCAGATGGGGGGGTTCATAACACAGGATGCTCTGCGATAGATCAGTAACCCAAAGTTGCTATTTAGTTTTGCTATGCAAAGACTGAGACATGCAGTCAGGGCTCACTACGTCACCTACCCTCTGGAACTTCCCACATTGCTGTCTTTGCAGTATGTGCTTACTACTCCCACTAATAAAAAACGGATTTCCAGACTGTATAGATTAATCAAGGAAGAATGCATAAGTCAGCCGGATAGGAGTTGGGAGAGATGGAATGCCTGTTAACCTGAACCAAAACCGGAGGAAGATTAGAAGTATGTTTGCGAGTTAACAGGTACACTTATCATGAACGGAAACTTACATATCATACATTTTAAATACATACATTAGGTATATTACACCCCTGCACGACTCCATAGATTTGGGCTGCGCGAGTCTGATTCCTGTGCACGATGCAGTTTGGAGGGCGCTGACTTTCTGCATCTCACGTGGGGATGCAATAGGGTGGCTGAATTCTGGGAGTCTGTGGTGAGAGATATAAAGAACATGGCGGATGTGGAGATACAGAATACTCCACTTGTTTGTCTGCTGTGTTGTGTGCCCCATGTCAAGGGGGTACAGGGTAGATGTGTGTGATTGGCTTTGCTCATGGCCGCAAGGAGAGTGGCAATTATGTGGGGCGAGAGGCGCACACCGAAGGTAGAACACTGGGTAAAAGACTTGGTCTATTGGAAAGATAACATGGAAACATATGCGGAGGAATTACCCACAATTTCGAGACCAAAGGATATCTCGGAGCTCCTGAGACTCTTTCTTCAGAAAAAGGGCAACTGAAGCTGAGTAACCTGAAGTGAACTTGGTGTTGCGGGATGGTGTAGCGCCCGGATGAGTGATATGTTTAAATGGATGTGAGATGATCCATTGCTCCTACACAACAATGTAATAATATTCAAGAAGACTGTGGGGGGGGGGGGGTTTCTATAGTGTTTGTCCTGTATATTTTAATTTAATGTGCTCTTTTTCTTTTTTTTGTGTCATTATATTGCCTTTGTGGGGAAATTTATGATGATAACTATTCATGCAAAGTGCTCGTATGCTACGGGATTATTTTCATGATTATTGTGGATGTATTGTCATGTCATTTTTTCTATTAATAACATTTATTTTTTCAAATAAACAAAAAAAATATGATAACTCAACCAACACCCTCAATCGACAAATTGTATAATCAGCGTAACTCAATTTAGTCTAATGCATGTAAATATTCTCACACCTCCTCTTATACATCATTTCATCCCTGCACTTTAACTGGTTTGACTGTTTATGCATCACCCTCTGACTTTGACCTGCAACATTCTATTGGGATTCATATAGGCACAAGTCCCCAAGGTTATTACCAAACCAAGAATGAATGGTCATGGTTCTTTTGGAATGTAGCAGGCCCAGGCATGAAACTTACTGATCAGGACTGAGGAGCCCTTTTAGTCAATTTGATATTATTTTGTTACAGTAGTCCTGGGTGCTTGTACAAATCTTTAGACAAGGATACACAAACGTAAGTATTGAAGAAGTTCCATCTAAAGCTGATTGCCCCTCTGAAGGATTATTAATATGGGTAAGAAACTTGCCCAGTGTATCCATAAAACAAACTAGAGATTGACAGTAAAGATAATATAGGACTGTCTTTTAGGGCAAATAATGGCTGCAGAGTAAATTTTTATAATGTATACAACCGTACTGTACACAAAAACAAAGAATCATCCATATTAAAATTGCTTGCTCACCATCGTATCAGAAGTGCAGATAACGCTCCTCTCCTGATTGCTGCAGATTTGAATACTACATTCAAGCCTCTGGATGGCCTTGCTTCAGTTATTGAAATGGAGGGCGATGCAAGGGGTATCCAAAGGTGGGATGCTAAACCCTTTTAATCGTGGGAAGCTTCTGAAATGCAGTTAATGTCTATCACTTTGACTCAGGGTTTGCCAACTTCCAATGGGAGATTTAGCTCTGATAGATACCTTGCTCCAACATGTAAAAGAGGTGGTTGCCAGAGCACAATAGAATAAATCATCCTGGATACTGCTCTCAGGCACTTTGCAGGTCCTCAACACCTCCCCTTGCTGCCAGTCGCCTTCTTCTTCCCACTGCTGCCAGGCTGCTCATGCCTCATAGTCAGCCTTGTCAGCCTGCCTGGTCAGCCTTTCTAGAATCCTGTTCCCTCGGCTCAGCCCCGAGGTTCCTGTGACCTAGGATCAGTGATACTCGCAGTTTTTTTTTTCCCCACACCGTTTCCTGCTTCTCACCTATCCAGCATCCCTCCCAGGACCTACTTAATGGTGCCCCAGCAAGGCCCTATTGAGCAGGTCCTCACCACCTCCCCTTGCTTCCAGATGCCTCCTTCCTCCCGCGGATTCCAGGCTCCTCGTGCCTCATAGTCAGTCTCACCAGTCTGCCTTGTCAGCCCTCCTAAGTTTCTGTGCCCTAGGCTCAACCCTAAATGTTCCTGTGTCCTAGGCTCCAGGACCAGTGCCACTCGCCATTGTTTGTTTCCATGCCGTTTTTCTGCTTCACCTCACCCCTCCCCATATCTACTTAATGGTGGCCGCATTGTGTTGTGTGCAGCAGGCGCACCGCATGCACGCCGAAGGTGCACCAAAGGCAACCCCATCTGTGCCCGTCCGTGCCTGGACCACGCCCAGCAGCAGGAACGTTAGCCCTGGCCCTCCGGACACCCACAGGTACTCCACTGCAGATCTCTGAGCTCTGGACCCCGGATGCTCCAACAACGGCTACCTTGCATCTCCTTGCTCCACAGCAGGACCATTCACCTGCCACCAATGCCAGTTCACTTGCAACCTAGAACCACCCACCTTCGTAGAAACCCACGCCACTTCCACCACCCCGGAACCACTCTGATGACTCCTGATCAATGCCATATTGCTCTGCAAACGTGCCAGCAAAGTCTGGGACACTATCTCTACCATCGCCCCTGGTGTGACATTCACCCCAGAGACATGGATCACCCACACGTCGGCCCCCCAAAATCGCCACTGTGATGCCCGATTGCTACAAGACAAAACACTGGGCCAGCAATCACATTGGTGGCACCGCCATCATACATAAGCAATCAATCTGCTGCAACACTACAGAAGATGAAACCACTCTGATCCTGGAACTCATAAATTTACAACTCCACACCGACGCCAAAACAACCATCAAAGGCACCCTGGACCTCCTGGACCATGAACCGGCTTCTGCGACACCATTAGACTTCATCGCCACACTCACCATCGATTCCAAGCACAACATCTTCCTTGGACGCCTCAACTTCCACCTGGATGGCCCCACAGACATGAACTTTGCCAACTTCCTGGAATTAATTGACAACATCAGCCTCACCCAGCTGGTCACAGACCCCACACACAGAGCAGGACAAACACTAGACTCTATATTTACGTCCAACAACGGAGTCAAATAAGGCCATACCACGGAACTCACCTGGACCAATCACTTTATTGTCCACTTCACCATCGCAGAACCACCTTGCAATATCCCAATCCTCCCAGCATCTCCTTCTGCAGCTAGAGCAAAATGACATATAACCAGTGGACGGATGTCATCAACCACGCCCAGCCCTAAGCCGCAACCAAACTGAAACAAGCAGTCAAGAACTTCAACACCTGGATCACTAATGCCGCCGACGGAGTCGCCCCCATCACACCAGCCAAAACTTGCAGAGCCACCAAACAAGCCAGCTGTTACACTCCAGAATTCAAAGCAATGAAACACAAGTGCAAACAACTAGAAAGAAGATGCCGCACTAGACCAGATGACACAGAGCGAGCCACCTTCAAGTCCGCCCTCAGCAATTACCACCATCAGTGAAAGACACGAAAAAGGAGGCCCTTGCAGACCTCATCAAGGCTAGCGCCAACCACACCAACGAAATCTTCACCAGTGTCAGAGTTCTCCTGCCCAGCAGCCATCGAAAACTCGATCCCTCCCTCACAGGAACTCTGCAACGCTCTAGCAAATCACTTCCACAACAAGATATCTACCATCTACAGGACCTTCGACCCCCAACCCATGACCTCCTTAGCCTCCCTACTCGTACCCAAACTGCCCCGACCACCAACTTCCCACATGGGAACAGCTTAACACTCCGAATGTCACAGCCATAATAAACTCCATCCACTCTGGAGCACAGACAGACCCATGTCCCCACCGTCTCTTCACTCTCGGAAGTGACGAGATCAGCCACCAACTCACCACCATCCTCAACACATCCATTGCCATAGCCACTTTTCCTGACGTTTGGAAACATGCTGAGGTCAGACTGCTCCTCAAGAAACCCTCTGCAGACTCCAGCAACCTCCAGAACTACGGCCCAGCTCGCTGCTCCCGTTTCCCCCAAAGTCCTGGAGAAGGCCATCAACCTTCAGCTCATCAACCCCTGGAGAATAATAATCTGCTAGACCCCTCCCAATCTGGTTTCAGATCCAACCACAGCACCAGGACAACCCTGATTGATGCCTCAGACGACATCCGCACCCTACTCAACAGAGGATATTTGGCTGCTCTGATCCTTCTTGACCTCTACACAGCCTTCAATGCTGTTTCCCTCCACACACTCATCAAGAGACTGCACAAGATTGTAATCAAAGAAGACGCAGCCAGATGGATGGCATCATTCTTCACAAGCCACACATCTGCGGCATCCCTCAAGGTTCATCCGTCAGCTCCACCCTCTTCAACATCTACATGACCCCGCTAGCTAACATCGTCAGAGCCTGTGACATTAACATCATATCCTATGCCAACTAAACCTAGCTCGTTTTCTTGCTCTCCGCAGTCCTTACCACAACGACCATCATCTTCCACAACTGCATGAAAAACATCACAGCCTTGATGAAGCACAAATGTCTGAAGCTCAAAATGGACTAGACCGAAATGCCGATCTTTGGCAACCATACCTCCCTCTGGAATGACACCTGGTGGCCTGCAGAGCTCAGACCCACCCCTCACCTAATGACCACGCCCGCAATCTTGGCATCATCTTGGATAGCAAAATCACCATGAAATGACAGATCAACATTGTCTCCACGGCGTGCTTCCACACTCTCCACAAGCTCTGAAGAATCTTCAAATGGCTCCCTACAATCACCAGCAACACAGTCACGCAAGCCCTAATATCCGGCGATCTGGACTACAGCAGCACACTGTATGCAGGTACTGCCAGTGAACTCATGAGAAGACTTCAGAGGATACAGAACTCAGCAGCCAGACTGATCCTCAACCTTCCCAAAAGGACCCACATTACCCAGCACCTGAGAGACCTCCACTGGCTCCCCATGTAGAAAAGATGCCATTTCAAACTACTGACTCAAGCCTACAAAGCCCTCCACAACCAACAAACAGCATACATGACCCACCGCCTGAACTTCCACCAACCATCCAGAAACCTTTGGTCTGCATCCCTTGCCCTGGCACAGACACAGTGCATCTGCTATAGTCACAGCGGAGGATGCTCCATCTCTCAACTTGCTGCCAAGTTCTGGAACGCCCTCCACCTCTGAACATCTCCCTCTCTGACGGACTTCAGAAAGAAACTCAAGACCTGGCTCTTCGACTAGCCCAGCATCCCAACACCTGGATACCTTAACGGGTGATAAGTTGCGCTCAAAAAGTACCAATTGATTGATTGATTACATTTTTTAATTCTGTTTACATCAGTTAGTGATCATTATGCCCTCAAGTTAACACTGAAGGACAATGTGTTTATGAAGAGCACCGATCTGGGTACACATTCAGAGACGGTGTTAACTCTAGGAAACACCTGACCATCAATCATACGGTCCAAAATAAGTCCTAATGTTTACACATTAATGCAAATTTACTCTTAATTCAATCAAATCTTAGGTCCTTTTGCACATGGTTTTCCCTGATAAGATTCCACTTTTGGATTTGCACAATGATCTGTTTAAGGCCTTAGATCTATTATGCACCATAGGAATACAATGTAGTAACACAATGGGTAATCAGGCACCCTCTTGGTGCACAACAAAGTGCTGCAAGGCAAAGGAAAAAGTATTTAAGTTTATCACACAGGGTGTTCCTTAGCCAATTAGAGAGGCCCACACTCAATTTAAGTCAATCCTCAAAGCAGAAGTGGAACAATTCCAATTGCCTCACCTTGGTAGAGTTTTTAGGAGTAGAGACTCTCAAATGTGGTGGCATATCAATTCACACAGCAGTTCAAAAACTTGCAATCCACTCGAACTTTCCGTGCAGCGTCAACAGTTGGTGGACCACTTCACAGAAATGTATGCACCAATTAGTTTGAAGTCCGGCCCTATCATAGAATGTTTATCATATATTAAAGGGCTCAAAGTACGTTAAAGACCAAGTTCCTATACAAATTTCAGTGAATGGCAATCCAGTCCCTAGACCAGGAAAAGCACCAGGAATGGGCAAGGTACCAAGAGATCTGTTCCGCTCTGAGCCAGCCGTGTGGGGCTCCTATATAAATGCACTATCAAAATGAATAATGGCAGGTGAGGTAATACATGACTCATGGTGTGGTGCCAAAATATTTTCTCTGTTTAAAAAAGGTGATAGATTAACGCCCAGCAATTACAGACCTCTTAGTCCGATTGACAATTTACAAAACGTGTTTTGTTGCCAAGTCGTCTACAGGCTGCTTGAGTGGATAGACGAAGCCAAAAAAAATTCCCACCTACAAGCAGACTTTTGTACATGTGAGCATGATAGATCAGATTTTTAGATTAAATCTTATTACATGTTAGTATTTAAAGATTTCTAGAGATCACTTGTATATGCCATTTGTGGACTTAAGAGCAACATTTGATCTGGTCTCTTGACAACTACTTTGTTCCACTCTCGCCTCAATGGTAATTAACTGTGAACTGTTAGATATTCTCATTAGACTTCATGAGAGGAATTTTGCCCAAGTAAGGTGGGGGCAGGGAGCGAGCTTAGGGACGCATATCATTAGAACGCGGGGTGAATCAAGGTGGTATGCTCACCCCAGCGCTGTTTTCGCTATATATAAATTGTGTTGTTGATCAGTAAGGAATTTGTGTACATGATTCGCACAGATTTGTGCCCTTCTGTCTCAGCATTCTTATTCGCAGATGATACTTTGTTACTATCCCGCACCCTGGCAGGGCTACAAAAATCTGCTGATTTTTGTGACCTCAGTGGGCTGGACCAAGATCATGGTGTTCAAACTCTACAGATCAAACACAGGAGAGTTTCAAATGAACGGAATGAAACTGCAACTGGTTCACAGCTTTGACTAGTTAGGAGTAAGGAAAGACAAAGGATGTACCTGAAAGTCCCAAATTGAAAAATGTGAAATGATCCTACTACAAAGTGCATTTGCACTCACCAAGAAGTACAAAGCCATTACTCCTAGATCTGTTTCACCGGCCAGCGAGGTGTACAGGGCAAAAGCTCAGGCTGCGGATCTTTACTGGGCGGAAATCTGGGGAGCAGGAAGCATTGGTGATCAAACATCTAAAGAAAATTGCTTTTTTAAGATTATTATTTCTATTTAATTTACCAAAGAGTACCCCGATTGTTCCTTTGTTTTTTGATACAGGGCTCAAAAGGATTGGCGATTTAGCCATATTAAACCTTTCCTCCTCTGGGTAAGATTTGTGGTCAACCCCAGACCTATTCACTTATAAGCATGCCCTGGAAGAAGTATTGAACATAGGGAAAAGTAATCTTATCCCATGTTTCTCTCACGTCAAATCACAATTTTGTAGAATTGGCCTGAGCATGTACTGGAGAAATCCCTCATTGATAACAAGCAAAACTAAATCCATAGTCAAAGAGGCGATTTGGAAGCACACAATACCTTCCTGTCACCACAATGCCAAACTAGGTAGATTGGTAGATGAGTTTTTAACCATCAAACCAGCTCCTGATTTGAAATCCTATATGGATGCTTACTTACCACCCTAGGCTCGCACATTGTATATATGTTATGTTATGTTATTCGAGAATTATTAAGCGCACGGGCACCCAGAGGTTTCATGGCGCTAGTGGTGAGAAGGATGGTAAACAATTACCTAACCATGCGCTTGCTTGAATAACCAGGTCTTCAGTGTGCCCCTGAATTCCGTCAGCTTAGTGCAACTCCGGAGTGACAAGGGAAAAGAGTTCCAGATCCTTGGGGCCAAAAAAGCAAAACGGCATCCGCCAAGACGTTTTTTTTTAAAGGAGGGCAAGGTGAGGAGGGATAGGTGGGCAGAGCGAAGATTACGCGTTGGTTCATGTTTGTTTATGAGGTGGTTAATAAACTTAGGACTTTTTCCATGGAGAGCCTTAAAGGCCAAGCAGCCTGCTTTAAAAGTTACCCGTTGGGCTATAGGTAGCCAGTGAAGAGTGGCCAGCAGTGGTTTTGCCGAGCTCCTGCCGTTGCTTTTGAAGATTAGTCTGGCCGCCTGATTTTGCACGATTTGTAGACGTTTAGACAGAGTCAGGGGGAGGCCTAAATAAATGGAATTGGAAAAATCTAAGCGGGAGAGGACCAAGGCAATTACCACCTGGATGAGAGCGGAGTGCGTAAGCAGATGAGCGATTTTCTTAATCTTCCGTAACTGGAAGAAACTAGCTGAGATCACCGTTCCCACCTGACTTTTCAGTGAGAGATCGGAGTTGAGAGTAATCCCAAGACTTTTCACCGAAAGAGAGGGAGACGGAGGAGATCCCATTGATGACGGCCAGAAGTGAGGGCCCCAGCTGGTTGCGCTTTTACCCGGAAGTACCAGCTCTGTCTTTCCAGGGTTGAGTTTTAGGTGGTTCATCTCCATCCACCCTTGAATGTGCAGCATAGTGGCCTGAAATTCCTCGACGGAGTCTGTTGAGTTGAGTGGGAATATAAGCTGCAAATCGTCCGCATAATTATATATTGTAACCTTCCTGTTTTTTAAAGAGTGCAATAGGGGTTTGAGGTATAGGTTAAACAGGAGGGGGGACAATGATGAGCCCTGCTGAACGCCGCAGGTGGTAGGAAGTTTAGGCGCCGTAAAGTTCTCGAGCTTAACTGCCTGGAATCGGTCATTCAGAAAAGACTTGACCCAGTCGAGGGCTGCGCCTCGTAGTCCGGCTTGTTCGACACGGCGTAATAAGATGGTATGATCCACCGTGTCGAACGCTGCCGACAGGTCCAGGAACCCCAAGGCCTGGTGTATGCCCTTATCGGCATTAGACCTCATTGTGTCCAGGACAGCGAGGATCACCCCCTCGGTAGAATGCGCCTGGCGAAAGCTGGCTTGGTTGGGTTCCAGGTAGTCGGATGTCTCTATAAAATTAGAGATACAACTGGTCACATGGGCTTCAAGAATCTTTGCACCAAAAGGGAGGAGGGATATGGGCCGGTAGTTCGATAGATTAGATGAGTCGGCACCTGGTTTTTTAATTAATGGGACCAGAGTAGCGTCTTTAAACAAGTTGGGGACTATGCCCTGATAGGGACTCATTCAGGAGGGGGAGTATTCCTCGGGGGAGTGTAGAATAAACTTTCTGTAGTACCTGCGGGGGACAGGGGTCATTGGGAGACCCGGACTTTACGCGAATCATTAGCTCCGCTAACCTGGATTGGTCTATGGGAGGGATAGCCTCAAGTTCGTAGGGGTTTCTACAGATATCCACTCTGTCTGCCGTTGTAGAGCTGATCTGAATACTTTCTTTTATAATGGCGATCTTATCCTTAAAAAAGTCATTTAGTTAACATTTAGTATGGGCACTTTACAAATAAATATGTTTACTTGCAAGTGGAAATCAAATTTAGACAAATTCCCACACTGTGAAGTTTGCAACTATGCAATTGAGGTTGCAGAACTCCTACTGTTTTTCTTCCCTATGTATGCAAGACCTAGGGGTCTTGGGGGTCTTGGATCAAGCCAACCTGCATCGCCTTGGGTGTGAGACATCTCAAAATGGCCTATCAAACCTATTGTTCCAATGATTTATTGACTTTATGTGGCAATGTGCATGTAAGTACGGAACTATAGTATGTATCAAATGTGCACTGCTTTTTTTGGCAACATTTATGCAATATCTATTCTATTTTTTTTCTCTTGAAAGTGATTTTAGCAGACCACTGTTTTAGGGTTGGATCATATATTTCAATTGCAAATGGTTTTGCTGTATGATTGTTTTATGGGCTAGTTCCCAAAATAAACATATTATTAATCAAAAACAGATGAAAGTGCAATTACAAATTTGAATAGCTCTGTTTATTTATAACAGTGTAAATGATCCACAAAGCTAGCACTTCCCAAACAGAAAAGGCACAAATATAAATTAAAATAGTGTTCCATCACCAACAAAAGTAACATAAGAACCACTTGAGCCCCATAACTGAAACCTAGTAAGAACACCAATGTGACAATGTAACTATAAACAAAAGGCCGTGGCCTTGCTGAACAACCAATCCAAGCAAGGGCAAACAATGGAAAAACAGAAATTCAAATAAATGATCATGGTTGACCCAAAGTCCTCTTCCTCCATTGTATATTTGTGAAAGAATGATGACATGAAGTACAAGTGACAGCTAAAGCTGTGAGTCCTAGGCCTGAAAACAGAAAAGAAAGAACACAGATAGATTTCATTTTTTTTTTTTATTTTAAAGATTTTTTATTTGCATCAAATGGATACACAAAATAAGCCAGAAATACAATTTTACACTAATTGCAGTAAACAAGCATTAAGCAATGCATAGGCCAAAGCCAGTAAAGAAGTCATACATACATACATTTTTGAAAAAAAAGGCCAAAGAAAAGGATCCAAAAAAAAAACAAATAAAAAAAAAAACATGGCAAAACACAATTATTAAGGCATAAATGAACCCCAGATTCTAGCAATTTTTCGTTCAGCCTGTAGACCCCTTGAAGCAGCAATAGCAGTCTCCATATTAAATGTTTCCTTAACTAGGCTCCACCATTCCAGAGCTATTGGTGGTTTTTTTTTAATCCAGGCTCTAGCAATAGTTAATCTTGCGCATGTGATTAAAATATTCAACAAATCTCTGAATGCGTGATTACCCCAACTGATGCCCACCAACACATCAATAGATGAAAATGAAATGGGTTGATCAAGTCTATCAGCAATCACCTTAATTATTCCATCCCAATACTCACTAAGGCTTGGGCAAGAAAAAAACATGTGGAGAATATCAGCGCCACTCAGGTCACATTTAGGGCATTTCGTGCGATCACAATAATTATTATTCATTGTCCATTTAAGGATTCTCTCAGGAGTATGGTATAATTGACAAACAGTTTTAAACATTTGCAGTTTAAGACTAGAAGATTGAACAGATAAGTTTAAGCTTTTAAGAGATGTACTAATTAGATCAGTTGGTACAGTCGAAGCCAGTTTTCTATTCCATTTCTCTGTTAAGTTTATGACATCGCTAATCCTGAAGTCAGAGAAAAGCTTATATCCTAAGCTAATCATGGATTTATCTACATCTCTATAAATACAATCCCATATCTCGGAATCTAATACCATAGTAAGTTCTAGTTTCTTCACCAAATAGTCTTTAATCTGATAACATTTAAACATTGCCAGTTCTGATAAATTATAACAGTGTTTCATTTTATCAAATGCCATAAATCCCTGATGGTCATATAAATCTCCCAAGAATCTGATACCAGAATCTAAAAGTACTCGGCAAGTTGGATCATGAAAAATTAAAGGAAAGCCAGGATTACCCCATAAGGGTGTTTTGAAATGTATGAGAGAAGTATTACATTTAACCATAATACATCTCCAAATGCTAACAGTATCACGTATGGTCTTAAATTGAACCCTTTTGAAGTAGTTAGGGTCATTCAGCCTGTAAAGAAACATATTAGCATCCGGTCCTAGTAGAAACCTATGAAAATACAAACATTTATCAGTGACTGTCAAACTACGCTGACCAATAATAAAGTTTGAAGTCCGGAAGCGCCAATCCCCCTTGATTGAAAGGGAGTTTAAGTAATGATACTGCACGTCGGGCTTTTTTATATCCCCATACAAAGCTGCTAATAATACCCTCTAATCTAAGAAAATAAGAATTGTTAACCCGTAAGGGAATTGCTCGAAACAAATATAAGAACTTAGGCAAAATTTTCATTTTAATTAAATTTATTTGACCAATCATACTAATTGGTAATTTATGCCACTTCTTAAACTGCATAGCGGTCTCTTTTAATAAAGGTTCGTAGTTTAAAGCTATGATAGAGTCAATATCAGAAGAGATTTTGACGCCTAGATATGTTGCAGCGCAACACATTCCAGGGATAGGGGCAGGTGATTGATAATTCATAACAACTTGAGTTTTAGTAGTATTAAGTCTATAGCCAGAAACAGATCCAAATATACCTGCTTCTATTATAATGCCTTTCATGGTTTGAGATACATCTGAGGAAAAAACTGCAACGTCGTCCGCGTATACAGTAATATCTAGTTTATTTAAGCCATTAAAAAAAGGACAAATTAAAGCCTGGCGTTGAAGTGCAATTAAAAAGGGTTCCATCCCTAAAGCGAAAAGCAGGGGTGATAAAGGGCACCCCTGTCTTGTACCCCTTTTAATTTGAAACATCATAGAGCATTTCCCCATATACGCGATCTTACCCATGGGATTATCGTATATCGATTGAATCCATCGTAAAAATTGACCATTGATGCCAAATGCCTGTAAAGCTGCCCACAAAAAACCCCACCCCACCCGGTCAAATGCTTTTTCTGCATCTAATAAGATCATACCGAGTGGGGCAGGCTTAGTCCGTGCAGCATCAAAGGCAGATATGGCCATATTAATATGCGCTGTAGTATCTCGCTTTGGAATAAAACCATGTTGTTGGGGAGAAACAAGCTGGGACATGAGTGGCGCAAGCCTAGTAGCCAGTATTTTGGCAAAGATTTTAGCATCACTATTGATAAGCGAAATTGGCCTATATGATCCTCTCTCTAGGGGTACTTTGCCTTTTAAAAAAAAAAAAAAAATTTGTGTTAAATTCCAAGATCTGGGTGCTTGTTGCCCTTTACCTATAGCACAAATCACATCAGTAAATAATGGTATCAATTCCTCCGCACAGTGTTTATAAAGTTCCAGAGGAATAAAATCTTCACCTACAGCTTTACCCATTGCTAAAGACTTGATAGCATCCCTAATTTCTACTGCTGTAATATCGGCCGCTAATTGAACAGATTGTTCCGACTTAAAATTTTTAGCTTTGTTTAGGTTTATATAAGTGTTGATGCTATCATCTGAGATAGCAGTTTCTGGTGTATATAGAACTTGGTAGAAGGAAGCAAATTGTTGTAATATCGATTTTGAATCACAAAATAATTGATTATTATCCCCTTTAATTTCTTTAACCATATTCTGAGATCTATCTTCAGCAACTTTGTAAGCCAGTAATTTACCAACTTTATCCCCATTTTCATACTGATCTAATTGATATTTCTTTAATTTGCTAATACTCTTACCCCTGAGAAGATCTTTTAATGCGGCTTTAAGTTCAATTAGTTTAAAGTTTAGTACATCTAAGTTCAAAACCCCGTTAGAAATTGCATCGGATATTTGAAGTTCAATATCACGAATTTCAATAAGCCTTCCTTTATTTAAATTTCGAAGTTCTTTATTTTGTCGCCAAATGTATTGTTGGGTAAATCCACGTATACTAGCTTTGCAAGAATCCCATACTATCCAGGGTGAGCTAGATTGTATGTTAATATCAATAAATTCTTTTATATGTTCTTTAAGTTGAGTTACAAACAGCGTGTCAGAAAACAAGTATCGTGGGAATGAGAAAAGACGAGGGGAAGACTCTGCAGTTGCTAGTTCAAATGTTAAAGAGATCGGGTTATGGTCCGAGGTTACCCGTGGGTATATAACCATTGAACAACTACCAAAAATAAAGTCTGAAGCCCAAATCATATCTATGCGTGAGCAAACCTTATGCGCAGCAGAGTAGAATGTATAGCCAGCTACTTTGGGATTTAAACATCTCCATACATCTTTTAGGAGATGAATAGCAGCTAAATCCAAAATTGCAGCTCTAGTTTTCCTCATTCTCTGAAAGGGATTTTTCCTGGTAATGTCCAAGTTATAGTTCATTATACAATTAAAATCACCCAACACAATATATTCCCCCTCCCATGCAAGTAATTCCATGTTAATCTGATCAAAAATTATAGGCTCGTCTTGATTTGATGCATAAACTCCACATATTGTATATTTTCGATTTTCTAGCTTTATCTGTGCTATTGCCCATCTACCAGCTTTATCAGTTAATGTCTTGAGTATCTCACATTTTAATCCTTTATGTTTTAAAATCGCTACCCCCCGAATTGAAGCATTAAAGTCAGTGCAAACTAAAATATCATATCCTAGTTGTTTAAGCAAGTGTTTATCTTTATAAGCAATATGAGTTTCAGTAAGAACCACAATTTGAGGGTTATACATCTTAAGCTCCTCGTATACAAGACGCCGCTTTATTTTATTATTTAAACCTGACACGTTCCAGGTTAAGCACTTTATTTGATGCATTTCAAATTTAGTATATCGCTATCCATATGACCTCTATAATAAATCATAACAGCAATATAATTCCTCTTAGTTTTTTATAGTTTTTGTGTCCTTTGTGTCCTTTGATGCATTTTTTTCCCCAAAACATATCTTCCCCTTGCCCACCCCACACTCTACCCCTACCTCCCCCAACCCCATAGTTACCTGCAGGTCCCCCCCTTAATTCGGCTGCCGCTATAATGGCAGCCAACAAGCGGATTTAGCCGCCTGTAGGATTCGGGCATTCAAAAATAGTCAAAAGAAAACCGCGTTTAAAGTTATCAGTAACTAATGTGTCTATTCCCACCTAGTCATCTAATTAGACCAGTCAAAGAAGAAACTGAAATATTAACAGCAAAGCAAGACAGTAGGACAATAGGAAGAGCATAACATTAGTCAATATCCACTTCATTTTTCCAGTCTCCACTTTGCAATAGCAGATTCAACCTCATTCTCTTCCAGAAAAAAGTAAGAGCGACCATTCCTGAATACTTTCAGTTTTGCTGGTTCTTGCAAAAAAGCTTGGTAACCCATCTCCTTAATTGAATCAATAAATTGTTTCAGTTTCCAGCGTCGTTCCAAAGAAAGTTTACTTAAATCAGATCGAACAAAAAATATAACGGAGTCAATAGTAACTGGAGTATTTGGCCGAGCTTTTATTGATATGGCTTGTCGGAGCAGATAATTGCCAAGACAGATCAGGATTGGGCGAGGAAATTTACCACTCTTATCCCTTTGCAATAAGGGAAGCCGATGGGCGCGTTGGATCTGAGAGTCCCAATCCCAATCTGATAGATCAGGAAAAGCCTTCTGAAACAATCGGACAATAAATGCCCTAGGGTCGGCTCCCTCAACTCCCTCCGCTATGCCAAAAACGCGTAGGTTCTGTCTCCGTTGTCTGTTTTCTAAATCTTCAAGTTTAGCTTGCATCTGAAGAAGTTGAGCAGTATGTTTATTCACAGCAATCTCTGAGCGGTGTGATTTTTCCTCTGTTAGAACCACCCTCTGCTGTAATTCCTCCACCTCTTGGGTTACAGCTCCCAATTTACACGACAGCTCTTGCAAAGAAGCCTGAGTTTTATTGCTGTCTTCCCGCATCTGTTGATAATGAATCTTGGCTTCTTGTTTCTGCTCGTTAAGTAACTGTAATATCGTCTGAAATGAAGCGGACACCTCCCCTTGAAGGGTCCAATCTGCTGATAGTATAGACGATTGAGCCGGTCCTTCAGAATTATTCTCTTTAGTTGATTCTATCACTGGAGCCGGTACATAACCCCCTTTTGTTGATCTTACTATGCTTATTGTATCCTCTGCTGAGGTATTATTGTTAGATGAGAGTATAGTAGTATCGCTCATAGGTATTATCGGTATTAAGGAAGGCAATTGCAGGCTTGTTAGTGGAGAAGAGGGAGACTCTTCTAGTGGTTTGTTGCCAGAGCCAAGGCCAGATAGTTCCTGTCCTTCCGTTGTAGCCGCCTCAGCCTCTACAATCTGACCTGCAGTAGATGTTACATTTGGTCGCTGGCTAGAACCCATCGAACCGGGCGCGTCAGTCATTGCTACAGAGGCATTAACATCATTGGTTATCATACCTAAATCAGTTGGGCTGTTACCTGATAATCTCATTGCCATTGATTTAACACCGCCCTTAGCTTGCACCCACTGTCTGATAGGGCTGTTTTCTGCAATAGCTTTCATAGTGTTTGGTTTAGGTTTGCTAATAGTCTTTTTGGCTTTATTCTTAGTTTTGCCTCTAAGTTTTTTGAAATTAATAGTTTTATCTTTAATCAATCCTGAAGGCGAGTTATTCCCATGTTCGTAAAGGTCAAGATACTCCTCATCTGTTTCAATACTCTCTGCATTGTCGACGCCTTCAGCCCCTAGCGCTCCTATTTCAACAGAGTTAACATTTAAATCAGTAGGCAGGTTGATAGGCAGCGCTTGATTAGTTAGTACTTTTTCCATACTGAGAGAGTCAGGATGTGGGGGGGCTGTGCTGGTATCAGTATGTTGATTAGTCAGAACAGAAGAACCAGTATTAGCCTCAACCGTGAGAACTGTAGCAATGCTGGAGACTGTAGCAATGTCCTGATTATTTACAATAGCATTGTTGCACATAGACTCGAGCATCACTGGCTGAGCACCCACATTTGAGAACATTGTATCAGCTTTTACACTACCAACAATTTCCCCCAGTTTCTCTTGCCTACCAGGGAATTGTTTGTTCACATCCAGCGTAGAAGTCAATGGGTTGTTAACAGGCCCCCCCAGAGAGACTGGATTGCTGGAGTTAGAAGTCATTAAGAGCTGCGTTGGCGTTTGTCTCCCCGCTCCTGCTGTAGTCCGAGTATTCCTTGCTGGAGGTTTCGGTGCCATCACTGAGCACTCTATCTCCGTCGACGTAGAGGAGAACTGCCGATAGATCCGCAGGCCAAACCAACCAATCGCCGACCAACCCCTCGTGGTCTCAAGGGTCAGACGCGGTAATCGAGCGGAGCGCAGCAAGCTCCGTACTCGGCTCTTAATCAGCCGTAGTTTCAGCATTCAGCAGTGCTCCACTGTTTTCCAAAAGTGTTCCAAAAGTGTTCGTCTATCTCGGGGCCAGTATATGTGTCTCCACCTGCACCCGCTCCGGTGTATGATGTAGCTCCGGGGGGTCAGATGTGGTCAGACGCGGAAAACGACCCACAATCAGCCGTAGCTTCGCCTTCAGCATTTCAGGTAAGCAGCGCTCAGCATTCTCGGCACCCGTATATAATCTATGTTATCACAGACACCGGCAGTATAGATCACGGCGTAAGCAGCAGAATCACTAGCCTGGACCAATACAGCGTTCCTCCGCTTAGCGGTGTCAATCCGCCATCTTGGACCCTCGTGCGAACACAGATAGATTTCAAATGTACTATAGGCTTAACATAAGGCTGTCTCATTTCTAGGCAATGCAGCCACTGTTCATCCAGAGACTGACTTATGAATTTTAGCATGAAAGCAGGCAATACAATGTTTTGAACTTGCTTAAAACACCAGCAAACCTTGGCCAATAAATAGCTCATGTTTTGACCGCAGTATAATCGTATACAAAATGACCTTCAAGAATGACTTGGTGTCCAGTAACACCCTTGTTCACCCAAGCACTGGGCACTGGAAATACCATCAAACAAAAGTCTAGAATAAAGGCCTTGAAAACTCTGCGAAGTAATTCTGAAGCATCTGAGAGACCAGAACCTTTTATAGAAAATCTCTTTTGGCAGAAATCTGCAACCAGTGAGATACTGGAAAAGTTGATGGGTGCATTATCATGAATAGCAAAGCCCTCATTTCTAGCTGTGCAAAGAATAGGAATTAATGTTTCGAAGCCATCTTGAAAACACTAAAATAATTTCTGCACAGATTTGAATTCTCCAACATGAATCTGGACATCAAGGCAGAGAGATGTTTTACTGGCCACAGAAACAAAGTGCAGCATTAATCCCGGTCACCCACGAAGACGATGAAATCATCTAGTAGAAATTTGGGACAAGGACATAAGCGCCATCTAGGTAACTCCCCACCAAAAAAGTGAAGTAGGCAAAAGTCTTAAGACAAATGCCAAAGTCCATTAAAATGTAAGATTAGGACGGAACAATTCCACTACACTGCTCTAGACTGTTAACATGGCTACCAAAATGGCAAAAACACAGATGTTCCTCCATTATTAGCCTGATAAAAAGTCCACTAAGAATCTGGAATGAGTCCACTCCTCACATTTGATGGTATAAGTAGTCTGGGGTAATATATATCACTTACTCTTCAGGTCAAATAAAGGGATCAACCCTAAGCATGACCGTGTGACCCTCAGAGAGATCGCACCTATCCTTATATAGCAGAAAAAAGAGAAGCGCCATGTGCCTGCCATTGTGTACACAGTTCAAGCACCCACTGCGAAGGTTCGGTCCTAACAGGACTATGCAGATTCAGACAAGGTAAAAAGGTGCACCATGCAACAATTATATTCAAGATATCCAAATAATTCAATGTGATTTCCAGGGATGCGTCATCTTCATGTATAAGTAAGTACAGCTGAAAACAGCCAACGCGTTTCGTGCAGAACATTGGACTTCTTCAGGGCAAGAGTCAAAATGATGTACGCGATGGTGATACCTTAGATGCACCCTTCCAACTGTAAGAGCTGTGCGTGGTCTTTGTGTGTCTTAATAACCACGTTCTAGGTAAAAGACCTGTTCAGGAAGGGGTCATGTGGAATGGGTAGTCAGAGTGAGTCAACTCCTGGAGATTCCAACTAAGGAGGCAAAGGATACATAAACCCTCAAAGCAGTACCAGAATCAGTGCCACGTAGTGTCCGTGCCATACCGAGACCCACACAGAAGAGTGGGCTCGATTAAAAATCTACCCGTTCCATCACATACACCGTTTTGACACTTGCCTTGAATAAGTCCATGAGGCAGATCCAGTCCTTCTCACTCAAGCAGGAGGGCAGCAGAGTAGCAGTCCTTGCAGCAGAGCACCTATGCTGTCCTACTGGGGCTTCCACAGGTTCAGAGGTGTACTGAAGACTAAAGTTTGAGGGTCCAATATTTAAACGTGGACCTGCTTTGAAGTAGGAGTTGTTTCTAGAGGCTTCCGTCGCCTAAGATGTCTGGAGCTTCCTCCTTCCCTGACCAGGCCCCAGCTTATCTGGGGACACAAAAGACTAGTGTGAAACGCTTTGTGAGTGTGCTGAGGCAGGGTCTTTGTGAAGTGTAAGTGTGGTGGGTTACAGATTCTCCCTCTCATCCTGACAGGATAACATATGTTCCCCCTTTGTCTCACTGTCTGGAGCAATACACAAAGACCAACTGCCAGCTACACCTAGTCATATGACCCAGGTACAGGCTACAGGCACCAAATACTTTCTAAAAGTGGCATTTTCAGAATTGTGACACAAAATCTGACCACCATTAAAGAGGGATTTAAACGACAATTCTCTAGGCACTAAACTCAATATTCCCACCTGCTGTCAATTGAACGGGATCATTTATTAAATTTAATAAGGAAACTCAACGGTAGCCTATGGGGGAGTCAGGCTGTGCAGCTGTGAAAAATGAATGTAAGGGTTTTTCACTACCATGACATGTAAAAGATAAAAGTGCATGCCCAACTTTTTAAACACACTGCACCCTGCCATACGGCTGTTTAGGACCTACCCTAGGATAACTTATACTACATGTAACAAAAAGGAAGGTTTGGGCCATGCCAAAAGGTTTATCTTGTCAGGTCGAAATGTCATTTAAAACTGCACACACAGGTTTCAATCGCAGGCCTGAGAAAGGTTTGAAGGGCTACTTAAGTGGGTGGCACAGTAAGTGCTGCAGAGCCACTAGTAAGTAGCATTAAATGTGCATGCCCTTGGTTCACGCAGTACCCGTTTACCAGAGACTTAAAAGCACATTAAATGTGCCAATTGGATGTAACCAAGGCCACCAAGTTTTAGGGAGAGAGAGCACAAGCACTTTAGCACTGGTGAACAATGCTAAAGTGTGGAGAGTCCTAGGGCCAGCAATAACGAATTCAGCACAAACAGGAGGATAGAAGGCAAAATATTGGGGGAACCACACCCAGTGTCCTGTGCATTCTTTTTGCCAAGATTGGGGACATTTAGAATCAATGTAAATGCTGCTCATAAGTATGTTGTTTAAAAAATCGACTGGATATTACTCGCAGGAAAGAAGTGCCAAGTATATTCAGCATAATGCAATACGGTGGTAAATATGTAGCCTTACCAGCAAGTAACAGTGTGGTGAAGTCTTGGGACTTCTATTTCCCAGACTGTTTGATCCTGGGCATATCATACCCTTTGTCTCTCTCCACAGATCTGACAACAGGGCAGCACTTTTAAACAACCTTAACGGAAGAAATAAACAGCAACAACATTCTCCCAGGACCGGTCTTCAGCATGGGAGACATTAACACATTGAGGGCTGATTATCTGCAGGTGGCTGGATTTTCATCTCAATTGAAGAATGTGCTCCTGAAGTTGCATTGCGAAACAGGAACCAAGATTGCAGGACAAACCTGTAAAAGTGGGACAGTTGGCCACTTCAGTCTAGAATGATAAGCTGTATAATTGTTTTGTTTTAGTCTCTGTGAATATTATCCTAGTGGAGAGGTGTGGTGCAGCAGCCAGGCAGCTGACTTGGAGCACAGGGTTCATGGTTCGATCCCCGGCTCTGGTGACAGCTCAGCTTAGCACCATGTGACTCTGGGACAATAGCTCACTTAATTTCCACGACGGCCCCCAGGGCATTGAGACCCATAAGGGTGAGTAGTGAGTAGTTTGCGGTTTACAAATACGGATTGATTGAATTTGTAGTTTCTGAAATAGAACCGAAAAAAACAAATTCAATATAATCCTTTGGCTGTGCTCCGTATTAGTCTTGTTCCTTTTGTGTTTTGGATCCTGTGAAATTGTTTATCTTTTATCTCCAATAAAAAAACGTATGAAACAAAAAAAAGAAGTCCTGTTCCACTAGTCAATAGATAAACTATCTTTACATTGACAAAGACCAGCAATACTTCAAGGGGAACCTTTTTGCTTCAGCCTGTTCTTTACAGTGATGCAAAAACGGAATGAACTATTTAGCCTCCGAAAGTTCGCCAACAAGCTTATATCTTACCGCTGGGATTGGAGAAGAGACCAGGCACATATTGAAAACCAGAAACATGGTCCTGGGTTGTGTTGTGTCCTGCGAGACACGTTCTAGTGTCTCGACAGGCACAGAATTAGTAGCCACTCCCCTATGGGAGTGGACACACTTGCACCCCCACATGCATCCCTCACAGGCGTCACGAGTGACGTGAGCCTTTTAATAAAAGGGCCCGAGTGCACTTGCTCGTGGCCAGTTGAGTAACAAGAATCACTGTGTCTGTCATTCAACAGCATGTGGGCCTAGGGCAACAACATAACATTTGGCGACGAGGTGGGTCTGCCCCGTGTGTCCCCTGGCAGCAGCCTGGTTACCCTCTGAGGGGGAGGGGAGAGGCCACTGTTTAGGGCACCCCTACTGCCTGCGTGACCCTGTCGAGCGGTGACTGGACCGGACTACGGACACCAACGGGGTGTACTGGCACCCATAAGCTGCGGTTCTGCCATCACAAGAAAAGGGAGAAAGTCGCAGTCAGCGCGGGAGGCCGGAGGCATTTCACCGCTGTGGACAGACTGCAAGACAGCCCACGTCTCCCCGGCTGACCGCAGCGCGACTGCACCACGCCAAGGGTGCCGTCACCGAGCTTCCAGGTTGAGTGTCGCCCGTCAACCACCCTGTGAAGAAGGAAAGGAGTGAGAGGCGGTGCAGCCCTCCAACATGCCCTCTGGTGCCCATGAGGCCACTAGTAGATAAGGTACGCTCTGACCAACCGATGACAGTGCCTGGCGACAGCGCGGCCTTCCACAATCCATCCCTTGACTAGGCTTTTTTCCTTGCAATGGAGAGAGTGTACTGAGCAGTACCCCCGAGAACGGCGCACAAAGCAGAAGCGCCAGCACCAACCTTCAACTCCGCTGCGACCTAGAGGGCTGGAACTGGGGAAGATTCTGAAGGCGTCTGCAGCCCATGACACACCTGACATGCTGATGCGGCTGGGAAGAGAGGCAGTGGCGCGGCTGAGCGACATGCGACATTCACACTGCAATCCCTCATGGTCCCGCTGGTGGAGACAGCTCACAAAGCCCGGCACGCTGGGTGAACCATGCTGGAGAGCCACGTGTAGCTAGTGGCCAACGAGAGACTACAGCTGCAGTGTGGGAGACATGGTTCGCCCACAGCGCCACCTTAGTACACAGCAGCCAAGTGCACACAGAGCAAGAGGTAACTTGAGAAGGGACTAAACAGTTGCACAAGAAAAACGGGAAGCCATGCCACAAAGCAGATCCCTACACCTGCCTCCTCAGCACCTTCCCGCAACAGACCTGTCTTAGCCTTAAGGAACTAGCGAAGCCCATGCAGCGTCAGTTAGCTGCCTGCCTCACCACATCAGCCCACTCTACATGCTATGGTATGGTTGGGAGAGAAAGAGGTGCCTAAAAAGTGGAGCCGTAGGGAAAGTGTCATACAGGCCGCATTCCGCCCACACGTGCCAACCTCATGCAGAGTTGAGGCAACTGCAGCCTGCAAGGATGAAGGACAGGGCCACCTAGTAGCTAGCGTGGACAGCTGGATCAAGGGACAGCTTGCAGTGCCCAATATAACCCAGTCATCACAAAGGAAGGGCCACAGCACTTTCATATTCCAGGTCCTGGTCCATGAACCAAACACGGCCTGTCTCCTCTGCAAGGTACGGAAGAGACTTAAAGAACCCAGCAGAGAGGTGCAGAGCAACACAGACAGCAAAGCCCCAAAGCAGCCTCCTCATGCCCATGAGGAACACACAAGAAAGGCTGGTGCAGAGAGAGCACCCCCAGTGGCTACCCAACGCCACAGCACTTGAGAAGAGGGCGCCACACGCCCCCGGCTGTGAAGGAGCACCACCGCAAGGAA
The DNA here is from genome assembly GCF_964261635.1 of Lissotriton helveticus. NCBI lineage: Eukaryota > Metazoa > Chordata > Amphibia > Caudata > Salamandridae > Lissotriton > Lissotriton helveticus. Next base: position 1,709,290,380 of record NC_136067.1, read on the forward strand.
GGAAAGCAGGCGCAGCATGGTGCCAGAAGAGGGGGCCCTGGCAACAAAGAGGCATGCTCAGCCAGAGGTGCGTGACACACGCGCCCAGGAGAATGTCAGTAGAGGCAAATGCCCAGGAGGCAAAGAGACCTCTCCAAAGGAAAGAAGCACTGCTGAAACCAGCAGGGAGATCCCATACATCTCCACAGCAGCAACAGCAACGGCGCCCGGAAGGGGCCAAACGCAGCACAGTGTCCTCCCTCACACTTTCTCAAGCAGGAGTCGTCAGTGATCCAAGGCTGACAGGAGGAGAGTCGTACACCACAAGTGGCCAGCCGCCATCACAGCTCTCTACTGCCCGTGAAAGCCATTCCCTGGAGAAAGGAACGCCAGGAGTAGGAGTGTCAAGAAGCTGCAGCTCACCACTGCCCGTGGAAGCCATTCACTGGAGAGGCAACAGCTGGAGTAGGAGCGTCAAGAAGCTGCCTGGAGAAGAAGCACCCAAGATGAGTGGTTGCTCGCCATGCAGCCGAGAGGGGCAACTGAAGGTTCGCCTGAGTGGTCCGGAGACCATTGAAGTTCAACGGCCCTGTTGGCCTTGTTAGAACATGGTGCATGTCATTGCATCCGGAGAAGAAGCGGAAGAAGAGTGGAAATCGTGTCACACAATAGGGCTGGACAAACGCGGGTGTGTCAAAGACAACGAGAGGAGAAGCAAGAGGACTCATAGCACCACAAGCCAAGAACACCTCCAAAGAAACCAGACAGCCACCAAGGCGGACCGACGGCCCTGGCGACAGCACCAAGGGGGAAACACACGTAAGCCGCAGCAATCGCAAACCGCGGTGCTCCCGTCGCTTCACAGTGAGACCGTCCAGCCCCGAGCATCGGCAGTTGGAGTCGAACAGCATCTCTGCCCCTGACCGCAAATGCCAGAGGTGCGAGAGAAAATTCAGAAGAGGCAGTCAAGTGAATACGACGTCCTTCCAGAAGCCTCCTCTCCTAGCTGTTTATCGCCACCTGTCATCCATGCCCAATGGCAGCTACGTCATCAGTGCCATGTGCATGACACCCCACGCAGCAAGACACGTGGAAGTGTGACCAGAGGGTCTGCACCAAGAATCGGACGACCAGCTGAGGTCAGAAGAGGAAGTCGCGAGTGGCAGGGTTGGATGATGAAGAAATCCCAAGCTACAACAAGAGTGCGTCCTGACTCAGCAACAGCAAGGGAAGAGGGGGATAACCCGAGAAGGAACTGGCAACCGCACAACGGGAGTCCGAGAGTAAGCCGCACAGCCTGCGCGAATCGAGTCTCAAGCCTTACCCTTCTCAGCGTGTTCATCACTCCTCAGTCATCAAAGTCCCAACAGCCCAACAAGTACAAGTACATGAATGCAAGTGCCTCCCCAGAGAACATGGAGGTACCTGGCCACTCCCTGCCTCAGGTGATCGACACCAGACTAGACGCCTGCATCCTTCAAGGCAAGTAGTCACCCGCCATCATCCAGATTCACCTCATGGTTGGCAATGCCACCGTGCCAATCCTCATCAAGTGCGTCTACAGACACCATCTCGAATACACATGGGTTGGAGTCCTTCACTATTGTCAAACTAGCCAACAAGGAAATTCAAAGGCTACCTGCTACTCAGAACCAAGACCCACACACCCTTGAGATTTGTGCGAGAGACTGGCTACTGGCTCCTCAGTGGTTCGCAGCTGCCCCTAGCCACCCACGCAACCCCATCACAGCCTACCAGCCGTCCCGTGGCAAGCCTGATGAAGGGCCTCCCCAGGCGGGAGAGTTGGAAGAGACATTGCCCCACAGACAGGACACAGCAAGACAGCCTAATAGAGACTTCAGGCAATCCTGAAATAATCCAGTGAACTTTCACCATGGACTCCAACTTGATGCACCTAGTTAATGAACTGTTAATCACCACATACCATCCTCAAGGTCAGCAAAAGGAAGCCACCTGGGACCAAAGCGGTAATTGCAAACACAACAGTGATGGACAGAATGTGGATCAATGTCACACATTCACCCCAGTCCAAAGATCTGGGCCCAAATCCATCGTTTTTCCACTCCACACCACCCTGGGTTAGACAATGGCGATATGCAAATCAGCGCTGACCCTGTGCCCCATGGGAACAGTCCAGTCCGAACTACAAAAGCCATGTCCTTCCCAGAACGGAAACAAGCATCCGAGGACCGGCCCGGTTTCGAGGTAACACCTCTCATCAGCCCGGCTAGCTTGATTCCAGTGGTGTGGAGTGCCTGGGACTCACGTCTGAGCATCCCCAGTACACTTAGAGCGGTAATTGCAAACACAACAGTGATGGACAGAATGTGGATCAATGTCACACATTCACCCCAGTCCAAAGATCTGGGCCCGAATCCATCGTTTTTCCACTCCACACCACCCTGGGTTAGACAATGGTGATATGCAAATCAGCGCTGACCCTGTGCCCCATGGGAACAGTCCAGTCCGAACTACAAAAGCCATGTCCTTCCCAGAACGGAAACAAGCATCCGAGGACCGGCCCGGTTTCGAGGTAACACCTCTCATCAGCCCGGCTAGCTTGATTCCAGTGGTGTGGAGGGCCTGGGACTCACGTCCGAGCATCCCCAGTACACTTAGAGCGGTAATTGCAAACACAACAGTGATGGACAGAATGTGGATCAATGTCACACATTCACCCCAGTCCAAAGATCTGGGCCCAAATCCATCGTTTTTCCACTCCACACCACCCTGGGTTAGACAATGGCGATATGCAAATCAGCGCTGACCCTGTGCCCCATGGGAACAGTCCAGTCCGAACTACAAAAGCCATGTCCTTCCCAGAACGGAAACAAGCATCCGAGGACCGGCCCGGTTTCGAGGTAACACCTCTCATCAGCCCGGCTAGCTTGATTCCAGTGGTGTGGAGTGCCTGGGACTCACGTCTGAGCATCCCCAGTACACTTAGAGCGGTAATTGCAAACACAACAGTGATGGACAGAATGTGGATCAATGTCACACATTCACCCCAGTCCAAAGATCTGGGCCCAAATCCATCGTTTTTCCACTCCACACCACCCTGGGTTAGACAATGGCGATATGCAAATCAGCGCTGACCCTGTGCCCCATGGGAACAGTCCAGTCCGAACTACAAAAGCCATGTCCTTCCCAGAACGGAAACAAGCATCCGAGGACCGGCCCGGTTTCGAGGTAACACCTCTCATCAGCCCGGCTAGCTTGATTCCAGTGGTGTGGAGTGCCTGGGACTCACGTCTGAGCATCCCCAGTACACTTAGAGCGGTAATTGCAAACACAACAGTGATGGACAGAATGTGGATCAATGTCACACATTCACCCCAGTCCAAAGATCTGGGCCCAAATCCATCGTTTTTCCACTCCACACCACCCTGGGTTAGACAATGGCGATATGCAAATCAGCGCTGACCCTGTGCCCCATGGGAACAGTCCAGTCCGAACTACAAAAGCCATGTCCTTCCCAGAACGGAAACAAGCATCCGAGGACCGTCCCGGTTTCGAGGTAACACCTCTCATCAGCCCGGCTAGCTTGATTCCAGTGGTGTGGAGTGCCTGGGACTCACGTCTGAGCATCCCCAGTACACTTAGAGCGGTAATTGCAAACACAACAGTGATGGACAGAATGTGGATCAATGTCACACATTCACCCCAGTCCAAAGATCTGGGCCCAAATCCATTGTTGCAATTACCTGGGACCAAAGGGCATATGCTTCCACCGACATGTTACTAGAGTGCGGCTGACATCTCCAAACAAGCGTTCGTGTCCTGAATCACACAGGTTAAATGATGAGTGCCCGCCGAGATCGTCCTACTACACTCGGAGTCACCGGTCCTGGTCTGCTGTCTTCTGGATGCCTGACCCGAGAAGCTGATGGACCCTGTGGTGTATATTTCATTGTCATTTCTCCCTACAGGTTGGACTAGGGAGCTTTTTGTTTTTATTAAAATTTGGGAGGAATGTTGTGTCCTGCAAGACACGTTCTAGTGTCTCGACAGGCACAGAGTTAGAAGCCACTCCCCTATGGGAATTGGCACACTTGCACCCCCACATGCATCCTTCACATGCGTCACGTGTGACGTGAGCCTGTTAATAAAAGGGCCAGAGTGCACGTGCTTGTGGCCAGTTGAGTAACAAGAATCACCGTGTCTGCGTCCGTCATTCAACAGCATGTGGACCTAGGGCCCACGACATACCAGGTTGCGCCAGTACACACACTTATTCGTCATTCAGCAGTGATCCGGCCATGTAACCGATTACAAGATATCACTGTCTCACGCACATGATCAAACTCTTCCCTTTTCACAGCTGTGTTGAAATGACTGCAGCAGTGAATTACAAAGCAGCGTTTAGAATCCATCATTCCATCTTTCACTGCAGGTGGACTGACCTCCGATTTCTAATTTAAAATTGATTTTTTTACGACTTCCATTAAATGAAGATTACAACTTGGTCCTGGCATATCTCTTCTATGCTTAACAAAATCCATTTTACATTTGGAGACAAGGAGAGTACAATCGGCTGTTCTTTTGCCCCAGAAATGCCGTCTGGTTTCTGGCCAAGTACTAAGAGAAATGGAATTATGCCACAATCCCCTCAAACAATCAATTACAATGTGGATCAGATATATTAAACATGTCTTCGTTATCAGGAATAGCACAGAGACCAATGGACGCACACGTACATACTGAATATTCAGTTTTCCTTGGCTAACAACAAAATAAGGATGGATTTGCTTGACTTGAATATCGTAAACCAGAAAGGTATTTTTATGACATTGCTATTCACCAAAGACAAAGACCAAAACAGTTTGCTCAGATGGAACAGTATCCACCCACATGCTCCAAAAAAAACAATTTGCCATCCTCCCCACAGTCGATCAATACAATGACATCATAAGTAGTGGAAACTTACGTAGTGTGTGTTGCAACAGCGCTGTTCCCACGACACAACTTGAGGTGTATAATACTTCCATGGGGTGCACCGTGGCAGGTGTTACAATCGTTCATTGGGAGGGAGGGGTGGGGGGGGTGAGCAGACACCAAGACAAATTGAGAGTGTGAAAAAGGCCGCTTTATTGAAACAGGTGCATATTCACAACAGTACAACCTTGGCAAACGCCTTACAAAACTAGACCTCACTAATTAAACTATCACCTTAAAACCCCAAACGTCAGGCCCGCCCCTAATACGTCACAAACCCGGCCCCCACCCTGCACAACATAATTACACTTCAACAATATAAAACCTGCGTAATCATTTACATTATCCCAACCCAAAGCACAACATCACATTCCCAAATTGTCCATCAGAAACTTACGTTAACCAAAACAGTGTAACCACCCCACGAAACATCTCTTTAAACTTCTCCAGCCATAGCCCCATTTTAACAGAACCCAACAACCTTCATGTCCCTGCTGGCAAATAACCCCTAATTTCCGCCACCCAGAAAAGAGGGAGGGAAAGAATTACACCCCTCTCTTTCTGCCCCCCAGAAACAACGCAACTACGACCGCCTAAACTTCAACCAATAAAATTCTGAATTTTCAAACACCTGGAAAGTACCTCTCTTAATTCTAATAAATATAAATCCATCCCAAGGCGAGACAAATGAACTCCATCGCTGCGAAAAAACTCCAAAGTGTCATAACGAATGTCTTTATGAGACACCCGCCCAAAACCTAAATCTCTGCAAAAACGGGAGACCTCCAAATTTAATTTTCTCCGCGCTTTGTCCACTGCCCTAGGCTTAATCGCACCCCTCCAAGATCTACAGGGGACCAATTCGGTCCACAAAACATGACAGCTTGACCACTGTTGTTTTATGAGGGAAAGATCTTTTTTCATGGTCCGCAAAAGAACCACCCCTTTTACCCCACAAAGATCATTTTCACCAAGGTGTAGAAGCAAGACATCCAGACAAATACCACCTACCAACCAAGAATTCAAAGCAGGAATATGCTCTCTCCAAATCATACCCCCCTTTCCTTTCCAAACAACATTAAACAATCGATGATTGAACCCCAGCGTAAGACCAAAATAACTCTTCTGAGCCTGAGCTTCCGCACGCCTTATGAAGGAATGACCCACGATCCAAATCGTCATAACAGAAGAACGGGGGCCGGCCACCGACCTGAAAAAAGAAAAGCAGCATCAGACGTTAAGGAAACTTAGCAGACGCAGGAGCAGCATTAGCATCAGTCCGCACATAGCGCTGAAAACAGTTGGAAGACCATCGCCCTAAAGACATAATATCCTGTCGCGACCAACCCCTATTGTGTGCTTCCGTTGCCGCCCCAATGCGGAAGGAATGAGTACCATAACGACTTTCATCCAAACCAAGAAAACGCAGAGCTTTCCGCAAAACCATGCGCAGTTGATATTGAGTCACCCTAGAACCATCCACATGTTGAAAAACAGGGGCATCCTCAGCCGCCCCCGAACAAGCTCTCCAACTCCTAGCCCACCTCAAAGGGCACGTCTCAGAAGGAGAAGATGCCTCTAGCCAAATACCCTTCCCTGTGCTTCTCTGATCAGTTTTTGCCCGAGCTAACCAAATATGCAACCCTCCCTTGGCAAATTGAACATCCCCCCACCCCACCCCAGCAGTAAATTTAGAACCTAACAATTCCGACACTCTAAAAGCACCGAAGAACATCCACACCATGAGAGTTGAAAAAAGACAACCCTCAAGTTCATCCAAACAAACAGAGGACAAAACCTGCAAAACTCGGGCCAAAATCTGCCAAGACAAAGGTTGTCGAACCAACCGCTCTCTTCCCCGCTCCCTGGACCAACCTTCCAACATCCGCTTACCAACTTCCCCCGCAGAAGGGGGATAGCCCCAAAGCAATTTGCCCATGAACGCAATACCAGCTAATTTACCTGAAATCGTCACACGAGACAGACCTTTATCCATCAATTGAAGAATAAACTGCACCACATCCTCAGAACGTCTCCAACCAGGTTCGCGCCAGGAAGCTCCAGATTCTAAAAACTCTTTCCAAGCCAATTCATATGCCGTCCTGGTAGAAACTGCCAAAGAACCTACCACCAACTGTAAGACCCTGTCTCGCCTACAGTCCAAAGATGTTCCGGCATGGGGGTCGGCGTCCTGTCCGCCTCCGAGGCTAGCCCATGGAATCTCTCCCACTGTGAACGAGACAAAGCATCCGCAATGTCATTGTCCACACCAGGAATGTGCAAGGCCTTAAAACTGATGTCATATTTTAGGCACCCCAACACAAAAACCCTCAAGAGCTTCAAAATTTGTGCATCCCTGGCCGACTGTTTATTGATAATGTCCACCACAGCCTTATTATCAATACGAAACAGGACTTTTTTGTGAGCAAGCTCGTGACCCCACAAGGTCAAGGCCACCCCCACTGGGAACAGCTCCAGAAAGGCAATACTCCTGCCACCATCCTTCCACGCAGCTGGCCACTGTTCCGCACACCATCTACCTTGCCAGTAAAGGCCAAAACCAGCACTGCCGGCAGCATCAGAAAAAATTTGGACTTCCCAGACCCAATCCTCCTCCCTGGACAAAGGGATGCCATTGAAAGAATGTAAGAAAGCTACCCACATCCGCAGATCTTCTTTAACCCCAGCCGATAAGCGAACATGATGGTGAGGCAAAAAGTGACCTGATAGAGCCCTACCTAGACGCCTGCAAAAGGTCCTACCTGCCCTAACCACTCTGCAAGCAAAATTCAGATGGCCTAACAGCACTTGAATCTCCTTGACCGTCACTTTTGACTTAATCAGCATGGAATGTACAAGCTCCAACATTTTAGCCTTTTTATCCACAGGTAAACGTGCTTCCATAGTAGGAGAATCTATCTCAATACCCAAAAAAGACATGGTCGCGCAGGGGCCCATTGTCTTTTCCGGAGCCAACGGTACACCTAGGAATTCCATCAGGGTCTGGAATGTCCACAAAGCCCTCTGACATGCCGAGGAATTGGGAGCACCCACAAAAAAGAAATCGTCCAAGTAATGTGTTACTAACTGGTGTCCTGAACAATCAGTGAAAAACCATTGGAGAAAAGTGCTGAAAGTCTCAAACAGTGCGCAGGAGATGGAACAACCCATTGGTAAAGCCTTATCAACATACCATTTCCCATGAAACTGAATCCCCAAAAGATTCCAATCCTCGGGATGTACCGGTAGCAAGCGAAAGGCAGATTTAATATCGCATTTGGCCATTTCCGCATCAGGGCCGGCAGTCACGACCAGAGCCATGGCCACATCCACGGAGGAATACGATACTGAGGCAACTTCTTCATCAATGAAGTCATTAACCGAAGAGCCCTCCGGCCATGACAAGTGTTGAATTAAACGAAATTGCCCAGCCTCTTTTTTGGGGACCACACCAATGGGGGAAACAATGAGATTCACCAAAGGCCAATCATCAAAAGGACCTGCCATCCTCCCCTCTCGCACTTCTTTATCCAATTTGTCTTGCACTACAGCTTTATGTTCATTGGCCGACAATAGATTCTTGGACCACCGCCGTAACCGCGGTCCCGTATAGCCAAGCCGGAAACCCTCTTGAAAACCCTCCAACAACAACTTACAAGCAGCAGCATTCCCATAACCTCTCAGAGCCACTGCTAGCTGACTAACTTTAACCGGAGTACGAGCCTTTGGGCCCAACTCCCTGAGTGTTTTTTCCCCCCCTATGAGATTGAGGCTGTTGTGCAGGAGCAGGGGCGTTGGCAGGCTGTTGTGACCATTGTTGACTCCCTGGTACCCGAAGTCCCCAACATCTGGACAACGCATGTTTCCGCCCACATTGAGAACATTCATGCCTGAACTTACAATATTCTCTGGGGCAGTGACCTCTGTTAAAATCCCAACAGGTCCCAATGGCAGGTTGGGTGGACGTGGCTGTACCCACCCCTCCCCGGGTGGGCTTCCCTTGAAAGGGCCGGTAAATTAACGGCAAACCGCTTAGCTGTAAAAATCATTTTCCCACCAGCCGAAGCACCCATAGTGTGTTGCCACAAGTCTGTGTCTAGTTCCCCCCATTTAGCTTCAGGATCCCAAGCCAATCGGGCCCGGAATTCTTCGTCATACTGCGCCCAAGCAAAACCACTACCCGTTATCTGCGCTTTTCTAATGTCATCCATATACTTAAAGATGGCAACGCAGCGCTCGGGGAATTTCTCGCAGTAGACGCTAGCATATATCAAAAATGCCGCTGTCCAATTTTCTATTGTCAAAGGAACCTTGGGGCGCTTAGCCAGCTCATACTCTTCCTCCTTAGACCCCTCCTTAGAGCGAACCTCCCTGTGCAAAAGTTTCAAAAGTTCAACGTACTCCCCCTTCCAAATTCTCTCTTTAGTGGCTAACATTAAATGAGCGCCCAAAGGTTTCGTAACGCCCATGTAAGGTAATTTCTTTATCTTAAGCTCCTTGCTATGTGGGGGATCTTTACCTACCTCCGTGGGCTCAGTACCAGTGCTGGAATCCACCTTTGAACTCACACACCCCTCACCTGTACCTACCCCTTGGTCTTTGACATAACAACCCTTATGCAGCTTAACATCAAGACCCACTTCAACTGTGTCCCCACCCGTCCCCACAGACACCATTGACGGTTTGGCCCGTGGTACAGAACTCTCACCTGGCTGTAAGAAAGGAACTTGAGCCGGCCGCTCTCTCCATGCCAGATGCTCCACATCGACGACTGTCCGAGGAACCCTTGCTGAGGGGCCGCTCTCTCGAGCAGGTCTGTACACCACAGGATCCGGACGCACCACCACTGGTGCCTGTAAAACATTATCAGAAACGTGAAAACGCCCCCCCCTGGAGCCCACATCACGTAACTCGCCCTCCTCAGGGCTATCATCATCGTAATCCAGCACCAACGATTCCTCCAACCTAGGAGGGGGAAACACCACTGACGGACTCTGAAAACCAACGTGGGCCTTACCAGCCCTGACTGAAACATGAGGCGGGGGAGCCGACTGGACCCGTCTGTACTCCCCCAAACGTGCACCACTTTTGCACGACTTAACCAATGACCAATCTCTGGTATGATGAGATAAAGACGTTGGGGCCAGCGAGGACGCGCCGGACCTGCTTCTGCCGACCCCGCCGCGAACTTGAGAAAAAGAAGTTGGGGCCAGCAAGGACGCGCCTGTCCTGCTTCTGCTGACCGCGCCGAGATCCTGAGGAAACGACGTTGGGGCCAACGAGGTCGCGCCAGACCCTCTGCTGCTGACCGTGCCGAGATTCCGAGTGAAGGACGTTGGGGCCAACGAGGTCGCGCCGGACCTGCTTACGTTGACCGCGACGGGATCCCTCGACGGTACGGGGTATGCCGCGCCAGGCTCCACCCTCCCTTCTCCTCGGTGCAACTGGGCCGGCCCACACCCTACCGAGTCTGCCGCTCCACGACACTCCCCGACCTGTGAAGAAAAAGGCTGGACTGATGTGCCGGAACCCTTACCACGAAAACCTCCAAACATATCAACTCCACTAGCTACACAAGACCTAGACTCCTGAAATCGTGTTTTCCCATCCTGCCGAAAAACAACCTCCTTAGCCTGAACAGACAAACGCCGTCGGGGCGGAGACGGGTCCACTTCCTCTCCCCCACTACTCCATTCCAACAATTTCTGTACTACCTCAGACGCATGACCTAACACCTGTCCCCCATGTCCCTCCTGCTGTGCCGCAGACAATGCCTTGTCCACCCTCACAGAAGGTCGACCACCCACGGGCAAACCCGGAAACTTCAAAGTGCCCCCAAAGCCACTCAACATGTCAGTACCTTTAATAGGCGCCACAACGCCTGCATCACGAACCCCTTCTGCCCAGGACGGAAACACATCCAGACCCTCCCAAGACCTGGCACCCACCTGCTTACTGCTACTCCGCTGCAGAGGAGAAAAAACAGCACCCTCAACAGCAGGCTCCAAGCGCCCTTTTCCAAACCGTAAATAATTAAAGGAGTACCCAACATCACCTGACCAGCAGCCTGACTCATAGAAACCTCCCCCCCCCTACTGTCATCCTGCGCCCATTCCCCTTCTCCCACCGAGCCACTGAGCACAGAAAAAACCTCCACACAGGCAGATGCAGGAGGAGAAAACAAAAGAGGACTACAAGGTATAAATTCACCCCCAGAAACCCCATAGCCAGCCCGCACTTCCTCAGAAACACCACCATCCCCAAATGAACGCTCCTTTGAAAAGTCAGCTGGTGTGGAACAATGTGTACCCCCAGCCCCTACATGCAAGGACAACAATTCTGCTTGTCCAAGGCTACCATGAGCCTCTTGTGCCGCCTGCTCTAAAGAGTGAACAACCGGCCCTTCCGCCGGCAACAACAACTCCTCTTGCGCGTGTGGGTTAGGAAAATTAACCTGCGCATGCGCGCTAACCGCCCCTGAAGCCGGCAACAACGATTCCTCACGCGCGAGTGGTGAAGTAAAACCAAACCGCGCATGCGCGCCAACTGCCGGTGCACTTCCCGCCGGGCCTTCTATCTGGACCACGGAGGCAGAAGCGGAGCGCTTCCTGCCTCCGCGCTGACCGACCCGCTTGCCTCACGCCGCGGGCACCGAAAGAGAACGAACCGGAGACAACACGGGGGCCATGGAAACCAATGACCCCCCATCCCCCACACCCGGCTGACCAATTACAACCGCTCCGCCTCCCGCACGCACAACAGGGCCAAGAACCGCTCCCCTAGATCGCGGGCGGCCCCTCACACTCACCGCTGCTCGGCGGGACCGCTTCGGCGACATACACGCCGCAACCACCGCAGATACCCCAGCTGAGGCCCGTCGCTGAGGACGCGACGGCCCAGCTGCCTCGCCAATGACAAGGTCCAAACGACCTGCCTCGCTTAGAAGCCGGATGGCTTCAAGCACACGATGATCCTCCAAGGACATGATGAAACACTCCCTAAGAAGTACAGCTACAGCAAAATATCAAAGATTTCTAACTAACTGACAACATTTTTCAACTAACTGACTGAGCTCCCGGCCACCAGGTCACCTAGCCTAAAATGGTGGCCGGAAGGAGGTGACAGGAAATTATATATAATTGGGCTCCGATAGTAGCATACTGGGAGCCCAAAAGAAGCCCAAAAGAAGCCCAATTGTCTAGGTCCCGCCCAGCTTCCCCCCACACTCCCCTCCCAAACAGCCCGGGGGGGGGGACCTCCCTTCGGTCGGCTGCCCCCCCCAAACCCCCTCCCCACGACGACTAGCATCGAATATCAAGTTACAAGCTTCGGCCATGCCAATAAGAACTTCAGACCAAAACATTGCCCCCAGTGCCCTGCGTAATCCTGTGATCGTGTACGAATCCCATCCTTATTGCAGCACCTATTACAATACACTCGACTTCTCATTCTGCTCTTAGGCACTGGTCATGCCCCCGAGGGCTACCCCCAGGGTCAAATTCGCCACTCTTCATGACCCCCTGTGGTACAGCAACCAGAGAGGCTCAGCCAACCCCCCACCCAACCTGCCAGGGCCCTTACTGGCGGCCATCATGGTGGTTTGCCCTCCAGTGGAGCCTCTAGTTTGATAACGTGTGCATACAATGCCATGATGTCCCAGGTCGACTGGATTCTATATGAATATTGCCTGCTCCACCACCGCCCACCTCTGCTGGTCTGTAATCCACTGCGTTAGCTGGTGGGTTCAGAGGACTTCCACGCCATTGCGATACAGCGTTTGTATAATATCGTTGCCAAATCAACCATGCAACATTCCATTTTATTCTTCTTGAATCTACTGATCTAACCCAGTAGGCAGTAGCTCGAACTGCATGGGCGTCCGCAGAAATTTTTCCAGGGGGGGGCAAAATGTTAACATCATCACCATCCTCCGACATGATGTGTGCCAGGTGGGGCACAAGAAACACTGGGGCGCAGGATGGGCATGGGGGCAGGAAGCAGGCCGTATATGATCTCATACACCATAGGATTGTTGTGCCACAGCCATCTCTTTCTATTGTGGCACCCCAAAATCTATACCTGCCCTGGACCATAAAATTACCCCCTAGCACCCCAAAGCCCATACCCACCCTGAACCCTAAAATTACCCCACCCCCAAAACTCATACCCCTACCTGAATCCTAAAATTACGCCCCAGGCACCCCAAAACCCATACCCACCCTGATACCTAAAATTACCCCCTTACACCCCAAAACCCATACCCACCCTGAACCTTAAAATTACCCCTGCCCTCCCAAAATTCATACCTGCCCCAAACCCTAAAATTACCCCCCCCAGGCACCCATACCGCCCTGACCCCTAAAATTGTCCCCCTGGCACCCCAAAACCCATACCCACACTGAACCCTAAAATTTCCCCCCTTGCACCCCAAAACCCGTACCCACCCTGAACCCTAAAATCACCCCCCAGTACCCCAAAACCCATACCCACCCTGAACCCTAAAATTATCCCCCTGGCACCCCAATCCCTAACCAACCGTGAACCTTAAAATTACTCCCTGGCACCTTAAAACCCACACCCACCCTGAACCCTCAAGTTACCCCCTGGCACCACAAAAGCTGAACACTACATTCTGATTGTGTATCGTGCCGTCTGACTGCTCAGGGAGGATCTGCTGGTCCGGATTGGTATGCCCTGGTCCGGTTCTGCTCGCCCTTCTCTGGAGCTGTTCTGCCTGCCCTGTCCCTCTTCCGGACCCACCGAGCCTGCCTCCGTGCACACTGCCTGGACCTACTCTGTCTGGCCTGGTTCTTTCTCCTTTGGACCTGCTGTCTTCACTGGCGGAATTAGAACACAAGTCTCACTTCTCTGAAGCTGCTCTCCCTCACCCAGACCCCCCACTCCACCTCCACTTGCTCTCTCATCTTCCTTCCTCCCTACTTCTCGGTCTCTCTTTCCCCACTGCTTCTCTCTCTCTCTTTCTCTCCCCCCTCTTCGTTCACTCTCACCCCCACCGCATCCGTCTCCCCGACCCCACCAAGCCCGGGGCCCTCTCTGAAAATGCGAGCTGGAGGTGACGTTAAGTGTGAAAGCACCAAGGTGTGAACCAGGCAAAGAGGAGGGGGAGGGGGTGGGCGGCAGGGAGAGGGTCAAAGGGGGCACTGGCTCTCAGAGAGGTAAGACGGGGCGGGGAGCAGCCTGAGGACAAAATCAACACCAGAGCAAGAGGCAGACGCTACTCTTTTATTCAAATGTGACTATTCTTTCTGCTTAGTAATTTACTTAACAGCAACTGTTCTAGGCAGTCAATCACTATAATCCAATAATTATTTGAAAATACTTTGCCTCAATCTTGTTATTGTGTCAGAGCGCGGTATAAGGTCCGAGGTCTCCCGGCGCTTCTGACTAAATTATAAGACGAAGGGGGGGCCAGAGGGTACTAAAAGGATCTAGAAAAGAGCAGAGTCTCCAGGTGTTGTCTAGATGTGACATGTAATGAGATACACAGGAGTTCACCTAGAAGAGAGTGCCAAAGGGACGGTGCAGGAAAATGAAGACCGCGTCTTGTCCTACTGTGGCCTGAAATGCAGAGGAGCTTCAGAATAGAACAGAGAGTGCGAGCTGGAGAGGAACCGTGGCTGGAGCACCATGTGTAATGCATAGTGGCATGGACGTCCGCAAGGGGCAGGGCCGAATTAGCGCTGGTGGCACCCAGTGTAACAATGTTAGTTGGCGCCCCCAATGATCACCTCCACCACGGATTCTCTCACTAGCACCCTTTAACAGTGACCAAGTCTCCATAACCACTCTCTCTCAGATGCATTGAATTCGTTATATAGCGCTACTCATACCATTAAAGTATGTCAGAGCACTTTACACAGACAATCAATCATACTTGTGTAAATCAGTGTATAGGAAATGTTACATAAGCCAAAGGACAAAGGGGCATATTATCAAGGCCTAGCGATATTTTTATCGCCGCATTTGCGTCCGTTTTTGGATGAAATGCGACAATAAAAATATCGCTTTATTTACAAGAGCACGCTAACGCGTGTTCAATGGGATTAGCGCTGGTTTCAACATCGCATTGCCTTGCATCGCTAATGAGATGCAAGGGAGGCGTGTCCCGTGAAACAACATGGGATATCATCACTAACCCTGATTCTCTCTATTTTCAAGTGTATCGCTAACACACATAGCGTTATTATAATCAGTGCTAACCGGGTTTTTCGCCGGTTTGTAACGCCTGCTATTTCCTTACTAAGCCATATCTATAATGGGATATGGATTGTTATGCTGAGTCCACGTCTCCCATTAAAGATTAGGTTTTCCCTAACGCGGTTTTCTATCGCTGGAATTCCGGCGATTTCGACTCTTTCCGCCGCTTTTGCCTGGATTTCTATCGCCTGGGCGATGCGCCTTGATGATAGTGCGCTTACCAGGCGATAGAATAAGGCGACATGCAGCGTTAATTTTTTGCGCGCTACACACGGCCAGCGATAATTATCGCTGGCCGTTGATGATATGCCCCTAAAAGTGTAGGAGTCACATGTCATCCATACTGGTAGGCAGTATAGTTTAGGAGTGCTTGGTGTGGAGATGCACAAACTCAGAGTTGAAAAAGAAACAGCATAGTTGGGAGTTTTCTTTAATAATAAGAATCTATTTCTACCCAAATTAACCCTTTTTGCAACATTAATCAATGTTCTATACTCAGCAGAGTGTATGCACTTTTACAATGAAAGTTAATACCTCACTATTCTATATTAGGACTTTAAGTTAAAGGGGCACATGTATTAATATTGCATTTTGCGATTCCTTAATTGCGAAAAATAAGGAATCGCAATTAAGGAATTGCAAACTGCAATGCATCAAGAAATCGCTATAAAAATAGCGATTTCTTAAAATTCCTTAATTGCGATTCTCTAATTGAGAATCGCAATTAAGGAATACCTCCCCATCCATTCCTGTGGGCCTAGAGGCCCATTGGAATAAATGGAAAGACATTCTTAATTTGCAATTCACCATTAGAAATTTGCAAATTAAGAATGCAATTTCAGGGGTGCAGGGGTGTCCAAAGGACACCTGTTGCACCCCTGAAATCTGCTTAGAAGTACATTTTGCACACTCACATGCCCCAAGGGCATGTGTGTGTAAAATGTAACTGTGAAAAATGCACTTTAGTGCATTTTTCAAAGTTTTCGCAAATTACCATGAAGGTGAACTTCATGGTAATTTGCTCTCCTTATTTACGAATTCGCAAATTTTTAGAGTTGGATGCATTGCATTTACGTAATCTCAATTTGAGATTCCTTAAATGCAATCCCAATTTAAGAAATCGCAATTTTGCGATTTTTTAAATTGCGAAAATTACAAAAATGTTAACGCATCCTAAAAATGGGAATTGCATTCGCAAACGGCTGAATTTTGCGATTCGCACCATTTGCAAATGCAATTTCCTTTGATGCATGTGCCCCAAAAATTGCAAGTAAGAAAAGGATAGCTCTTTTAAAAGCAGTAACCTATTTACATTAAATGCACTCTTTAATCTACTTGGTACACGTTCTTTGCAGCAGGCGTATTAACCCTCTGTACTACCTTCACATAAGTCAAATACCTCAACTACACAAAACTCTGATCTCTGGCTAGGAAGAACATTAATCACAGGAGTAATCTTGACATTTTTGTGAGGCCCCGTAATTGCAGGAGGAAAGGAACGTGCAGCAGGTGCTTTTAAAATCATAATTAAGATGTAAACACGGCGCCCCCAGGAAGCCACCACCCGGTGCGATGGCACCAGTCACACCACCCTAGAGCCGGCCCTGGCAGAGGGCAAGGAGGGGCGTTCCAGGGGGGGGCAAGCGCCCCTCCTTGCCCCCCCCTGCGGACGCCCATGCCCACACCCCCCTCGCACTCCGACTGGCTGGCTTCGCTATTTGACATATCGAAGATGGACTTGTCTAGAGCTTTTGGCAGAACAAAGACAGCATTTTGGAACTTTTTGCTAAAATGGGCTGGGGCCTACCCCCACATGCATCAATCTAGGATTTTGCATTTCTTAAATAGCGAAAATTAAGGAATCGCTATTTAGGAAATGCAAAATCCTATGCATCAAGAAATCCTAAAAGTTTTTAGGATTTCTTAATTTTCGGAAATTGCGATTCCTTAATTGCGAATTGCAATTAAGGAATGGCATTACATTGATTCCTATGGGCCTAGAGGCCCATAGGAATCAATGCCGTTTTGCATTTATTTTTTTTTGCACTCGCAATTTGTTGATGCATTGCAAGGGTGCAGAGGGGGGTCCAAAGGACCCCCCCTGCACCCCTGAAATGTATTTTCAAGTGCATGTTTCACACACACATGTCCTAAGGACATGTGTGTCTGTAACATGCATGTTTAAAAAATGCATTTTTTTGCTTTTTTTTTTAATTTGCGCAAATTAACACGAGGGTCAACCTCGTGTTAATTTGCACCTCCTATTTTAGAATTTGCATTTTTAAAAAAAATCATGCATTGCATTTAAGGAATCGCACACATGCGATTCCTTAAATGCAAACGCATTTTTTAGAAGTGCAAAAAATTCCTAAAAGTTTCATGCATAGCAAAAAGTGATTTTGGAATCGCAAACGGCCGAATTTTCCGATTCGCACCGTTTGCGATTCCAAAAACCTTTGATGCATGTGGGGGCTAATCCCTAGGGAGATATAGAATCACCTAAACATCCATTTAACAACTAGTGGGTCCGGTGATTATGTCTCTATGGTACCCTTCGGACTACGTTGGTCATTCCCAGTTATGCCGTCGACCAACGATGATAGTCACCGGGCTCATTTGGGCCCTGTAGAAGAGTGACCTCTCCACCTTTTCTGGAGCTAGTGACATTCGAGCCTGTCATAGTTCCTGTAGGCAGGCGTTCCCGGTGGCTCCAACTCAAAGCCTTCTTCTCCCAGATTACATGGTATTGGTAAGGACGGCTTGTTTGTGGGGTCAGAGACGAATGAGGATAAAAAAGAAAAATCCTGTAATTAAAAAACATGTTGGGCTACAACTATATGGAAGATGGTTGTAGAACCTCTCTCCTGAATGGACTGTATTAGCTGACTTCAACTTTACCTTCCAAGAAGATTGCTATGAAAAGAGGTCAGAAGGTGACGTTTGTGCTGTAAGTAAAGAACATTAAAGGTTTGCAAAGCAAAATATTGCTTAGTATAAACCATTCACAGAAGGCTAGTATTTTTGGTGCATCTTTAGGAAAACCTGCGTACATGAATGTCTTTAGTTTGTTAATGAAAAAAACCTGTAAATCTATCAACATGTTATTATAACAGCAAAGTAAAACATATGACGAGAGCATATCAGACCGGAAAGGGGGATTTTGACAACCAGCTGCCATTGCTCCAGGGAAGGGGCGCGAGAGCCCTGCGAGACCTGCAGATCTATAAAGCGCTGAGAGCATTCCCACTGCGTGGGTCGAGAGCATACCACACCTGACCGGGGACTGCAACAACCAGCCGCCATTGCGCCAGAGAAGGCGCCTGGGAGCCTTGTGACCCCTGCAGAGCTATAAAGTGCTGAAAGCAAAGTCCAGGCCAAGGGCGGGCCAATCCTGAGCCTGTCAATGACAGGAACGGGTCGAGTAGAGCCATGCCCCTCGGCTCTCCTTTCCTAATAAATCTGCAGAAAAAAGTACATTCTGCTGCAAACAGTGAGTACTGTAAGCAGAGTATATCACCATCACAACCATTATGGGCAAAAGCAAGACTGTGGACAATGCTGTTTGTGCTGGGTCAGAGGTAAAAGCTGCAAAAAGACATGCAGTCGAAAATGGCATCTTAGATGATATTGATAACTTTATTAAGGAGGAAGAGGACTTATTGAATTTTGGGATAAAAACGACTGAGGCACTAGGCACTAAGCCAAAAATGACCAAATGTATTTTTTAGAGGAACGCTCAGCAAGAGCACTCCTAGCCTGAAAATTCATCAACTAGTTGCCCCTTTGGATTACAAAGACACCGCTAAAGCAAAGGCTCATTCGGTAACTACTGCTTTCATTGATTTACCAACTGCTACCATCAATCATTATTCTTTCGGCAGTTTCGTGGAGTGCCTACCCATCTAACATGCCTAGTATAATCTGCTCAAATAGATATACCCCACTTGCCAGCCTGCCAAGAGAAACACCTGAGCCAGCTGACCCTGAAGCAGTACTGGTGATGGAGCGAGATAGAAAACAAAATTTTGTTTAATCTTGTGAAGTCACATTTCCATAACATGAATAATAATATTAATGATTTGTGATATGTCGTGCTAATACAACTTAGATTAAACTTTACACATGGGGGGACTAACATGTGTGCTCATAAACGTGCATAATTGTTGCATCTTTTTGTTCGTACAAAATAATAAAATAATTTATTGTTTTCGTTTTTGTCATTACTAACTGCTGCAAACTTAAAAGAAGCATGTGCTTGTTTTGCTTTTCCTTGTCTGTGTGATGTCATTTCTACTATTCTAGGTGCATATGAGTCTCATGGAATAACGGTGACTGGTAGATATAAACGCTGCTTTATTTGTTTGCATTGGCTAGGTAACATTTTGATTAATCGGGTGGGTTAATTAATTAGTAAATCCTGGGGTGGATACAGAATCTACATTATTTCTTACATTAATACTTTTCTTGTGTTTGTTTTATACTAGAAAGCTTAAGTTGCCTGCCTTTGGGCCTAGTCACTTGAGTCGCAGAAAAGAGCTGACTTGTAATTCTGCAAAAGCACGAGACGCCCATTCTGAAATAAATTATTCGTCAAAAGCTGCGTTCACAAAGCAAAAACTAATGTGCTGTCATCATTCTGTCGGACATGGCCAAGGTCGAAAAAGAACATTTTGTCAGTCCTTAACTTGGCATCCGCGGAAGTCAATTGAAAGTCAATGGACGCTGCGAGAATGACTTTATACAATTGTTGCAACATAAGGAAGCTCCTGGTTGCACTCGGAAGGGACAATGGTCTCTAAGAAAAGTGATTTAATGGAAATTTTGAAATGTGGGTGACATGTCACTTGTCACTCTCAGCCAATGGGACGTCGAAGATTTCTGAAAACTTTCCTTTGCTAGTTTAGTTAGCGTAGAAAGGTATAAAAAGTCATGCCCCTAGGGATGGGCTGGCTGCTGCTTTCTGACTTTCCGATGAGGGTGAAGTGCTGTCGGACTTTGCGTGGAGCACGTAAGAACCCTCAAAGAACTTTTCTTTTAATTTCTATCTATTTAGCTCAGTTAGGGAATTAGGTTTTAGAAATGCTAAACTTTAAATATTCACTTTGATTTTGATTCACTTGCTTAAACTGTATTTCTCTCATAATTCTTTACAATCATGTTTGCTTTATTGCTAATAAAATTCATTTATAAAACTATCAATTTATATACCATAATTTAGTAAATAAAATCTTACTTTTGACAAACAAGCTGGTCTTGGTTATTCAGGAGTGTAGGTTACTATTAGCTAGATCACGTCGCCAATGGTGGTCGTTTAAATGGTCAAATTTTATTCTAATGACAATATTCTTTCCGCAGATGTATAAAATTGTATATAGTATGTAGATAATGTGTATATAGATTTAATCTGACCACCTGATTCAGTAGGCCCAAAATATGTCAGGTTTATAAATGGGTCCATATTTAGTATAGAATTTTGTTTATAGGTTATGAAGTTGGGTAGTGTTGTTTATGATATATTTTCTATAGGCCGCTGGATCAATTCTCTGGTAGCAGAAATTGATGGTTGCTAAGGGTAACCAAAGTAATATGTTGGTTGCTAAGGGTTACTAAAGTGTTATGGTATGGAAATAGGATCGATGTTTTAACACATGTTAAGTTCGTTTTTCGTGCTATCTGTAAGCTATACCGGTATAGATTGTGTGGCGAGAAATTAGTCACGCAAGCCATCTGTTCTGTTTGTAGTGATATCGCCGAGTATCACAAGAGGTATCGCCGTGTACCATAGTGTTGTCGCCGAGCAACACAGTTTTAGGGCTAGGTCTGAATCTTGAAAAGTGAGGGTTTTCTAAGAAATTAGAGCAGCATGAGAATAGGGACAAAGCGCCTTCCATAAAACTCACTGTGATGAGAGTAATAGTTATATCCGAGCTTGAGTGAAGGGTAAATTAGCGTCGGTGCATGATTATCTATAAACAGGTTAGAGTCCTGTACGGGTACATGTTTCATATCTATAAACAGGTGAGAGCCCTGTACGGATAACGTCGTTATTTTGCTAACGGTGCATGATTTCTATAAACAGGTGAGAGTCCTGTACGGATTTCATGTGTGTTTGAAATTAGGGAAATTTCAGTGTGAAAGTGCGAGTTTGAATTGTATTTTATGTTCAAGTGGAACTCTTAGAGCTTTCACTTCGCGGTGGGTTCAGAGCAAAGCGAGTTCATAATTATACGTGTTAGAAGGGTGGGGTAAGGTTACTCTACTAACAATTGAATATTATCCTTAGTGTGAATAGCGCCGTCTATTCCGAAGTGTGGATACTTGAATGTATGTAAACTATCCTAAATAGTGAAACGAACAGATGTTGTCTTTATAGTCATTGTTAAGAATTAATTTACACTGAAAAGTGTTCTTAAAATGGCGCTGTGAAAAGATTTTGTGAAGGAGGGGTAAGCGCTAGGAGTGAGAAACGAGAAACCGCAGCTGCTGTGTACGTCACAGAGCCGCGCTGGGATTGGGTGACCTACGTCACAAGCTATATTCTGATTGGCTCTTGAGTCTCTGACGACCTGTGAGCTGATTGGTCTTTCGGAAAAACTCCAAATTTATTGGTTGAGCAGAAAAGTGACGTAGCTCAACTGCCATTGGCTTGTTGGTGTGTTTCGCGCACGGATTGGTTGTTTTTCGGAACATCCCGGAAATATTTTACGAACGATTTTGTGAATTAGTTTTAACTCTTAAAAATGAGTTATCATTTTAAACATGTTGAGAAAAAGCCAACATTATTTCAGAAGTTTAAGAATTTATTTTCACCTGACAAGAAAATCGAAACGCGAGGTGGTAAACTACTTCATAAGTATAAAACACCTGCAGCGTACATGGAAGGTGAATATGGATATCATACTGTCTTATGGTTCGATAGTTGGAAACGATATACTAAAAACGACGGTGTTTTAACTTGGCCTGATGATGGTTCATTTAATGTAAAAATCTTAAGAAATTTACGAGAGAAAATGAATGCTCTTGTTCCGAAACCGAGACCAACTCAATTTGAAGCTTTAGTTGAGTGGGAAGACGAGATGTATCAGTTACAAAGAGAAGCTAGTGGAATTAAAAGACCTTCTAAAAATCCATCTTGGAAAAGAGAAACTCATGAAGATAGATTACGAATGTGGAGACAGGGAAACATGAGTGAAGGATTGTATTTGATTCATGAAATGGTAATGGGTACTCCTACAGGGAAATCTATGGAAAGTGAATCTGAGGATGCAGTTATGGAAGAAATATATACAACTGCTAGAAAGAATCAGCCTTTGAGACCTCCTAGATCATGGTCTACTCCGGTGGTTTCTACTGAAACTTCACCGAGTGCACCTCCAATTAATGAAGCTCCTAAACTTTATCCAAATAATTGTGAAATCATTGAAACTCCTAGAAGACCAGAATTCGAGAATGCTCGAAATGAAGGTAGATATTTTACAATGGCTCCAAGAGCAAGAGAACCTCCAAAAGATTATACAAGAGAGGCAAGAAATGTTGAAGATGTTGATTATAATGAATATTTAAGATCAAAAGAAGAATTAATAAAAAGAATGACAAAAGGCATGGAAGCTGTGACAGTTCCAGTAACAATTGGTCCTGTCCAGCCCGTATTTGACCAAAAGGAAACAAACAAAACCGGATTAACTATTCCTTTAAACACAGAAATTCAAAAGGCTGCTGAAAAATTTTATTCAGACTTATCTGAAATAAACTCTTCTAAATCGAGAATACCTGATTTAACCTTTAATGAGGATTTATCTCCAAAAACACCAATGGGTGCTATATCGGATATAGGGAGTCCTGAAGTCAGGGTAACCACACCAAAACTTGACGTGGCCAAATTAAAAGCGAATATCGAAGAATTAATAATTGGAACAATTGGTCCAGATAGTTTAAATTACTATCGAGATGATGAACTACTGTTCATTTGCAAAAGCCTTCAGTGGAAAACAAAAAATAAATATGATCAATTAGAGGATCTAGCAGCTGAACTTGAAATCGATGTGAGTAAACAAAAGAATTTTGCAAAACATTACAGATTAGACTTTTCAGAAAGTGACATTGAGAGTTTAAACTCAATGGGAAGAATAGTTCACATTAAAGATTTGATTGTCTATATCAAAAAGCTAGGAGAACTGAACAAATGGAGAGTAAAATGGACGAAAAAGAAGGAAGATGAAAGATTGGAAAAATTGTCAAAACAATTTCCAATGAGAGAAATTGCAGGTGGAGGATATGTTCATGTCCCTTGGTCGAGACAGGACATTCTGTTATTTACAAATGACTTTCCAAAATGAAGGGAGAAACCAGTTGAGTGGTACAGGCAAGTCGATAGATTTATCAAAGTGTCAAAAGTTCTGTGGATTGATTTAGATGGATTTTTTGATATTGTTGTTCCATCAGATCTTTGGACAGAATGTAAAATATCGATTAGTTGGCCAAAAACAGAACCTGAGCGAATCAAAGAAACAGGTGCTCCAAATCCACTTGTAATGGATTTTTATGAAAAAGTAATTGTTTGGATGAAAAACAAAATTCCACCCAAAGAAGTCGATTGGGTTAAAATAGAAAGGACAGAACAGGAAACAAAAGAATCAGTTCATTCTTTTTATGAAAGACTACTGTTAATCTTTAAACAATACAGTGGTTATGAAAAATTAGATGAAAAAGACATGAGCCATTTTGTCTATGGATTTGTTTATGGACTAAAACCTGAAATTGGAGAAATGATCAGAAATAGTATTGTCGGATGGCAATCACTATCTGTAGATGATATTCTAAGAAAGGCAAAGTATTGCAGCGATGAAATAGAAGTAAAACAGAAAAAGCTGAAGGAGAAAGCCATGTGGGCTCAGGTAAAGGTGGCTGAGCAACAGATTGCCAGCATGGGTAATAAAAACACTAATTTCGTTCAAACTGGAAATACAAACCAAATACAAGGAAAGTTTAAAAATAATAATTTCCCAAAGAAATTTAGCCCAAAGATTGAGGAGTTGAAGCAAAGATTACCTTGTTTTAATTGTGGCGAAATTGGACATTGGAGAGACGAGTGTCCTCATCCTCCTAAAAACTTAAAGAATCCCTTATTGAATCCACAGATGCAGAATGGTGTTGACCTGCAGCGACAGCTACAGATACAACAGGGGTTAAACGAATTTAATATTCAGCGACAGTTACAGCAACAGCAACAACAACAGGTGAATAATCGTCAAGACCAATTGCCACAACCACCTTTTCCGAATTGTGGGGGAGTTCAAAAATATAATCCAAACATGGGATTTCAGGGAAGTGAACAGGTAATAAAACCACAAAAACAGCAAAAGCAGCAAAGGGTTCAAATGCAAAATGCTTCACAACAATTTTTATTAGCAGAAAGTCAAGACAGCGATTCTGATGATTATTGCTGACGGTGCCCGAGAGAGGAGGAAGAGTGTGTTGTTGGAGCCACTCTTGAGGTTGACCAGTCTGGTCCTTTTGTAAACGGGAAAGTTAATGATGTAGACATCACTTTTCTAGTGGACACTGGTGCTACCCGTTCTACTGTTAGATCAGTGGAAATTGAAAACCTACCTCTCTCTGGGGATACCATCCAAGTTGTCGGAGTAAGTAATCAACAAATTAAAACTGACTTAACTGATCCAGTACCAGTTGAAATTGGAAATTACAGAGACAAACACAGATTTGTGGTTTGTAATAGTAGTCCAGTGAATCTATTGGGCAGAGACATCCTATGTAAAATGAATTGTAGAATATATTGTTCTCCTGATGGAGTTGAGTTACAAACAATGGAGGAAGATGGTTTATACAGAATGACAATGATGATGATGGAAGCAGAAGAAACAAAATTGTTTCCTGCCTTTGAAGAAAAGGATTTACCTGAAGAACTCAAAGAAACAGTGAAATCTGAAATATGGGATTTTACTGGAAATGAGATGGGTCTGATGAAAAACGTAGATCCAGTAAAAATTACATTGAAACAGGGAATAGAATTTCCAAACACTCCACAATATAAAATGAAAACAGAAACAATTGAAGGTATTACACCTATAATTGAAAAATTAATCAAGCAAGGTGTATTAAAAGAAATGGAGAGTAGCTCTTGTAATTCACCAATTATGGGAGTTAAAAAGTCAAATGGAACATTTAGAATCGTACAAGATTTGAGAAAGGTTAATCAAATTGTCGTTCCATGTTGTCCTGTGGTTCCAAATCCAGCAGTAATTTTATTTCAGATTCCACATGATGCTGAATGGTATACAGTCATTGACCTTTGCAATGCATTCTTTACTGTTCCATTACATCCAGACAGTTATGAAATATTTGCTTTCAGATTCCAAGGTAAGACCCTCGGATGGTCGAGAATCCCTCAGGGCTATACAGAAAGTCCTTCAATTTTTAACGAACTGTTAAAAAGATCATTAGAAAACCTAGACTTACCTGGTAGGTCTACGCTAGTGCAGTATATTGATGATTTGTTAATAGCTGCAAAGACAAGAGAAAATTGTGTAACAGACACAATAATTCTGTTAAATCGCCTTGCAGAAGAAGGACATAAAGTGTCCCCAGCAAAACTACAGTTTTGCAAACAAGAAGTAAAATATCTTGGTCACAGAATTGCAAAGGGAAAAAGACAAGTAACAATAGAGAGAATAAAAATGATTCAAGCAATGTTACCACCAAGAACACAAAGACAGGTCAGAATGTTCTTGGGAATGGTTGGTTACTGTCGACAATGGATAAGTGGATTTTCAGTAATTGCAAAACCACTACAAAGACTGACAAAGTCAGATGTAAAAGATCCAATTATTCTCAATGATGCTGAGATGGAATCTTTTGAGAATCTGAAAAAGAGCTTATGCCAAGCTCCTGCTTTAGGTATGCCAAATTATGAGAAAGATTTCGAACTGTATTGCAGTGAGAGAGAAGGATGTGCATTATCTGTATTAATTCAGAGACACGGAAATTTAAAGAAACCTATTGCATACTTCTCTGCAGTTCTTGATCCAATTGCAAAAGCATTACCAGGTTGGTTGAAAGCAGTTGCAGCTACAAATATCAGCCTCGAACAAAGTGAGGGGATCATTATGGGATTTCCTGTGAAAGTTTTTGTGCCTCATTCAGTTGAAATATTACTGACAAGAGGTAAGACTCAACATTTAACAAGTAGCAGATTGACAAAGTATGAGAAAATCATACTGGGAGCAGATAATGTTTCGATTTCAAGATGTTTAAATCTGAATCCTTCTACATTACTGCCCGATTCTGAAATTGTTGATGACATTGAAACAGAACATGAATGTTTAGATGTCATGGAATTCTGCACTAAACCAAGAAAAGACATCAAAGACAGACCTTTGTCTGAATCGGATTTTGTCTACTTTGTAGATGGGTCATGCTTAAGATCCGAAGGAGGTGTCTTAAAAGCTTCTTATTCAGTTTGTACAGTCGTAGATATTGAAGAAGCATCATGTCTTGAAGGAGTTCGTTCAGCACAAGTGGCTGAATTGATTGCTTTAATTCGTGCATGTGAAATATCAAAGGATATAAGAGTTACCATCATTACTGATAGCCAGTATGGGTACGGAGTTGTGCATGATTATGGACAACTCTGGTCACAGAGAGGATACATGACATCAGCAGGATCACCAATTAAAAATGCAGTTTTCATTAGGAGATTAATTGAAGCAATACAATTGCCAAAAGAAATCGCCATTGTTAAGTGTGCAGCGCACACTAGAGGAACTGATTATATTTCCAAAGGAAATGCCTTCGCAGATGAAACAGCTAAATACTGCGCAAGGAAAAATTATTCATACAATCGGGAGAGGAGTAAAGAAACTGATTCAAATTCATTAATGCTAACAACTGTTGTAGAAACATGGCATGAGATTAGAGATTTACAAAATGAAGCAGAAGATGAAGAAAAAGACTTATGGTTAAGATCAGATTGTAGACCACGTGAAGAAGACGGAGTGTGGGTTTACAAAGATGGCAGAGTAGTCTTACCAAATTGTTTGATTGCTGACATGGCCAGATTATATCATGGTCCAGCACATCTAGGAAGAGATTCTATGGTTAGACTTTTCAGAGAAACATGGTTCAATACCAAATTTAGAACTATTGCTGAATCTTTTTGTCAAAGGTGTTTGTCATGCCAACAAATGAATCCAAACAGAAAATCAGTGGTGGGAACAGGAATAATTGGTCGAGAAGGTGGTCCCTTTACCAGGTTACAAATGGATTTCATTGAAATGCCCTTACACAATTGTTTGAAATATGTGCTTGTAATTGTGTGCTTATTTTCGAGATGGGTAGAGGCTTTCCCTACACGACATTGTGATTCAATTACAGTGGCAAAACTAATGCTCAGAGAAATCATCCCAAGGTACGGTTTTCCAGTCACTATTGAGAGTGATGGAGGAAGCCATTTTGATAACAAACTGATGAAGTTAATTTGCGAAGCTTTAAGCATTGAGCAGAAAATACACTGTGCATACAGACCAGAGGCATCAGGAGTAGTCGAACAAATAAATGGAACAATTAAAAACAGAATTGGAAAAATGTGTCTTGAAACAGGTATAAAGTGGACTGATGCTCTTCCACTTGTTTTGATGTCATTAAGAAGTACACCAGATAAAAAGACAGGTTTGAGTCCTCATGAAATATTAATGGGAAGAGTTATGAGGCAAGCTTTTGTACCTATAGGTAAACTGTTGAGCATAAATGACAGTGCAATTTTGGATTACTGTAAAAGGTTATCTGATATGGTAACTTCTGTGTCTAATCAGGTGGGAACTGAAGCTCAATCAAATGAAAAGGTTTTGACACATGATCTGAGACCTGGCGATTGGGTCAGAACGAAAGTACATCGGAGAAGGAATTGTCTAGCTACTAGATGGCAGAAACCTAGGCAGATAATTTTGATCACTACTAATGCTGTAAAGTGCAGAGGATTGAAACGTTGGATTCATCCTAGTCATACTATTCCAGTACCAACTCCTGAGAGTTCTGATGTTGAAAGTGATACCACAGACGATTCTGATTCTGAGGCAGAAGGCAAAACAGAAGGTGAAATAATTCCAGATTCTGAAGATCGACAAGAAAGTCGACATCTGGAAACTGTGCCAGTGAATGGAAATTTGACAAGAAAAGACTTGGAAATAATTGAAATAGATTCTGAAGGTGAAGAGAATCTGTTAAAAGGAAAGATAACTGAGGATTCGGTTGTCTCCATTGAAGACAAAGAAGCAGAACAAAAAGAAGTTTCAGACCAGGAGAGTATCGAAAGGCAGAGAACAAACTCTGAAGTAAGGAACAGAAATCCGAAATCTGGGAAGTTAGAGGTAATTGAGGAAGAGGAGGAAAACGAATTACCGAGTACCAGTGATGGAAGACAAAGTGAAGTTCCTGAAGGAGTGAAATTGCCGAATAGAGAAGTTCCTGAGTCAATTGAAATTTCAGACTACGAAACTGAAGAAAGTGACGTGGAAGGCGAAAGTGAAAACAGAAAGAAAAGGACTTGGAAGTCAGAATCAAATAATTCTGAACCAAAGAAGAAGTACGTGAGAAAAGCAGACTACTGGCCAGGTGGAAGATTGAGAGTCAGATTGATTAAAAAGCCAAAAGAACAAGTTGAAGAAATCAGTAGTCAAAAGAGTCCTGGAAAAGAAGTTGGAGTTGGAAGAAAAATTGAAGTGATATCGAGAAAAGGGAAGAGAATAATAAGACCAAACCAAAAATACAAGTCTCCTGAGTGGACTTACTTAGTAATTCCACCTGTTATTGACATATATGATAGTAGTGAAGAAGAAAACGAAATCCAAGAAATTAGTGACAATGATTGAAGTACAGAAATATTAAATTGGCAAAAGGCTGAAGAAAATTTGTTAGTTGACACAAGGTCGAAGAAAAACTGTTTAGTTGAAGAAAACTTATGTATGACATAAGGTCGAAGAAATCTTGTTTAGGGTTTTAAAAAATAAAAAAATATTTTAAAAGGGGGGTGTAAATATAAATTTAGAATAATTTTAAAATTTATTTTTATTTTTTGAGGCTAAAACTAACAAAAAAATGCCTTATGTTAAGGAGAGCACTTCAAAGTGTTCTGTTTTTAAAAGATGCTGTAAGATGACTCTGGTGTGTCTGCTCATTTTAGTTCTGCTCTGGTTGGTTCTAGCTGGGATTATCCCTTTGGAAATGAATAGAGAATTACACAAAGTTAACATAACAAGCAAAGCTCTGGTTAGCCAAACTAAACATAGTGCGTCTGCAAAAGTTATTGATCATCAGCCTAACATTCATCAAGATAAATCTATTGGTGATTTCTCAAGTAATACATTCACAAAGCTATTGAGTGAATATGTTAAGGTAATGGATGCAAAAGACTGTTACGTCTGTGTTAAGTTACCTGCTTCTGTTTCTGAGGGAGTAACATATAATATGCTTCCTCTCACTTATGCTGTAACATGTAGTGTATTAACTAGTTTATTTTATCAAACTGGACGTTTAGAATATTACTATTCAAATTATGATGAAATTTTTGCAAATATTAAGATTGATAATGCTTTAAATAAGCATAAGAAAGCAAAACAAATGAGAGAATTTTTCCTTGTTACTAATGAACTCACTTACGAGTATGCTTACAAGAATAATCTAACATGTAAATTAAGTGCTGAAGGAAAGAAATTTTTGAACATGGTTGAGGAGAGAAGAGCTATTTATAAGAGGAATGAATTAGTCAAGCAGACTAAGTCAGCTTTCTGGCAAAAAGAGGATGAGAAATTAAATGGCAAAATGCTTGAAAATATTGCAATTCACATAGACAAACCAGTTAGTGGAAAGCTTTGCATTAGAAGAGATAATACACTTTTTGATAATTATTTTGTAGGTGCAAGTAACTGTGAAGATACTTATCAGATTTTGGGAGGTTGGGGATTTAAAGGTGGAAAAGATCCTATCTTTCCTGGGATTTATTTTGTTTGTGGTGACAAAGCCTACTACAACCTTCCAGACCACTGGTATGGAACTTGTTATGTGGGAATTGTTTTTCCTAAAGTGTTTCATGTTGACAGAGATTCAGAAGGATTGTTTAAAATTCATAATTATGTAAATAGAGTTAAAAGAGAAACTTTTACTGAAGTTCTGGGAGATATTTTTCAAGCTGTAATACCTTTTGTTGGTATAACCCTAAATGCAGGGAGAATCAGAAAATTGTCCACTATAGTTGATAGATTATCAACTGACACAGCTGATGGGTTTCAATTAGTGAATGTTGAAGTTATTGCAATTAGATCTATGGTAATACAAGACCGCCTTGCTTTAGACATACTCCTAGCAAAAGAGGGAGGAGTCTGTGGCATTTTACATGTACAACATTGCTGTACATATATACCTGATGAAAGTAAGAATATTGAAATGTATATTAAGAATATTACACAAATGCATTCAGAGATAATTCCTTTAGAAGAAGAAGATTTTACAGGGAAACTTTCAAAAAGGTTTCAAGCAATTAAAAACTGGTTTCATAATATCGGAAGTTCAATTCTTGGCAAGATTCTGGCACCTTTGATTATAATAGTATTCATTTTTATTTTGACCAAAATAGGTTGTTTGTTATATAAAAGAAAGAAACAGTTGAAAGAAAAGAAAAGAATCTATAAACTCAGAAAAGAAGAAGAAAGAGAGATCGAATTACAGGAGTTACATAGAGAGCGTTATGCTAATTGCAAAGATTATGCAGAAACAGACTTTTAGGTTTACTGATACAAATGAATTTGAATCGATTTCTTAGAAATTTAAATTATCAAAATTTTGAGTGCTGGTGTGGTGATTTGTTAATCACCAGATGAGGGAGTTGATGGAGCGAGATAGAAAACAAAATTTTGTTTAATCTTGTGAAGTCACATTTCCATAACATGAATAATAATATTAATGATTTGTGATATGTCGTGCTAATACAACTTAGATTAAACTTTACACATGGGGGGACTAACATGTGTGCTCATAAACGTGCATAATTGTTGCATCTTTTTGTTCGTACAAAATAATAAAATAATTTATTGTTTTCGTTTTTGTCATTACTAACTGCTGCAAACTTAAAAGAAGCATGTGCTTGTTTTGCTTTTCCTTGTCTGTGTGATGTCATTTCTACTATTCTAGGTGCATATGAGTCTCATGGAATAACGGTGACTGGTAGATATAAACGCTGCTTTATTTGTTTGCATTGGCTAGGTAACATTTTGATTAATCGGGTGGGTTAATTAATTAGTAAATCCTGGGGTGGATACAGAATCTACATTATTTCTTACATTAATACTTTTCTTGTGTTTGTTTTATACTAGAAAGCTTAAGTTGCCTGCCTTTGGGCCTAGTCACTTGAGTCGCAGAAAAGAGCTGACTTGTAATTCTGCAAAAGCACGAGACGCCCATTCTGAAATAAATTATTCGTCAAAAGCTGCGTTCACAAAGCAAAAACTAATGTGCTGTCATCATTCTGTCGGACATGGCCAAGGTCGAAAAAGAACATTTTGTCAGTCCTTAACTTGGCATCCGCGGAAGTCAATTGAAAGTCAATGGACGCTGCGAGAATGACTTTATACAATTGTTGCAACATAAGGAAGCTCCTGGTTGCACTCGGAAGGGACAATGGTCTCTAAGAAAAGTGATTTAATGGAAATTTTGAAATGTGGGTGACATGTCACTTGTCACTCTCAGCCAATGGGACGTCGAAGATTTCTGAAAACTTTCCTTTGCTAGTTTAGTTAGCGTAGAAAGGTATAAAAAGTCATGCCCCTAGGGATGGGCTGGCTGCTGCTTTCTGACTTTCCGATGAGGGTGAAGTGCTGTCGGACTTTGCGTGGAGCACGTAAGAACCCTCAAAGAACTTTTCTTTTAATTTCTATCTATTTAGCTCAGTTAGGGAATTAGGTTTTAGAAATGCTAAACTTTAAATATTCACTTTGATTTTGATTCACTTGCTTAAACTGTATTTCTCTCATAATTCTTTACAATCATGTTTGCTTTATTGCTAATAAAATTCATTTATAAAACTATCAATTTATATACCATAATTTAGTAAATAAAATCTTACTTTTGACAAACAAGCTGGTCTTGGTTATTCAGGAGTGTAGGTTACTATTAGCTAGATCACGTCGCCAATGGTGGTCGTTTAAATGGTCAAATTTTATTCTAATGACAATATTCTTTCCGCAGATGTATAAAATTGTATATAGTATGTAGATAATGTGTATATAGATTTAATCTGACCACCTGATTCAGTAGGCCCAAAATATGTCAGGTTTATAAATGGGTCCATATTTAGTATAGAATTTTGTTTATAGGTTATGAAGTTGGGTAGTGTTGTTTATGATATATTTTCTATAGGCCGCTGGATCACTGGCTACTACAAGCCCGGAGGATATGGGTTCATCCACTGCCAATCTGAAGAGCTAACTTGACACTGTGAAAATAACAGTGCAGTATTTGAAGCATAGGGTTTGAAGCTTTCCAGGATTAATGGCAATTTTTCTAAAGAACTGGTGGCTCACTGTTTGGGTGTCAAGAGCGAGGAACCAGCTGTTGCCCAGGTCATTTGAAATCTGAGGGGGAAAGATTCTGGTAGTATTACTGCTCATTGTACTATGCCTACTGTTGTCCCCATCCCGATATCAGTAACAATTGTCGTCAATGACTGCAACGTATACAACGCATATAAGAGCTATAAGTTCATTGACCAACTCCGGAGCACATTCTTTAATTTCTACTCCATCTAAACCCCCATTTCTATAGCAAACTGAAAACTGGTGTATGTAACATCTACAGGGACCCAAATCCAATAATTGGATTAATTGACCTTTGGCTCCCATGAGGAACACTGTGCCTTACCCGCAGGTGATAAAGGAACCCTTGATCTGTATGACCAATGTTCCCAGGCTACAGGTGGAGCAAAGGGAGTGAACTGAGTCATTGATCAATAGCGCGGCGCACTGGATTCCTCACCAGTGGTGGCTGACATGGATCAGGGGTGGTGGGGGTATGTAGAAAAATAAAAATAAACTTACCTGTCACCACGTCTCTCTGCGGCCGGACATAAGCAGGAAGCAGTAAAGCATACAGACTCCCCTAAGCCAATCACGACAATGCTGTTAGCAGCATCGTGATTGGTCCGAGCACCGTGGTTCGGTGGTCAGACAGGCAATGGGAGCCTTGCATGTTCTCTACAGCCTGGTACAAAACATGCTAAGTGTGCGAGATGTTTGGCTGGCCCAAGACGGCCGGCCAAACCATCATGCGCACTTACAGTGTGCACACCACTCCTCCCCTAGCTCTGGGAGCAGAGCAGCCGAGGCCCGCCCGTCAACCTGCCTCAGCAGGGAAAACAAAATGATAATAACATCGAGTTATTGTCATTTTATTTTCCTTTTCTTACTCTGTTGAAAAGCAGTGGGGCGAACCTAATCCACCTAAGGGGAGGTGTTGCCATTGTCCATCCCCAGCGGCAGTACTTTTCACTGACACATCTGACATTGTTTTCTTACAGCCCTTACCCAACAAAGCTTATGTCTATGACACTATCAAGCTGACCTTGAGAAACCATATGATTACTGACCTATTAACACTAGATGATCAAACATTTAATCCTTCTGGTTCCAATATCCAATTTAGGGGTAAACTAGATTTTTATATTAGTCGTGCAACTGGTTTTCAACTGATTCAGAACCATGAGCCATAAGCCGTCACAAGCTCACATAAGGATATGGACAGAATTAATGTAACAGAACAACTAAGGTTACATAATGCAAAGGGTCCTGTTGCTTCTCCTTGATTGACTGCATAGTGTGGCTTCAGCTGTACGGTGACCAACCGTCCGTAAATTTCACGGACAGTCCGTAATTTCGGCCGTCTGTCCGTTGTCCGTGAAGGATTCTTTAACGGACGCCATTTGTCCGTCATTTTAACAGGGCACTGGTTGCCCCACCCTAAAGCCGGCACAGCTTGCACCCACCTCCCTTCTTGACTCCGATGCTGCACCAAAGCTCCTCAGATACTCAGCAGCATTGGAGAGGCACAGCGGGATGGCAACCCTCACACCTCCAGCCCTTGATGACCTGTTAAGAGGTGCTTCGAAGGTGACTGAGAGGGAGGGGCTGCAGGTTCCAGGAGCAGCGACATCTATTCACATGCAAACAGCCCTGAATGCATCATGTCTCTGCTATTTAGAGGAGGGCTCAAACATTCAATTTCTACCCAGGGCCCCAAACATCCTAGACTAGGCCAGATTACACCCCTGATTACACCGAGGCAGCATGTGCTTCTCTTCACCGAGCTTAATTACTGTCACTAAATTGTAAGCAAACCTCGGTTCTTCAAACATGCAGTCTATAATGTAATACAATAAAGAAATGGCACAATCACACCCACACTGATTAACAAAGTATGGAGGACAATCAGTTCAATCAGTTCTCTTAGAGTATCTCCTGTAAGTACTGTACATCACAGTGGGGGATGGCATTTTGGACAGAGAGCCTGTCTTCTCGTTGTCTTGTGCAGGAGGGGGCGAGGAGCCCAAGATGATACTAGAATACTGCATGTCCACCCCTGTGCCCACCCTGGTGGATCCTGTTCCCTCTCCTGTGATGGCTCCTGCCCTCCCCTCAGTGATGGCTCCAGTCCACCCCCCGCCTGTGATGGCTCCTGTCCCCCCATGTTGTGGCTCCAGTCCACCCCCGCCTGTGATGGCTCTTGTCCCCCCCTGTGGTGGATCCTGTCTCCGCCCTGGGTGGCTTCTGTCCCAGTCCTGGAACGGCCCCTGCAGCAAGGGTGAAGTTCTTGATGGGCCTCTTCTCAAAAGGGCTCAGCTCAAAATTAATATGGAAAGGTGGGTGAGCAAGTAAGTGAAGGGATGGGTGAATGGCTTGATGAATTAGTGAAAGGGTGAATGGATGAATGAAAGATTGAATAAATGGATAATGAGAGAGGATGGATGGATTGATGAGTGAGGGGAAGGATGGAGAGAAAATGTAAATAGCTGGATGTATGGGTGGAAGGGTAGCTGGATGATGGATAAGGGGAAAGATGGATGAGGGGAAGGATGATGGATGAGGAAAAGGATGGATGGATGGAGGGTAAGGATGGATGGATGAGGGGAAGGATGGATGAGGGGAATGAAGGATGGATGGATGAGGGGAATGAAGGGTGGATGGATGAGGGGAATGAAGGATGGATGGATGAGGAGAAGGATGGATGGATGAGGGGAAGGATGGATGGATGAGGGGAAGGATGGATGAGGGGAATGAAGGATGGATGGATGAGGGGAATGAAGGGTGGATGGATGAGGGGAATGAAGGATGGATGGATGAGGGGATGGATGGATGGATGGATGGATGAGGGGATGGATGGAGGGGAAGA
Source organism: Lissotriton helveticus (assembly GCF_964261635.1). Classification (NCBI taxonomy): domain Eukaryota; kingdom Metazoa; phylum Chordata; class Amphibia; order Caudata; family Salamandridae; genus Lissotriton; species Lissotriton helveticus. The sequence continues at coordinate 1,709,325,978 of NC_136067.1, forward strand.
ATGAATGGATGGGTGGGTGAAAGGATGGATGGATGGATGATGAGGGGAAGGATGGATGATGAGTGGAAGGATGGATGGATGAGAGGATGGATGGATGGAAGAGGGGATGGATGGATGAGGGGATGGATGGATGGATGAGGGGATGGATGGATGGATGAGGGGATGGATGGAGGGGAAGGATGGATGGGTGGGTGAAATGATGGATGGATGGATGATGAGGGGAAGGATGGATGATGAGGGGAAGGATGGATGGATGGATGATGAGGGGAAGGATGGATGGATGGATGATGAGGGGAAGGATGGATGGATGGATGGATGATGAGGGGGTGGGTGAAAGGATGGATGATGAGGGGAAGGGTGGATGGATGATGAGGTGGTGGGTGAAAGGATGGATGGATGGATGATGAGGGAATGGATGGATGATGAGGGGGTGGGTGAAAGGATGGTTGGAAGATGAGGGGAAGGATGGATGGATGATGAGGGGAAGGATGGATGGATGATGAGTGGGTGGGTAGAAGGATGGATGGATGATGAGGGAAAAGGATGGATGGATGATGAGGGGAAGGATGGATGGATGATGAGGGGAAGGACGGATGGATGGATGGATGATGGGTGGCTGAAAGGATGGATGGATTGAGAGTGGGTGGGTGAAAGGATGGATGGATGGATGATGAGTGGATGGGTGAAAGGATGGATGGATGATGAGTGGGATGGAGGGGAAGGATGGATGGATGAGGGGAAGGATACATGGATGGGATGGATGGATGGGTGAGGGGAAGGATGGATGATGGATGAAAGGAATGATGGATGAGGAGAAGGATGGATGGATGAGGGGAAGGATGGATGGATGAGGGGAAAGATGGATGATGAGGGGAATGAAGGATGGATGGATGAGGGGAAGGATGGATGGATGAGAGGATGGATGGATCGATGATGAGGGGAAGGATGGATGATGAGTGGAAGGATGGATGGATGGATGAGAGGATGGATGGATGGATGAGAGGATGGATGGATGGAAGAGGGGATGGATGGATAAGGGGATGGATGAAGGGATGGATGGAGGGGAAGGATGGATGGGTGGGTGAAATGATGGATGGATGGATGATGAGGGGAAGGATGGATGGATGGATGATGAGGGGAAGGATGGATGGATGTATGGATGATGAGGGGGTGGGTGAAAGGATGGATGATGAGGGGAAGGGTGGATGGATGATGAGGGGGTGGGTGAAAGGAAGGATGGATGATGAGGGAATGGATGGATGATGAGGGGGTGGGTGAAAGGATGGATGGATGATGAGGGGAAGGATGGATGGATGATGAGGGGAAGGATGGATGGATGATGAGGGGAAGGACGGATGGATGGATGGATGGATGATGGGTGGGTGAAAGGATGGATGGATTGAGAGTGGGTGGGTGAAAGGATGGATGGATGGACGATGAGTGGGTGGGTGAAAGGATGGATGGATGATGAGTGGGTGGGTGAAAGGATGGATGGATGGATGAGTGGGTGGGTGGGTGAAAGGATGGATCAGTGGAATGGATGGTGGGTGGGTGAAAGGATGGATGAGTGGGTGGGTGGATGGTGGGTGGGTAGATGGTTGGGTGGATGATGGGTGGGTAGGTGGATAAGTGAAATGATGGATGGATTGATAAGTGCGAGGGTGAATGACTGGACATGAGTGAAAGGGTGGATGTAAGGATGGATGAGTGAGTGAAAGGGAGGGTAGATGGACAAAAGGATGAATAGATGTGTGAAGGAGTGAAATGATAGATGGATGAATGATAGGGTCAATGGATGGATTCATGAGTGGATGAGCAGATGGATGGATGGGTGGGTGGATGGATGGATGGATGGAAGGAAGGAAGGATGGCTAAGTGAAAGGGTCAATGGAGAGAGAAAGGGAGGATGGATGGATGACTAAAAGAGTGGATGGGTGGAAGGATTAGTAAGTGAAAGGATGGCTGGATTGGTAAAAGGGTAAATGGCTGAATGGATGAGTGAATGGATGGATGGGATGAAGAGTGGATGGATAAGTGTACAGATGGATAGGGTGAAAGGGTGGATGGATGGATGGATATTGGAGGATGAGTGAAAGGATGGATGAGGGGATGGATGAAGGGATGGATGAGTGAAATGATAGATGGAAGGATACATGATGGATAGGTTTGCAAATGGGTGAATATGTTTGGAAATGGCTGGGCTTACTTATATACTATTGCGTGACCTCTGATGTGTCTGTATAACGTACCTATTGTCCTGAAGTTTTGTCCTGAATTTTGACCTCCTGTCCTGAATTTGTGTCCTGAATTTTGACCCTTTGTCCTGAATTTTTACACTCACCGTCTTGAATTTGCACCAATGCCAGTTGGTCACCCTACTTCAGCTAACACATGTAAGGGCATTCCTTGTTTCCTTAGACTCTGAGTGTTCATTGTGCTTTATATTAGATCCGCATGACTCACTTTCATGGTCTTGTGCAACATATGATATGATTGGGGGAATTGGCTACGGCGCGAGGCGGAATGGCTGCCTTTTGAGGGAGCTCCGCACTCAAGGCATACCTATCCGGCGATTACCTGTGCTGCTAAAAAACTGCATGTGGCGGTGACAACATCCATTTGGCGAGATCGGAGAAGTTACTGAGCTCGTTGGTGCGGAGGAACTCACCAAAATCAGCGATTATATCGCTCACTCAGCTGCAGAGAAAATAGCGTCTGCCCGTGACTTCGCTCTGAGGGAACTGGGAGAGCGGTGACGCCCACGCACTAGTGGTGCTGGATATTGTGAGGTTGCTTACTCCCACCTGCCCGAAACAACGTTTTGCAGGCTGTGAACGATTGCGGAATCAGAGCTGCTGCTAATGTGGCTGGTGCTGCGGCAGAGACCGCGCGAGCCCCGAGGACCTGTGATGGCCGCGGCGTGAGGCGAGGAGCCCTGCTGAAAGGTGCCTGCAGATCAGAATTGTGACGGAGCTCGGTGTGCCCGGAGAGCCGGTGAAGGTGCAGTAAATGGAACAGGAGCCGCAGGCTGGGTCGGGTGCGGGTCGGACCGCGTGGTCTTGATTAGATGTACCCATATTTGCACAAGGCAGTGTCTGAAAGGGCCAGGATGGGCTGACTGCACTGGGCGCAGGGTGGCGGTACCACCACTGCTTACTTGGAGGGAGTGGTGCGGACTCGAAGTCCCGTGGCTTGGGGGTGCTGGTTTGATTGCCCTGTAGCAGGACCAAACCTGCTTCTGCGGGCTGGGGTGTGCGGGGTTCTGCCGGTGCTTTCAGGCTGCGGGTTGGGAGGGTCATGCTCGAACCCTGAGCACGTGTGGGATCACTGGTATGGCCTGGGAACATTCTAGGTGATGCGGGCTGAGATACTGGTGGCGGAACCCGTGTTTGGCAGAGCAGCTGTACTTCTACCAGGAACCAGCGGAGAGAGGAAGTGGCTGTTACTGGATCTTACTGTGGCACTGCCTGATACATACTAATAACACCTTTGGTTCAATCGGAGTGGGGGCGATAGCGGAGGACAGAGTAGCCGTGGCTCAAGAAATTGTGACTGTTGTGACTGCTGGAGTCGACTGCAGGGTATGTATACGTCAGACCTCCTGAGATTTGATGTGGTGTGTATCTCTACAGGGCGGCATATATACCTGCCTGGTGTGGTGTTTTGTAAAGTTGTGGCACCGCTGGAGAGCTGGTCTGTTGCTATATCGGAATGGAGAACTGGGAATCTAGCCACGAGGGGACAGGCGGAGAAGACAGTGAATTAGGTCCTGCTCAGATATGGCCACCATCATGGGTAAATCTGACCCCAAACAACCGAAAATCCAGTTTGAAAATAAACGCAACACGCGTGCTACCGAAGCCATGGGGGACCAACCTGAGATGCAGGGTGCCTCAGGGACGGTGGAAGACTCGGAGGATGACACCAGGACAATCCTGCTGGAACTACGGTCTGTGATGAAATCCATAGACAGTAAAATAGACGCGCTGGCGACTGGCCTCGATGTGGTGAAGAAGAAGGTGGACAAGCATGAGCACAGGTTAGATAAAACAAACTATCGGACACCCAGGACTCACAGGGGGAATCTCGGACTCAAATCCTACAGTTGGAGAAGGTGTTGGAGGTCATTAAGGTAAAAAATGAGTATTTAGAAGCGAGTTCTAGGTGCAACAACCTCAGCATATTTGGCCTGCCAGAATCCACTGCCATAACCAAAATGGATCCGTTCATTGATGGCCTGCTGCGCAAACTGTTTGGCTCAGTGTTATCCCTAGTCATGATCATTGAGAGGGCGCACTGTTCACTGGGCCCCAGACCTAAACCGGCGGCGCCGCCCGCCCGATAATTGCGCGCCTCCTGAACTATGCTGATAGAGACGCCATCTTGAGAGAGGCTAGAGCTAAGGCTCTCATTAACTATAAGGGAGACAATTTGTCCTTTTTCCCAGATTAAACTGGCGGTGCAGGCAGCGCCGGTGAAGAAACTGCTACAGACTGCCTCGGTGCCATATGCAATGCTGTACCCTGCCAAATTGAAAATCTCTCATGAGGGTCAGGTGCATTTTTTCACAGACTCGAAATCAGCCCTGAAATTTTCTTAACATATCTGCAAGTCCAGGCCCCAACAGAACGGAACGGGCAGTTTATCAGCCTCGCCAAACCTAGAGGACACAGATTAGTGTTGGTGACACTGTTTTTCTTTGGGCGTGAAAAGGGTGGATATAGCACAACTATGGGCATTTACTGTTCTGATATTGTGCTTTTGAACAAGGGTAGATAGAGGGATAACTCCCTAATAATTGTGTCACATGGTTTGCAGGTAGTTACATTTAATTATACTGGGTCAGCGTATTAGATGCTGACTATATTATTGATTGGTGGTGCACAGGCGCGCCACACAGTTAAAGTCTGGCAAACTCACCATAGAGTGAGTGTTCACCGCCGTCCAGGTGTTGGCTTATCTGACTCGCCATGATATACATATAGCTCTGTTGCAGGAAACACATTTGACTAAAAACACCGAGCAAGGTATTGCAGGGAGATGGGTGGGATCTAAGCTGGCGTCAACGTTTTCATCCTATGCCAGAGGTACAATGATTCTGATTAAACGGGGTGTTACATTTACGCCTGCCCGCACATATGTAGACGAGGAAGGACGATGCACATTAGTACAAGGGAAACTGGGAGGCTCGTTGGTAACCATAGTAAGTATGTATAGGCCTATTGCAGATGACCCTGGGTTTTTTCTACGGCTGTATGCCAAGCTACTGAGCTGGCCAGAAGCAGATATTCTATGGGGAGGGGATTTAAATACATACTTTAATCCTGAACTTGATAAGTCCAAACCACTGTCCCTCCGCACCCCCAAAGTAGCCCAGTGTGTGAGGTGCGCTATGGTAGAATTTGGATTGAGTGATGTATGGAGGTTGCGAAATGCCCTAGTGATGGAGGGTACTCATCCGACACCGCAGCACAATGGCTGGTCGCGACTAGACTATTGGTTATTGGGAGGGAATGCGGTGGAGTGGTTACCGGAGGTCGTAAATTTGCCGCGTACACTATCAGATCACAATCCGGTACAGCTAGACTTAAAGGTCCCAACGGCCGTGCATCGCTCATTCACGTGGTGGCTGCGTTCGGAGGCATTACTGGATCCAGTTTACGAAGCTACAGTGCGAGCAGCCATAGAACAATACTTTTTACTGAATAAGGGTTCAGTGGATGACGCCTCCACTTTGTGGGAGGCTTTAAGGCAACTATCAGGCGGGTGTGGATTTGCATGGCGGCAGGCATTTTGAAAGATATTAGAACGCAGCTACTTAAAACTGAGGCCACGCTACAGGTACTGAAACGTAGCTATAAAGTGGCTCCATCTGCTGACACACTGGCCCGCATACATGAGCTGGTTCTGGAATATGATACTTTGGCTGAAACTGAAATACGGTACCTTTCTCGTAGGCACAAGGCGCGCGGGTACGGAGAGGGAGGGAGACCGGGACGTACACTAGCAGTTAAGATAAGGGACAGAATGGAGCAACCTCAAATAGATAGGATCACAGACTCACAGGGCCGGGAGCACTATCATCCACCCGCCATTACTGGGCAATTCCATAACTTTTATGCGAACCTCTACATGTCCTGATAGGTTTCAGTTTTCAATGCCCCGCCCACTGTATATATTACGCTTATGAGTTAGCATGATGTGTCTAACCAACATGCAGTTACAGCCTATTATTCATGTGCTGCAACCCACTGAGCTATTTTTGTAATGTGCAAGCTTCAGTTGGATAGAATTGTTTCTGTAATGTGTAAGCTTTTGTCTTATTATTGCCTTCTAAGTTAGAAAACCTGATGTGGTGCATTACTTTCCCTTGGTTAGGTTCCCATTATTAATATTTCTGTATACTTTCCTATAAGAGAGAGAAGCTTGTCTATGGCAGACAGACTTCTGATGCTGACATTTGCTCTGCAGTTCCAATGTCTCATGGTACAGTTTCCCCCCTCCCTTATGAGCAGAAAATCCCTATTTCAGCATTTCTTGCCTTGAGTTAGTTTTGCAGAAAATGTTTCCATGCCCTGGAGAAGCAGAGCTTCGGCTCTGTGACCTTGAGGGGAGATAACAGGGTTGCCTTCGCAGGCGCAGATGCCTCATGTATGAGTTCATTGTTCACCATTTCGCTAGTTCTGTAATTTTCCAGGCTGGGCGTGTCTTTACCCTGCCATGTTAGGTTATAATGTATTATCATGATAGGATGAGTCAGTCCTCTCGATGCACTCCTTTGGGTGTAGACCTGACAGGGCCCATCTGCAGATGAATATTATGTCCTAATAAATATATTTCTAATTCTTCTCCACTGCCTGGCTGGCTTATTATATGAGAATGATAGATGAGTGAGGTAAGTCGCTCAGGTGGATTTGAGCCACGCTTATCAGATGGCGCCCGAACAGGACCTCCGTGATAAGGATCTTTCTCACCCATAAGTGGGTAGCAGAAGGCCGGGGACCCTCTGGTCGGCACGGTAGGTCTGGGTACCCACTTTGATGCCGAGCTTGGTTCTCGCAGCGCTGCCCCACCCTGCTGATCGGGAGAGGTCCCGGTTCATGATCCTGTACCGGAGTCCAGAAGGTGGAACTTTGGAGCTGACCGTGTTGGTCCCAGCAGCCGGCGGTGGAGAACGGTGGATGTCGGTTCTGTGAGCAGAAGGTGAGTGGTCCGACTGTTGATTGAGGGAGCTGGGATGCTCCATGAGACCGGTGTGTCTCTGGTGATTGGAGGAGCCGGTGTGCTCCTGGGGCTAGTGTGCTCTGGGGAACTCAGAGTGCAAGTGGCGCTCTGACAGACTATTGGTGATGGGGGTATTGGGTGGATGTCTGTTTTAGAGCATCCGACCGGGTGGTACTGAGACTGGAGTGTGGCTCACCACGGTTAAATACTGGGAAAGGACCCAAACCCCTAGTGTGAGTGGTTTGATGGAAGAGTCCCAGATCTTCCGGGGTAAAGTATGCAATGGTCTGTAGTGCCGCCCGGGTGGTGGATGTGTCCTCCAACCTCAGAACAGTTAGTGTACTGTTCGGTCTGCGGTAGGGTCCAGGTTCTCCAGGACTTGGTCGACGGGCCTTGTCCCATTATGGTAACACGTGTTTGGCAGGGACTCAATGCATACATAGGACGTGCGTGTGCGTGTGTGGTTGTGTGTGGAGATAGTTGCTTGGTTCTTTTGTGTCTGGGTATGTGTGGGTTCTTTGGCGGTATCTGATTGAGTGAGTTTGGTGGTGTTTGATTGAGTGTGCAAGATGCCGTGTTTCAGTAAGTTGCGATGTTTTAGGTGTTGCTGCAGTTCAACTGATGTCAGATTGGCCGAGAGCCAACCCCCTCCTGTAGAAGACTCTTGATTTTGTTTAATATTTCTGATGCAGTTAAGATAGATTACTTGCAAGAGAGATTGTTTGCTAGGCACTGCTGTCAGAGCATGTTTGATTCCCTAAGGTTGTGGCAGAAAGAGGTTCAGCAAAGACAGATGAGAGGATAGCCCAGAATACGGACAGATCAAAAGTTTAGTCTTAAAAGAAGACAAAAATGGGTACATTTAAAGTTGTTTTTAATGGCTCAGTGAGCCAATGTGAGCAGTGATTAAGAGGATGGGGTATGCATTTCATGTAATATGTTTGATTTGGTTATAATTGGTTTGGTTTGAGAGCAGTCTGTGGGCTGCCTTTTGTTTGTGTAAATGTTTGTTTGAATGAAGTGAGTGCGTCTTGTTGCATGAGTTAGATTGTCTGGTCCTTGTGAGCTACCTGAGATGGTTGTGCCTGACTATCAGTGTGTTTTTCATGTAGTTTAAAAGTGCATGCAGGGCTGTGCTCTATGGAAAAGAATTTGGTTTCTTTCACCCCTATCCATAATTTGTGAACAGTAGAAGATGAAGAAAAAGGGATTTGATTACCAGTAATCAGAATGTATATTAATAGAATGTAGGAAGAGTGTAAAGTTAGAAAGAAGAAAAAAAAAGAAAGAGAAATGTATTTGCCAAAATAGTGTTAATTATTGCATGTTAGAAAGAGTTAGGAAGGCTTATTGGCTTTGTCAGCGCCAGAACGACGAGCGTGGAGCGCGAGGCAGATATGGCCTTGGTGATGAATGCCAGAAAGGCTGGAAGGCTGGCTAGCAGCCCAGAATTCTTAGCTCTTGGAAGACGGTGAGAGTGAAATGCATTTTTTTAACTGAAAAAAGTGGCCTCCAAAAGGGGCAGAGAGCAGAAGTTGTTTAGTTAGTTTTAAACATGACTTGTTGAGTGGATGTGTTTCAGTCCACAATAACATAAAAAAGGTTGTAGAACTATGGGCTGGTAAGGTCTAGAATAACAGTGTGTGCATTTTTATTCAGTTTTGGAAGATTATGTAGGATGGAAACATAGATGCTTGCAGCCGTAGAGCAGGACAGGTGTGACCTTGGTGTTATCAGCACCATTCCAATGGGTTCGCAGAGCAGAGAGAGCGAGAGAAGAGACAAGTAGAAGATTATGGGGGGGGGCTAGGAGGCTCAGCTCCTGGCACAGACAGCAGAGATACACAGTTGGAGCTATGTGAATTGTGAATTTGCAGCGAGTCTGCATAATTATGAGTTCTGCTCTTTCCAGCAGACTGCTGCTGGTTCAGACTTAAGTATAATACAGTTGTTCAGAACGCATGTGATTTAGAATTAGGAACAAAATTATGAATAACTTTCAACAGGTTATTCCATTTGGACATAGAGAATTACACTTTAACATGGCCAGTCTGAGAAAAGAAGGATTGTATTGAGAAAAATTAATTTACTAAATATGTTAGTGAGTGTTACTCCTATTGTTTGGATTGTATTCAGTAAGTGATTGATTTGTGTGCAGTTCAATGGCAAAAAGAAAAGAGATATTTATTGGTTGTCTGTTGTGTCCGTTTTTGTTGATTCTTTTTGTTTTACTGTTGGACAATGTCATAGTATAAACGTTTCCTATTTCAATAATTATTGAGTTGGGGGGTTTCTGATTGGCATGCTGATTAGTGTCTTTGCTAGTGGATACCTAGTGGGGAGTACTGATGATGCGAGGGTAGAAAAAAAATATTGTTTGTGTTGCTCATGGGAGCGGCCTGGTGGGAATGTATATATGTGTGTAACAGTATTTGTATGCAGTTTGTCCATGGGACACCATTGCAGTGGGCCCAGTGCCCCACCCGCTGAGTGGAAATGCGAAGGGTGTGTTTTGTGCAAATGTCTGCTAGTGTGCACGGGAGTATTTAGTGTGTTCTGGAGGTGAGCAGATACCTTTGGCAACAGGATTAAATGTAGTGAGATGGCGCCCTTTTTGTTTAAAGTTAAGAAATGGCATTGGTTATAAGAGGGCTCATTTAGACAGCGAAAGAGGACTGTGCAGAAATATTTGGTATTTTAATAACAAGAATAACATTTTTACGCAAATATGGAAATTCCTGGTTCATGACAAGTGAATGATGTGGACGTAAATGCCATTACCAGATTGTCATGTGATTTTCAATGCTGCTAAATGTTTTATATTCTTGGCTGACGGTTAAAGAGGTTAGGACTGGTTCTTGTCTAGAGACAGCAGACAGGGTTTTCAGAACGGACAGTGAACAGTTAGTATATATATGGTGATGATAGATAATATATATGAACTGGTGTGAATGAGCTCCAAGCATAGGTTTTAAGGTAAGTATTTGTGGAAGGTATTTTGACTAAGTGGTTGCCTTTTTTTTGTCCAATATTTTGTGTGTTGTTGTTTTTCTGTGGTTTGATTTGTTTCATTTCAGTGCAATGGGAAATATTTGTATCTGTATATTATGGTGAGTATTGATGCAGCTTTGTGCTAGACAGATTAAGTGTGCACTGACACCGCATGATGCATGACATGCATGAGAAAAATATAGTCCTTTGAGTAACTAATATTGTGTTTTCCTTTTGTGGCCTTTGTGTTTGGTATATGTATTATTGCGTATTATTTTATGTTATGCGCATTTACCTACATTGTGTGTTTTATGTTTTCTTTGGCTTATTGTGCATTGCTTGTTCTGTTCTGCGTGGATGGTATGCTAATCGATCTTAAGCCTGACAAATTAAGTAGGCCAGCACGCTGGGTTTTGGGCCACAGGCTCACTGTGCATGAAATGCATGGCATCGTGTTGTGTGTCACAGCTCATTTGCATGTGTTACAGTGAATTTTCTATGCTTTCTGTGCTTAGCACAGCAAGTATACCTGCTGCCTTGGTATGCTTGTTTTTATTTTATGTATGTTTCTGTATTGTATTGTTTTGACAATTCTATTATTGATACTAGAACAAGCTCCTCTGTGGGGAATTTGTTCTGGTCCCTAAATTTCACAGACAACACTTCAGCAGTGTATGTCTATTTGGTTAAAAGGGGTATAGAGGAAAATACACGAGTTCTGTGGGGTACTCATGGTGTTGTGTCACAAGTCTGACCATCACCTAAGTAATTTTTGTTCTTTTATGGATTTTTCTTTTGCCGCCATTTCCCTCATGAATGTCACATAGTGCCTGGTTATGGTGGACTTTAGCTGTGTCCCATTCCCATTTCCTTAGATATTAATAGGTACATACATCATTTTATGGCAATGACATTTGTACATGTGCTAAAAGATGTTCTAGCCCTCTCAAAAGTGATATGTCTCCCCTAGAATTTTGTTTATGTTCAGTGCTACACCCAGTGGTTGATGGTATTGACTGAAGTGAAATATGTTTCAGATTTCCTTCTGTCAACATGGGGGAGGAGGCTAGCTTCCCCGGAGCTAGCTCCCCGCTAGCTCTCCTATAAATTAAAACTAGGTAACATGTATATTGCTCCCTCCTGTCCTGCTTTGATCTAAAAGGGGAATTAGATGTGGGTAGTTTTGTTCTACAAGTGTTGGGTAATAACACCATTATTGTAGTATTGCAAGTGCATTGCTAGTTCATTATCAGCTAGTCTGTGAAAATAAACTGATAGTTTTTATTAGAGAATTATTTTAATTGGATAGGGATGAAAGGACTGGTAGCCCCAGACTAGTGTTTCCTTATTTGACCTCTGAAGGGAACAGCCCAGACTAGTGTTTCCTTATTTGACCTCTGAAGGGAACAGCCCAGACTAGTGTTTCCTTATTTGACCTGTGAAGGGAACAATAGGTCGGTACCTTTTTGTTGATTAAGGGAACAATAGGTCGGTACCTTTTTTGTTGATTTTTCCTTCACATTCCTAGGTAACAACATCATTATTGTGCATCACTAAGTAAAGGTGTACAAGTCTCTTATCAGTTAGCCTGTATAGTTGAGCTGATAATCCCTATTAGAGCTGGTGAACAGGTTTTCCCTAAATAAAATGTTACATGGTCTAAATAGTGAGAAAGGTGAAAGATGCTTGTGTGATCCTCAGCAAAATATTTTTAGAAATTAAAGATTTGTAGAAGTTAGTTTCCTGCTGCCTCTATAATATGTGAGCATGGTCATGAGCAAAAATATAGTTGTTTTGAGTAAAGAAAAAGAATATAAGAAGTTGTGCTCGCTATAGGAAGAGCGGTTTGAACTTCCCTTTTTGCTGTTTCCCAAGTGCAAATGCCGGAATACAACATGTCTGTTTTGTTTTATTTTTTCTCTTCTCTTAGAATTCAGTAAATGCATACGTCCGTCCACAGGTAATACAGCGAAAAGTCAGATATGTAATGTATTACCTATTGTCAGTGCACAGATTTTTTAGAGTATTATGAAAGCACAGAATAGACCTCATTTGGTTTCTTTGAATTTTATTCATATGCCTTGTCTAAAGATCTTTGTTCTGTTCATCAATAGAAATGTATCACACCGCCGGAGCCAGAGGGGACCAAGTCTCGTCGTCAGAAGATACCAACGGAAGTCTTGCTTGGAGCCAAGGTACCACTGAAGCAGCTGTAGGTGTGTGATTCCTGGGTAAGAAAAGGGCAGGCCTGACTGAGATGGAGGACTCACTCTTCGCTTTTGTGCCATTTCCCAATGGTTGGAAACGGTTTCTCAGAAATACTTGAGAGGGGCAGTTCCGTCTGTGCAAGAGGCTGCCGCCAGTTCTCCAGTGGTTGGTTTCTCAGAAATACTTGAGAGGGGCAGTTCTGTCTGTACAATAGGCTGCCGCCAGTTCTCCAGTGGTTAAGCTTCAGGTTTCCCTGTTCCCCATCTGTTTTGGAATATACAGTTTTGTCTGCTGATAAGGAGGTACCTGGTCACACTTTATACAATCTATGGCCTCGACAGAAGAGCGGTGCACCAGGAGAAGAAAAGTAGGAGGTAGAGAGAGACTTTAGTCTTAGGGTACAGATACAGTGCTCTTAATATCTGTTAGATTCATATCTGGTGTACTGAGCGAGACACTGGACAGAATTTGTAGAGGGCACTACCTGGATTGGTGGTTGCTAAATTCTGCAAGAAAGACTTTGCATCATTGGCCAAGATTGTTTTCCATTTGAGTTGCTAGCAAGTGCAGCTCCAACGCAGATGATTTTTGAATTTTTGATGGACAATACGAGCCTGCCTGTGAGGCTCAGACGGACACAGGGAGAAGACTCCCCTCTGGCTGGCTGTGTTGCAGATTGTTTCCTTTAGTTTACTTTGGACTTTTAGCTAGGTGATATGTATCCTTTTGGCCGTCCTATCCCAGAGGAGGAGCAACCTTTTGCAGCTCCTCATAGACCAGAACCAGATTCACCATGGCTTGCTCTGCCCCGAAAAGGAAAAATAGTGGTTATTGTAATATTCATCATTATATTTTTAATAATTCTTGGGATACTGTTCTTCCTGGATGAAGCTTACCCTGTCCATAAGTTTGTCCCTACTCCTACAGCCTTGCAGGGGCATAATATGATTACTGTTGATTATGGGGAACAATGTATGAGGAAGGGCTATCGAGATAATGTTTTTAAAAAAGACTCTACACCATGCTCATGCTGTGTATAATGTGACAGATTGTTGGGTTTGTGGGTTGCTCCCTTCAGCCGCATACAAAAGGATAGATGGCTGGCACTTCCCTTAACACCCGTGAATAGTTGTGTGGGTTGGTACACTTTGATTGGTATGGTGACATTTTTCCAGCAGACAGATTTTCTGAGTCCCCGATTACCTGGTACAGGGTCGACGTTGACGATGCGAGTACGCCCTATGCCCACTTAATCCCTTGGACGGTTGTTTACTGACGGACGTTTTGATCAGACATTCTTAGACACATGCTCGAAAAAGGTAGAACGATTTGTGACACCCAACGACACTGACAAAGTGAGGGAAAGTTTTCTATAGGTGAACTCTTCCTTGGCCTATAGACATCCTCCTGCGACAAATAGTAGTGGTCATTCTCTGGTACCCCTGGCAGTTGTTGGCCCTTCACCTTTTTCCTGTATTATGGGGGAGGGGTCCTATCAGGGGGGGGGGGGACAGCTCCTGCAATGTGACTGCTTCAATTCGCCTGCCCCTCAGCCCTTCCTTAGTTACTCCCCCGAACATTTACTTTGTGTATGGGGACACTGGATATCTGTGGTTGCCTGAGGGATGGGGTGGGATTTGTTATTTGGCTTATTTACTTCCCCCTGTTTATGTAGCACCCTCGGACTATCATAAGACTCATTGACGGTTTGCTATAATGCCTGGGCAGCGTAAAAGGAGGGCTCCCCAAGTTGAAGACGTAGATCAGACGGATACTGGTTGGAAAATTTTGATGGGGGTTGTAGGAGTTGTGGGTGTGTTACTGACTTGTTGCCTATGTGTTTATTGCCTTCCCCCTTGTTGTTCCATGTGTGCCAGCAATGTCCGAGTTTCTAAAAAGACCAATACGCCAATATCCTGCTTCCAACGACGTTGAGCTCCACGATATACACTGGTTGATGCTTATTGATGATGATATTTTTGACTAGTGTAGTGCCCTGTCCCTTAGCGCGTTGTGTAAAGACTCTCCTTTTGGTTAATAAAAGCTGCACTCATGTTAGCCACATCCTGCTAAAAGGAGGGTCTGATAGGTTTCAGTTTTTGATGCCCCGCCCACTGTATATATTACGCTTATGAGTTAGCATGATGTGTCTAACCAACATGCAGTTACAGCCTATTATTAATGTGCTGCAACCCACTGAGCTATTTTTGTAATGTGCAAGCTTCAGTTGGATAGAATTGTTTCTGTAATGTGTAAGCTTTTGTCTTATTATTGCCTTCTAAGTTAGAAAACCTGATGTGGTGCATTACTTTCCCTTGGTTAGGTTCCCATTATTGATATTTCTGTATACTTTCCTATAAGAGAGAGAAGCTTGTCTATGGCAGACAGACTCCTGATGCTGACATTTGCTCTGCAGTTCCAATGTCTCATGGTACAGTTTTCCCCCCTCCCTTATGAGCAGAAAATCCCTATTTCAGCATTTCTTGCCTTGAGTTAGTTTTGCAGAAAATGTTTCCATGCCCTGGAGAAGCAGAGCTTCGGCTCTGTGACCTTGAGGGGAGATAACAGGGTTGCCTTCGCAGGCGCAGATGCCTCATGTATGAGTTCATTGTTCACCATTTCGCTAGTTCTGTAATTGTCCAGGCTGGGCGTGTCTTTACCCTGCCATGTTATGTTATAATGTATTATCATGATAGGATGAGTCAGTCCTCTCGATGCACTCCTTTGGGTGTATACCTGACAGGGCCCATCTGCAGATGAATATTATGTCCTAATAAATATATTTCTAATTCTTCTCCACTGCCTGGCTGGCTTATTATATGAGAATGATAGATGAGTGAGGTAAGTCGCTCAGGTGGATTTGAGCCACGCTTATCAGTCCAAAGGGGAGGCATCAGTGGCAGAGTTTGGAGAGTATCTGGAGGACGTAGCATGCGCTTTGCTGTCTGATGCCCATAGAGAATACTTAAGCTTACCTATAGATGTTGAGGACATTAAAGCTGCTCTACTAGCTCTCCCCAATGGGAAGGAGCCGGGACCAGGCGGCCTCACAGTCAAATTTTATAAAACCTATGCGGACCTGATTGCGCCAATCTTGTTAGAGGTGTATGCTGAAGCACACAAGTCGGGGACATTACCACCATCGCTGCGGCAAGCGCTGATCATAACACTGCTCAAGAAAGAGAAGCCCCCTGATAAATGTGACTCCTATCGCCCTCTGTCACTGATTAATATAGACGCCAAGGTGCTTGTCAACATTTTAGTGGTTAAATTGCAACCCTTGATGCCGTGCCTGGTGCTGCCTGACCAGTCGGGTTTCATACCTGATAGATCTACGTCCCATAATCTTCAGACTCTATTTTCCTTGGTACATATTTTAGAGCCAAGCATGTCGGCTGCGGCGGTGATGCTAGACGCAGCTAAGGCGTTTGATTCGGTTGAATGGAAATTTATGGTTTTTGTCCTCCAGTGCATGGGATTTCTGCCTATATTTGTGCAGTGTATTATGGTGCTGTATTCTTAATCATCTGCCATGGTTTGTGTTGGTGGGTTGACGTCCGCCCCTTTTGATATAAAGAGGGGTACTCATCAGGGCTGCCCCTTATCTCTGTTGCTTTTTGCTATAATATTGGAACCACTAGCGTGCGCCATTAGGCAGAGACTTAGGGAAACATCACTAAATTTGAACTACCGCCACGTTGCCATCTAGCTGTACGCGGATGATATGGTGCTTTTCCTGCGCGAACCCTCCAGATACTTGGCGCAGTTACTGTGGGAGTATGTAAGGTTTGGACGTATGTCGGGCCTCATTGTTAATTGGGATAGGTCCATTGTTATTCCCCTGACGGAGTCCACAATACAGCCGTATGTGGACTTCCCGCTGGTATGGTCTGTGGACCCAATAAAATATCTCAGAGTCTGGGTACACCAAGACCCGGATACGGTGATTTGTGAGAATTATGGGAGTGCATACGCCAGACTGGAACAACAGGTGGGTGTGTGGCTGACCCTGCCGCTTTCCGTGGCGGATCGTATTGCGCTAATTAAAATGGTGGTCCTGCCGCCATTTTTGTACTAGTTTACTAGCAACCCGATTACGCTGTTGAAGAGGTTTTTTCGCACTCTTCGAGGGACTCTGCTCCGGTTGGTCTGGGGAGGTAAACATGCTCGAGTAAAATGGTCGGTTCTCACAAGAGATTATGATAACGGTGGATTTGGGGCTCTGGACTTCTCTGCTTACTATCTGAGTGCAGCAAGCCCAATATGCATTTTATTGGATGAGACCGCACGTGTTTACAACTCATGTCGCAGCAGAGTGTGATGATATACCCAGTTCCTTTACACAGCATGATCACGTAACGGCCACATGGAACTCCGAGAACGGAGATAAATACAGTAGATACGATATTAGAAGCCTGGCAGGAGATGGGGCGTTTGGCGTGCAAATTGCCTTTGTACGCACCGGCCATGTTTATAGAACATCATGCTGCGTTGTCAGTGACTCATGAGGCACCATCGATGCGGCTGCTTAAAAAGGCAGGTTTTTCACTGATGCAGGATATCTATTCAGATGGGGGTTCATAACACAGGATGCTCTGCGATAGATCAGTAACCCAAAGTTGCTATTTAGTTTTGCTATGCAAAGACTGAGACATGCAGTCAGGGCTCACTACGTCACCTACCCTCTGGAACTTCCCACATTGCTGTCTTTGCAGTATGTGCTTACTACTCCCACTAATAAAAAACTGATTTCCAGACTGTATAGATTGATCAAGGAAGAATGCATAAGTCAGCCGGATAGGAGTTGGGAGAGATGGAATGCCTGTTAACCTGAACCAAAACCGGAGGAAGATTAGAAGTATGTTTGCGAGTTAACAGGTACACTTATCATGAACGGAAACTTACATATCATACATTTTAAATACATACATTAGGTATATTACACCCCTGCACGACTCCATAGATTTGGGCTGCGCGAGTCTGATTCCTGTGCACGATGCAGTTTGGAGGGCGCTGACTTTCTGCATCTCGCGTGGGGATGTAATAGGGTGGCTGAATTCTGGGAGTCTGTGGTGAGAGATATAAAGAACACGGCGGATGTGGAGATACAGAATACTCCACTTGTTTGTCTGCTGTGTTGTGTGCCCCATGTCAAGGGGGTGCAGGGTAGATGTGTGTGATTGACTTTGCTCATGGCCGCAAGGAGAGTGGCAATTATGTGGGGCCAGAGGCGCACACCGAAGGTAGAACACAGGGTAAAAGACTTGGTCTATTGGAAAGATAACATGGAAACATATGCGGAGGAATTACCCACAATTTCGAGACCAAAGGATATCTGGGAGCTCCTGAGACTCTTTCTTCAGAAAAAGGGCAACTGAAGCCGAGTGAACTGAAGTGAACTTGGTGTTGCGGGATGGTGTAGCGCCCGGATGAGTGATATGTTTAAATGGATGTGAGATGATCCATCGCTCCTACACAACAATGTAATAATATTCAAGAAGACTGTGGGGGGGGGGGTTGGTTTTTCTATAGTGTTTGTCCTGTATATTTTAATTTAATGTGCTCTTTTTCTTTTTTTTGTGTCATTATATTGCCTTTGTGGGGAAATTTATGAAGATAACTATTCATGCAAAGTGCTCGTATGCTACGGGATTATTTTCATGATTATTGTGGACGTATTGTCATGTCATTTTTTCTATTAATAACATTTATTTTTTCAAATAAACAAAAAAAAATATGATAACTCAACCAACACCCTCAATCGACAAATTGTATAATCAGCGTAACTCAATTTAGTCTAATGCATGTAAATATTCTCACACCTCCTCTTATACATCATTTCATCCCTGCACTTTAACTGGTTTGACTGTTTATGCATCACCCTCTGACTTTGACCTGCAACATTCTATTGGGATTCATATAGGCACAAGTCCCCAAGGTTATTACCAAACCAAGAATGAATGGTCATGGTTCTTTTGGTATGTAGCAGGCCCAGGCATGAAACTTACTGATCAGGACTGAGGAGCCCTTTTAGTCAATTTGATATTATTTTGTTACAGTAGTCCTGGGCGCTTGTACAAATCTTTAGACAAGGATACACAAACGTAAGTATTGAAGAAGTTCCATCTAAAGCTGATTGCCCCTCTGAAGGATTATTAATATGGGTAAGAAACTTGCCCAGTGTATCCATAAAATAAACTAGAGATTGACAGTAAAGATAATATAGGACTGTCTTTTAGGGCAAATAATGGCTGCAGAGTAAATTTTTATAATGTATACAACCGTACTGTACACAAAAACAAAGAATCATCCATATTAAAATTGCTTGCTCACCATCGTATCAGAAGTGCAGATAACGCTCCTCTCCTGATTGCTGCAGATTTGAATACTGCAAAAAACACAGTTGATGGACAGAATGTAGAACAATGTCATACATTCACCCCAGTACAAGGATCTGGGCCTAAATCCATCGTTTTTTTGCACTCCACACCACCCTGGGTTAGACACTGGCTATATGCAAATCAGCTCTGACCCAGTGCCTCATGGGAACAGTCCAGTCCGAACTACCAAGCCATGTCTTTCCCAGACCGGAATCAAGCATCCAAGGACCGGTTTCTGGCTATCAGCCTTCATCAGCCTGGATAGCTTGACTCCAGTGGTGTGGAGAGCCTGGGACTCACGTCTGAGCATACCCAGCCCACTCGGGGTGAAAATTGCAAAAAACACAGTTGATGGACAGAATGTAGAACAATGTCATACATTCACCCCAGTACAAGGATCTGGGCCTAAATCCATCGTTTTTTTGCACTCCACACCACCCTGGGTTAGACACTGGCTATATGCAAATCAGCTCTGACCCTGTGCCTCATGGGAACAGTCCAGTCCGAACTACCAAGCCATGTCTTTCCCAGACCGGAATCAAGCATCCAAGGACCGGTTTCTGGCTATCAGCCTTCATCAGCCTGGATAGCTTGACTCCAGTGGTGTGGAGAGCCTGGGACTCACGTCTGAGGATACCCAGCCCACTCGGGGTGAAAATTGCAATAAACACAGTTGATGGACAGAATGTAGAACAATGTCATACATTCACCCCAGTACAAGGATCTGGGCCTAAATCCATCGTTTTTTTGCACTCCACACCACCCTGGGTTAGACACTGGCTATATGCAAATCAGCTCTGACCCTGTGCCTCATGGGAACAGTCCAGTCCGAACTACCAAGCCATGTCTTTCCCAGACCGGAATCAAGCATCCAAGGACCGGTTTCTGGCTATCAGCCTTCATCAGCCTGGATAGCTTGACTCCAGTGGTGTGGAGAGCCTGGGACTCACGTCTGAGGATACCCAGCCCACTCGGGGTGAAAATTGCAATAAACACAGTTGATGGACAGAATGTAGAACAATGTCATACATTCACCCCAGTACAAGGATCTGGGCCTAAATCCATCGTTTTTTTGCACTCCACACCACCCTGGGTTAGACACTGGCTATATGCAAATCAGCTCTGACCCTGTGCCTCATGGGAAAAGTCCAGTCCGAACTACCAAGCCATGTCTTTCTCAGACCGGAATCAAGCATCCAAGGACCGGTTTCTGGCTATCAGCCTTCATCAGCCTGGATAGCTTGACTCCAGTGGTGTGGAGAGCCTGGGACTCACGTCTGAGCATACCCAGCCCACTCGGGGTGAAAATTGCAAAAAACACAGTTGATGGACAGAATGTAGAACAATGTCATACATTCACCCCAGTACAAGGATCTGGGCCTAAATCCATCGTTTTTTTGCACTACACACCACCCTGGGTTAGACACTGGCTATATGCAAATCAGCACTGACCCTGTGCCTCATGGGAACAGTCCAGTCCGAACTACCAAGCCATGTCTTTCCCAGACCAGAATCAAGCATCCAAGGACCGGTTTCTGGCTATCAGACTTCATCAGCCTGGATAGCTTGACTCCAGTGGTGTGGAGAGCCTGGGACTCACGTCTGAGCATACCCAGCCCACTCGGGGTGAAAATTGCAAAAAACACAGTTGATGTTCAGAATGTAGAACAATGTCATACATTCACCCCAGTACAAGGATCTGGGCCTAAATCAATCGTTTTTTTGCACTCCACACCACCCTGGGTTAGACACTGGCTATATGCAAATCAGCTCTGACCCTGTGCCTCATGGGAACAGTCCAGTCCGAACTACCAAGCCATGTCTTTCCCAGACCGGAATCAAGCATCCAAGGACCGGTTTCTGGCTATCAGCCTTCATCAGCCTGGATAGCTTGACTCCAGTGGTGCGGAGAGCCTGGGACCCACGTCTGAGCATACCCAGCCCACTCGGGGTGAAAATTGCAAAAAACACAGTTGATGGACAGAATGTAGAACAATGTCATACATTCACCCCAGTACAAGGATCTGGGCCTAAATCAATCGTTTTTTTGCACTCCACACCACCCTGGGTTAGACACTGGCTATATGCAAATCAGCTCTGACCCTGTGCCTCATGGGAACAGTCCAGTCCGAACTACCAAGCCATGTCTTTCCCAGACCGGAATCAAGCATCCAAGGACCGGTTTCTGGCTATCAGACTTCATCAGCCTGGATAGCTTGACTCCAGTGGTGTGGAGAGCCTGGGACTCACGTCTGAGCATACCCAGCCCACTCGGGGTGAAAATTGCAAAAAACACAGTTGATGGACAGAATGTAGAACAATGTCATACATCACCCCAGTACAAGGATCTGGGCCTAAATCCATCGTTTTTTTGCACTCCACACCACCCTGGGTTAGACACTGGTTATATGCAAATCAGCTCTGACCCTGTGCCTCAAGGGAACATTCCAGTCCGAACTACCAAGCCATGTCTTTCCCAGACCGGAATCAAGCATCCAAGGACCGGTTTCTGGCTATCAGCCTTCATCAGCCTGGATAGCTTGACTCCAGTGGTGTGGAGAGCCTGGGACTCACGTCTGAGCATACCCAGCCCATTTGGGGTGAAAATTGCAAAAAACACAGTTGATGGACAGAATGTAGAACAATGTCATACATTCACCCCGGTACAAGGATCTGGGCCTAAATCCATCGTTTTTTTGCACTCCACACCACCCTGGGTTAGACACTGGCTATATGCAAATCAGCTCCGACCCTGTGCCTCATGGGAACAGTCCAGTCCGAACTACCAAGCCATGTCTTTCCCAGACCGGAATCAAGCATCCAAGGACCGGTTCCTGGCTATCAGCCTTCATCAGCCTGGATAGCTTGACTCCAGTGGTGCGGAGAGCCTGGGACCCACGTCTGAGCATACCCAGCCCACTCGGGGTGAAAATTGCAAAAAACACAGTTGATGGACAGAATGTAGAACAATGTCATACATTCACCCCAGTACAAGGATCTGGGCCATCGTTCCACACCACCCTGGGTTAGACACTGGCTATATGCAAATCAGCTCTGACCCTGTGCCTCATGGGAACAGTCCAGTCCGAACTACCAAGCCATGTCTTTCCCAGACCGGAATCAAGCATCCAAGGACCGGTTTCTGGCTATCAGCCTTCATCAGCCTGGATAGCTTGACTCCAGTGGCGTGGAGAGCCTGGGACTCACGTCTGAGCATACCCAGCCCACTCGGGGTGAAAATTGCAAAAAACACAGTTGATGGACAGAATGTAGAACAATGTCATACATTCACCCCAGTACAAGGATCTGGGCCTAAATCCATCGTTTTTTTGCACTCCACACCACCCTGGGTTAGACACTGGCTATATGCAAATCAGCTCTGACCCTGTGCCTCATGGGAACAGTCCAGTCCGAACTACCAAGCCATGTCTTTCCCAGACCGGAATCAAGCATCCAAGGACCGGTTTCTGGCTATCAGACTTCATCAGCCTGGATAGCTTGACTCCAGTGGTGTGGAGAGCCTGGGACTCACGTCTGAGCATACCCAGCCCATTTGGGGTGAAAATTGCAAAAAACACAGTTGATGGACAGAATGTAGAACAATGTCATACATTCACCCCAGTACAAGGATCTGGGCCTAAATCCATCGTTTTTTTGCACTCCACACCACCCTGGGTTAGACACTGCTATATGCAAATCAGCTCCGACCCTGTGCCTCATGGGAACAGTCCAGTCCGAACTACCAAGCCATGTCTTTCCCAGACCGGAATCAAGCATCCAAGGACCGGTTTCTGGCTATCAGCCTTGATCAGCCTGGATAGCTTGACTCCAGTGGTGTGGAGAGCCTGGGACTCACGTCTGAGCATACCCAGCCCACTCGGGGTGAAAATTGCAAAAAACACAGTTGATGGACAGAATGTAGAACAATGTCATACATTCACCCCAGTACAAGGATCTGGGCCTAAATCCATCGTTTTTTTGCACTCCACACCACCCTGGGTTAGACACTGGCTATATGCAAATCAGCTCTGACCCTGTGCCTCATGGGAACAGTCCAGTCCGAACTACCAAGCCATGTCTTTCCCAGACCGGAATCAAGCATCCAAGGACCGGTTTCTGGCTATCAGCCTTCATCAGCCTGGATAGCTTGACTCCAGTGGTGTGGAGAGCCTGGGACTCACGTCTGAGCATACCCAGCCCACTCGGGATGAAAATTGCAAAAAACACAGTTGATGGACAGAATGTAGAACAATGTCACTGTATGTCATGACATTGTTCTACATTCTGTCCATCAACTGTGTTTTTTGCAATTTTCACCCCGAGTGGGCTGGGTATGCTCAGACGTGAGTCCCAGGCTCTCCACACCACTGGAGTCAAGCTATCCAGGCTGATGAAGGCTGATAGCCAGAAACCGGTCCTTGGATGCTTGATTCCGGTCTGGGAAAGACATGGCTTGGTAGTTCGGACTGGACTGTTCCCATGAGGCACAGGGTCAGAGCTGATTTGCATATAGCCAGTGTCTAACCCAGGGTGGTGTGGAGTGCAAAAAAACGATGGATTTAGGCCCAGATCCTTGTACTGGGGTGAATGTATGACATTGTTCTACATTCTGTCCATCAACTGTGTTTTTTGCAATTTTCACCCCGAGTGGGCTGGGTATGCTCAGACGTGAGTCCCAGGCTCTCCACACCACTGGAGTCAAGCTATCCAGGCTGATGAAGGCTGATAGCCAGAAACCGGTCCTTGGATGCTTGATTCCGGTCTGGGAAAGACATGGCTTGGTAGTTCGGACTGGACTGTTCCCATGAGGCACAGGGTCAGAGCCGATTTGCATATAGCCAGTGTCTAACCCAGGGTGGTGTGGAGTGCAAAAAAACGATGGATTTAGGCCCAGATCCTTGTACTGGGGTGAATGTATGACATTGTTCTACATTCTGTCCATCAACTGTGTTTTTTGCAATTTTCACCCCGAGTGGGCTGGGTATGCTCAGACGTGGGTCCCAGGCTCTCCACACCACTGGAGTCAAGCTATCCAGGCTGATGAAGGCTGATAGCCAGAAACCGGTCCTTGGATGCTTGATTCCGGTCTGGGAAAGACATGGCTTGGTAGTTTGGACTGGACTGTTCCCATGAGGCACAGGGTCAGAGCCGATTTGCATATAGCCAGTGTCTAACCCAGGGTGGTGTGGAGTGCAAAAAAACGATGGATTTAGGCCCAGATCCTTGTACTGGGGTGAATGTATGACATTGTTCTACATTCTGTCCATCAACTGTGTTTTTTGCAATTTTCACCCCGAGTGGGCTGGGTATGCTCAGACCAGAGTCCCAGGCTCTCCACACCACTGGAGTCAAGCTATCCAGGCTGATGAAGGCTGATAGCCAGAAACCGGTCCTTGGATGCTTGATTCCAGTCTGGGAAAGACATGGCTTGGTAGTTCGGACTGGACTGTTCCCATGAGGCACAGGGTCAGAGCTGATTTGCATATAGCCAGTGTCTAACCCAGGGTGGTGTGGAGTGCAATAAAACGATGGATTTAGGCCCAGATCCTTGTACTGGGGTGAATGTATGACATTGTTCTACATTCTGTCCATCAACTGTGTTTTTTGCAATTTTCACCCCAAATGGGCTGGGTATGCTCAGATGTGAGTCCCAGGCTCTCCACACCACTGGAGTCAAGCTATCCAGGCTGATGAAGGCTGATAGCCAGAAACCGGTCCTTGGATGCTTGATTCCAGTCTGGGAAAGACATGGCTTGGTAGTTCGGACTGGACTGTTCCCATGAGGCACAGGGTCAGAGCTGATTTGCATATAGCCAGTGTCTAACCCAGGGTGGTGTGGAGTGCAAATAAAAGATGGATTTAGGCCCAGATCCTTGTACTGGGGTGAATGTATGACATTGTTCTACATTCTGTCCATCAACTGTGTTTTTTGCAATTTTCACCCCGAGTGGGCTGGGTATGCTCAGACGTGAGTCCCAGGCTCTCCACACCACTGGAGTCAAGCTATCCAGGCTGATGAAGTCTGATAGCCAGAAACCGGTCCTTAGATGCTTGATTCCGGTCTGGGAAAGACATGGCTTGGTAGTTCGGACTGGACTGTTCCCATGAGGCACAGGGTCAGAGCTGATTTGCATATAGCCAGTGTCTAACCCAGGGTGGTGTGGAGTGCAAAAAAACGATGGATTTAGGCCCAGATCCTTGTACTGGGGTGAATGTATGACATTGTTCTACATTCTGTCCATCAACTGTGTTTTTTGCAATTTTCACCCCGAGTGGGCTGGGTATGCTCAGACGTGAGTCCCAGGCTCTCCACACCACTGGAGTCAAGCTATCCAGGCTGATGAAGGCTGATAGCCAGAAACCGGTCCTTGGATGCTTGATTCCGGTCTGGGAAAGACATGGCTTGGTAGTTCGGACTGGACTGTTCCCATGAGGCACAGGGTCAGAGCCGATTTGCATATAGCCAGTGTCTAACCCAGGGTGGTGTGGAGTGCAAAAAAACGATGGATTTAGGCCCAGATCCTTGTACTGGGGTGAATGTATGACATTGTTCTACATTCTGTCCATCAACTGTGTTTTTTGCAATTTTCACCCCGAGTGGGCTGGGTATGCTCAGACGTGAGTCCCAGGCTCTCCACACCACTGGAGTCAAGCTATCCAGGCTGATGAAGGCTGATAGCCAGAAACCGGTCCTTGGATGCTTGATTCCGGTCTGGGAAAGACATGGCTTGGTAGTTCGGACTGGACTGTTCCCATGAGGCACAGGGTCAGAGCTGATTTGCATATAGCCAGTGTCTAACCCAGGGTGGTGTGGAGTGCAAAAAAACGATGGATTTAGGCCCAGATCCTTGTACTGGGGTGAATGTATGACATTGTTCTACATTCTGTCCATCAACTGTGTTTTTTGCAATTTTCACCCCGAGTGGGCTGGGTATGCTCAGACGTGAGTCCCAGGCTCTCCACACCAATGGAGTCAAGCTATCCAGGCTGATGAAGGCTGATAGCCAGAAACCGGTCCTTGGATGCTTGATTCCGGTCTGGGAAAGACATGGCTTGGTAGTTCGGACTGGACTGTTCCCATGAGGCACAGGGTCAGAGCTGATTTGCATATAGCCAGTGTCTAACCCAGGGTGGTGTGGAGTGCAAAAAAACGATGGATTTAGGCCCAGATCCTTGTACTGGGATGAATGTATGACATTGTTCTACATTCTGTCCATCAACTGTGTTTTTTGCAGATTTGAATACTACATTCAAGCCTCTGGATGGCCTTGCTTCAGTTATTGAAATGGAGGGCGATGCAAGGGGTATCCAAAGGTGGGATGCTAAACCCTTTTAATCGTGGGAAGCTTCTGAAATGCAGTTAATGTCTATCACTTTGACTCAGGGTTTGCCAACTTCCAATCGGAGATTTAGCTCTGATAGATACCTTGCTCCAACATGTAAAAGAGGTGGTTGCCAGAGCACAATAGAATACATCATCCTGGATACTGCTCTCAGGCACTTTGCAGGTCCTCAACAGCTCCCCTTGCTGCCAGTCGCCTTCTTCTTCCCACTGCTGCCAGGCTGCTCATGCCTCATAGTCAGCCTTGTCAGCCTGCCTGGTCAGCCCTTCTAGAATCCTCTGCCCTCGGCTCAGCCCAGAGGTTCCTGTGACCTAGGATCAGTGGTACTCGCAGTTTTTTTTCCCACACCGTTTCCTGCTTCTCACCTATCCAGCATCCCTCCCAGGACCTACTTAATGGAGCCCCAGCAAGGCCCTATTGAGCAGGTCCTCACCACCTCCCCTTGCTTCCAGATGCCTCCTTCCTCCCACGGATTCCAGGCTCCTCGTGCCTCATAGTCAGTCTCACCAGTCTGCTTTGTCAGCCCTCCTAAGTTTCTGTGCCCTAGGCTCAACCCTAAATGTTCCTGTGTCCTAGGCTCCAGGACCAGTGCCACTCGCCATTGTTTGTTTCCATGCTGTTTTCCTGCTTCACCTCACCCCTCCCCATATCTACTTAATGGTGGCCGCATTGTGTTGTGTGCAGCAGGCGCACCGCATGCACGCCGAAGGTGCACCAAAGGCAACCCCATCTGTTCCCATCCGTGCCTGGACCACACCCAGCAGCAGGAACGTTAGCTCTGGCCCTCCGGACACCCACAGGTACTCCACTGCAGATCTCTGAGCTCTGGACCCCGGATGCCCCAACAACTGCTGCCTTGCATCTCCTTGCTCCACAGCAGGACCATTCACCTGCCACCAATGCCAGTTCACTTGCAACCTAGAACCACCCACCTTTGTAGAAACCCACGCCACTTCCACCACCCCGGAACCACTCTGATGACTCCTGATCAATGCCATATTGCTCTGCAAACGTGCCAGCAAAGTCTGGGACACTATCTCTACCATCGCCCCTGGTGTGACATTCACCCCAGAGACATGGATCACCCACACGTCGGCCCCCAAAATCGCCACTGTGATGCCCGATGGCTACAAGACAAAACACTGGGCCAGCAATCACAGTGGTGGCACCGCCAAGATACATAAGCAATCAATCTGCTGCAACACTACAGAAGATTAAACCACTCTGATCCTGGAACTCATAAATTTACAACTCCACACCGACGCCAAAACAACCATCAAAGGCACCCTTGCCTACAGACCTCCTGGACCATGAACCGGCTTCTGCGACACCATTAGACTTCATCGCCACACTCACCATCGATTCCAAGCACAACATCTTCCTTGGACGCCTCAACTTCCACCTGGATGGCCCCACAGACATGAACTTTGCCAACTTCCTGGAATTAATTGACAACATCAGCCTCACCCAGCTGGTCACAGACCCCACACACAGAGCAGGACAAACACTAGACTCTATATTTACGTCCAACAACAGAGTCAAATAAGGCCATACCACGGAACTCACCTGGACCAATCACTTTATTGTCCACTTCACCATCGCAGAACCACCTTGCAATATCCCAATCCTCCCAGCATCTCCTTCTGCAGCTAGAGCAAAATGACATATAACCAGTGGACGGATGTCATCAACCACGCCCAGCCCTAAGCCGCAACCAAACTGAAACAAGCAGTCAAGAACTTCAACACCTGGATCACTAATGCCGCCGACGGAGTCGCCCCCATCACACCAGCCAAAACTTGCAGAGCCACCAAACAAGCCAGCTGGTACACTCCAGAATTCAAAGCAATGAAGCACAAGTGCAAACAACTAGAAAGAAGATGCCGCACTAGACAAGATGACACAGTGCGAGCCACCTTCAAGTCAGCCCTCAACAATTACCACCATCAGTGAAAGACACGAAAAAGGAGGCCCTTGCAGACCTCATCAAGGCTAGCGCCAACCACACCAACGAAATCTTCACCAGTGTCAGAGTTCTCCTGCCCAGCAGCCATCGAAAACTCGATCCCTCCCTCACAGGAACTCTTCAACGCTCTAGCAAATCACTTCCACAACAAGATATCTACCATCTACAGGACCTTCGACCCCCAACCCATGACCTCCTTAGCCTCCCTACTCGTACCCAAACTGCCCCGACCACCAACTTCCCACATGGGAACAGCTTAACACTCCGAATGCCACAGCCATAATAAACTTCATCCACTCTGGAGCACAGACAGACCCATGCCCCCACCGTCTCTTCACTCTCGGAAGTGACGAGATCAGCCACCAACTCACCACCATCCTCAACACATCCATTGCCATAGCCACTTTTCCTGACGTTTGGAAACATGCTGAGGTCAGACTGCTCCTCAAGAAACCCTCTGCAGACTCCAGCAACCTCCAGAACTACGGCCCAGCTCGCTGCTCCCGTTTCCCCCAAAGTCCTGGAGAAGGCCATCAACCTTCAGCTCATCAAACCCCTGGAGAATAATAATCTGCTAGACCCCTCCCAATCTGGTTTCAGATCCAACCACAGCACCAAGACAACCCTGATTGATGCCTCAGATGACATCAGCACCCTACTCAACAGAGGATATTTGGCTGCTCTGATCCTTCTTGACCTCTACACAGCCTTCAATGCGGTTTCCCTCCACACACTCATCAAGAGACTGCACAACATTGTAATCAAAGAAGACGCAGCCAGATGGATGGCATCATTCTTCACAAGCCACACATCTGCGGCATCCCTCAAGGTTCATCCGTCTGCTCCACCCTCTTCAACATCTACATGACCCCGCTAGCTAACATCGTCAGAGCCTGTGTCATTAACATCATATCCTATGCCAACTAAACCTAGCTCGTTTTCTTGCTCTCCGCAGTCCTTACCACAACGACCATCATCTTCCACAACTGCATGAAAAACATCACAGCCTTGATGAAGCACAAATGTCTGAAGCTCAAAATGGACAAGACCGAAATGCCGATCTTTGGCAACCATACCTCCCTCTGGAATGACACCTGGTGGCCTGCAGAGCTCAGACCCACCCCTCACCTAATGACCACGCCCGCAATCTCGGCATCATCTTGGATAGCAAACTCACCATGAAATGACAGATCAACATTGTCTCCACGGCGTGCTTCCACACTCTCCACAAGCTCTGAAGAATCTTCAAATGGCTCCCTACAATCACCAGCAACACAGTCACGCAAGCCCTAATATCCGGCAATCTGGACTACAGCAGCACACTGTATGCAGGTACTGCCAGTGAACTCATGAGAAGACTTCAGAGGATACAGAACTCAGCAGCCAGACTGATCCTCAACCTTCCCAAAAGGACCCACATTACCCAGCACCTGAGAGACCTCCACTGGCTCCCCATTTAGAAAAGATGCCATTTCAAACTACTGACTCAAGCCTACAAAGCCCTCCACAACCAACAAACAGCATACATGACCCACCGCCTGAACTTCTACCAACCATCCAGAAACCTTTGGTCTGCATCCCTTGCCCTGGCACAGACACAGTGCATCTGCTATAGTCACAGCGGAGGATGCTCCATCTCCCAACTTGCTGCCAAGTTCTGGAACGCCCTCCACCTCCGAACATCTCCCTCTCTGACGGACTTCAGGAAGAAACTCAAGACCTGGCTCTTCGACTAGCCCAGCATCCCAACACCTGGATACCTTAACGGGTGATAAGTTGCGCTCAAAAAGTACCAATTGATTGATTGATTACATTTTTTTTTTCTGTTTAGATCAGTTAGTGATCATTATGCCCTCAAGTTAACACTGAAGGACAATGTGTTTATGAAGAGCACCGATCTGGGTACACATTCAGAGACGGTGTTAACTCTAGGAAACACCTGACCATCAATCATACGGTCCAAAATAAGTCCTAATGTTTACACATCAATGCAAATTTACTCTTAATTCAATCAAATCTTAGGTCCTTTTGCACATGGTTTTCCCTGATAAGATTCCACTTTTGGATTTGCACAATGATCTGTTTAAGGCCTTAGATCTATTATGCACCATAGGAGTACAATGTAGTAACACAATGGGTAATCAGGCACCCTTCTTGGTGCACAACAAAGTGCTGCAAGGCAAAGGAAAAATTATTTAAGTTTATCACACAGGGTGTTCCTTAGCCAATTAGAGAGGCCCACACTCAATTTAAGTCAATCCTCAAAGCAGAAGTGGAACAATTCCAATTGCCTCACCTTGGTAGAGTTTTTAGGAGTAGAGACTCTCAAATGTGGTGGCATATCAATTCACACAGCAGTTCAAAAACTTGCAATCCACTCGAACTTTCCGTGCAGCGTCAACAGTTGGTGGACCACTTCACAGAAATGTATGCACCAATTAGTTTGAAGTCCGGCCCTATCATAGAATCTTTATCATATATTAAGGGCTCAAAGTACGTTAAAGACCAAGTTCCTATACAAATTTCAGTGAATGGCAATCCAGTCCCTAGACCAGGAAAAGCACCAGGAATGGGCAAGGTACCAAGAGATCTGTTCCGCTCTGATCCAGCCGTGTGGGGCTCCTATATAAATGCACTATCAAAATGAATAATGGCAGGTGAGGTAATACCTGACTCATGGTGTGGTGCTGAAATATTTTCTCTGTTTAAAAAAGGTGATAGATTAACGCCCAGCAATTACAGACCTCTTAGTCCGATTGACAATTTACAAAACGTGTTTTGTTGCCAAGTCGTCTACAGGCTGCTAGACGAAGCCAAAATTCTTTCCCACCTACAAGCAGACTTTTGTACATGTGAGCATGATAGATCAGATTAAATCTTATTGCATGTTAGTATTTAAAGATTTCTAGAGATCACTTGTATATGCAATTTGTGGACTTAAGAGCAACATTTGATCTGGTCTCTTGACAACTACTTTGTTCCACTCTCGCCTCAATGGTAATTAACTGTGAACTGTTAGATATTCTCATTAGACTTCATGAGAGGAATTTTGCCCAAGTAAGGTGGGGGCAGAGAGCGAGCTTAGGGACTCATATCATTAGAACGTGGGGTGAATCAAGGTGGTATGCTCACCCCAGCGCTGTTTTCGCTATATATAAATTGTGTTGTTGATCAGTAAGGAATTTGTGTACATGATTCGCACAGATTTGTGCTCTTCTGTCCCAGCATTCTTATTCGCAGATTATACTTTGTTACTATCCCACACCCTGGCTGGGCTACAAAAATCTGCTGATTTTTGTGACTTCAGTGGGCTGGACCAAGATCATGGTGTTCAAACTCTACAGATCAAACACAGGAGAGTTTCAAATGAACGGAATGAAACTGCAATTGGTTCACAGCTTTGACTAGTTAGGAGTAAGGAAAGACAAAGGATGTACCTGAAAGTCCCAAATTGAAAAATGTGAAATGACCCTACTCCAAAGTGCATTTGCACTCACCAAGAAGTACAAAGCCATTACTCCTAGATCTGTTTCACCGGCCAGCGAGGTGTACAGGGCAAAAGCTCATGCTGCGGATCTTTACTGGGCGGAAATCTGGGGAGCAGGAAGCATTAGTGATCGAACATCTAAAGAAAATTGCTTTTTTAAGATTATTATTTCTATTTAATTTACCAAAGAGTACCCCGATTGTTCCTTTGTTTTTTGATACAGGGCTCAAAAGGATTGGCGATTTAGCCATATTAAACCTTTCCTCCTCTGGGTAAGATTTGTGGTCAACACCAGACCTATTCACTTATAAGCATGCCCTGGAAGAAGTATTGAACATAGGGAAAAGTAATCTTATCCCATGGTTCTCTCACGTCAAATCACAATTTTGTAGAATTGGCCTGAGCATGTACTGGAGAAATCCCTCATTGATAACAAGCAAAACTAAATCCATAGTCAAAGAGGCGATTTGGAAGCACACAATACCTTCCTGTCACCACAATGCCAAACTAGGTAGATTGGTAGATGAGTTTTTAACCATCAAACCAGCTCCTGTCTTGGAATCCTATATGGATGCTTACTTACCACCCTAGGCTCGCACATTGTATATATGTTATGTTATGTTATGCGAGAATTATTAAGCGCACGGGCACCCAGAGGTTTCATGGCGCTAGTGGTGAGAAGGATGGTAAACAATGACCTAACCGTGCGCTTGCTTGAATAACCAGGTCTTCAGTGTGCCCCTGAATTCCGTCAGCTTAGTGCAACTCCGGAGTGACAAGGGAAAAGAGTTCCAGATCCTTGGGGCCAAATAAGCAAAACGGCATCCGCCAAGACGTTTTTTTTTAAAGGAGGGCAAGGTGAGGAGGGACAGGTGGGCAGAGCGAAGATTACGAGTTGGTTCATGTTTGTTTATGAGGTGGTTAATAAACTTAGGACTTTTTCCATGGAGAGCCTTAAAGGCCAAGCAGCCTGCTTTAAAAGTTACCCGTTGGGCTATAGGTAGCCAGTGAAGAGTGGCCAGCAGTGGTTTTGCCGAGCTCCTGCCGTTGCTTTTGAAGATTAGTCTGGCCGCCTGATTTTGCACGATTTGTAGACGTTTAGACAGAGTCAGGGGGAGGCCTAAATAAATGGAATTGGAAAAATCTAAGCGGGAGGGGACCAAGGCAATTACCACCTGGATGAGAGCGGAGTGCGTAAGCAGATGAGCGATTTTCTTAATCTTCCGTAACTGGAAGAAACTAGCTGAGATCACCGTTCCCACCTGACTTTTCAGTGAGAGATCGGAGTTGAGAGTAATCCCAAGACTTTTCACCGAAAGAGAGGGAGACGGAGGAGATCCCATTGATGACGGCCAGAAGTGAGGGCCCCAGCTGGTTGCGCTTTTACCCGGAAGTACCAGCTCTGTCTTTCCAGGGTTGAGTTTTAGGTGGTTCATCTCCATCCACCCTTGAATGTGCAGCATAGTGGCCTGAAATTCCTCGACGGAGTCTGTTGAGTTGAGTGGGAATATAAGCTGCAAATCGTCCGCATAATTATATATTGTAACCTTCCTGTTTTTTAAAGAGTGCAATAGGGGTTTGAGGTATAGGTTAAACAGGAGGGGGGACAATGATGAGCCCTGCAGAACGCCGCAGGTGGTAGGAAGTTTAGGCGCCGTAAAGTTCTCAAGCTTAACTGCCTGGAATCGGTCATTCAGAAAAGACTTGACCCAGTCGAGGGCTGCGCCTCGTAGGCCGGCTTGTTTGACACGGCGTAATAAGATGGTATGATCCACCGTGTCGAACGCTGCCGACAGGTCCAGGAACACCAAGGCCTGGTGTATGCCCTTATCGGCATTAGACCTCATTGTGTCCAGGACAGCGAGGATCACCCCCTCGGTAGAATGCGCCTGGCGAAAGCCGGCTTGGTTGGGATCCAGGTAGTCGGTTGTCTCTATAAAATTAGAGATACAACTGGTCACATGGGCTTCAAGAATCTTTGCACCAAAAGGGGAGAGGGATATGGGCCGGTAGTTCGATAGATTAGATGAGTCGGCACCTGGTTTTTTAATTAATGGGACCAGAGTAGCGTCTTTAAACAAGTTGGGGACTATGCCCTGATAGGGACTCATTCAGGAGGGGGAGTATTCCTCGGGGGAGTGTAGAATAAACTTTCTGTAGTACCTGCGGGGGACAGGGGTCGTTGGGAGACCCGGACTTTACGCGAATCATTAGCTCCGCTAACCTGGATTGGTCTATGGGAGGGATAGCCTCAAGTTCGTAGGGGTTTCTACAGATATCCACTCTGTCTGCCGTTGTAGAGCTGATTTGAATACTTTCTTTTATAATGGCGATCTTATCCTTAAAAAAGTCATTTAGTTAACATTTAGTATGGGCACTTTCAAATAAATATGTTTACTTGCAAGTGGAAATCAAATTTAGACAAATTCCCACACTGTGAAGTTTGCAACTATGCAATTGAGGTTGCAGAACTCCTACTGTTTTTCTTCCCTATGTATGCAAGACCTAGGGGTCTTGGGGGTCTTGGATCAAGCCAACCTGCATCGCCTTGGGTGTGAGACATCTCAAAATGGCCTATCAAACCTATTGTTCCAATGATTTATTGACTTTATGTGGCAATGTGCATGTAAGTACGGAACTATAGTATGTATCAAATGTGCACTGCTTTTTTTGGCAACATTTATGCAATATCTATTCTATTTTTTTTCTCTTGAAAGTGATTTTAGCAGACTACTGTTTTAGGGTTGGATCATATATTCCAATTGCAAATGGTTTTGCTGTATGATTGTTTTATGGGCTAGTTCCCAAAATAAACATATTATTAATAAAAAACAGATGAAAGTGCAATTACAAATTTGAATAGCTCTGTTTATTTATAACAGTGTAAATTATCCACAAAGCTAGCACTTCCCAAACAGAAAAGGCACAAATATAAATTAAAATAGTGTTCCATCACCAACAAAAGTAACAGAAGAACCACTTGAGCCCCATAACTAAAACCTAGTAAGAACACCAATGTGACAATGTAACTATAAACAAAAGGCCGTGGCCTTGCTGAACAACCAATCCAAGCAAGGCCAAACAATGGAAAAACAGAAATTCAAATAAATGATCATGGTTGACCCAAAGTCCTCTTCCTCCATTGTATATTTGTGAAAGAATGATGACATGAAGTACAAGTGACAGCTAAAGCTGTGAGTCCTAGGCCTGAAAACAGAAAAGAAAGAACACAGATAGATTTCAAATGTACTATAGGCTTAACATAAGGCTGTCTCATTTCTAGGCAATGCAGCCACTGTTCATCCAGAGACTGACTTATGAATTTTAGCATGAAAGCAGGCAATACAATGTTTTGAACTTGCTTAAAACACCAGCAAACCTTGGCCAATAAATAGCTCATGTTTTGACCGTAGTATAATCGTATACAAAATGACCTTCAAGAATGACTTGGTGTCCAGTAACACCCTTGTTCACCCAAGCACTGGGCACTGGAAATACCATCAAACAAAAGTCTAGAATAAAGGCCTAGAAAACTCTGCGAAGTAATTCTGAAGCATCTGAGAGACCAGAACCTTTATAGAAAATCTCTTTTGGCAGAAATCTGCAACCAGTGAGATACTGGAAAAGTTGATGGGTGCATTATCATGAATAGCAAAGCCCTCATTTCTAGCTGTGCAAAGAATAGGAATTAATGTTTCGAAGCCATATTGAAAACACTAAAATAATTTCTGCACAGATTTGAATTCTCCAACATGAATCTGGACATCAAGGCAGAGAGATGTTTTACTGGCCACAGAAACAAAGTGCAGCATTAATCCCGGTCACCCACGAAGACGATGAAATCATCTAGTAGAAATTTGGGACAAGGACATAAGCGCCATCTAGGTAACTCCCCACCAAAAAAGTGAAGTAGGCAAAAGTCTTAAGACAAATGCCAAAGTCCATTAAAATGTAAGATTAGGACGGAACATTATTCCTCCATTATTAGCCTGATAAAAAGTCCACTAAGAATCTGGAATGAGTCCACTCCTCACATTTGATGGTATAAGTAGTCTGGGGTAATATTTATCACTTACTCTTCAGGTCTTCCTTGTCATAGTACTAATAAAGGGATCAACCCTAAGCATGACCGTGTGACCATCAGAGAGATCGCACCTATCCTTATATAGCAGATAAAAGAGAAGCGCCATGTGCCTGCCATTGTGTACACAGTTCAAGCACCCACTGCGAAGGTTCGGTCCTAACAGGACTATGCAGATTCAGACAAGGTAAAAAGGTGCACCATGCAACAATTATATTCAAGATATCCAAATAATTCAATGTGATTTCCAGGGATGCGTCATCTTCATGTATAAGTAAGTACAGCTGAAAACAGCCAACGCGTTTCGTGCAGAACATAGGACTTCTTCAGGGCAAGAGTCAAAATGATGTACGCGATGGTGATACCTTAGATGCACCCTTCCAACTGTAAGAGCTGTGTGTGGTCTTTGTGTGTCTTAATAACCACGTTCTAGGTAAAAGGCCTGTTCAGGGAAGGGGTCATGTGGAATGGGTAGTCAGAGTGAGTCAACTCCTGGAGATTCCAACTAAGGAGGCAAAGGATACATAAACCCTCAAAGCAGTACCAGAATCAGTGCCAGGTAGTGTCCGTGCCATACCGAGACCCACACAGAAGAGTGGGCTCGATTAAAAATCTACCCATTCCATCACATACACCGTTTTGACACTTGCCTTGAATAAGACCATGAGGCAGATCCAGTCCTTCTCACTCAAGCAGGAGGGCAGCAGAGTAGCAGTCCTTGCAGGAGAGCACCTATGCTGTCCTACTGGGGCTTCCACAGGTTCAGAGGTGTACTGAAGACTAAAGTTTGAGGGTCCAATATTTATACGTGGAGCCTGCTTTGAAGTAGGAGTTGTTTCTAGAGGCTTCCGTCGCCTAAGATGTCTGGAGCTTCCTCCTTCCCTGACCAGGCCCCAGCTTATCTGGGGACACAAAAGACTAGTGTGAAACGCTTTGTGAGTGTGCTGAGGCAGGGTCTTTGTGTAGTGTAAGTGTGGTGGGTTACAGATTCTCCCTCTCATCCTGACAGGATAACATATGTTCCCCCTTTGTCTCACTGTCTGGAGCAATACACAAAGACCAACTGCCAGCTACACCTAGTCATATGACCCAGGTACAGGCTACAGGCACCAAATACTTTCTAAAAGTGGCATTTTCAGAATTGTGACACAAAATCTGACCACCATTAAAGAGGGATTTAAATGACAATTCTCTAGGCACTAAACTCAATATTCCCACCTGCTGTC
Source organism: Lissotriton helveticus (assembly GCF_964261635.1). NCBI lineage: Eukaryota > Metazoa > Chordata > Amphibia > Caudata > Salamandridae > Lissotriton > Lissotriton helveticus. The sequence goes on from NC_136067.1 coordinate 1,709,362,884, forward strand.
AATTGAACGGGATCATTTATTAAATTTAATAAGGAAACTCAACGGTAGCCTATGGGGGAGTCAGGCTGTGCAGCAGTGAAAAATGAATGTAAGGGTTTTTCACTACCATGACATGTAAAAGATAAAAGTGCATGCCCAACTTTTTAAACACACTGCACCCTGACATATGGCTGTTTAGGACCTACCCTAGGGTAACTTATACTACATGTAACAAAAAGGAAGGTTTGGCCCATGCCAAAAGGTTTATCTTGTCAGGTCGAAATGTCATTTAAAACTGCACACACAGGTTTCAATCGCAGGCCTGAGAAAGGTTTGAAGGACTACTTAAGTGGGTGGCACAGTAAGTGCTGCAGAGCCACTAGTAAGTAGCATTAAATGTGCATGCCCTTGGTTCACGCAGTACCCCTTTACCAGAGACTTAAAAGCACATTAAATGTGCCAATTGGGTGTAACCAAGGCCACCAAGTTTTAGGGAGAGAGCACAAGCACTTTAGCACTGGTGAACAATGCTACAGTGTGGAGAGTCCTAAGGCCAGAAATAACGAATTCAGCACAAACAGGAGGATAGAAGGCAAAATATTGGGGGAACCACACCCAGTGTCCTGTGCATTCTTTTTGCCAAGATTGGGGACATTTAGAATCAATGTAAATGCTGCTCATAAGTATGTTGTTTAAAAAATCGACTGGATATTACTCGCAGGAAAGAAGTGCCAAGTATATTCAGCATAATGCAATACGGTGGTAAATATGTAGCCTTAGCAGCAAGTAACAGTGTGGTGAAGTCTTGGGACTTCTATTTCCCAGACTGTTTGATCCTGGGCATATCATACCCTTTGTCTCTCTCCACAGATCTGACAACAGGGCAGCACTTTTAAACAACCTTAACGGAAGAAATAAACAGCAACAACATTCTCCCAGGACCGGTCTTCAGCATGGGAGACATTAACACATTCAGGGCTGATTATCTGCAGGTGGCTGGATTTTCATCTCAATTGTAGAATGTGCTCCTGAAGTTGCATTGCGAAACAGGAACCAAGATTGCAGGACAAACCTGTAAAAGTGGGACAGTTGGCCACTTCAGTCTAGAATGACAAGCTGTATAATTCAAAATTTGCAAACATACGTGACAAGAATTTTCAATTCTATTAAGGACAAGGAGGCGAGGATTATGCTTTCTCATTTCTTTAATGAAAGGCTCAGCCGCCAATAAAAATAACCAAAAACTACATTTCCCATGAACACTAGGGAATGACCATAGAGACTATAGTATAAAAGGTCCCAACATTAGTCCTTCTTCCTCTTTCTTTGTCGAGGAAACAGTTCAATTCCAGAATGCAATCCAATGTAGATCAACAATAGCAACACCAAACACGCTGCAGAAATCCAAAGGAACTGGAAGCAGGCAGTAGAAGAACTATGGGTCCGTGAACCAGGAGAAAGATGAAACTCAGGCGGAAGTCGGCAAACTCTACTTTGGGTCTGAACCTGAAAGAGACACATAGCCGTAACATCCAATTAACGCAAGAGAGTCAAATGCAATCCAGGGGGGGGAAAAAACAAGGAATAAGAGAGATTTAGATTTGCAACAGCATTAAAACCGATTACAGTACATAACAATGCAAATCAAGTACAATGGGTGGGATAATCCTTGCCTCCTTGTCCTTAATAGAATTGAAAATTCTTGTCACATATGTTTGCAAATTTTGAATTCTATGTCAGGACAGGAGGCTCCGATTATGCTCGTTCAAAGCTGAGCCACCACCACAGAAGCAATACTATCAATTGGTTTGTAATAAAACGTTTTGAAAACTGAATCAGAAGACCAATCTGCGGCCTTCATAATGTCAAAAAGGGTGACACCCATGGAATAAGCTTTAGAGGCCATTGCTCCACGTGCAGAATGTGCACCAAACACAGATACATCAATGCCCCCCTCGGACATAAGCCAACGCACCCAGCGCGCCAGAGTAGCTGGAGTGACAGGGCGAAATGGTTTCTGTAAGGCAATTAACAATTGACCCTGCATATCTGAACGTAAAGGAGCAGTACTTACCTCATAATCCTTAAGGCACTGCACAACGCAAAGGTTGGGATGAGCGGGAAAAGACGGATAAGTAATGAAAGTAGTATTAGATTTAGTCCGTCTAGAAAGACGAAAAGTAACACCCTCAGGTGTGAAACTGCGACCCGCAAGATCTAATGCGCGGACATCCGACACACGTTTACAAGATACAAGGCACAACAACATGGTCAACTTAGCAGACAATTGTTTACGGGACAACAATGGATTGGAAGGCCAGGCCTCCAAAAACCGCAGGACGATGGAAACATCCCATAAAGAGACATACTTAGGAGTGGGAGGCTTCGAGAGACGAATACCTTTAAGCAATTTGGAAATGAAGGGGTGCTCACCAGCAGGCTTGCCATCAATCTGGATGTGGCCAGCCGAAATAGCGGAACGAAAATTATTGACTGTCCTATAAGCCAGACCTGAAGAGGCCAGGGATGCCAAAAAGTTAATGATCAAACAGATATCCGCTGAAACGGGATCAACTTCCCGTTGAGCACACCAATCACACCACCGCTTCCAAGCACCTTTGTACTGTTTGTGAGTATTGGGAGACCATGCCTCACTAATGAATTTGGAAGCGTCGCTAGAAATGCCCGGGATCGTCCAGCGATCCCCAAGAACCGCCACGCCAGCAGCTGGATAGAGCCTGACAGAATTAGGGGATGCGGATCTTCAAGAGGATCCAGCAAAAGATTCCACTTCTGGGGAAGAAGGAGAGGAGGCTCGCAACACATTTCCAGGAGAACCGGGAACCACGCTTGAGCCCTCCAGAGCGGAGCAATCAGAATCAGATCCGCTTGAAACCGTTTGGTGTAAGCCAGAACTCTGGGGAGCATCATGAATGGGGGAAACGCATAACACAGAGTCGACGGCCAAACCTGGAGAAAGGCATCCGTGGCTAGAGCCAACGGATCCGGTCTCCAACTGTAAAATAGCGGAAGTTGCGTGTTGAGGCGAGAGGCAAACAGGTCTATGCGACACTGACCCCAACGCCGAATAATGGAACGGAACACTCGAGGGAGAAGCCTCCAGTCGCTGAAATCCCGAAGATGTCTGGAGTGCCAATCCGCAATTTGATTGTTGCGACCCGGAAGATACTCCGCAATAACAGTGATCCTCTGCTGCAGGCAAAAATGCCAAAAATCCTTGGCTATCTCCGCCAACACTTTGGACCGAGTCCCGCCCAGCTTGTTGACATAGCGGACTGCGGACACGTTGTCCATCCGGAGAAGAATGCAGCAACTGGTTTGAAGGGGAGAGAAACACTTGATCGCAAAAGAACCCGCTAGAAGTTCCAGACAGTTCATGTGGAGAGACAACTCCTGAGGGGACCAACGACCCCCCGTCGAGACAGGTCCGCAACGGGCTCCCCAACCCCATCGACTGGCATCGGATTCTATCACTAGTTCCGGCAAAGCACAGAATAGGGCTCGACCATTCCAGGCCTCCATGTGGTCTAGCCACCATTGCATCTCCCACCGCACTTCCTCCGTCAGAAGAATCTGATCCGAGTACCTGAGACCTTTCCGGAGATTTTGGATCTTTAGACGCTGCATTGCTCTGTAATGTAGAGGACCCGGAAAGATCGTCTGAATTGAAGACGCTAACAGACCGACCACACGTGCCAACAATCTCAATGACACAGTCTGTCTGGAAATAACAGATGTCAATTCCCTCTTGATGTAACGAATCTTTTGGCCGGGCAAGAGGAGCTGGCAAGCAACGGAGTCTATCTTGAAACCCAGAAAATCCATAGATTGAGTGGGAGTCAAAACCGATTTTGGAATGTTGATCAGAAACCCGAGAGATTGCAAAAGACCGATGGACCACTCCAGATGTTGCAGAAGCCGGAGCGGACAATCCGCCATAAGGAGAATATCGTCCAAATAAATAATCAGTCTGACACCCCGAGCTTGCAGATGTTCCACAATCGGTCGCAGTAGTTTCTTGAAGCACCATGGTGCCGACGAAAGGCCGAACGGGAGAACCTGATACTCGTACCAAACTCCTTGCCACTGAAACTGGAGAAACCGATGATGGGGCCTGAAGATCGGTATCGACAGATACGCGTCCTTGAGATCCAGGCGGACCATCCAGTCCCCTTCGCGCAGGAGATCCCGCAAGAGATGGATGCCCTCCATCTTGAAGTGTCGGTAGACCACTCCGCCGTTGAAGCCTTTCAGGTTGAGAACTAGGCGAGATCCGCCTTCTTTCTTCTCGACCAGAAAGACTGAGCTGGCAAACCCCGCCGGATGACGGTCGGTTGGAAGAATCGCCCCTTTTTGGAGAAGAACATTTATTTCCTCGGAGAGGCAAGCTTGATCTTGAAGGGAAAAACTTAAACAAGGGGGAGGACGGGTCTGATGCATAGGGTGAAAGAACTCTATCTTGAACCCCTGTACTGTTTCTAGCACCCATGCATCGTTGGAGATCATGCGCCAGTTTTCGAGAAAAAACTGTATTCGTCCCCCCAACATCACATCGCAAGCATGAATCAGGCTCACCTGCAGAGTTGGAGTCCTGGTAGTGTCCTTGTTGTCCTCCGGAACGACCTTTTCCATATTGTCCCTTCCCCTTGCGGGAGGGATAGAAGTTAGCTCTGGTGGAGTATCCGGAGTCGTGTGCTCCTCCACGATGAGAGGTAGTACCTCGGTGGGACTGTTGAGCGGAGCCACGGCCGAACGAGCGTCCACGATGTCGTCCGGCCTTGGCAAAAACCGGACGCATAGCCCGGCGCAAGGACGCCTGCGCCTTGTCAATGCCACTGAAGGTGGAAACAAACTTTGTAAGCTCCTTTAAGAGAGGCTGCCCAAATAAGAGACCCTGTGCCTCCAGACCAGACTCAGAAGTCGCTAGCTCTGCCAGTTTCGGGTCTAATTTCAACAGAATCGACCTGCGTCGTTCAGCGGACACAGCACAATTGGCGTTACCCAATTGACAGATCGCCCTCTGTGCCCATTCAATCAATTCGTCCGGATCCACAAGGGCTGAGGCCTCCTTCGCCTGGAACCCAAGATCCAGAATCTTGGTAAGAGGTCCAAGCATATCCAGCATCTTGTCTTGGCAAGACCTCCAAGACCGGTCAAGGCCCTTTTTAGGGTCCTTAGCATATTTCTTTAAGTAGGTGACCATCATGGGATCGACTTCCGGCGTCTCAGCCAAACGATCAGCGAGATCAGGCCTCGGGCATTCAGAACGGAGTCTAGCACGAACAGTTGCATCAAAAGGCTGACGAATGTGAGCCTGAATATAGGCAGCGACTGCAGGCGAGGGCAACCAGGAAGATGAATTTGGATGCAAGATATCCGCGGGCTCAAAAGTCAGCACAGGAGGGCGTTCTGGAGCGTCAACAAAATGCTCCTTGCAGACACGCTTTTTGGGTGGGGGAGAATTATGGTCTGAAGAAGTAGAAGAATGAGCATTGTCAGAATCGTCGGTATCCTGAGGTGCAGAAGATCTGGAAGGCGCAGCCGCCAATGTCTTTGCCAGCTTCTGGAAATCAGATTGATGGGGAGTAACAGGAGACTTCGTGGATTTTTTTAGTCGCAGGCAACCATCCCTGCTGCTGCGCATACATATTTAAATGACGCTTGAGAGGATTAAATTGCACGCACCAGTGCTTTATTGACAGATTGTTGAACCCCTTTGTCCAATTCCTCCACCAAATTATGCTCCAAAGAGCCTTCATCCTCCTCCCCATAATAGTAGTCATCATCAGCGTCATAGTAGTCTGCCATGATACACAGTGTATCAATTAAAGCCCACAAGATGACTACAGGAAATATAGAGTGTCAAGAAACACAATGCAAGGGGGAGTGTGAGAACCCCACAGCAGGCTTCCAAAAGAGCAGGCACAAACCTGACTCCAAACGATGTAAAACGTGGAGGGAGCAAAGCCTGCACCTATGCAATAAAGTATCAACCGAAGCCCTCACAGGACTCCATCGTCGTACGGGGTTAAATTGGAACAGGCTGTGGTCATGGGCGTTAAGGAACGACCTCGTCACTCAACCGGCGCTGTGAGGAGAACAACACAGAAGCCGGAAATGAATCAGCGCGCATGCGCGACACTGCCGCCCGACACAATACCCGACTCGAGAGCGCTCGCGCTCTCCGTTTGAGCCGGTAACCCCTACTCCCGCTCCACAAGGTCCGTATGCAACAAGCAGGCGCCCGGACACAGAAACGGAGGTGCACACACGCTCCGAGACGAAATACGCCGAACGGCCGAAAGAAGCCGAAAACTGCACAACAAACAGTCGGAGCCGGGAGCGCTCCAATGAAGCGTGAACACAGCGCGCTACAAGACGCCAAAGCTGAAACCCAAGCAATACATACCAATGGCACAGCAAGCACACAGCAATAAGTAAGCAAATATAGATAAAGCACTTAACTGGCTGCGGAGCAGCAAAGAAAGAGGAAGAAGGACTAATGTTGGGACCTTTTATACTATAGTCTCTATGGTCATTCCCTAGTGTTCATGGGAAATGTAGTTTTTGGTTATTTTTATTGGCTGCTGAGCATTTCATTAAAGAAATGAGAAAGCATAATCGGAGCCTCCTGTCCTGAAATAGAATTATTTTGTTTTAGTCTCTGTGAATATTATCCTAGTGGAGAGGTGTGGTGCAGCAGCCAGGCAGCTGACTTGGAGCACAGGGTTCATGGTTCGATCCCCAGCTCTGGTGACAGCTCAGCTTAGCACCATGTGACTCTGGGACAATAGCTCACTTAATTTCCACGACGGCCCCCAGGGCATTGAAACCCATAAGGGTGAGTAGTGAGTAGTTTACGCTTTACAAATAAGGATTGATTGAATTTGTAGTTTCTGAAATAGAACCGCAAAAAACAAATTCAATATAATCCTTCGGCTGTGCTCCGTATTAGTCCTGTTCCTTTTGTGTTTTGTATCCTGTGAAATTGTTTATCTTTTATCTCCAATAAAAAAATTATGAAAGAAAAAAAGAAGTCCTGTTCCACTAGTCAATAGATAAACTATCTTTACATTGACAAAGACCAGCAATACTTCAAGGGGAACCTCTTTGCTTCAGCCTGTTCTTTACAGTGATGCAAAAACGGAATGAACTATTTTTCCTCAGAAAGATCGGCAACAAACTTATATCTTACCGCTCGGATTGGAGAAGAGACCAGGCACATATTGAAAACCAGAAACATGGTCCTGGGTTGTGTTGTGTCCTGCGAGACACGTTCTAGTGTCTCGACAGGCACAGAGTTAGTAGCCACTCCCCTATGGGAGTGGGCACACTTGCACTCCCACATGCATCCCTCACAGGTGTCACGAGTGACGTGAGCCTTTTATTAAAAGGGCCCGCGTGCACTTGCTCGTGGCCAGTTGAGTAACAAGAATCACTGTGTCTGTCATTCAACAGCATGTGGGCCTAGGGCAACAACATAACATTTGGCGACGAGGCGGGTCTGCCCTGTGTGTCCCCTGGCAGCAGCCTGGTTATTCTCTGAGGGGGAGGGGAGAGGCCACTGTTCAGGGCACCCCTACTGCCTGCGTGACCCTGTCGAGCGGTGACTGGACCGGACTACGGACACCCACGGGGTGTACTGGCACCCACAAGCTGCGGCTCTGCCATCACAAGAAAAGGGAGAAAGTCGCAGTCAGCGCGGGAGGCCGGAGGCATTTCACCACTGTGGACAGACTGCAAGACAGCCCACATCTCCCCAGATGACCACAGCACGACTGCACCACGCCAAAGGTGCCGGCACCGAGCTTCCAGGTTGAGTGTCACCCGTCAACCTCCCCTGTGAAGAAGGAAAGGAGCGAGAGGCGGTGCAGCCCTCCAACATGCCCTCTGGTGCCCAGGAGGCCAGTAGTAGATAAGGTACGCTCTGACCAACCGATGACAGTGCCTGATGGCAGCGCGGCCTGCCACAATCCATCCCGGGACTAGGCTTTTTTCCTTGCAATGGGGAGAGTGTACTGAGCAGTACCCCCGAGAACGGGGCACAAAGCAGAAGCGCCAGCACCAACCTTCAACTCCGCTGCGACCTAGAGGGCTGGAACTGGGGAAGATTCTGAAGGCGTCTGCAGCCCATGACACACCTGACATGCTGATGCGGCTGGGAAGAGAGGCAGTGGTGCGGCTGAGCGACATGCGACATTCACCCTGCAATTTCTCGTGGTCCCGCTGGTGGAGAGCGCTCACAAAGCCGAGCGCGATGGGTGAAACATGCTGGAGAGCCACGTGTAGCTAGTGGCCAACGAGAGACTACAGCTGCAGTGTGGGAGACAGGATTCGCCCACAGCGCCACCTTAGTATACAGCAGCCAAGTGCACACAGAGCAAGAGGTAACTTGAGAAGGGACTAAACAATTGCACAAGAAAAACAGGAAGCCATGCCACAAAACAGATCCCTACACCTGCCTCCTCAGCACCTTCCCGCAACAGACTGGTCTTAGCCTTAAGGAACTAGCGAAGCCCATGCAGCGTCAGTTTGCTGCCTGCCTCACCACATCAGCCCACTCTACATGCTACGGTATGATTGGGAGAGAAAGAGGTGCCTAAAGAAGTGGAGCACTAGGGAAAGTGTCATACAGGCCGCATTCCGCCCACACGTGCCAACCTCATGCAGAGTTGAGGCAACTGCAGCCTGCAAGGATGAAAGACAGGGCCACCTAGTAGCTAGCGTGGACAGCTGGATCAAGGGACAGCTTGCAGTGCCCAATATAACCAAGTCAACACAATGGAAGGGCCACAGCACTTTCATATCCCAGGTCCTGGTCCATGAACCAAGCACGGCCTGTCCCCTCTGCAAGGTATGGAAGAGACTTAACGAACCCAACAGAGAGGTGCAGAGCAACACAGACAGCAAAGCCCCAAAGCAGCCTCCTCATGCCCATGAGGAACACACAAGAAAGGTTGGTGCAGAGAGCGCACCCCCACTGGCTGCCCAACGCCACAGCACTTGAGAAGAGGGCGCCACACGCCCCCGGCTGTGAAGGAGCACCACCGCAAGGAAGGAAAGCAGGCGCAGCATGGTGCCAGAAGAGGGCGCCCTGGCAACAAAGAGGCAGGCTCAGCCAGAGGTGCGTGACACACGCGCCCAGGAGAATGTCAGTAGAGGCAAATGTCCAGGAGGCAAAGAGACCTCTCCAAAGGAAAGAAGCACAGCTGAAACCAGCAGGGAGATCCCATACATCTCCACAGCAGCAACAGCATTGGCGCCCGGAAGGGGCCAAACGCAGCACAGTGTCCTCCCTCACACTTCCTCAAGCAGGAGTCGTCAGTGAACCAAGGCTGACAGGAGGAGAGTCGTACACCACAAGTGGCCAGCCGCCATCACAGCTCTCTACTGCCCGTGGAAGCCATTCCCTGGAGAAAGGAACACCAGGAGTAGGAGTGTCACGAAGCTGCAGCTCACCACTGCCAGTAGAAGCCATTCACTGGAGAGGGAACGCCTGGAGTAGGAGCGTCAAGAAGCTGCCTGGAGAAGGAGCACCCAAGATGAGTGGTTGCTCGCCATGCAGCCGAGAGGGGCGACTGAAGGTTCGCCTGAGTGGTCCATTGAAGTTCAACGGCCCTGTTGGCCTTGTTAGAACATGGTGCATGTCATTGCATCCGGAGAAGAAGCGGAAGAAGAGTGGAAATCGTGTCACACAATAGAGCTGGACAAACGTGGGTGTGTCAAGGGTGTGTCAAAGACAACGAGAGGAGAAGCAAGAGGACTCATACCACCACAAGCCAAGAACACCTCCAAAGAAACCAGACAGCCACCAAGGCGGACCGACGGCCCTGGCGACAGCACCAAGGGGGAACCACACGTAAGCCGCAGCAATCGCAAACCGCGTTGCTCCCGTCGCTTCACAGTGAGACCGTCCAGCCCCGAGCATCGGCAGTTGGAGTCGAACATCATCTCTGCCCCTGACCGCAAATGCCAGAGGTGCGAGAGAAAATTCAGAAGAGGCAGTCAAGTGAATACGACGTCCTTCCAGAAGCCTCCTCTTCTAGCTGATCCTCGCCACCTGTCATCCATGCCCAATGGCAGCTACGTCATCAGTGCCATGTTCATGACACCCCACGCAGCAAGACACGTGGAAGTGTGACCAGAGGGTCTGCACCAAGAATCGGACAACCAGCTGAGGTCAGAAGAGGAAGTCGCGAGTGGCAGGGTTGGACGATGAAGAAAACCCAAGCTACAACAAGAGTGCGTCCTGACTCAGCAACAGCAAGGGAAGAGGGGGATAACCCGAGAAGGAACTGGCAACCTCACAACGGGAGTCCGAGAGTAAACCGCACAGCCTGCGCGAACCGAGTCTCAAGCCTTACTCTTCTCAGCGTGTTCATCACTCCTCAGTCATCAAAGTCCCAACAGCCCAAGAAGTACAAGTACATGAATGCAAGTGCCTCCCCAGAGAACATGGAGGTACCTGGCCACTCCCTGCCTCAGGTGATCGACACCAGACTAGACGCCTGCATCCTTCAAGGCAAGTAGTCACCCGCCATCATCCAGATTCACCTCATGGTTGGCAATGCCACCGTGCCAATCCTCATCAAGTGTGTCTACGCACACCATCTCGAATACACATGGGTTGGAGTCCTTCACTTTTGTCAAACTAGCCAACAAGGAAACTCAAAGGCTACCTGCTAACCAGAACTGCCGCATACCCAGAACCAAGACCCACACACCCTTGAGGTTTGTGCGAGAGACTGGCTACTGGCTCCTCGGTGGTTCGCAGCTGCCCCCAGCCGGCACACACGCAACCCCATCACAGCCTACCAGCCGTCCCGTGGCAAGCCTGATGAAGGGCATCCCCAGACGGGAGAGTTGGAAGAGACATTGCCCCACAGACAGGACACAGCAAGACAGCCTAATAGAGACTTCAGGCAATCCTGAAATAATCCAGTGAACTTTCACCATGGACTCCAACCAATGTTCCCTCTAATTTTTTCCTCTGTGTGCGGCAATGGAGGGTCTCTGTGCGCTGCAACCATGGCTATGTGCGCCAGGAACCAAACCACGCGTGTCTGCGGCACCAAATGGCACTCCAAAATTTTACTTTAAAAAGTGAAAACATAGTGCATTTTCATACATACAGCGCCACAATAAGGGTCTTAAGGGCAGTTTGCAAAATTGGATAAGCACTCTCCCCTCCCCTCTACCATCTCCCACCACACTCTTCCTTCTCTCTCCTCTACCCTCTATCCCCACACTCTCCTCCCTTTCTCCCCTCTTTCCTCAATCTCCCTTCTTTCTCCTCCCCTCTCCCATCTCTCCTCAAGGTACACACGATTGTCAATGAGCACTAACACAGCATCATTTATACCATTTCGGCATTAGTCAACACCACTAGTTTTTCCCTGTTGCTCTCATCTTCATCTCCCCCATGGTTACTCCTTTCCCAGGTCTATCTCCATTGCTCTGCCTTCCACCTCTCATGCCTCTCTCCCAAACTCATCTTCTCCCTTTCTATGCTCAACTCTCTCCCTTTCTATAATCTCAGACTCCCTCTCCTGCTTCTCTCTCTTGCTTCGCTCTTGGGCTCCCTGTCCGTACTTCTCGCCCCTGATACACTCTGTCTCCCTCTCCATGCTTCTGTCCCCTGCTGCACTCTCAGGCTCCCTGTCCGTGCATCTCACCCTTGCTTCACTCTTGGGCTCCCTCTCCGTGCTTCTCTTCCTTGCTGCACTCTCTGCTCCCTCTCTGTGCTTCTCTCCCCTGCTGCACTCTCGTGCTCTCTAGAGATGTGGCCTAACGACCAGAGCTGCCATCTAAGTCACGTAAATACAAAACATGTTGCATTCCAAATGCTATAGGTGTCACATTCGCGAAAGTTATAACTATTGGCATTGTAAATGACAAAGCTATCCATTTAGCTATTTTAAAAACCAACACATAAATAAAATATTTGTCATTTACAAGACAAATAGCTCCAACTTTTCTAATGCGAGACCTATTGCATTTCCAATGCTTGTTGTGCCTTTCTGTCCTGTGTCCAACTCGTTTTTGGTGCCCTTCTGCCCCACTCGTTTTTTTGTGCCTTTCTGTCCTGTGCCCCAGTAGTTTTTTGTGCCTTTATGCCCTGTATCTCACTCGTTTTTTGTGCCCTTCTGTCCTGTGTCTCACTCGTTTTTTCTGCCCTTCTGGCCTCTGCCCCACTCGTTTTTTTTGTGCCTTTCTGTCCTGTGGCTCAATCGTTTTTGGTGCCTTTCTGCCTCTCATTAAATCAAACTGTTGTTAGTAATAATGGTGCTTTAAGAGGCACATTTACAACTTACCTAAAAAACTGCTTGAAAGGACTCTCAAATCTCACTGTAAAATGATTTCTCTTTAAACCCGGACAGGTTTTGAAGAAAGTTATTTGTTCAATAAACCGGCTAATACAGTCTTTATAAATGTAGCTCTAATGTTCACGAACACAAATGATCAAACTCACATAGTTAAAACTGAGGGTTATTTGTGAGTGAGGCAGGAGTTGGAAAAGGATTTTGGTGGGCACACATATCTGATTAGTCAGTTTCACTGCAGGTAGCTGGACTCTGAGGAGAAGCCTACCATGCATAACCAGGGCAACTATTCAATCTGTAGGTGTTCAGAAGCATAAATGGGAATTGTTTATCATCACACGAAATAGCGACAGTATTCACTCTCTTCCTGCAGTAAATGACCTATATGCACCAGTGCATGCACACATGCGAGCAGTGTTGTAAGTGCAGCAGTGCTATAATGCATTGTCCTAGGTACAGCGCTTACAATACTTTGTGCCTTTCTGTTCGGTGTCTCACTCGTTTTTTGTGCCTTTCTGTTCTGTGTCTCACTTGTTTTTTGTGCCTTTCTGTCCTGTGTCTCACTTGTTTTTTGTGCCTTTCTGTCCTGTGTCCCACGCGTTTTTTGTGTCTGCTGTGCCTAGAACTGAAGGACCTTTAAATAGCAAAAAAGGGTAGAAAAGCCTGCATTCCAAAAGACAACCCTAACGCCGTGGATTTTAATTGAAGTGACTTTCCCGCTCATTCCGAAGGTCTCTGAAGAACAGCAGAGAAAGAGGAGACGATTCTTCCCACCCACGTCTCCCACCCAGGCTGTGTAGTAAGGCGCTGAAGGAGGAGGAGCTGATGCTGGTAGAGGAGGAGCTGGCGGAATTTGTCCGAAGAGGAAGACATTTTTGCTCCGACATAAAACATCCCTATAAAGGACTCTTCATGGCCAGGCAGCAGTCTTCCAAAATTAGTGCTAGGAATTAGCAATCCCCAGCCACTAATGCACATTTCACCTATGCAAGACTCACCATCATATAGTTCTCAACTAGCAGGTAATGTTGAACAATCTCCTACACACTCCTCCCGCCCCCGCCTCCCGCCTCCCAATAACCACCAGTTCCCCCGCCCCCCGCCCCCGCCTCCCGCCTCCCGCTCCTTACCTGCAACTCCTCACGCCCGCAGCGCCGTCACCACTGTTAAAAGTGCCTCATGTCATGTTCGCGCCGCTCGCTTTGTAAAAGCGGCGGGCGGCGCGAATCTCTTGCGACGGCCTGTGTGCGCGCTCCACGCTAGGTGGTGCGCGGTGACGTCAGGGAAGGTTCGCGCGCGCGCGGCCTAGAGGGAACAGTGACTCCAACCATGATCTTGATGCACCTAGTTAATGAACTGTTAATCACCACATACCATCCTCAAGGTCAGCGAAAGGAAGCCACCTGGGACCAAAGGGCACGCTTCCACCGACATGTTACCAGAGTGCAGCTGACATCTCCAAGCAAGCGTGCGTGTCCTGAATCACACAGGTTAAATGATGAGTGCCTGCCGAGATCGTCCTGCTACACTCGGAGTCACCGGTCCTGGTCTACTGTCTTCTGGATGCCTGACCCGAGAAGCTGATGGACCCTGTGGTGTATATTTCATTGTCATTTTTCCCTACAGGTTGGACTAGGGAGCTTTTTGTTTTTATTAAAATTTGGGAGGAATGTTGTGTCCTGCAAGACACGTTCTAGTGTCTCGACAGGCACAGAGTTAGTAGCCACTCCCCTATGGGAATGGGCACACTTGCACCCCCACATGCATCCCTCACATGCGTCACGAGTGACGTGAGCCTGTTAATAAAAGGGCCAGAGTGCACGTGCTTGTGGCCAGTTGAGTAACAAGAATCACCGTGTCTGCATCCGTCATTCAACAGCATGTGGACCTAGGGCCCACGACATAACAGGTTGCGCCAGTACACACACTTATTCGGTCATTCTGCAGTGATCAGGCAATGTAACCGATTACAAGATATCACTGTCTCACGCACATGATCAAACTCTTCCCTTTTCACAGCTGTGTTGAAATGACTGCAGCAGTGAATTACAAAGCAGCGTTTAGAATCCATCATTCCATCTTTCACTGCAGGTGGGCTGACCTCCGATTTCTAATTTAAAATTGATTTTTTTACGACTTCCATTAAATGAAGATTACAACTTGGTCCTGGCACATCTCTTCTATGCTTAACAAAATCCATTTTACATTTGGAGACAAGGAGAGTACAATCGGCTGTTCTTTTGCCCCAGAAATGCCGTCTGGTTTATGGCCAAGTACTAAGAGAAATGGAATTATGCCACAATCCCCTCAAACAATCAATTACAATGTGGATCAGATATATTAAACATGTCTTCGTTATCAGGAATAGCACAGAGACCAACGGACGCACACGTACATACTGAATATTCAGTTTTCCTTGACTAACAACAAAATGAGGATTGATTTGCTTGACTTGAAAATCGTAAACCAGGAAGGTCTTTTTATGACATTGCTATTCACCAAAGACAAAGACCATAACAGTTTGCTCAGATGTAACAGTATCCACCCACATGCTCCAAAGACAATTTGCCATCATCCCCACAGTTGATTAATACAATTACATCATAAGTAGTGGACACCTATGCAGTGTGTGTTGCAACAGCGCTGTTCCCACGACACAACTTCCATGGGGTGGCAGGTGTTACAATCGTGCATCCCACAATGACTAGCATCGAATATCAAGTTACAAGCTTCGGCCATGCCAATAAGAGCTTCAGACCAAAACATTGACCCCAGTGCCCTGTGTAATCCTGTGATCGTGTATGAATCCCATCTTTATTGCAGTACCCTAGTTCTGTGGGCCACCACCCATTACAATAATACTGGTCTTCTCATTCTGCTCCTAGGCACTGGTGATGCCCCCGATGGCTTCCCCCAGGGTCAAATTCGCCACTCCTCATAACCCCCTGTGGTACAGCCACCAGGGAGGCTCAGCCAACCCCCCACCCAACCTGCCAGGGCCCCTACTGGCGGCCATCATGGTTGCTTGCCGTCCAGTGGAGCCTCTAGTTTGATAACGTGTGCATACAATACCATGATGTCCCAGGTCGACTGGATTCTATATGAATACTGCCTGCTCCACCACCGCCCACCTCTGCTGGTCTGTAATCCACTGCATTAGCTGGTGGGTTCAGAGGACTTCCACGCCATTGCGATACAGCGTTTGTATAATATCGTACTCGTTGCCAAATCAACCATGCAACATTCCATTTTATTCTTCTTGAATCTACTCATCTAACCCAGTAGGCAGTAGCTCGAACTGGGAGCTAATGTCTGTCCCACCAAATCCGGCACTTGCGATACATGAAAAGGTTTTTTCTCTCAAATAAAATACTTGTAATAAAAGTATGAACCATCATACTTGGGTGACTTTGCCTGGTAAATTCCTAATTAAATAAACTGAAATCAGCAGATTTATTAAACATGCAGTGCGTTTTTAAACAGGGAAATTGCAATTTAAAAAGATGACAATCTACATATAAAATACTTGGTGCTGCACAAGCAGACATAAACAGGGGTCCAATTGGTAACTTGGCACATATACTTTGGAAAGACAATGTAGGTAACTGTAATGTTGGGCCTCAAGCCCACATGGTGAGGAGTAAATGAAACAGACACCAGGAGTATGCTATAGTAACTGGCCACGAGCACGTGCACTCGGGCCCTTTTATTGGCAGACTCACGTCATGCGTGACGCTTGTGATGGATGCATGTCGGCGTGCAAGTGTGCCCACCCTCGAGGGAGTGGCTGGCATGACAACTTCCTGTGGGACACTAGAACGTGTCTCACAGGATACTACAGTAACCCCCGCTGAAGACAGGCAGGTCCATAAATTGGAATTAAAAACCTGGTCACCTTTGCAGCAGCAGCACAGGTGTTCTGAAGCAGCAAGCTGCTGAAGCCTCACGGGACCAAACTCACTTTGCGCCTGTCCTGTAGCTGACTTCCGGGTAGGAGGGTTTCACTGGGAGTCGTAGTTTCTCGGACACCGGGCTCGTGCGGTACTTACAGCAGCGCGTGACCGCACCGTGCACGTCTCGACTCATGGAGTTTATATTATTCTGGAAGGTGAACTCCAGGAACCGCGGCACCAGGTCAGACACCAATCTTGTTTCTAATTGTAGGTCCGCTTTGTGCGTTTATTTTACTTTCAGGGTGGAATGTTGACTGCTCAAAAATAAAACAACTTACTTGTGCCCAGAAAAACACTGTCAATTAAATGTATATGCTGACAAAGAGCATTGTACTTTTAAACCAGGGATATGGGGGCCATCTCAGCCAGTGAAATATTCTGTAAAGCCAGTTTCATAAAAACCATGAACTGCGCAATTCAGTAATGAGGCCCACGACTCGCAAATAATTTTTTTTATATGTTATATAAAGTCCAGAGTAAAACTCGTCACGCTGCTTGTTTGGGGGCTTTATTGAGGAAGCGTATTCGTTACCATCATTATGCCGTACAGCCTTGTAATATTTCTGTTATTTAATTTTAGCATTGTTGGTAGTACATGATGTGAAAACTTGTGTAAGGATATTTTTTTTAACTTGTTTGTTTTATACCAGCACAAGAAAGCAAACAACATGTTATATGTGTTTCATTCAATTCACATGCTGAAGGTTTAAATCAGAGCGGAGATGTGTTTCTCCTCAACAAAAGTTAATCACAGAAAAGGGGGAATATACTTAGCACTCCATCTTCTGTACCAGTTATGCATTCTCTTTTTTTTCTTTTACTTTTTTATGCTAATGCTGCCTTTCGACTAGAAAAACACTATGGTGCTAAGTAGTGGTGGTCGGATCTCTATGGAATCTTGTGGAGTTTTTATGTAACTCCGCGGAATTTTGCGGATTACAACTCCATGAGTACCGCCCACCCTATATGTAACATATAACTCCCCTAGGAGCCCCTCAGGACTAGAAGACTTGTTACCGGCCATCATTCTGAAGTAGCTCCATTCGCACTTCATCTATAAACTGTGGTTTGTCTAATCCCTGCCAGTGGAGGGGATGTAGAGGGAAGTGGTGCTCCAATGACATATTGGTGTGTCTGCTCGGACGACAACTAGTATTGTGGTGCTTAGAGCTCAGAATAATAGTCGCAAAATGTGTCACGGATTTCTTCCTAAGTATTCACTATAGTCAGATTCAGAATGGCTCCTATCTGTAACCTAGGGATATCCTACTGCAGAAGGAAGGCCGGCATCCTGCCCGCCCAATCTCCTTCTGCGTGTTGAGGGCAATGGCAGCTGTGTAGGACAGGCGGCCCATCTAAGTGTGCAGGTCCAAGGACTGCTGACGCAGTGCTGTCAGGTGCCAGCTCCACCCCAGCCTCCGGGGTAGCCACCTATCGCCGCTCTGCCTGTCAAAGTGCCCCTTCTAATTCAAGCATTTCCCTATGTAACACCAGTTATACTCCCCCTGCGGTCTTTATACAGTGTCCCCGGACAACCACTTTACACGCATCCCGTTCTACAGATGTGTGTGGCAACAGTTCCTTTGTTGTTAGCAAAGTATTGTGTTATATGCATCTGTATCTGCTCATAGAAGGGAGCATCCTCTAGTGCATCGGGTCTGAGTCTCCAGGTAGGGACCCCAATCTAACCCCCCCTCCAAGAGTGACCCCAATCTCAGTGGATTGTGGTCCAAAAGGGTGCGCTCCAAGTATGTTGTGATTAACACTACTGGCTAGAGGTACCTGTAGCAGAACCAGTAATCTAGCCTGAAGTATAAGCTGTGTATCTGGGGTAAAAGGAGAATTCCTTCTCTACTGGGTGACCATGTCTCCAGGCATCAGTGAGGCGTATGTCTGTCCACAATCCTGCAACTGGCGTGAAACCCTGTACACACCTGTGTTCCTGGTCGTTCCTCGTAGTGGTGAAGTGGTGCCGTCTGCGAGGACATCCCCAACACAGTTATATTCTATCCCCCGCCCCAGAGCTGGGGAGCACATGGGTCATGTATCAGCCCCAGGGACTATTGGCTGGAAAAACTCCAGCTGCTACATGATTGGTTTCGTAAATTGCAATAATGGACAGAGAGTGGCCATCTAAGAGCCCCTCCAACACTACGTATCTGCCAGCTGGGTCTTACAGTGTGCACTGCAGCACATGTAGGACCCCGAAAGCCACTCAGATCAGTTCCCCTCTTGCGTATGCATCGCCTGTGATCCCAAATATCTGTCCTCCCATTCTACCTTCTTCAGTTTCCGCTCATGTAATGTAGGCAAAATGAATCTGCATGTGTTTTAGATGTGCGTGTACCCCATGTTGTTTTCATTGAGTAGCTATTTCCCGAGCATTCCAGATCAGGAAAGAGTATTTTACCACCATTTAACTACCTAAGAGCGGAAGAGGGTGCACTCTGAGCACCAACAGGGAGTCCCTGCTCCCACTACCTCAAATCTCAGTTAGGAACCGGACGGCCACGTTTGGCCAGGTTACCAGTGCATCATGGGATCCAATGAAGAATAAATAAGTAACAAAACTCCCAACCTGAGGAGGAAAGCCAGAACGGGCCCCCTACAGAAAACCCCATGGTGAAACTCAAACTATGTGGATGTACAGCTAGTGTATGGTGAACTGAGGGAACATCAAAGAGTACAAAGTGCCATTCAAAGCCCGTTGTCCAGGCCCCATCATGTGAATAAGAGCAGTGTCATCAGTCATTCGGGTTAACGGTGCACAGTAGGGTATCTAGCCTCCTTGTTGGTCCGGTCAAAGGCGGTCATCTGCGAACTGTGGCATCAGTGCCGGCCCCCCGGAGCTCATCAACCTGCACTTCATCCTGATCGTCATAGGAGCTCCCTGGGTCAGGGCTGTCTGATTTCTGTGAGGTGCCTTGGTGGCACATTGGCACTGGACAGGTTCACCGTGTAGTCTGGGTATATATTTACATTGTGGCCATTGATCTTCCAGGGGCCTTTAGTGCAAGCAGTTTGGAGCACCAGGGCTCTTTCTTTAAAGTTGAAAAGGCAGCACACTTTTTAGCGCAGGGAGGCCCCCGGCAGGGGGGAGCGTCCTGGCACCCTGTGGGCCGTTCTACTGAGAAAATCTTTGTAGTTTTGCCTTGAAGTACAACGGTTGCTAGCCAGTCCTCAACAAACAAACAGGTCAATGCTAGGGACCTCCTCACGCTCTGGCACCCCAAAAATTCTCACTTTGTTGCACCTTGAGTGCCCCTCCTCATCCACCGCACAATTCTGGAGTAGAGTTATCTCGGTTCGGAGCTCCTTTATGTACTCCTGCAGATCACACACTGTGGCCCATAGTGTGGTAAGCGTAGATTCAGTGACTTTGACCCTGCCACAAACTTCCTATGATCAGCATGCAGTTAACTGACGTCTCGGGCCACAGAGTATTTTTGTCTCAAGTGTTGATTTGCCAACTTGAATAGCGCTCAGGATGCCATCACACTTGGAGCTATGTGAGTCTAAAGTGGCCTCCACATGGCTAAATATATTGTCCCCATGTGAAGTCAAAACCTTTTTGGCCACAGGAAAAGGGGCAGCCTGAGGCTTAGCCAGTCTGTTTTTGCCCTTGGTAGCCACAGTCAAACAGGGGGGCCGACGGGGTACACTGCAAACCTAAGCTAATAACCTACGGGTTCAGCCTTGTCACAGGAGATGTAATTGTGGTAGACCCTAAGGTCCTGCTCCCAGGGGCCCCAACTCGGAATGCAGTGGTGCCCACATCCACCAACTGCAGCACAGTACCTCCAATGTGCCATCCACCAAGGTGCATCTGTAGCACTCTGCCTGGTTCAGCTCTCCTCCTGGGCCTGACTCCACAGGGATCCCCTAGTCATGGGTGGCAGATGTAAAAAGGAGCATGTCCGTCTGGACCTCCAAGGGCAGGAGTACCTCCACTCTTCAATGGCCACACTCATCCGGCAGTCCAGCCCTGCCAATAGGGGCCGCAGCACCACTCCGCTGACAGCTTCAGGCTACCACGCCTCCGTCTTGGGTATGCCACTCTCTCCGTGGCTGCACTTCTGGTGGCAAACACAGCTCCAGATTACTCTGCCCTGTGGCAGCAAATGCATGCTCTTGGGAACCACCGCTGCTCAAGAGGGCTCGTGTCCATTACAGGCTCCCGCCCTGCACCACTCTGCATCCCCAGCTGCCTCCACCAACACTCCTGCGCCATGAACGCCGAAGGGTCCAACGGCATCAATTGGGCGGTCCCTCATTACCTCCGCTGCCTTCGGTCTATTCTGCCCCCTGCTGGCAGCTAGTAGATTCCTGGCCTCAGAATAATGGCCTGAGGCCTGTAGGCCTTGCCGGAGCTCTAGCGCAGCATGTCTGCACTCAGGTACCATCTTGGCCACTCCCCCCTAGAGTCACTGTTTAAGAATTCCAAGGAACGGTTTTTATCAATTATGGCTATTTCCGGAATGCATACAGGTGGACATACCAGCTTAAAGAAAGAAGTTACCCAATGTGACTCCTAAACAAGGGTAGCTTGCTGAATTTTAATTCGCTGAAGTTTTGCATGGTGCTTTGAAAGTTTTTCTGAATAGCTTAAATGTTGAGGTTGTGTAATCCAACTCCTTATTTCTGAATTTTCCTTCCCTTTTTCTTCTTCCCCCAACTGTAATTTATTCCAGTTATTTAAGGCTACATATTACACAGGCATGCATTTAAGGTCCTGATGATGATCCACGCATTGTCCACATGGATCGAAACGCCGTCGACACTTTAATACACCTTATACGCCACTAAAAAATGTATCAATTGAATATGTGAAGGTGTTTCTTGCGATTTGTTTCCTGCATCGTGAAACTTTTGTCTGTAACCAACCGTGAGCTTTGCCTGAGCCTCCTTGTGTGTTTCCTAAACTTTTTGTTTTTGTTGATGAAGTAGGATACAGGCTTGTGTCCCACTTTTTGTATCTTCGTTTGTAAATATTTCCTAAAATTGCTAACAATTAAATACCAGACCTCTGTCCGGCTGGGCAAGTTGAACTAATATAGCACTGATTGGGTCTATATTTATTCACGTGTTCCTCATCCTAATTTCCCTAGGGACCACTGTTGTTTAAAATAATTGACTCTCAAGGTCCCTGGCTGATTTAACTTGGGTCCCCTTGTTGCCTTCAAATAAATATCCTAAACAATTTAAAGCACACTTGGTTAACAACCAGAGAGAAACTACTCAAAACTCAAGAGCTAATGAAGTCAGGCTAACATGTCATGACAAGTCTGTGAAGAAACTAATATGTCAGGAAAGTGATAAATAAAGGTCATTCCATGTGCTCCCTGACATTCATGGAAATAAACCCATATTAGTCCGAAACATCAAGGAGAGTTTAGTCCACTCAGTTTTCAACTAAAGAAGGAAGAAGTATCCTTCATAAATATGCTCAATCTTCCACCAATAAAGGGACATTACAGATGTGGTAATTGCACAGTGTATAAGCAAGGAAACATTGGTACAGAATACATACATGTCAATGTCAAAATAATCCATGAAACTTTACAAATTGTAATACAAAATTGTGATTAATGCCATTTTATGTCCTTGTGAACTGGTGTACGGTGGAAAGCTGATCAGGAGACAAAAACTCTGATTTACACAAAATAAATCAAAAATTAGATGCAAGAATACGACTGCACCCTTGGTTTCCCAATTCTTGGAGATAAGACCCAAGAACACAAACCTGGAGTGAACAATACTGGAAATTATTATATCACACATGCTTGCAACACATAACGTTTCTCATTACCTAGACTGGAACACCATATCTCGAGGTTATACACCATAAAGAGGACTAAACGAGGGAAGTCAGTAAAAATGTAACTGAGGACTAAATGAGAACAGTGAGATCCAAAATGTTTGTAATGATCCTAGACAGAGGTATCCTCTTACAACTATAAAAGGATGCATCTGTCCAAGAGCATTACAAAATAGCTTTTTTTTAAACTCCAACTGGTCTAGACACACAGATCAGAATCAGCCCTGGAATCATGCCAAAATGAAATCCCCGGCTACATCCTTCTGCCAAAGAAGTGCCTCCTATCCAGTACTAGAAATTGGTTTATTTGGCTTCTTTGGGCATATCTGTGTCCACACAAATACAGACTGAAATAAGGAGAATTAAAGCAATATATCTGCCAACAAAATGACTATGAAAATATAAGAAGAAATAGGAAAAAGCAGCTTTGACACGAAAAGGGGGGGATATAGCCTACATATGGAGGTGGGTAAACTTGTTTGCCAAAATGTCAACAGGGTCATAAATGACGTTTTCTAGCCCACCTGTTGATCAGAGTTTGATTTTGAAAATCACCAAGATTCACACTGCAGGCAGGCAAAAAGGACGTTTTAACTACACAGAACACAGTTTATATTCAGATTATCAGCATCTCTGTACCGCAGATATTCTGACTACTGATAGGTGGTTCAGTGAATTAAATTCGCATTGCTGGTATATACCGTGATTTGAAGGTCACAGGTTTCGATGCCTGCTGGACTGACTCAGCCATTTATCCTTCATAGTACAATTAAATTGTGTAACATCAGCACTTGTGATGGACAGCACTGGGAGGCAACAGAATGGTAGTCTGAAGAATTTTACGAAAGTAAATTATTATTATTGTTATAATTATTATTCTTGTTGTTATCGTTATCAGAATGATCCTAAAACTGTGAGATACTGTGATGGCCTGAAAGAGTGGCAAATTAAAATTACTATTGCAGCATGTCGTGTCAGCAATGGGAGCCAGTGTTAAGATAATTCTTAGTGGCTGCAGCAACCCACTAGTTGATGTTCTTTTTCTTTAAAGGCATAGTGGTTAGTACTCTTAATTGTAATCTGTGGAACATTGATGAAGAGTTAACCATGAACTCTAACTAAGACACATTGAATCAATGTTGAATATACAATGTTCTACTTTACAACTAAATGGCTTACATTTGTTTGGTAGAGGGACTGCATATTTCCTTCAACATCATTAGATACATTTTTGATACTTGACTATGCATTTGATATAATTCCTTGTATGTGTATAGCATTGAATTTGTACCATTTTACTAGTTAGGAGGATTTGAAAATATTGAATTACAGTTAACAGTCCATTGAAAAACGAACTGTATTAGCTTCTTACAACTACTTACGATATTTATATAATCCATCAATTGATTTCATTTACATACTGGGACTGGGTTTATGGATTTGATTTGGCTATTATTAGCCAGTCATGTCCCCTTTGCTTAGGCTATTTGTAGCAGTTATTTTTCTTGTCTTATTAAATAACATTTATTAGAACATTGGAATGTTGGCAGCTCCATTGAAAACAATGGAATAGCTCCGGGCTTATAATGGCTGGTATAAGCCCGGAGCTCCAGCATTCCAATGTTTCTTTTTTCACAGCTCTGACTGTGAACAAAGGCTTCAGGGAGCCTGAGGGGATTTAAATCCCCTAGCGCTCTCAGAAGGCTTTGTTTTATTTGTCAGAACATTCTGCCCTCTAGTGGCACAATGTTCTAATAGCCCTAGCCCTTCGTAGCTGGGATATACCGGCTATTAAAGTCCCTCTTCCTTGTTAAACGCTGGAGAGGGCCTGTCATAGCCGGTATCGACCGCTATGGCGGGCTATAAGGCTATATTAGAACATTGGAATGTTGGGAGCTCTATTGAAGACAATGGAGTGCTCCATGCTTTTACGGGCCGGTAAAGGCCCGCAAAGCAACATTCCAATTTTGTGTTCAAAGGCCTCTCGGAGCCCGAGGGAATTTAACCCCTCAAACTCCGAGAGGCCTTTGTTTTATTTGTTGGAACATTCGGTCCTCTAGTGGCAGAATGTTCTAATAGCCTTATAGCCCTTCGTAGATGGACTATACCGGCTAATAAAGTCTGCTCCCTTGTTAAAGTCCCTCGCCTTCGGCTCGGGCCTTTAACGCTGGAGCAGGCCTTTAATAGCCGGTATAGTCCGCCACAGCGGGCTATAAGGCTATATTAGAACTTTGGAGTGTCTGGAGCTCTACTGAGGACAATGAAGTGCTCATGGCTAATAATTGCTGTTATAAACTTCTGATACGAAATTCCAATGTGTGTCTTTGTTTCTTCCTTTTTAATTTAGAACATTCTACCCTCAATGGGTGGAATGTTCTGTTAGCCTTACAACTTTTCCTCCTCGGGATACAGCAGTTACTAAAGACTCCCTCCCTCATTATAGCTTGGGTTCAGGGCTTTTAACAACGTGTATAGTCCTCGGCAGTTGGTTATAAATCTTTAATGTTGTGTAGACACTTATGTCCGGTATTATGTACCAACTCTTGCTGTCTAAATAATACATGTTTGCAGTATATTTGAAGTGCATTATTAATAAACATGCACGTTTTTTTAAATTGTGGCGGCACCTCATTCTAAAGTCAAGTGGATAGTGTACAATGTGTACATTCTGGTTATGGTACTTTGAAACCGCTCTTAGAGATGTGAGTGACAAGTTGGGTGGTGTATGATGGTTCTCAACTGCCTTTCTGTACTGTATAAAGCATTATCATTATTAGCCGCAATTGTGCCTTTCATGGTATGGTGTATACAATCTAATTTTTGTCACCCTCTGCCGTTTTTGTATACTGCCTTTTCCTCTGTGGAATTGGAGGGTACAGGATAAGGAATTCAGATTTATTGTGGGGTAAGTTTGCAGTGTCCTGTGTACCTCTTTAGGGTACCACTATGAGTAAACAAATAATTTAATATAAAAGTCCTCAATATATTCAAATTATTGACCTACCGCAGTGAATGACCTACTATTAGTTCACATAATTTTCTATTGCCCCTAGATTTAAGCCAATGTACTCACTAGATAGCAACATTTCTGTGTGATCTTTGGTTGGAATAAAAATCGACTTGAGTTTTTCTACTGTTACATTGAAAAAACATTTGTTGCATCTTTGAAAATGGATGTTGGCAATCTATTCACTCAAACTACAAAAAATGGTTGTAAAAGCATAGAAACATCGATAACCACATGTATTATTAGTAGTAGTCACAAAATGTACTTGATGTTTTCAAGAGAAAGTCTTTACTACTCCGTGAGACCACCTTCTGTTAACTGTTTCCAGTTGTGTGCCTCTGAAAAGGGCGTTTGCTTTCCCTTACCAAAAGCTGAAAAATTCTATTTTGCAAAAAGAACTATTGATGTACAGAATGCAGAACAATGTCGTACATTCACCCCAGTACAGAGATCTGGGCCTAAATCCATCGTTTTTTTGCTCACCATGCCATTGCAGTTTGGACCCAGCCATATGCAAATCAGTCTTGATCCTGCGCCCAATGGGAACAGTCCAGCCCGAACTGCCATCCCAGGTCCTCCCTGGACTGGAAACAAGCATCCTAGGACCGGTTTTGGGACAGGGAGAGAAAAAAATAATAAGAAAAAAATAAGTGAGGAATAGAAGAGTTAGATAGAAGAGTTAATCAGAGCGCTCAGGCCATGTGGTAATAGGTCCTCATATGTCCAGGCCCCTCGTTATCCCTTTACGACCTTTTTTGGCGTATACCGCTTTCTCGAGATGGTACATCGCCATTAGCCTGGCAAACCACTGAGAAAATGGTGGCGGGTCTGTATCTTTCCACCCTGAAGCTACACATATCCTCCATACTGTCATAGTTACAAACACCAATGCACCTCCTTTGGTCCGGCTAAGTGTTTCACAGGTCCCTAGCATGATTGTTGTGGGGGTTAGTATATAGTCCTGAGAAACAACCTTTCCCAGGAATTCCTGTATTCTAGACAGGACAGAGGACAGTTTTTGACAGGTGGCAAACATGTGGATAGAGTCGACTTCAAACTCGGAGCACCGTGGGCAGGTTGTTCCCTCACCTGTGCTCCACTTAGCAATTCTGCTAGGAGTTAAGTGCAAGAAAAAAATGGTTTTGAAGTGCTGCACCTGTAGTTTAGCTGACAATAAGTCACTCTGTGAGAGTTCTAATGATTTAAAAAACAGGCTACGTGGCGCCTCCAATTTTGATAACCACTTGTCAGCTATTCTAGGGAGATCGTCCGGTGTGTTCATGTTTAGAGCTGTATATATAGATCCTATTCGTGGCGCTACAGGAGTTCGTAGCATGCTAATAAGTAAGTTTGACCTCTGAGAACCCATCCAGTCCCCCCACCTTCCGCGAAAGGAAGCTATAAATCGCTGAGTACTTAAGGGCGTCTTGTTGTTTTAAACCATATTTGCTTTGTAGTTCTAGGGGACTTAATCTCAAATGAGAGAGTGAGCACCACTCTCTCATTTGAGATTAAGTCCCCTAGTTTTAAGATGCCAGCTTTGTACCACTCTGCTAAGTAGCTTCGATCAAAAATGCCAGGCAGGTCACAGTTTAGGCTGAGGGGGGTGTAGTGGTTAAACCTTCCAAGATCATATATCCTACGTATACTACAAAACACCTTAAAAGAGTTCATCAGTGTCCAGTGTCTTAAACCGGACCCGCTTGTAGTATCCGTAGGATAACTGTCTAAAAAGACAACTGCGCGCTTCCTCTACCAATAGCAGCAAAAATGGAGATGGCAATGCAGAAGTGCAAGGGTGTGTCGTGATTAAATCGGTACTGTACTGTAAAACTGATGCCCAGTAGTAGAGTACTATGTTTGACAGAGCCCAACCCCCCCGTTCTTTAGGAAGTGTCAGTTGTCTCAGGGCCCGTCTAGGCTGCGCGTAAGCCCAAATAAATTGTGTAAAAATTTACTGGAACCTTGATAACTGTGCCTTGGTAAATTCTAACGGAATAGAGCGAAAGTAGTAAAGCAATTTTGGGAAATATGTCATCTTGATCACATTGCATCTTCCCACTATTGTCAAGTGCAAGTTGTCGATTGCTTTAAGGGAATTTTTGTTTCAGAGGCCAAAGAGACTAAGTTCTCTGTTATATTGTCTAAGTTTTCCGTTATTGTCACCCCAAGGTATTTTGGTTTTGTCACTACCCTGCTGCTGTTCCAGTGGACTTCACTATTAGTTATTATCTGTGTTTTGGAGCTGTTTAGCGCATATCCTGAAACTTTTCCGAACATCTGGGCTTCTGACTCTAGTGCTAACATAGCGTTTTCGGGGTCAGGGGTAGTAATGGCCATGGCGTCTGCGTATGCCAATATCTTAGTGTGTAGTCCCTGTGTGCTCATGGTTTGGATTGCTGGGTTTTTCTCTATTTTCTTGATTAGGGGGTCTATGTAAAGAGCAAAAAGTAAAGGGGAGCAGGGGCAGCCTTGCCTGGTACCTCGTGTTATACTAAAGTTCTTGGAGAGCCTCCCGTTTATCACTACACAGGCCGTCGGATGGTGATACAGTGCTTGAACTGCCTGCTTGAATTTTGGACCAAAGCCCATCCTCTCCATGATGCCCCACAGGAACCGCCTTTTCGGCATCTAACAAAATCAGGGACATTGGCTCTCCTGACGCCTGTGTGGCGTCAAATAGGGTGATAGCCCTCCGTATATGTTCAGTGGTGACCTTCTTTGGAATGAATCCATGTTGCCACTCTTAGACCAGGGATTCTATCACCGCAGACAGTCTGATTGCCAGTAATTTTGAGTAAATCTTAGAGTCGCAATTTATTAAGGTAATAGGCCTGTAAGAACCCATTTCTAAGGGTGATTTATCTTTTTTTGGGAATATGGAGATATGCTTTATTTGGGGCGCAAAGACAGTATAAAATTCTACAGGGAGACCGTCTATACCTGCTGCTTTACAGTCAGGCAAACTAGATAGGGCGGCTAGGATATCGTCCCACTCTGGCATGTTCTCTAACTGCGCAGAGTAGCCTGGATTAAGTTGCCTGTGTTCTATGTCTTGCAAGTAGTTAGTAATTTCTCGCTCTACCAGGTCGTCAAACTGGATGTTTCCTTCCGAATAAAGAGTTGTGTAAAAGTCTTAAAAGCCCTCTTGAATCTTGTTGGAGTCACTAGTTTCTATCCCTGAAGGTAGACTGATTGTACATATTTCGCTATTTACTGTTTTTTGCCTTGTTCTGACAGCGAGATGATGGCCAATACTGTCGCCACACTCATATAGTGTTTTGCGCACAGCTTAGGTGCTGTTCTTTCCGCGAATATTGCTCCTATTTTAGCCTTGATCAGTGCTACTTCAGCTTGGATATTCTCCGTCTCAGCTCCATTTCTGACCCTTTGTATTAATGCGGTTTCTGCTTCTGTTAGATTTGTTTGTAAATCAGTTATTAGCTGTTTTTCTCTTTTGTTCTTCCTAATTGAAAATCTTAACGCTTCCCCCCGAATACCGGCTTTTAGTGTATCCCAAACTACCGTGTTAGATGCTGACCCCATGTTTATTTCAAGGAATTCCTGAATCCAGGCTTGCTTGTGGATCCAATAGCTAGCGTCCTGCAGGAGTGCCTTTATCGAAACTCCACCTAGGGATATCTTTCCAGTTCTCGAGCCCCCTAATCGTCAGAATAAGTGGGTTATGGTCAGACATGAAGCGTGGGGCTAAGCCTATTGCGCATTTATCTAATAAAGGCGACGAAATCAAGAAATAATCTAGCCTAGCGAATGTTTGGTGTGGAAATGAGAAGTATGTATATCCAGGTTGTGAGGGATTTAGTTTAGACCAGGTGTCACTAAGCCCGTGCGTTTGTGCTAAGTTGATTAATGTGTTATAAACTAGAGGTTTCCTGCCTTTATAATTCCATTTGCTCCCTATTTCTTGGTCGTGCGGCAGGTTGATGTTAAGATCTCCGCACAAAATTATTGGAGTGGGCCAATGGGCTAGCTCCCCGGATATCTGATTAATAATGTTTGGGTCATCAGTATTACTGCCGTAGATTGAGCATATAGTGAAGGGGGCGCCTGTAGGAAGATGACATTCCGCTATCACCCATCTACCAAGTGTATCAGATTTAACCTTTGGGCTTTAAATGGGCAATCTTCTTTCAGCCCGTATTCCCACCCCCTTTGTTTTTTATTGGAGACATATGACGTCCCCTCCTAGAGACCTTAGTCCTTGTGCAACTTTCTGCCTTTTTCCACCATCATTCAGCCCACAAACGTTGAACGAAATAAACCTGAGGACTCCTTTGTTAGCCATTATGATTTTTTTAAGAGATGACGTCTCAGATAGTCTCTGCGACTGAGTTGTTCTCCCCTTCCCTTTTTTCCCTTTTTTTTCCCCAAAGCAAATCTCAACATTGTCTTTTATGCATGTGTGTAGGTAGGTGAATAACTGTGCGAGGTAGGATGTTCCTGATACGTGCTGTTTCCCTTCGGGTGCCCCCCCTTCCCCGCCTTGGATCCCGAGCAATCAGGTATTACCTGAGTGATGGTTACGTAAGGGAAGTTCAGCCGCCCGCCACACCTTTATAAACATAGGGTCGGAAACTGCTAGGTGCCTCCCTGTGTCACTGAGGTTACAATGTATTCAGCTAACCTAAGGAAGGGCCCCCCATAAAATATAACTTACAGGTGTCAAGGTGAAAAGCAAGTGCAAAAACCGTGAATTACATGGTTCCCAAAAATAGTACAGTATAGTTTTTAGAAAAGCAGAAGCGTTTCGTATTAATGTCTATACTTGTAAAGTTCCTTTAGTACTCCTAGTCAAAGCTTTTATCTAGGCCCTTTTTTTTGGATTTTTTCTCCTCTAAGTACTCCCCGGCTTTAATTTCTGACAGAAAGATCTTGGAGCTCCTGTTAAAAATAACTTTGAGCCTGGCAGGGTTCATAAGATAGGCTTCAGCTCCCAACTGCTGAAATGGAGAAATCAGCTGCCTTAAGCGCCAACTTTGCTCAACTGTCTGATGACAAAAGTCTGGCTTAGCAAAGAAGCTGATACCGTTAGCCCCTTTTTTGGAGTTAGGACGTGCTTTATCGTAAATGAGCTGTCTCAATAGAAAGTTTCCACAATAGACTAGAAACACCCTTGGGTGCCCGCTTTCCGTGCCGCTGTTACCGTTGCGTTGTCTCCTCAGATTGAAGGGGGAGCGGTGAGCCCTTTGCACCTCTCGGTCCCAGTCCCAGGCTGAATGTTCAGGGAAAGAGTCCTGCAAAAGCTTCACAATAAACCTTCTGGGGTCCTCCCCCTCTTTGCCCTCTGGAATGCCCAACGGGCGCAGGTTATTCCTTCGCTTGCGGTTTTCTTGCTCCTCCATCTTTGCCATTATGTCTACCAGGCAAGCGGTGTTGGCTTCACTCTGTTTTTTGACCACCATAGCTTCGGGTTCTAGATATTCCGTGTGCCCCATAATCATGGTAACACGGTCGCTTATATCAGTGCATGTTTTGTTTAGTCGTCTAAGGCCACCGTGGACCTTTTTAGCTGCACCCTTTGCTGCCCGGTTGTGCGCCCGCACCTCCTCTTGAAACTCTTTAATAGAGGCTAGTATTGATGCTAGAGAGGGTTCGGAGGACTCAGTGGTGGCCGGCAAGCCCTTTGTCTTATCCCAGTCATCTAGCTACGTATCCTCGTCTTCATTCAGGGGATAGGACATCTGTGAGTTTAAGTAGTCCCACTTGAGTTGACTCCTTCTTTTCCCTTTACTTTTTCCCTTCTTAGCGCACTGCACCGTTTCAGTGTCTTTAGCCTGTTCCTCACTGTCGCCTTCACTAGAGCCAAAACCCCCTTCGTCCGAAGATGTCCCGGTGCCATCAGAGACAGAATAGAAGTGCTCGGGCCCTATGTCTGGGGTCCAGGGTGCTTGTGAGCCAGCAGCTGCTTCCAGGCCCTGGATGTAATTTTTTTTTTTTTTTTTTGAAAACCTTTATTGTACAGAGAGAGCTCACAAATACGGGCCTACAACCCACCGGGCTGGCCACCACATAGCAAAAGTATCAGGAGCAATGTATAAAGTATCACAGTATACAAAGGCTACGAAACAGGGGAAATAACAAGCATCGTAGAGCAGTCTCAGGAGCAAACAAATAGAAAGGTAGTTTTCTTTTTAAAAAAGGACGGGTTAGGGAGGTCAGGAGCATGGCGGGCCGCGAAACAAATCAGAGGGGCGGGGTCGCGGCGGGCAGCAATATAGCGATCTCAAAAAACACAGGAGAAACAAATACGAAATAGGTATACCAAGAAGCACCGGTCAAAACAACGGACATGAGGAAAGGCCACTGCGCACACTGTCCAATGCCCGCCCACCGCAGCCACCACCCGTCCCACCAATCAGCACAGAAAGGACCCAAATACAAAAACAATACGAAACGCACCCCCAATAGAGAAGAAAACCCCACAAAAGGGGGAGGGGGAAGGGAACGGGGAAAAAGGAAAAGGAAGGGACTCTCACCCAAACACTCGCCCCCAGGCGACAAACCAGGAAAAACAAAAATCCGGTACAAAATAGACAACAAAAATAAGAAGACACGCATAGCAAATCACAATCATCGTAATACCGGAAAAGTACACCAGAAAGACACCTGGGGGACAAACAACGAGACAGAGCCCCGAAAAAGAGGATACACAAGGGCCATAGAACCAAAAAGGGAGAAAAAGGGGAGGAAAAAGACCCCTCCAAAAACAACAACAGACCCCCCCACCCACCCCACAAGCCCACCCTGCACCCCTGCAGAAGGCTACGGGCTACCCCCCAGCAGCGTGCCTGTCGCCCTAAATAGAACCCGAAATATAGAAGAAGAGGAACAGGGTGGAAACAAAGACAAAAGGGAAGGGGTAGGGGAGGGAAAGATCAGCACACACGGGAGAGGGCGAAAAAACAGTATTATCTGCATCCATCCCGCCACCCGTAATAAGGGAGAGGTAGAGCCCACGGGAAGTTAACGATATTAGGATAAGTTTCAGGAGTCCCATGAAGTTACACAACAGCACAACAGCACATGTCAGTCACAGATTAAAAAACGAGACTACCGCATATAGAAAGTCATTTCAGCCCTGTCCACTTTTGTCCAAAGTTATAACCATCCGAACAAACAAAGACCAAACGGCGAGGGACACAGGGCAGAGGAGAAAATCCCGCGGCAGTCCTGAGAAGAAACGTGAAAGAAAATACTGAAGATCCAGGAAAGTCATGGTACAACGTCCGCATCGCAGGCACAGTTCCAAGGACAGTTCCAACGAGGCAAGCCCAGCCGGGTCGGCACAGGCGTCTCGGCCAAGGAGCCGACGCGATGAGAAACAGGAAGGATCATCGAGGTCAGGCCAGGATGCAAGCGGACCGCAGACCAGTGGCCGAGGCAACAAAGGAGGACGACGAGGGGCGTCGGAAACTCTCCGACCCAAGGATGCGGTCTCCGCCGGGGGCACAGAGTCCAGGAGCACACCAGCCGTAACCTGCAACGAGGAGGCCAAATCCGATGACGGGGGCCCGTCCAGTTCAAAATGAGGGTTCGCCTCCACAACGGAGACAGGTGCAGCCACGGTAGTCCGCCAGGAGTTCAGTGCATCCAGGACAACTTGAAGTGCAGGAAACTGTTTACAAGATCCGACATCCGGGCCATGTGGCGGGCCCCCGGTGCTCGCCCAGGCCCGGCAGAGACTCCCAGGGTCGGCCGCCATCTTAGGAGCCCAGCAAGTCCTCGGTCGTCGGGGGCCCCGGCGGGGCAACACCAAAGCAAAAGGAAGTCAGCCGAACTGCGGCAGGGCGCCCCAAGGCAGGAAGGAGACCCAACAGAAGAAGGATTTTCGTCGGCCCCCTCGTGCCGCCGGCCCCGTTCTCCGAGCCCGGGCGGAAATTCAAAATGGCCGGGCCGGGGAACAAAGGGGGGGACCAAGCCGGAGAAATGAGTAGGCTCTCCCGCGAGGGGCAGCGTCCGCACCCCAGGGCCCAGGCCAGTCGGGTCCGCCAACAGGCACAGCCGGACTATTCGCACATCAGCCTCCGCATCCAGATCCACAGCGCCAGCAAGGGCCGACCATCGTGTTCCGTCACGTCCCGGCGTCGCAAGGAGGTCCAGGCCAGTCCGCCCCGGAGGCTCCGAGCGGGATCGCTGCACAGGATCGACAGCACCCAGGATCACCGGAGCAACGGGTAAGTGTCCACAAAGTGACTTCAATACCAAAACACAGCAAGGAGGGCTTCCCGGGGCAGGAGTAATACAGGATAAACGAAGAAAACAGGCGGTAGAACGGAGCCGAGCTAAAACGCGGCCATGGATGTAATTGATAATGCCGGATTCAGGCGTACTTAATGGAGCTCCAGGTTTCGCTGACCTCTGTTCAAGCAAATCTTCATTGTATGTTACAGTTGGGCCTAGCTGGTTTGCCTGGTCAATGTCGGCTGGGAGGGACGGAGGGGTGAGATCTTCCACTCTGCCTACTAGCTCTGGTGCGTCCGCAGCGTTACTTTCTAACGAGGCCTGCAGAACCACACCTACTAGGTCAGTCTCTTGCTTCTGGGCTAGTGTGGGCACAGGGGTTTGGGTCAGGGTTAAATCCAAGTCCAAAGGGGCATTCTCGGGGGAGACCGTTGGAGTGGGTTTACTACTTGCACTAGCATTCTGGCTTAGTCCTTTAGTCTGCCCTTTAGCCACTTGGAAGATTTTGGTGAGTGTAGGTGCACAGTTTGCGCTGGTACAGTCTTTGTTAGCCCCTGCGTCTGCTCCTGCCCCACCGGGTTTTCCGAACTATTTTTTAGTGCCACTAACCTCTTGCCGGGGGCGGGTGCGGCTGCTGCTGCTGCTGCCCTCCGATGGAGCCTTGTCTCTGGGCTCAGTGGCGTTCTTGGCTTTGCTCCCCCTCTTGGCACCCCTGCCACTCATTTCCATGAAGTAATTTAGGCACCTCCGGGGTTCTCCCGTTCTGCTCTCCGAACTGCAGCCAGGCACCAAAGTTTCAAAGATTGTAAGGGCGACCAGGGAAAAGACCGCTAGTATCCAGGTAGGTGCTTTGAAGAAGGAGGCTTTGTCGTCCCGCTCCAGAGGGTGGCGAAAATCGCGGGGTAAAGCACAGGATCTCCAGAGATCTGCTCTTGCCAGGATTCCTGTTCTGTTCCTCAGCGGCGCGTCTCTCCTCGTTACCTGCCTCGCTGCCTGCCAGCGCTTCCACTCACGCATCGCAGACCGCCTAGCCGATCGCACGCAACTGGCGTGAGGCGTTAGGCTGATCGACCGCTCTTCACTCCGGCACCGTCATGGCTAGCCCCTCACAAGGTTCCCTGCATTGATCATTTCTAAGAACAGGACATTGCATCATTTCACATACAAAATACAATGAGCCATGGTAATGAGAGGCCTGCAGTATGAAATACGTATAATTTTTAGTTTTATAATGTAGAATAACAAATAATGTTTTGGAGCAAAATGCTCAACTCCTCCCCTTCCCACCCAAGAGGAAAATTAACACCTCACATAAAACTTGCTTGAAGGGTCCGGTTAAAGTGTTCTATGCAATAGTTGTGGAGAAGGGCCGAGGGGGCCACTGGGAGGGAGGGAGGCGGGGAGGAGAGGGGGAGGGGAGGGAGAGAAGAGAAATGTGGAAGGAAGAGGGGGAAGGAATGGGATGGAAGTAAGAAAAGAACAACGGTTGCATAATTGCTACTTTTAACACAGTACAATCAACTGCAGCAGTTATACACTTGTGGTGGTCCAGCCCATATTAACGCTAATTAGTAGTGACTTTTGCTTTGAATTATTCCAACAAATAGGCCCTTTCCAGTGGAATTGGCTTCTTCCAAAATCCCTCTATGCTCCCCTCTTTAAAGAGCTTCTGTTTCTACCTTGGCCCATCATATTACCTCTACCCCTCCAAGCTCCTCTTCTCAGGGCGAGTGGGATTTCCAGCACTGTGTGAGCAGTCTTTTGGCCAGTATTAGGGCGAGATCAGTGGAATGACATAATACATTGAATTTCCGAGGTAGGGAGGATAGCCCCAACAGGCACAACTCTATTGTGGACCATGTGGGTGTTTCAGACAAACGCAATAAGTTGTCAGTAACTTCTCACGAATACTCCTGCAAGGAGGGGCAGGGCAATAGCATGTGAATCAAATCCGCTCCAGGCAGGTGGCAGTGGGGACAGTCTGAGGAGGCCAATGGGTGCATTGTATGAACCTTATACAGCGTCAGGTATGCCCTATGTAACAGGCACAGCTGTATAAATTTGAATCAAGCTTTTCAGGATACAAATTTGGGATATTCAAGCTACAGCCCATTCCTTGTCTGTGAGAGGGTGTGCAATGTCAGTTTCACATTTTGGGCGAAGAGGCATCAGCGGGATTCCCAAATGAACCCTCAGTCCCTTGTATAACCATCTGACTAAATGGCTCCCTTCACCCATTATGTGTAGTGCCTGCAACAATTGAAATTTATGGGGCTCACATTGCTCAATGAGCCAATGTTTACAGACAAAATGTAGGATTCTGGCATGATTCAAAAATAGTTTATTTGGTACACTATAACTGCGTACCAGTTCGGCGTGGGGCATTAAAGTTCTGTCATTGAATAAGGAGCCCACTGTCGTGATTCCTCCATCCTCCCATGGTGCTAGTCTGTGAGCAGTTAAATGGCCATGTGGTGTCGGGAGACCACAGATGGGAATGTTCTAGGCATATGGAGTGGGTGTATTGGTGTATTTCAGTGCAAGTTTCCAATAGTGGAG
The DNA here is from genome assembly GCF_964261635.1 of Lissotriton helveticus. Classification (NCBI taxonomy): domain Eukaryota; kingdom Metazoa; phylum Chordata; class Amphibia; order Caudata; family Salamandridae; genus Lissotriton; species Lissotriton helveticus. The sequence goes on from NC_136067.1 coordinate 1,709,398,746, forward strand.
CGCTACCTGAAGAAGGTCGGGGATTTCTTTCTTGGACTAGGATTATTAATGCATCCCTCTCTTAAGGCCTGTTTCTAGATTGTCTAAAGATAGGACAAGCCACAGCTATCCCCAAAAATGCCTATTACAGACCAGTCTGATCTCAGCAAATTCCATCCCATTACCAACCTCCCAACACTATCAAAGGTCCTAGGAAAAATGTGTACACCTGCAACTTTGTGACTGCATTGAAAAGTTTAATCTCCTGGACCACTGCCAATCTGGTTTCAGAACGAGATATAGCACTGAATCAGCTCTAACCCATATTGTAGTTCATGGCCTGAGATTGCTTGATCATTCCTGTTTATACTTCTGGATCTCTCCTCTGCGTTCAACATTGTCAAACATGACAACATGATTTGCCTTCAGCAGTCAAGGATTGGGCTAACTGGACCAGTTTGAAACTGGTTTGCATTGTTTTTACATAACAAAACTCAAAGAATAAAAGTCAATCAAACCCTCTCCAACACTACTCCAGTCTTGTTTATGGCAGGATCCACACCATTTCCTATGCTTTTCAATCTGTTCATGGAACCCTCTCACCAACATTCTAAAGTACACAAATATTCTTTACCACATGTATGCTGATGATACACAATTATATTTGAGAATTTCATCACCTGAGGATGTTAAGACTCTCAGACGCACCCTGCAGAAAATCCAGCAATGGCTAACCCGCAACCACCATATGCTCAACGCCCTCAAAACTGAATTTCTCTTGATCGCCCACCACTATCACTCTGCCCCCATAGAGAAATGGTGGAAACAATTTACAGCTCTTAATTACACACCCAACATCATTGACTCAGCTAGATCACTTGGTATAACTTTGGACAAATATCTGAATAGGCAAGATCATATCAGCGCAACAACAACGGGAGCAAACTACCAACTGAACATTCTAAGGAAAATCAAGCCTTTCTTTGCCCTGATGAATTTCATTTGGCAATCCAATCTCTTTTCATTTCCTGATTGGATTACAGGAATGCTACTCTTGCAGGTCTTTCCAAAGCAAGGCTAGTGCCACTAAGAGCAGTGGTGAACTCAGCAGCTAGGCTAGTCACAGAATATAGAACATTTGATCACATCACTCCAGACCTAAAACTTCTAAAGTAGCTCCCGTTTCAAGCAAGGATCCAGCTGAAAAAGGCCTGCATGACACATAAGGCCCTTCACCACAACACTCCTGTATACCCGGTCAATAAACTTGAACTGTCGGGGGAATTAGTTCCTTAAGAAACGCCAACACCCTATTGCTGACACCACAGAAGCTCAACAAAAAGAAAACTCATAACTGCTCCTTCTCCTGCTTAGCCCCAGGAATATGGAACGCACTGCCACCCATAATCAGGGCAAACCCCTTGATGACCTTCTTCAAAAAAGAAATGAAAAGGCTTCTGATGAACACATTTCTCCATTAACAACCCTGATGAACGCATCTGGACAATTCTCATGTAGATAACTTCGGCTCATTAATCTACCTGAGTAGATTACTTTGAAGCTGTGACTGACTGCTTCTTATTTTTTTTATTTCTTTATTGATTTTAAGCGTTGGTGCAGTATTTAAAAACTACCAATACCACTTACTGTATGGACATCACAATGTGACCAAACATACAGTATACAAATGATCCGAACAGTGTACATCAGTGGAGACAGGCATTTCAGACTTGACGATTGGGTTGACTCCCTGCATGACCCTGTTAAAACATTTATATTACATTACACGTGTCATCGCTGATCCCCATCATTCACCCGATTGGGCTCTGCGGTTGAGTCAGGGGTGTTGGCCTTTTCCAGGAGATATGACTGGCGGGGGGCCCAAATGTCTTGAGGACAGGAATAGGGTGGTAAAAGATAGGTGGCTAGTTGTTCTTGGCAATAGATAAGGTCATTCAGCTAGACTTTGAATTTGGGTGCCCTTCCCTGACCTCCTCTGCAGGCTACTCTTCTTTTCGCTACCAAGAGTACCAGGGAAATGTATTTCCGCTGTGGGCGGTCAATGCTTCGGTGAATCTTAATAGTGCAACAAGAGGGTCTTCGGGACATGCAGTCCTGTCATTGTGTTGAGCGCCCCCAACACCTCAGTCCAGTATCTAAGGATGGGGGACAGTCCCATGCTAAGTGTCTGAAGTCTGCACCCTCACTACCACATCGGTCACAGATGTCGGTGTTACGGAGATGAAGGCGCATCAAGCTTGCAGGGGTATAGTAGAGGCGGTGCAAATTTCTATAGTGGATGACGCACAACCGATTGCTAGCAAAGATATTCCCAGTTTGTTGACAACAGAATGACCACTGATCATCTGTGATAGGGGATTCTAGTTCATCCTCCCAATGTGTTCTGGCCGGAAGGTGTTGTGTATGCAGCCTTTTTGTGTGGTGCGATAAAGCATTGAAATAGCATGAGCCTGGGTGTCTTTCTGTAGGAGATTATGCAGTGGAGATAGTAGAGGAGGTTCCTGTGGGAAGCACAGGTGAGGGCTTTGACATCCTGTTTCAGGCGGATGTAGTAGAAGCACTCTAGGGGGGTGGGCGTGCTAGTTCTGAAGAAGTCATCACCGGTGCGAAGTGTGCCGTTTGTATAAAGCTGACCCCATGTCTGAATGGCAGGCCTGCGGAGAAGATGGCAGCAGCTGCCCTCACGTGTGACCAGAAGGTCTAGCCGTCCTCGGAGCGGCAATAAGGGGGGATATAACGTGTTAATGTAGAGGCGGCGGGCAAGGTTGTGCCAAGCGCTAGTGGTGCAGTCTACAGTGGAGGAGGCGAGACATCGCGGGACGGCAGGTGCGCTTAAATATGCGGAGCAAGGGTTCGGAGACATGTAGACATTTTTAATTGCTAAGTGGGGCATGTATGGGGGGTCCATCCAATAAACCGCAAAGTGGGCCTGGCCACAGCTGAAATATAGCTCTAAATCTGGGATCTCAAACCCTCCCGCGCTGAAGGGCCGTGTAAGAGTGTCCCAGCTCAATCTAGCTTGTTTCCCTCCCCAGATAAGGCGGATGAGTTGGGTATTTAGTGCTTGAAAGAAGTGTATGCTGGGGGCATAGGGGATGTTAATGAAGAGGTAGAGCAAATTAGGCAGGATAACCATCTTTATAAGTTAGGCTCTACCGGCCATTGATATTGTCATAGCCAATGATTTTGTCTGTAAGAATGTTTAAAACGCGCCCATAGTTTTACGTCATCAACGCAGGGCCATTATGGGTGACGATTATCCCCAAGTATTTGATTGTGTCCTCACACCAGGTGAGGGGCTAGTCCGGAGTAAACTGCGGAGTGGCCTCAGTGAGTGGAACGATTTGGGATTTTCCCCAGTTAATGTTAACACCTGAGAGGTGAGGTGACCAAAGAGGATGAGCGGGCGTAATATGGGATTAAGGCTGTCTTCCGGGTTGCGTAAATAGAGGGTGAGGTCATCCGCGTATAGAGAGATCAGTATCTACCGTTCTGGGTAAATGAGAGTGTGGTCGCTATAATGTTGGCGGACTTTAGCAGCCAGGGGTTCAATTGCGAGGGCGAAGAGGATGGGGGACAGTGGACACCCCTGCCTGGTGCCTCTGGCTACGGTGAGGGGAGAGGATATGTTAATGATCTAGACACTGGCCTGTAGGCCTGTGTAGAGGAGGTTTATCCATGCCAGAAAGGGAGGGGGGAAGCCCATGCGTTAAAGAACAAACGCCAAGTAGTCCCAGTCAAGGGAGTCAAACGCCTTGGTGGTGTCAAGGAAGACAGCCACTGCGTTCATGTCAGGATCAATGTCCTGGAGGACAACAAATAGGGTCCGAAGGTTGTGGGAGGTGCCTCTGCTGGGTACGAACCCCGACTGGTCAGGGAGGACCAGGGCAGTATATGAGGGGGCTAATGCAATTCGCAATTAATTTAGCCAAGATTTTAGCATCAACGTTGATGAGGGAGAGGGGCCTGTAGGAGTTGCATTGCAGAGGCCGTTTTCCCAGTTTAGTATTAAATTTCTTTATTGACAGATTATGACGCATGCATAAATAACACATGACCATATGGCCCCAAACCCTCATTACATTGTAAGGTAAAAAGCTCAGGCAATAAGACAAACAGAGCCACGTCGAGCTATAGAGCAAATTCCAGGAATGAGCGCACTGTAGATGCGAACAATCTATATCAAGTATAAGAAAAACCAGAAGAAACCAAACCCCCCCAACTCCCACCCAAACCCCCCACCTTCCACCCACCACCCAAGTTCCAAGTCCACTGCCCCCTCTATCAAGGGCCCTATCCCATTAACCCTTCCCCGGCTGTTCCACATCAGACAAACGCAGTAAGGGCAGATAGCGAGGACAGGTAACCTCCCGGAACTCCGAGGCTAGCAAGGACAGAAAGGGCTGCCACAGTCAAAGCATTTAGCGACCTCCCTCGCCAACGTTAAACAAAGCTTTTCCATGCCCAACACATGCCACAAACGATGGAGTCAGCCTTGAAATGTGGGAACATGTGCAGTGCGCCAATGTAAGACAATATTCTGAATAGCAGAACCCAGGGCAATAGCTATTAGTCGGCCCCTACGGGAGCGCAGCGGATATGTGATATGATTCGGCAAACCTAGTAATACATAAGAAGGGAACCGTGGGATCTCTGTGTCAAAATGTGCATCAACCTTGTGCAGGACCTGCTTCCAATACCCCTGAAGCTGAACACAATCCCAGAGCAGGTGGACTAGTGTGCCTGTCTCCCGCACCCTCGCCAACATGTCGCCTCCCTAGAATGGTCGATTTCGTGGAGCCTCTCCTGCGTGTAGTACCAATATGTTGCGACTTTAGTGAGGGTGTCCGTAAGACCCATATGGTATGCTGAATGCCGGGTCCAGTAATAAATACCCTCCCAGTCTTTGTGGCTAAGCGTCCGACCCAACTCCCTCTCCCAGCGTGTCTTCCCAGAACTGTATATGTGTGTGTACTTGGCTTGTAACATTCTGTATAAGTCCGAAGTGAGCTTTTTATCGGGTTTACGTGTGATTAACCAGTACTCATACGGCCATAAATGTCTGTCGGCCGTAGGGCGTACCTGGTCATTGAGTGCCCAGTGTCGAGCCTGAAGATATCTGAGTCTCTCCGACTCCGGCAGACCATGTACCTGTCGAAAAGACGCAAATGGCAACACGCCTCCTTCCAAATACAGGTGATACAAGAACCGGCACCCCGCCGGTTGCCATTTCGCGAAAGCCGCGGAATCTTGCCCCGGGGTAAAATCCGGGTTATCCATCAGGGTTGTGAGGGGCGACGGAAAGGAGGTGAGCTCATGTTTGACATTGGTGCTATCCCATACTTCCATAGAAACCCTGGTAATGTATGAAACGTACAGGTTGGGGGGGTCTATGCTGCCGGTGGAGAAAGGGGATCTCTTGAAGCGGATGACCCGCCACCGCTTGGTCCTGAAAAAGCCAATGCTCCTCAGACTCCCACCTGCTCCACTCTAATAGAAAGCGCAGTTGGGCAGCCTGAAAATAGAGAAGCAAATCTGGGAAGCCGAGTCCTCCTTTCTCGGGGGGAAGCGTTGCGAGTCTGAGCTTCATCCGTGTTTTTTTACCATTCCAGACAAACTGAGCCAGCTCGGACTGAGTCTGGTGAATCCAGCCCGTCAGGGGCCGCAGGGGAATGGTGCGGAATAAGTATAGAAACTGAGGAAGGATCGTCATCTTTACCGCCGCCACCGTCCCCAACCAGGACAAAAGGATAGTGCCTCCATCTCCCCAGCTCGTGCCTGATTTTCTGGCGCAGCCTAGCATAGTTAATACAAACCGTATCAGGAAGTGTAGGAGCCAGCTGAATCCCAAAGTACGGGATTGCTTCAGTCGACCATTGGAAAGGAAAGGACCCCTGCAAAAATTCCCATGTGGGCCCGTCCAGGGCCATGGACTTGCTCATGTTGACCTTAAATCCTGCCGCTTGTGCAAAAGCTTCGAGGGACTCAAGACACGTCGGCCACGACTCCCTTGGATAGGACAAGGGGAGTAGCACATCATCTGCGTACAGACTTATAGTGTGCGTGTAACTGCCAAATTTAATCCCCTGCACCATCGGCTCAAGCCTCCGTATCTGCGCCAATGGCTCCATATATAGAGCAAAGAGCAGGGGCGACAATGGGCACCCCTGTCTCGTACCCTGTTCAATAGCAAACCGGGGAGAGGTGCAGCAATTAACTCGGACCGTCGCAGTTGGGAATTTATAGCAGTTCATGACAAAGGTACGGAACTTCTCCCCTATTCCCGCCTTCACCAAAACCCGCTCCAGATAGGGCCAGTGGACCCAATCGTATGCCTTTTCAACATCGATTGCCAGCAACATGAATTCCCCGGTCGTACATGTGGCTTTCTCCACCAAGTGCAGGGCCCTCTTGGTGTTGTCAGAGGTTTGACGTTCCGGGATAAACCCAGCCTGATCTGGGTCAATCAGGCCACTCATAAAAGGCGCAAGGCGTGCCGCTAGAATGCCGGTATAGAGCTTGAGATCAACATTAAGAAGAGATATAGGGCGGTATGCCCCACATTGTGAGCGATCCTTCCCTGGCTTGGGAATGACCGAAATAGTATCGTCCAGCAGGTCTCTAGGGATCGCACCTGGCTCCGAAAATGAATTAAAAAGGGCTGTGAGGAGGGGGACTACTTGCAGACAGAACGACTTATAAAAGCAAGCAGGAAAGCCATCAGGCCCAGGCGCTTTTGCCAGCTTAAGACGGGAAATAGCCATGATGACCTCCTCTGGCCTAATGTCACGTTCTAGGAGGTCTGCTTGCTCTTTTGTGAGGGCGGTAAGAGGGATGGAGGCGAGAAAGGACTCCCCCGCTGATATCTCAATGGTGGACCCAGCATAAAGGTTGGCATAAAAATCGCTAAAGGCAGCGGCAATAGCAGCGTCCTCTGTGACACGCCCACCTCCCTGCGGGAGGATCTACTGCACAGCCTGCCGCTGTCATGCCTCGCGCAACTTGTGACCTAACAGGCGCCCACACCGGTCTCCGCCAGTATAATATGTGTGTTTCAGCCGCAGGGCGGCATATTTCACCCGGTCTTGGTCTAACGCTGCCAATTGGTGCCGTATGGCCTTGAGTTGTTTCCAGACACGGGGGCCCCCGTTCATTGGTGCATTTGTTCTAGCTCCTTCATCTGCCGTGTGACCTCCTCCCTCTTACGCGCGCCCTCAACGTTATCTGCCGCAGAAATCGCAATGAGCTCACCCCGCAACACCGCCTTCAGTTCTGCCCATTGTGTTGCAAACGTAGTGTCGGTGTTACTATTATGTTCAAGATAGTCCGTTATAACCCCCTTGAGTCGTGCAACCATCTCCTCACGGTGTAGCAGCGTTTCCCGCAATCGCCAGCTCCACGTCACACACAAAACAGGCAGGAGGGAAAACACAGCTGTCACTGGCGCATGATCCGAGAGAGATGCAGTACCTATATCCACATCGGTCGTAAGTGCCTGAAGTGAGAGGAAGCAAGTAAATAATCTAAGCGCGCATACGTTTTGTGCGCATTAGAGTAATAGCTGTATTCCCTGTTCCCAGGGTGAGAACAACGCCACAGATCCACCAAACCCACCTCCCGCAAACGGGCCAACCCTTCCGCGGAGATTGCTCCTGACTTAGAGGTACACTGACATGACCTATCCAAGGTGTTGTCAAAAACTAAATTGAGATCCCCTCCCAGCAGGACATGGCGGTCTATTGTATTGGAAGCCTCACTAAGTGCAAGGTGAAAGAATTTCTCCTGACCCTCATTGGGAGTGTACACAGAGCCTATGGTAAACAATGAAGCGCCCAAGGAGAACCTATATGTCAGTAGCCTCCCCTCTATCTCCGCCCCCTTCTGCAGTACCGTACCCCGAAATCTCTGGGCTACCAAGATCGCGACACCTGCGGTTTTTTCGGCAGCAAAGGAGAAAAACTGTAATGGGAAACTACGGGACCTGAGGCGGTGGCAATCCCGCTTTAGATATGTCTCCTGTGGGAGGCAAATATCGTCCTGCGAATGCTCTCGAAAGATAAGGACCGCCTTGTGCTTCACCAGGTTGTTTAACCCCCTTACGTTTAACGTAAGGGCTTTGAGTTCGGTGTCGGGCATTACACACTAGAAACTATAAAGTGCCCATGGAACATTGCTGTCTGCGAATGAAGTGGATAAGGTAGACCTCGCTTCTCGAAGTCTGGTATGGACGGTGCTCTGGGCCCTCCCGATGGTGCTCTGTGGACTTGGAATAGCCAAACCCTCCCCCCAACTACCCTACCTCAACGAAAACCCCAAAACAAAACAAGCAATACATGTTCAAATTGTCCTACATTCTCAGATGATCGGAAAAGTGGTATAGCAGGGTAGTCCATGAAACTCTCAAAAGCTCCCTCTCCCACCCCAACAGTGAAAAAGATAGACAAGCAGGTTTAGGTAGTTCACATAAATCAGCCGGTCTGGGGTGGGTTTGTATCCAATGCGGCCGCCTCAACCGCAGCTCTTTGGCCCTCCGCGATCACGGCCGCCGGAGGCTTCTTCACCCGCCGTTGCCAACCCTGCATACGCCACCGGGGCTTGGAATCATCCACATCGGCAACTTGACTCACGGACTCATGTTCCTCGGCAGGTCGGTCAATGTCTAACAATCGGCAGGCCTCCGTAACTGATCGCAGCTGGTACAGTTTGTAACCAGGCGGAATGGGTGGCCCCAAGTATAGGACATTTTCTGCTGCTGTAAGTGGGCCGTGACAGGCCTAAGGAGCCTGTGCTTTTGCAACGTGAGAGCTGAGAGATCTTGGAAAAGGACCGGTGATTGCCCTTGAAATGACAGTGGATGCATCTGCCTGGCTTTCTTTAGGATCTCTTCCTTCGTGCGAAAGTCCTGTATACAGACCAGAATGTCAGGGGGTGGGCGCCGAGGCGGCCCGCAAGGCCCCCACATGGTGAGCCCTGTCCAGACGCAGCTCTGAATCCAGCGGGCGCCCCAAGATATGATTGAAGAGTTCCCTTGCATAGCGAAACAGGTCTTTTGTTTCATCGTTTAATGGCACATTGCGAATTCTTATATTATGCCACCGTGAGCGGTTCTCCAGATCTTCCAGATGTGTTTGGAGATCAACCTGCTGGTCGTAGAGCCGTACGATTTCTTGCTGCAGAGTCGCGAGTTCAGTGACTGCATTATCGCTCTTTGTTTCAAGCTCAGCAACCCTTTCCCCAATGCTATCCAAGTCCCTGCGGACCTCTCTAATTTCACTTGTAAACTCCTTCTTCAGGGTATGAATATCATCTCTCAGGGACGTGAACAAGGACTCTAAAAAGGCTTTAGTGATAGACTCCGAGCCGGTCTCGAGCTCTGACGATGCCTGTTTCGAGGCAGATGCCATGGCGTCCCGCTGCTGGCTTTCCTGGACCTTGGCAAAGAGCTCCTTCACTGTTTTGTCTCTGCGCCCCCTGGAAGTGGACATCGCCCACCCCCGACGCCACCACGCTCCTCAGACCAGGCCCCTATCCAAAGTGCACCTGGCCAACAGGCCCACCGTCACTGTCTCCAGCAGGGCCTCCTGGCCCCTGTCCTGCCCGAGTCCGTCCGCCGCAAAAGTGCCAGGCCGTGTCGTCCTCCCCACTCTCATTGCGGCGAGAATGCCGTTGCTCTTCCCCCCTAGTGAGCTCGCTGCCAACAATACTATCCGGTAGGCCTCCACAGACCCGCTGGGTTTTTTCAGGCACACGTCTCTCGAAGCACCACAAGGGCCACAGCAGCTCCTCCAACCACCGGCCCCCCTCAGCGGAGCTCCGATCCCACAGCTCCCACGCACAGCACTACAGCCGCTCCGTGTCTTGCCTCCAAGGTGTGCCCGCTCCACAACCAGGGCCTGCTGTTGACCTCTACCGCACACGTGCTCCTGCCCTCGGGGCCCCTACCTGCCGTCGCAGCGTGGCCACCCAGGGCTCACAGTCCAGCCCGTAGCTCAACAGGCCCGCCGTCTTCACCCGCAGGAGCCGCTCCAGCCAAGTCTGCGCCTGGGGTACTCTTGCGTTGGCGCCCCTAAGTCAGCGCTCAACAGGGAGCCACCTCCAGCCGGCCGCAGCCCTGCACACTCCTCCCACAATGGCCGCCGCCGCCGCCTCCACCATCCGCTTCAGCAACAACGCCAACCAGCCAGTTCTCTCCGTGCACACAGTGCTGCCATGCTCCTCAGGCGCAGGCCTCCCGGCCCCCGCCGTCTCTGCCAGCGATCCTCATGGAGGCCATGTAGCAGCGAAACCAGTCGGGCCACCCTCTCAACAGCCTACCTGCTGCTGATCACCAATCCTCACTGCTGGGGGGGTTCCGCCACTGTCTCCGGCGGGCCCCACGCCGCGCTCGCTGCAGAGAAGTCCTGGCCCACACTCGATTCCGGCGTCGGAGGCCGCGAGTGACGGCAGCTCCAAGATGGTGGCTCCGATGCTGCTCAGTTCCGCACTTGGGATCCCAACGGCCCCCTCTCAGCCGGCCGCGACCTGCTGACTGTCGCAACCGGCCCCGTGCCGCCAGCGATAGCCGCTACGTCCTCCGTCTGCTCCGCCGCTGCCACCCTCTGTCGGGGTCCTCCAGCCAGGCCGCGCCACACCACCTGATCTCCGCAATGAGGCTGCAGGTCGGACGCCTCCAGATCTCGGGCGCAGGGCTGGGTCTCAGCAGCCCCCGCCGCCTCCGTCAAGTGCTCTGATGCCCCCTCAGACCAAGGCGCCACCTCTGCTGCTGCCGCTGAACGCTATAACTGCCAATAGGCCAGTGCTATGCAGGCCGTCGGCGGGAGCTCCGAAGCCTTCTGTCCGCTCACACCGCCATCTTGGCCACGCCCCCATTTTCCCAGTTTAGGTAAGGATATTATAAGCACCTTACGGATGGATTGGGGGATATATGCCCATCTCTCTGGCCTCCCTGTGTACATGCTGCAGGACAGGGATAAGTATGTGATAGAAAGTTTTATCGAATTCAGCAGGGAGGACATCTGGGCCTTTACCAGATTGCAGCTGCATTATGGCCGCAATGATCTCGTCGGTTTCGTGATGCGCAAGGATGAATTCCCTCTGGTTGTCCCCAAGCCAGGCAATTGCGGTATCTTCAAAGAAAGGGGTGAAGTCGGCAGGATGTGTTCTGTGTGAGGTGTACAGAGTACTGTAAAATCTTTTAAAGGTAGCAGCTATGTCCGCGGTGTCTCTGTGTGTGTGCCCTTCCTTGTCAGAGATCTCAAGGACAGTGTTGGAGAATCTGGGGGGATGATCCAGGACCTCCAGGGCTTTGCCTGGTCTCTCGCCTTCTCCATAACGACGAGCTTGAAAATATTTCCCTCTTAATTTATATTCCCTTTCGGCTGTCTCTTGGTAGTCTGTGAGAAGTTCTCGGAGGCGCTTTTGTGACTCGGGGGTAGGCGTAGCTTGCAGCAGGGCCTCAGTGTGTTTGAGTTCAGTCTCTAATTTACTGCGTGTAGAACGGATGTCCCTCAATATCCCCCCGCCTTTGGCGATGCAAATGCCACGCACAGTAACTTTTTAAAAGCTTCCCAGACTGTGGAGTATTGCGCAACTGAGTTATCATTGCAGGGGAAGAAATCCTTGATTTCTTGTTCAAGTTCTGTTTTAAAGACAGGGGCTAGTAGGGCCTGCACGGGCATGTGCCAAGACAGGTACGGGGACTGTCCTCATGAGGGGGCGCTAGCGTAAGGAGAACCGGAGAGTGATCAGAGTAGATGCACGGTAAGTGGGAGGCATGGAGCAGCCAAGGAATTAGGCCTCTAGAAATGAGCCACTTGTCTGTCTGGGACCAGGATGAATGTATAGTGGAAAAGAAGGTTCCCTCTTTGTTCAGCGGTTGAAGGTTGTGCCATGCATCTACAAGGCTGTGGTCTGTAACAATGTGCTTAAGGGTATGGTGTGCATTGGAGTAGTGATGGGGTTGAGGGTGGGAGCGATCAAGCGTTGGATCTAGGGTAATATTGATGTCCCCTCCCCATACCACATGTGTTGACCCAATTTCCAGTATCTTGCCCCAGAAGACTTGGAAGAATTTGGGGTCATCAGTGTTCGGGCCGTAGCAGGAGACGAGCGTGATGGATTGTGCTGCGAACCTGCCCAATAGGTTGCTGTATCTGCCTTGCGGGTCAGCAAGAGCCCCAATGAGGGTAAAGGGGAGTGTGCGCTTGAGCAAAACAACCGTGCCGAGTGTGTAGGTATAGTAGGAGGAGAAGCAGCGGTTTGCTGCCCACTGGGAAGCAAAAGAGGATGGGGACGTGGAGCTGAGGTGTATTTCCTGGAGTTGTGCGCAATGTATTTTGTGTCGGTCCAGGTATGCAAGTATTTGGCGATGTTTGCGAGGGTCTCCCAGAACTCTCACATTCCAGGTCAAGAAGTTGTATCTAGGAGCACTAGATCGGGTCTCCATGGCGACAGATCATAAGTCTCCTAGGTGGTCGAGTCGGTCAGTGATGTCGGTATATTCATGTTCGTCAGGTGGTTGATAAGTGGCAATGAACAAATTCTCCCCCCCACCCACATCAGCAGCCCAATCCGGCTGTGGTGTAATTCCATCCCTCTCTTCCCCAACGCCGCATGCGCCATGCTCCCAACAGGGGAGGATGTATGCAGGGTCTCGAACTCAAGTAAACAGAGCAAGATAGGGGTTCCCTGAGTGGGTAGCAGCCAGAGGGCGAACCAAAAACACCTCACCACGGCGAGGCTGCAAGGGGAAGGATATTTAGAAGTCACATCCTGTCCTGACTTTGTAAGGTGTCGACTTCAGGTGGGGTAACGAGTATCTCTCCCGCAGAAGAGGCACCGCATGGAGTCAATACAGCGATCTTGATGAAGGGTGTTGCGCAGGAAACGGTGGGTTGATCAAATTGGTGGCAGTTAGACATGTTGGAACAAGCCTCTAGCATAATCTTCGTAAAGGGGTGAGCCTATTATTCAACATCTGAGGTGCCACCAGTGTCAGAGGAGCGGTTAGAGGGGGAGGTGCGATCAGTAGTCTTCTTGGGCAGAGTTTTTATGAAGTCCTGGACGTGTTGGGGGTACGAAAAGATGTGTTGCTTCCCCTGATATGTGACTTTGAGGCGCGCTGGAAAGAGTATGGCATGAGCAATGTTCAGTTGTTGTAGTTATTTCTTCATCTGTAGGAATTATCTATGCTCTTCCTGAACCGCCATGCTAAAGTCAGGGTATAGTGACACCGCTACGCCTTCGAAGTGGACTTGGTCGTGTTCCCTGGCGAGTAACAGTGCGGTATCTTGATCCCTGTAGTTCAGGAGCCTCGCGATGATGGGGCGAGAGGGGACTCCAGGTATAGGGCGGGGGGCTAGGGATCTGTGCTCTCTCTCAACAATATACCCGGCGAGAAGGCCTCTCTGCCGAAAGCAGCAATGAGCATGCGCTCCACGTAGTCCTCCATTTTCCCCGTAGCTGCTGATTCTGGCACGCCCAGGATGCGCAGATTGTTGCGTCACGATCGAGATTCTAAATCTTCATTCTTTGCAGCTATGACCCTCGAGAGTCTTGTCCACAGTCATGGTGGAAGTGTCCTCTAGGTCAGAAATGCGGCACTCTGTTTTATTTATCTGTTCTTCGTGGCGTTCGTTTTTATGCGTGAGGGTGTCAATGAGGGTGTTCATTGCATCCATTTTGGAGTCTATGGATGTCAGACTAGATTGTATTGTCTGGAGAAGGTCTCATCATCCGTTGAGGTGGGTGGGTCAGGAGTGATCATCACAGGCTGCTCGGCTTCTGACTCCGCCTGTGTTCATGCAGACTTGCGGGCCTCAAAGGTTAGTTTAGGCTGCTTACCCTCTGCCTTGCCCATGTCCGACACTGCTGATCGGCGGGAGGCAGTCTATGAAAGGTTCACTGGTTGAGGTATTACGGTTCGTGGGGGTGCAGCAGTGGACAGGGCCACACAGACTGCCACAGGCAGGAGCAAGTGCCAGCCAGTATACTGTCTTTGGTGGCGAGCTTCCTGTTCCGGAGGTGGCGTTACGGTGGGTGGCAAACAGGATACGTCCCGCTGGCGACAAAGGGGGGTAGGCACAGCGATTAGCGGCAGTTGGAATGGGTTGCCATCAGGGTCTTCTCGCACTAGCCACAATCACAGGCAAGGTGACAAAGGTAGATCGGAGGGTGTGGCAGCAGATGGGCCTTCAGATAATGTTAGTGTGAGAGAGTGTTAGTAAACATGGCTGGCAACAAGGAGGTGGCCGGCGGGCATTGCTAGGCGGTAGGGCAAGCGTGGAGGCTAGAAATCAGTCCGCCTTGGTAGCAGGAGCAGTACAGATCTCAACGGGGGCTAGTCCCGACTGAGTGTTAGGCCTGCGGGTGCAATATGGTCAGGCAGGATTCAGCAATATAGGGATGGTGACAGCAATGCACAGATGTCCTGCCAGAGAGAGGAGGCCTTTCCCTAGGAGGAGGTACAGCAGATGTGGCGGTCTGAGAGGCTATGGCCAGGCGAAAAGGTCAGATCTACCCGGCGCATCCACACCCTCAGGGGTGGATTTGACGGGGTCCGGTGGCTGTGGAATGTCACTCCGAGGGCACAGCCGAGGGGAGAACGTCTAAGGGGCAGCTGCATCAGTGGTGTAGAGCTGGCCACCGTGTTGCGAGTGTAGGGCGGGTGCTTGGCAGCAGATGAAGGCGGCAGCAGCCACGGCAGGCAGACTCACCAGATCAAGAGGTGCTGGGTGCCGATTCATTTGGCGTGGAGAGGCCTGCCAGCACTACAGTGCAGCAAGTGGAGGTGTAGGCCCTTCAAGCCGCAGCAGGTACAGTGGAGTTCCCGCCGAGTCTGGGCAGCATAGATTCCTCCAATACGTTCCACCACCTCGTCAGTAACTGCCTCGCCCCTCCAATGGCAGCATTCAGTGCAGGCTTGTCAGGGCGGACAGGCGCCAAACCGGAGCGGGCCCCGAACGCTACCCCCCGGCGACGCCATTCTGGAGCTCCCAGCCTCCGGGGGGAAGATCGTCAGGCTCGCCAGCACTAAGATAGGGCGACTGGCAGCAGGCAGGGCAGCCCCCGTGTCCCGGTCCGAGGCGTCTCTGGGGTCAGCAGTTGTTTCGAGCGGCGATTTGAACCAAGTATTATCTTCTCTCAGGGCATCAGCGGTGAGTTCAGAAGGCCGCGATCATGGAGACGGCCATTTTAGGTCAGGGAGGCAGAAGAGAAAAGGGTGGCAGCCTCCAAGGTCTGTGGTGTGATGTTTGGCAACATCGTCACATCAGTGGCTGGCAGTGGGTATGCGCCATCCCAGCATCGGTTTGTTCGGTGTGTAGGGCAAGAAGTGAGAAGGATGGCTGGCGGAATGTGTCCCGAGCTGCAGGAGCCTCACGTGAGCGCGGCCATCTTGCTTGGTGCCCTCTAGCGCCCCCCTCCGATTGCTTCTTATTTTATATGTATGACTTGTCTGCCATTTGTACAGATATCTGATATTCAGACGGGTCATGTTGGCGCTTTATAAAACCCCTCAAGTTAAATAAATAAATAGACAACCCATGGAGACAAACGGGGTGGTGAGGTGAGAAGATTGTGCAAAACGCGAAATGTTTCCTGTTCCTGTGATGAGTCTAAACAGTAAAAAGATTGTGTCCATACTTTGGGAAGCAGCTCATTTCTATGAGTCTAGAAAAGAATTGAGCACAGTTGAGAGCCTCTTCGTTTGTGAATATGGATCTAGATGGAACAGTATGTTATGGTGACCCTACTTGCAGAGGTTGAGGTGACTTAGGGGGACATCTATGATGCTGCATGACCTTGTGAATCTCTAAAAGCTGTGTTGCTTGGCAGTCAGTAGGTCAGCAGAAATGAGCAAGAGAATATAGTTGAGTGTAAACAGTGGACCTAAAGTGACTTTCACTCTGGCATTATGATGCATTGTACACCAGTAGTTTGTAAGGAGCCTGATGGCATTGTCTCGTGTCAAGTTTAAGCGATAAACAGTGGGTCAAAACTGAAAATATTTAGTGGGTTCTTATTCTTCGTACAAGCATTGTTCGGTAAGCTGCTCACCTGCTTAGGGAAATGAGAAGGTATGTTTTCAAAGGAGGTAAAGTGGGTAAGGTAAGGAAGGAACAGGTAATGAGGGTAAGGGGTGGGTACAGGTCAGGGTATAAATTAATTGGGGGCAATGTGGTAAGGGAGAGGCCCTATATTTGTAGGTGAGCGAAATAGGTGGTAGCAGTATGTTTAGAGTAGACAGGAAATTTACATGCAATCAGGAGCTAGGTTGTACTGGTAATAGGAATTTGGAGGGTGCGAAAAGGGTAGTCGAGTTGAGAATAAGAAGAGGTCAATTAGCGTAGAGCATAGGTTTATGTCTGTAAGAGAATTAGAAGAGAAATTATCAGAGGTGTATCTTATCACCTTAGTGAGCACTCAATCTAATATTTGACAGGGAGGGTAAGTCAGGCCGAGGTAGGTTAGAGTGGAGGAGAAGGCAGCAAGAGGCATCATGCGGGGAAAGACAGGAGAACGCAGGAAAGTTTAGAGGAACCACAAAGTAAACATAGAGAGGGAATTGTGTGGGTGAACAATAATTAGAGTCAGAAGGGATTTAAGGACCTTGAGAAATTTAGGGGGTTAGAGAGATGGGAAGGCAGTAACAAGCTGAGTGGGAGAGAAAACTGGAGCACTATGATGAGATGCAGAGCGTGCATCTAGTTGAATTTTAATCTGCCAGGAAATGAACAACTGACAAATACTGAACCTTGGTCTGCATCTAGAAGTGGTGAAGTTATACCCACTGCCAGAATACTCAGTTTTCAAATCATCAAGTAATTAAAAGATAGGGAAGTCCATCTTGAAGTGGAAGAATTGCAACCCATAGGGAGATTCAGCTACCAAAATCACCGGGAATTAAGAGTCTCCGGAAGCCACAATCCAACTAAGAGTCTGAGGAGTTCACAGAAAAGCTGAGTAGGTGTCACCCATTGGAAGGCTTCCAAACCACTAGAGAATTAACAGTCTATGCGAAATACCAAGGCCAAAGAGTCTATACAGCCAAAAGTAAAGTGGTGTGGGTTCCTCTAGTTGGCCCACGCTCCAACACGGTCAGCCTGAACTTGTGACTTTGCCCTTGGTCCGGCGCAGCCAGATATCCACAGTTGCCACTTTGTGCTTTTTATGCTATTTTCCCAAACACTTTAAACTTGAATATCTCCGGTTCTACTGATTGGATGTTTGTCGTTTTGATCTTGCTTTATTTATGAAAGAAAGATTTCTTTTTCTAACTGTATTGTGGGGATCTTTTATGTGTGGTGTTCTCAATGTATTACTGTTGGAAGTGTTGTACAAATACTATACACATTGCCTCCAAGTTAAGCCTGACTGCTCTGTGCCAAGCTATTAGAGGGCTGAGTACAGGTCAATTTATCGTTGGCTTTTACCTCACGCTGACAAGGATGGTGGTTGCTGCTTGATCAAGGCTCACATTCCAGTCAACCTACAACACAATTTCTTACACTTACTATAATGTATACCTTACCATAACCATCAATGCATTGGTTGCACTGCCCTGCTTTCACTCATGCCTGCACAATGAAGATCACTGTGCATTGGTGATTGCTGCTCTGAACGTTACAGTGCTGGATGTAAGGTTCTAGCTATTAACCCCATAGTGATGAGCCAGGCAGTTGATCCTTTATAAGGACAGATGCTGCTGGACGACACTTCTGGCTCCTCTGACACTATTTGATGCTGGAGCGTTTCTCATCTGATAATGAATATTTGTGAGTAGCGGACTATTTCAGATTATCTTGTGGAGTCCATTAGCTGTTCTCATTTTGTGTCCTGTCTTCTTTTTCACTCTTACAGTGATTGAATTGGTTTGTGATTGGTGTTGAAGAGTGATACACTTTTTCACACTCGCCATGTGAGACAATCAGCGTGGGCCACTATTTTGGCAGCAGGTCTGGCACTACCAGCACATTACAGCACTCTTTTATAGCAGTTTAGCTGCTTAACTCAGTCATGTGCTGGGCAGCTGATCCCATTATAAGGTAAGATGATGCACAGCTTCACAGAAAACATGCCCCTGTCACTTAGTATGCACCTATGGCCATCCTGTCTGCGCCCGCCCACTCTGGCAGCCACAAGTTGTTAACCATGCCCTTCCACCTCATCAGGCAGAAGTTCTACTACTTATACATATTCTCAAGAGCAGTTATTAAATGTGTTCTCTTCACAGTGCCATTTCAATGATACACCATAAAAGTTCTTAAAGTAAAATATGTAAACCACACCAAGCCCCCTGTATGGATAATATCAATAGTCTGATCAAAACATACAAAGGCTATCACCTTAAAGGTAGGCCTGGGTGGTAAATTCTGTTCCGCTCACGGAATTTGCTGAATTTGGGTAATTTTGCGTTCCGCGGAGAACATGGAATTGCCCAAAATTCCGCGATCTGGGGCTTCACGGAATTTTTTGCTTGTTTGCGCTTTCAAAATGTGTGTTCGCAAGATATTTTCCCCCAAGCACGCAAACTGCGTTCTCGAACAGGATTACGCGTGTTCCCAGAAATCTGTGTGTTCACGGAGATTTTTTACCGTTTCACTGAACTTTACGTAGCGAGACTAGACAAATTCCACCCACCCCTACTTAAAGGGCGATGTTGTGGAATGCTCACGCTGCCATGAATCACAGACTCCAGGTTTCAGAACTGTTTGAATCTTGGAATAAAAATGTTTTCACTTTCAGTTTCTAAGTAAGTCTTCTTGCTTGTTTATTGTGTGTCCCGATATCTGTGCAATTGTGTCTTACTCGTAAAAATTGCCCAACAGGAAGACTCTTCGTAAGTGAGTGTAGCGCCGTAGCGCAGGGACAGTGGAGACCTAGGCCGCAGAGTGGGGCCTGACTAACTTTGTGAGTAAAGACACGTACACACTAGCTGCTGGTTAGGGCCGAAGACCCCGAGCGATCTCGCGCCCATTTATTTATACTCAGGGGCTGCCCCGCCCCTGAGGTGCATGCGCGCGTGCGTGTGAGGAAGGGTCCAGGTGGCACCGTTACTACATCCCTCCAAACTCACGGATCAATAGTCCCGGTCATGGCTGCTTCTGGAGGAGACCCAGACCCCACACGTAGTCCTTGAGTCTTTGGCTGGGAGTCGGGTTGTGTCTGAGATGGTACCTTTTGGCTCCGTTGACTCTCCATCGCTCTCTCCTCTCTGGACTGCCTTCCTGGGTCTGGGGTTTCTCCTGAGGTGCCTTCCAGGGTATCGTTGTTCTCTGGTTCAGGTCTTGGTGAGGATGTTTCCCCTCCTCCTTGGCTTGTCGGCACTCCGTTGTCGACATCACCACGGCCCTCATGCTCCGCTTCCTCAGATGTTTGGCTGGCTTCGTCACACTCTCGAGGGACGCGTTTGAACCACGACACATTTCGTGTGACTGCTCTCGTGCCTCGGGTTGCGGATATCATGGTGCCTTGAATGTTCACAATTTCCCATGTTTCAGGCTCATAGGCGGTGTCATACTTCCAGTTTGGGTGACGGTTCTTGAGGACAACTTTGTCGCCGACCACCAGGGACCTGGGCTGGGCTCTCCTGGCCCGACTGGCTCTTTCATTGGTGTGGCTCCTCCTGTTTTGGGTGGCGTTCTGGTCTAGCTCTGGCGGGCACCAGGAGGGGCCGTTCGGGACACAGTCTCTTGGTACTTTCTTGAACAGCAGATGTGCCGGGGCGCATCGGGTGGTCGAGTGAGGGGTTTGCCGATATGCGCACAAAACTGGAACAGACATTCCTCGCCATCTCCACCTCTTTCTACGCCAATCTGGAGCGCTCGGTTCAGTGTTCGCATGAACCTCTCGACTTCCCCGTTGGCTTGAGGCCACTGCGGGGTGATCTTCCGGTGAAGGATCCCTCTGGCCGCCAGGTAGGTCTGGAACTCTCTTCCTTGAAAGGGTGGGCCGTTGTCTGACTTTATTTCCTCAGGTAGGCCCATCATGGCAAATATTCGTTCCATTGCTTTCTTTACATGTGTGAATGTGGTGGATGATACCACTTCTACCACTGGGAAGCGGGAGTATGAGTCGATTACCACTAGCGTGTGGTGCCCGTCTGGGAATGACCCAAAGTCCACACTGAGCTTAGACCACGGCTCATGACACGGGTCTTCAGTGATTACAGGATGCGGAGCTGGGTCCTGGCCAGTGATCGTACACGAGTGACAGTTGCGGACCTCCTCTTCTACCGCTGCGTCCAGTCCGGGGAACCATACTTTGCTGCGCAGCCGCGCCTTAGTTTTTGACGCTCCCTGATGACCTTGGTGGGCTAGGCGAACCACTTCTTTCTGTAGACTGGACGGGATCACAATCGCAGTGCCGCATAGAACTATCCCGTGAGGTCCCACACTGAGTTCGCTCTGTGCTCTCCATATTTGTTGTCTGAATTGCTGTTCTGTGGCTGTGAGGGCACTGACCCCGTCTAGGAAGTGCTTCCAGCTTCGGTTGGTGAGAGTGTTCTTCACCCGGTTGAGGCATTCGTCTTCGTCCGTGGCCTTGCCAAGGGCTTCCAGGGTGAGGGCTGCGGGGCACGCCTCCTGCGACAGCATTCTCACGAATTCCTCGACCTCCTCTGTGTCCTCCATCACCCGGTCATGGGTAGCCGTGCCTGGGTGTCTTGAGAGGAAATCTGCCGGGTTGTCTGCTCCGGAACGGTAAGTGACCTCGAAACGGTATGTCTGCAGCTGGACAGCCCACCTCTCGATGCGGGGAGGGGCAAGCCTGGCCGTCCCCGCGAATAGTGGCACTAGAGGTTTGTGGTCGGTGACGACTTTGAATTCGTGGCCATATAAGTACAGGTGGAAATGCTGGCACGCCCACTTAATAGCTAACGCCTCGCGCTCGATTTGCGCATACCTCATTTCCGTGGCGGTCAAGGCCCGACTGGCATAGGCGGTGGGTACCCATTCATGGGCTTCCGTCTCTTGCATCAGGACGGCTCCGAGACCAACCGGGCTCGCGTCTACAACCACTTCTGTGCGCCGGTGCAGCCTGAAGTATGCCATGACCTTGTCATCAATCAATGCGTTCTTGACCGCTGTAAACGCTTCCTCCTCCTTTGCGGACCATGTCCATGGCTGACCTGCTTTGGTCAGCACCCTTAAGGGTTCACAGAGGGATGCTAGGCCAGGGATGAAGCGGCCACAATATGTGGCCATCCCTAGGAAGCTCCTGACCTCCGTAGCAGATGTTGGTTTCGGCGCTGATCTTATTGCTTCGGCCTTTTTCGGGTCCACCTGAAGTCCATCCCTCGAGAAGACATACCCAAAGAACTCTACTGATTCTTTGTAGAAGGAGCACTTGGCTCGATGTAAGGTGAGGCCATGATCAGCCAGGCGTTGTAGGGTGGCTCGAAGGTGTATGTGGTGTTCTTCGAGTGTCTTGGAGAAGACCAGGATATCGTCACTTAGATTTATGACTCCTGACAATCCCGACAGCGTCTCCCTTATGGCATTTTGAAAAACTTCGGCGGCAGATGACACACCAAAGCTTAGCCGTTTATACCTTCAAAGGCCGACGTGTGTAGAGAAAGTGGTGGTGTTGCGGCTGTCTGGGTGTAGCTCGAGCTGGTGGTACCCGGCATTCAGATCTAGTTTAGAGAACCAACGGGCTCCGTTTAGGTCCGCTACGATGTCGTCCAACTTGGGCGTCAGATGTCTTTCTCTCTTCACTGCTTTATTGGGGAGGCGCATGTCCACGCATAGGCGTATGGCACCGGGTTGCTTGGGTTTAGGCACAACCACAAGAGGTGAAACCCAGGGCATCGGGCCTGACACCTTCTCTATGACACCCAACTCCTCGAGGTTCCGCAACTCCTCCTCCACTTGTGGTCGCAGGTGAAACGGCACCCGTCTGTGTCTCAACGCCGTTGGCCTCACTGTCTGGTCTATGTGTAGCTTGAAAGTTTTTCCTCTCAGGCGGCCGAGTCCTTGAAACAGTGTAGGGAAGTCTTTCAGCATCGCGTCTGCGTGTAGCTCGTGCACTTGCTGCTTAAAGAACATCAGCTGGAGATCTTCGGCGGTATGGCAGCTGAGCAACGTGCCACGCTTTCCTCCCGTCACGTGAAATTTCGTCTTCACCTCCTGGTCGTTGCATGCCAATACTTCTATTACCCCTCTCAGGGGGAGCGGGTCATCGCTGTCGTAGGTATAGATCTGCGCTTTCGATGACGCTAGCGGTGGACGTGGAGACAGTTTTTCGTACTGGATGCTGTCCATCACATTTACCGAGGCCCCGGTGTCAATCAGAGCCTGTACCGGGGAGCCGGCTATGGAGATCTCACACATGGGGGGTGGTCGTCTTCTCGACCCCTCTCTTCCCATGAACGACACGACACGTCTTCATCATCCTCCAAGTGGAACTCCGATCGGGAGGCGTCGCTGCAAGGCCCCGGATCTTCCAGCGACAGCTGTCGCACCGCGTGGGCGGGGCCTCTCGTGCTTGGTCCAGGGCGGCGACTGCCGCTGCTGCGGCACACTTTCACGAAGTGATTAGGCTTCCCGCAATTCGAGCATATTTTGCCTTTTGCGAAGCATCTCCCACCGGCTGGGTGGTCCATGCCGCAGTTTCCGCATGTAGCGCGAGGTGTAGTTGGCGTGTTTCCTCTTGCTGTGGGTGGTCGCCGGCGGATCACGTCCACCTGTTCCTCCTTAATGGTTGGTGACTTCGCCGCTACTCCGGGCCGGCTCAGTGCAGCCTGCATTTCATCCGCCCTGGCATTGGAGAGCTCGTGCGACCTTGCTAAAATGAGGATTTCGTCCAGGGATATTCGTTGTTGCCTGAGGATGCGGCGCCTGAGTTGCTCTGACCTGCATCCCTGCATGAGTTGCGCGCGTATCTCCAGTCTGGTAATTCGCAGGCCGTCGCAAGCTTTCTCATCCTTGCGTAGAATGTGTCGATTGATTCTGATTCGCCTTGCCGCGCCTGGCGTAGCTTGAACCATTCGTAGTCCGTATGGGTCAAAATATTGGTTCAGCGCAGTGACCGCCGTGTCGTAGTCATGGGCATCACCTCTGTCTGGCAGCGTCTCGAATAATTCGTAGAGTTCGTCCCCACCATAGCACATTAGCAGTGAGCGCTTCCCTCTTCCGTCTATTTCTCTTACACCCACAAAATAGTGTTCAAGGCGGCCTATCCACAAACGCCATTGCGCCGCTGCCGTAAACTGGTCCGAGAG
Organism: Lissotriton helveticus; assembly: GCF_964261635.1. Taxonomy (NCBI): domain Eukaryota; kingdom Metazoa; phylum Chordata; class Amphibia; order Caudata; family Salamandridae; genus Lissotriton; species Lissotriton helveticus. The sequence continues at coordinate 1,709,421,967 of NC_136067.1, forward strand.
CTCGCTGAACGGTGGGAGTGGAGCTGCCAACCCATGGCCGGGAGGTGCAGGTGTGGTGGCTGCTGCTGCAGGGCCTGGGGCATTCGTGCCTCCTGGGGGTGGCGCGGCATGTTGCAGTCCCGTCGGTTGCGGGGCTTGCTGCGTCGCTAGGGCCTGCTGTGTCGCTGGGGCTGCAGTTGCGCCTCCGTCTCCCCCTGGTTGCACGTTCATCCTACCGGGTGAGAGGGCACTTGACAGACGTCAGTTGAGGTTGACCGCGCCTTACTCTGAGATGCGCGTGGGCGGGGCTCCTCCGCGTCCTATCCGTGCTGTGAATTGCGCCTTATCTGGTCACTGGGCACCTGCAGCCTGGAGAGGCACTCTCTCGCGCGGCGGTGGTTGAGTGTAAGAGGCTATGGCTCTGCAGCGCTGGTGCTTGCTGGTGCTGGTATGGGTATCTGTCCCCCATGCACGTGTTGTGCAGGTGCTGCGAGTGTCTTGAGGTGTTGCCCACTGGTTGAAAGGCACTGCGACCACCCAATTCTTTTATTTTTTATTTGTAACTGTGCGTGGCCTGCGCATGTGCGTGGACCGGCGGCCTGAGCAGGTGTCACCGCTCTACTCCTGCTTTCACCCTTTCTTATTCTTTTTTTCTGTTGTGTTAATGACGTCGCGCTCCAATAGCGGTGCGGGAAGGGCGTGGGGGCCGATTCAGTCCCCCCGATGCGCACGGGCTCAGCGCAGGAAGCGGGACGGAGTGGGAAGCAATGCGGCAGAGTTGCGTGCCGGCCGCAGCAGGGCACCTCGCTGTGCCCGCAGGACCGGGCGGGGCTGCACACACGGCGGCCGTGTACTGTATCGGGCTCATCTCCGAGCCACGACCTGGCGCACATACAATGTCTGGGCAGCCGGACGTCGGCAGGCCTGCCAGGCGGCACGGCAGCTGGGCGGGCACCGGGACAGCCGGCCGTGCGCCGAGGGCTCAAGTGCGGCAGGCGCGAGCCCTCCAGGCAGGGGCGGGCCCGGCGGTGTGTTTCGGCAGGGGCGAGGCGTGGGACAAGACCCGCCTTGTCGCCAGTGTAGCGCCGTAGCGCAGGGGCAGTGGAGACCTAGGCCGCAGAGTGGGGCCTGACTAACTTTGTGAGTAAAGACACGTACACACTAGCTGCTGGTTAGGGCCAAAGACCCCGAGCGGTCTCGCGACCATTTATTTATACTCAGGGGCTGCCCCGCCCCTGAGGTGCATGCATGCATGCGTGCGTGCGTGTGAGGACGGTCCAGGTGGCACGGTTACTACAGTGAGCAGGGTTGGAAGCGTTCATACTGGAGTAAGCTGTTTATATCCGTGGGTTTATGATACACCTCAGTTTTAAGTATGCCACCTTCCAGATGGATTCTAAGGCCGATGAATTAGTTCCTGTTTACTCAGAGTTGTAGTGAACTTTAGAAAAGTAGTTAGGGAATCAAGCCGTATAGAAAAAGTATTTGCTTCCTCCAGCATGTCCTTCCAAATGAGGAATATGTAATCTATATATCTTTTCCATAGTCTAATCTGGGTTTTGTAGAAGCTGAATATAGATGAATTCAGTTTCAAAACTTTGCACAAAAAGACAAGCTGGACTACGAGCAAACGTGCTCCCTGTTAGTCTCTAGAAAAATATTCTCCTTCATACTCAAAGTAATTTCTTGTCCAGGCCATATGGGCACAGTCAAGTAAGAAATAGGGAGGTAATGTGTTCCCAGCACATTGGTGTGAGGGACAGATTAAGACCATGGTCCACGGAGCAGTAATGACAGACTATTTGAGAGGGAATGCTGCACCTCGCAGTCAGATAGTGACCAATATCCTTACATTTAAACCACCCCATCCCCATGGTTTGTGATTCTATCAAAGATTCCATTTTCCTATATCGGTAAGTACTGCTTTCCTGCAAAATGTATTTTCTCGTGCACATTTTCTTTTCTGTATTCGTAGCACTGCTTGTGAATATTCATGGTGGGGAAGTCCTCTGAAATATTTTCTGAGAGTGGGTTATAGTTTTTATCAGCTTAATTTGATTGTTTGTGTCATGTACGCCTACGTTCAAAGGCACCCAAAATTTGTTTAGGCAAGTAGCCCCCTCCCCTGGGAGGCAAAGATGCTGGACCACAACTGAGTCGCTGGGAATATCTTACTTTTAGCTTGGTGTGGAATTGCACTGTTACATTCTGCACATATTCAGATTAACCCCTTTCCTACCTGTAAGGTTTAATTCAAATTATATAGGTTTACAGGTTTATACTGCTTAACTCTTTCTGGGTCTTTATATCGAAGGCAGAGCTACAGTATATTGAATTCTTACCACAGCATGTGCAGACAACTTACCCATATATTAAATCTGCCAGAAACTTCACCAGAAATGTAGACCTAAGTACAATGAGGGACCATCAGAAGTACAATATTTCTTTAAACACAATGTCACTCGTATTTCTTTAGCAAATGACTTGCATAGAAAGCAAAAATATAAACCAAGGTTCTCTGCCGGCTTTGTCAAATGCACCGTAGTTGATCGCCAAATTAATTTTAACTGCTGTGGTAAGGGGACTTCAGCTTCCTTCTTTTATGTCACTTGTGACCCCTTAGTGCAGACAAAAATGTGTAAATGTTGCTGATGCCGGCAGGCAGCGCTAGCCTTTACTCAGGGAGCGCCCTGGGAAAAACCAAATTTGCCACCCCTTCTATATACAAGTGTAGGTGAAGGTGTGGGGGCAAGGAAAGAGACACTCTACGTGATGTGAGAGAAGGGCACAGTTTTAACAGTAGCGGCAGTGTCCCCTGACGAAGGGCGTTTCGTCCAAAATGCATTGGGTCTAAAATAAAAACACTGCCTGGAACGAACTTGTTGCATCTGTCGTGTTTAAACAAGAGACCCGGATGGGCACAGTTCCAACATGAGAAGTCTGGAAAAATGGCAATACACCCGCGTGTGGGGTTGAAAATAAGTTGAATGATAACTGATGAATCAAAATTTTTTTTAGTAAATGTGAAAAAATTGATTAAATAAGGTAGAAACAGTTGAATAATCAGCCATGATGGCGCAATTTGCTGTGCGAGTGGTTTGGGACGAGAGGTCGCCCCATCTTACTACATTGGCAAGGGAAGAGAGCCATGAGAAGAAAAGCAGTCAATATGTAGAGACGGCATCAGCTACCTCCAGAACCAATTTTTAAATGCACATTTTTTGGAGCCACCTTGGAAGAAGACTGCTGCAGGCTGCTCCTGCGGTCACCGAAAGGCCTGTGCCATGGGTGTGGGCAGACCTCGCGCGTGCTAAAGACCGGCCCTGCAGTCAACACCTACTCCTCAAAGAGTCTCAGGGTCCAATAAAAGTGTTGGGGGGAATAAATGGCAATGCCACCGCCTCCTCGCTCTCCCTAATCTCCACACAGTGAGCGGCTGGCAAGAGGTGTATTTTCATGTTCCTTCCTCTCCCCCTTCCTCGGAATATTGCTCTTCAAAGATTCAAGAAATTCAGGGGAAATGTAGGCATGTTCTACAGCAACCCTATCACTCTTGGAGAGAGGCCAGAGCTTGAAAAGGAGATTTAGGATCAGTGGAGAGGAAGGAGGTGGAATATAAAGCGGGGGGCGCTCCATTAGCTTGAAGGAGCGCCACCATCACCAGTACATAAAACGGTAATAAAATGGGTTATAAAGTTAAACCCGTTTTAGTATTGTTTTATCTAAATCCCATGGATCTGCCCACAGGACTCTGACGAGTCTTCGGGGCGGGTCCAGGGGATGGCACTGCTGAATGGGATGTGATGGGCACTCCCTTCACTGCGCATGAGGTGTTTGGCCAGCCATCTCAGGACAGCCAAACACCTAATGCAAAGTGAACAGTGGCGTCTCGGTGAGGGAGTGTTGCGGGGAGGTGGGGCGGGGGAGGGGCAGGGTGGGGGGTAGTGGAGTCGGACATACAAGGGCCAGGAGTAAAGTAAGTAAGTAAATAAATAAAACTATTTACCTTGTGCTTGCTGCATCGCCAACTCGGTGATGTGGCGAGCGCAAGGTAAATAGTTCAATTTATTTATTTACCTACTTTACTCCTGGCTGTCATATGTCCAACTCTACTACCCCCCACCCTGCACCTCCCCCACCCCACTCACCGCCCCGCAGAACTCCCTCTGCGAACCACCACTGACAGTGAAGCTTTCTCCAGCCTCAGCTGCTTTGCTGGGGCTGGAGAGAGCAGGCACAGGCTCCCAGTCTGCCTGGGAGCGCACGTTGCAGACGCTCAGGCCAATCCTAAAGCTGCTCTCATGCGAGAGCAGCTTCAGGATTCACCACAGGGCAGGGTAGGAGCCTGTGCCTAGCTCCAGAAGCAGGAAGATCCGAAGGCCGGGAGAAGGCAGCAGCAGGATTAAGGCAAATTAATTTAAATCTTTGTATTTTTTTTTCTTTTAACCAAAACCCTCCCCACCTTCCTCCTCCAGCTCGCCCATCCCCCACTTTGGCAGGGGACGAGACGCTACTGGGCATATAGCAGTAGACCCTGAATTGTCTTGAATGCATCGCAGAGGTTTGGAGCGAATACCCCGATAGTGGTGCGCAAGGGTGAAACAAGGCCAGGGATTGTGCCATGGTGAGGAGAGAAGCAGGGTGGAGGGGGTGAGAGCGAGAGACTGAGCCTGAGACTCAGTATACCAAGGATATTGTATGTGGGTTGATAGTAATAGGGTCAGTGTATAATTTAGGACTGTGGATTAACACCTTCCCTCCTCACACCTTGTTCTTTTGGCATGTACGGACACCTTAGGAACACTAGCCTATCCAAGGATAAGTATCAGCGTTGTCTATAATTTAATTCAGACCCCATTTACATGCCTATAGGTGTGTGCAGTCAAATATGAGATACCTGTTAAATGATGCAAATATTGACAAGAAATCAGTAAAGCCCTCACTTATTAAAACGGAGCATAACGTAGTAATATGAGAATAAGAGGAAAATAGAAGTCAAATAGTGGGAAAGACTGCTGATGTATGATAGACAAAACCACGGAGTGATCATGCAAATTACATCAGCGAGTAAGGATTGAAAGAAAGCAAGAGCACCAAAATCCACCTGGTAGACGAGGAATGGTGATGGCAATAAAGTACATCATAGCAGTCTTTTTTCAAGATGGTGTACAATCCTTCAAAAAAGTTGTCAATTATTTTGTTGTTCTCACATCCCTCAGACTAACTAATTTACTTTAGTAATGTGAACTGGGTGCCTTAATGGTCCATTAAATGATGGTTTTGATAAGGTCAATAAGTAGGCCGGGTCCTGGCATTGCTCAGCACCAGCAGTACTAAAAAAGCAGGCGCTGAGACGGGTCCCTTTCGGCCTCTCTATTATTGCCCTCACCGTCCGTGTGGGAAAAAAACGTAACTTGGCAGCAGTACCACCCTCCACTGCTTTTGGTGCATCTTTAAAGAGACTTGTTACAGTTCTTTCGCAGTTTCACCATTTCAGCACTGAAGCATTTGAACTATTTTATAGATGCCATTGTTGTTGCTTATTTATCTTATGCAACTAATAACCATTGACAAAGCCAATAGTCCTGGCTTGCTGTAGGTGCAACGTTACTTGTTGAATTATATATCTTTTATTTTTTTTAATTTTTTTATTTAATGCGGTTTTATATAGCGCGAACATTACCCGAAGGTGTCGGAGCGCTTTACATAAAAACCAGTTGCGATACATAAGGATTTAGGATTACATGCGTTACAAAAATGGATGCAAAGACAAAAGAAGCAGCATAATACCAGTCGGGCAGCACATAAAGCTAAGCAGAGATTTCTAATTTCCGTGTTTTTAAGCCACTCCTTTAATTATATCGGCCATCGCCTTTGAGAGACCCCCAGTTTTTTCCTCCCACTTGAAGCCCTGGTTTTGTTTAACATGGACTAGAATCCAGTATGTGCATTTTGGCTCCTCCGAGTTGAATTCTTCTCACGCTGCTTCCGTGGTGCCGAGGAGAGCTCATTCGCATTCAGCTGACCTGCATGTCATGGTGCCCATCATTATGATGATCTGCCGGGATACCGAGAAGCCTTGTCCCCCAAGATTTGACTTCTAGGGTCAGGTGATGAATATTCTGTTCTCGTTTTTTCAGTCCGGCACTTAATAATGCAATGTATGGGAAGGTAACCTGGAGCCTGCACAGTTTAGGCTGAAGTAAAATTGCATCTCACTTCCCCTGTATTTCTCGAGTTCAGATCCGCTCAAAGTGATTATTCGCCGGAAATCATTATTAACAGATTTTTTTTTAAATGGCTTATACGCAGTGCTCTTTAGGCTGAGTCGAGGTCCCGTCACCACTTCACGAAAACACCATCTCAATTTGAATTAATTAACGCCACTTGACCAAAAATGGAATGAACCTTTACTCTAATTACTCAGGCATTGTTTTGAGTTTCTCGTGGGCCGGGACTTAATATCTCCTCTCCCACTTCCTTTGTTCGATGGCTTTTAAGCTTCCATATTTTTTAAATTTCATTATTTCCATTTTTTTCTTGGTACATGTTTTGTGTTCACTGTGTAGGCAGTGTGACCACCCGTGGTGGGCACCTTGGCACCACCAGTTCAGAGTTATTCTAGAGAGGTTTGGCCACGGAATTGTCACTACGGGTACGACAAGCATAGCGTCCACATCACAGGCAGAGCACGTGGCACTTTTTCTTGTAATTCTTTTTATTTTTTCTTCGATCGCAGGCGTTCAGCGAAGCACACAAAAACCAAGAAAATTACCATTTCAGCTGAAAGGTTTACTGGCCTCGGTCAGGCCATTCTTGCTCTTCAATCAAATACCAAATTATGTTTTTTTACGATTGTAATTTGGTCTATTCAATAACCTTGAACTTTTGGGAGTTTTCTTTATTTTTTTCTTTATTTTCTTTATTGAGTTTTATTAAGTGGAGTTTTCCTTCCTCTCCTCAGGTCTGCATTAGAGACAGCTTTAGGTGTTTCACAAACTTCGTGGTAAAAGTAAATCATAAATAAACAATGCATAGAATACACACACACATACATGCATAAAGGGACGATGGAACAGATATTACCATTTTGCTTCCTCTCACCACATCATACATAATAGGACAATGGGTCAGCCCATTCAGACATTGCCTGTCTTGCACCATGAGCGCCGGCAATTTGCTTGATCACATGTACACATCTGTCTAAAAAGAAGTGCATGTTAATATCAGGGCTGGTGGTCCAATGCTTTAGTTTGCAATGTTAATTTATTTCCATTCTTTGCTATTTTAATATTTTTCGCCCTTATGTGTTTAAATTATGTCTAGAGGTTGTAGTAATTCAATATCCATAGTACATTTTCCTTTTTGTCAATAAGAACAATACTTTCATGGGAAGTACATTAAAAATAAAAAGGAGATCACATTTGCGCAACAGGAGACCGCATATAAAGTTATGACCGGCTGGTATTACACCCCACTTCCCCTCCAGAAAATGTTCCCCACCTACACATCTCTGTGTTGGCGGGTTCATTCGTACACATTTAGTAGTCCTGCCAAATTTCTAATTCTCTTCTGGAAAGAGGTGCTGAGCCACATCAGGGACGTAGCGGGGTTCTCTATCCCGAACACGCCGAAGATAACGACCCTCGGGCTTCGACCCCACACGCTTAATGCCATGACCCATTCAGATTGGCGCTTGATCCTCCACATACTAGGGCCAGCAAAACAGGTTATCGTCCTGCATTGGAAGAAAGGCCTTACTCCGCCGACTTTGGCGTGGCTCACCCGTCTCTGGCACACCATGGCGATGGAGCTCTTGACCAGCCGCATCGCATACCCTGAGGCTAAATTTACACACATATGGCAACCCCTAGTACAGCACCTGTCTAGGCTGGAGCACTGCCGCTCTGTCCCTCCTCGCCTATGGGCCCTTCAGCTGTTTGAAGACTCTTTGCTACTGCAAGGGGGAGAGCTCCCAGAATGAAGCAGACCATCCCAATGACATACCACCCTTACATCCTCCTCCTACCTTTTATGCCGCCACTAAGGCAAGCACCCTTTCGACACACCAGGGCTAGGACGTAACCTTAAGTGCTGTCGTAGGGGAACCCTAACCCCCCCCCAACCTCTCCCACCCTCCCACATTGTCCCCAGTTTTTTAATATTATATTGTGGCAAAATATACCTTGGTAGCCAAACCATTGTATTTACTCAAGAGAGCTAACTATGCCAGGTATGCACATCCGCAAACTGTCTCAATGCCACAAGGCTGCCATACCCGGTTAGGGCTCCAAGGACTTCTGAGTGAAGATGAGCGTTATAATTGTCCTGCCAGGATGTTATGCTCGTAAGATTGTTACTAGCAATTTATGTTTTTTAACTATATATACAAGTGTGTGAAAAACAATAAAATAGATTTCAAACAAAAATAAAAAGGTTTTCTTTAGTTTTCTTCGTCCATCTGCCTACTCAACAGCACCCATGCTGTTCTAATAAAATTGTATTAAATGTTTTTTTATTAATTTAAACAATTTTATTTACTACATTTTGTTATTGCAAGTGTGATGGGTTGATGGAGCAAGGATTCGCACGTAAAGCGCCTTGCTTGTATTCAAGAACTTCAAATAACCCTATTAATTAATCAATCTGTTTGTCTTATTAATTTACCCCTTATTCTGACATTATTGGGTGTCCGAGAGACGCTTGCTTATGTGTTTACTAATCCTAATACGCTTGCTGTCTAAAATGGCCGCTGCTACGCGGGAATTTCTACTGCGCATGTGTTGGTCATACCCATGTGACGTGACGTACTCGCAGTTCTAGCGGAAACTGTTTGCACTTGCGCATTAGAGCTAAAATGGCTGCTTTATGTTCTCACATGTGAGAAGCTTGCATTGCTGCTTTTGCTATGCTGTCCGTTCTGCCTAATCATTAAGGCTATAGTTATTATAAAGTAATGGGTATAGAGTAGAGATTCATGGTATACAGTGTATTAATTTTTTCCTCAATTCTAAAACTGTTTCTATTTACTTTTCATATATCGTAACCTTTGGGCATGAGGGACGGGAATACTCCATTTTGAAAATCCTTTCTGTGCATGACAGTCCACAGCCAGAGGATGAACTCTGTGTTCTTGAACGCCAGCCAGATAGAAGCACCAGCCAAGATGTGCCTGGGAACTCACGTCTAACCCCACTAAGAAGAAGTCAAAAGACTACAATGTATTTATGAACAGACTGTCCATTGTTTCGAGAATTGAAGATATCATGTGAACCTGAAATTCGATGGCCGGGAAGAAAAATTCTAATGAGGGGCTTGAGAAAGCTCAAATCCTAGGTGGTGTGATGACCTGTCCTTTCTTTTGTCCAATCGAAATTGGGGATCCTTACACTTGCAACATTTGGGGGGTGGAACAATGACCTGGAAAACAGTATAACTAGCCTAGGTTTCGCTAGAGAAATTGTCCGACTTGTCTGAATAGCTGACCTGTCACTGACCCAACGCACTCAATAGCTGATCGAGAACAGAGGTGCTGCGGAGCACTCTGTCAGACAGACTCACAGACCCAATCGGGGTTTTGGGAACCTTAAGTGCTGGCGAAGCACTTTGCTGGGGAATTCGATAACCCAATCGGGGTTTTGACTGATAGCTGCAGAGAGGGTGTAGCGCAGGCGTTGCAACTGAACTGCGGGTGCTGGTCTCAACTTTGGTGGTCCTGTCCTGATCCTAATCTGGTCTTCCTGTCCTGGTTTCCATTCTGCACCTGCTGGCCTACTGGCAACGGCATCCTTTGGGGTTCTCCTGTCCTTAACTGACCCGTGGCCAGGGTTTGTCTCCACGCCATTCTAGGTAAATATAAATCTGTGAGGGAAACACACTTGCGTCCTTTCCTTGCCTTTCCGGAAACAGTTAAAGTCTTACTTGTCCATTGTTCCTTTTCTTACCCTTCCTGTTCTGACAAATAATAAAGTCATACATTTGAACTGTTCTTTTAGCATGTTCCATTTTTTCCCATCCTTTAAGCAAGTTGTGAAATACCGTTTATGAAATATAGATGTTCCCTTTCTTCACCCTCCTTTAGCCGAATTAAAGTGGTTGCTCTGAATTATTAGTGTGTTCCATTATCTTACCTTCTCTATAGCAACATGGTTATTTCAAAATTTTCGTCATAACAAATCAAGTTTCTTTCCCTTATCCATCTTTCTAGTAATATTCAAACTATGATTTTCTAGCATGATCCCTATTTTTCCCGTTCTTTAGAAACTCCATGTAAAATCTAATTTCTGAAAGTTTCTTATTAGCATGTTCCCTGTTCTTACCTTCCCTTTAGATTTCTAAATGGTTGGAATAATCTATTTTCTGCATGGTTATACGATTTTCATGATTTTGGTAATTGATAGTTCGATTGCTGTAAACTTCATGCTTTCAACCCTTGATGAAGACTAGATAAAGGTTTTCAAAATTTCCTGAGTCTGTGGTTATTATGAAGAGTGCAAATTGTTATAAATGGTTGTTTTAGGCTGCTTATCTTTGCAGCTAGCTCCCTGATCCATTGTGATCATAGGTGCCAAAGGACAAGAATTGGTAAGTCCAAGGTATAGGAATTAGTTAGTATTCTGGATTACTGGTAGAAGAGTGTAGGTTACCCAATTAAGAAATATGGTGAATTGAATTTATGGGCCCAAGATGTGCATGTGGTAAAAATTAAAGTCGGGTGACCTGCGCGCTCTATCAGTAATTTTCTGGTAGCAAAGTCTAGGCCAATTGCCTTTACCATCCTTTGCTTCACTTATTTCCACACTGCATGCCTCCTTTTAGCACCTTAGCCTTCACCCTCTCCCTTTTCAGTTCTCTTCTATTCACCTTCTCAGGGCTTCCTGCCTTAGCATTTCAGTTAAACATGTGTTTTTCGTACTATAATGCTTATACACATACCATTATTGCTTACCATGGCTCATTTCTGCATAAGTAGTAACGCTTTGTGCTTTTGTTGCTGAATTGTGTTCTCCTAGCATGCCACAATACATAAAAAAAAAATTAGGGCTTTAGAACTCGCTTTCGAGATACATTGGTATGCAAGAATGTTTAGATCACTTGCAAGAAAGTCTGTCCCTATATTAAGGATATGGATTGTTTTGGGGATTTCCTGCTATTTCTCACAGCTACGGTGGCTAAAGAGCACTTTTGTGCACTACATTGGAAAGGTAAAAGGTATATAAAATGCAGCAACCCTTAAATTAAGACAAAATAGAAAAAGGGACCATGGCACATAGAGGAATAGTCAAAAGCTGCTTATTATGAGTAACAAGAAAGTATTTAATGAATACCCACACGATGGGTGACTATAGTTTACAAAATGAGAGATTACATTTGGCCATAGAGAATTCTTTAGCACTCTTTCTAGTCTCATGTTTTCTAAAAAAAGTCATAATAAAAACACAAACATATATACATAACACAGAGACAATCAGTCGGCCCTTGTCACCCATTGGTGTGATGAAATGTCAGTTACATTTTGCTTCTGCCTAACAAGGTATTCAGCATGGGACAATGGGTCTGCCCACTTCAACTATTAGCGCTGTTGACATGTGAGTGGCGTCATTTTGCCTGCTCACACGTGAAAAGCCACCAGAAAAGGCGTACTCTTCATTGCCAGCCTTGGTTTCAGGTCTACTCATTTCCCAAGTTATTTTTTTATATATTTGACATATTGTTTATGTGTATTACACATGTTTCCAAAGTATGATAAAACAGTACTTGCTACCCAAGGCTCTACCTATTGGCTTGCTTTTGTTTTGCCGAAAATAAAATTCACAGCTTGATCAAAGGCAAAATTCGTTAATTTTGCCAAATTCTCCTAGTGAAAGCAAACACTTACACCTTTCCTAGCCCACTTTTAAGCTGTGATGAAGAGGATAAAAGGCAAACATCCACATTCAGACTAAATATCAAATTAGCTTTGATCAAATAATCTGCTTCTCTGAACCCCAATAAATAGAAGAGAGAAAAGTGTCGTTAAGGGCATCTGTATTGCAGTGGTTCAGTTCAAGTAGACAAAACAGTTCTTGCAGATGATTTTCAAGCACATAGCAACCAGATAAAATATTTATCATAGCATCATCTTCAATACAAAAGTGTCCCCTATCCTATTATTATAGCTTTCCATTTCTGATGTATGTTTCTGTTTCTGATCATGTCTCTTATGATTAGTCCTAGATAAGCAGTTCTTATTCTGGGGTCTGCAGATCACTAGCAGTCCACAACTGTTTAGAAAATTAAATAATATTAGCACATCAATAAAGTAAGTATGTATACATAAAATTGCAATATGTAAAATTGAAATGGTAAACCGCTCAATAAATGCGAAGGAATTTAAATTTAGAATAAAAAATTAAGTTGGTTTGAATACACTGCGATAAAAATAAATGTAAAACAAATTAAGTTGGTATCCTTAGCTTGATTTGTTGGAGAAGTGTAATTAAAGCACACAAATGTAAATGGGCTGTAGGTCACTTCAATTGAAGCTCCGGTAAGTGCTGACAAAAAGATAGCATGCTTTATGAGCAAAAAAGACAACGTGATATACTAGTCCCTAGCATAGGTGTTCGTCTTTTACAATTAAATACCAATTGTAGAAAAGCTCTGATCTTTTCAATAAAATTACCACTTTTGGTCTTTGTATTTTTTTCTATGTTTGATGTATACCTGTTTCTCTACTTTTGAATATTGATTGTGTTTTGTGTTTTGTTTTACAGCTAGAGCGGTCAATCTAGAAGCTGGGGAACCAGGCTCGAGTCTCAGCAACGACGCTCAACATCCTGTGATTCTGGGCAAATCACTTAGGGGCCCGATGTAAGTAATTAGTATTTACTGATTCGTAAATACCGAATTTTACCGATTCGGTATTTACAAATCGGTAAATGCTATGTAGGTATTTTTTGAGATTTATTTACCGAATCTGTGTGACTCGGTAATTACTGATTTACAACAAGGGGTGGTGAGGGACAGAGTCTCTGAATTAAGCAGAATACTCTCACCCAGTCAAGAGATCAGGGCTAGATCCAACACCGTTTTTTAGCTCATTGCACCATCCCAGTTTCAGAACCTGGCTGTATGCAAATTAGTCTGTTCCTGTCCCAGTGCATGATGGGAACAGGGCAAACCAAACTACAAAAGCCAATTCTTACACTGGGAAGGAAACAAGCTTCCGGGGACCGGTTTCTGGCATTACAGCCGTCTTCGGCCCGGCTTGCTTGAATCCTGATGGTGCAATGAGCAAGGGACTCATGTCTGAGTAAACCCTTCCACGCTTAGGGTGGACAAAATTATTTACAACAAGGGGTGGTGGGGGACAGAGTCTCTGAATTAAGCAGAATACTCTCACCCAGTCAAGAGATCAGGGCTAGATCCAACACTGTTTTTTAGCTCATTGCACCATCCCAGTTTCAGAACCTGGCTGAATGCCAGAAACCGGTCCCCGGAAGCTTGTTTCCTTCCCAGTGTAAGAATTGGCTTTTGTAGTCTGGTCTGCCCTGTTCCCATGATGCACTGGGCCAGGGACAAACTAATTTGCATACAGCCAGGTTCTGAAACTGGGATGGTGCAATGAGCTAAAAAACGGTGTTGGATCTAGCCCTGATCTCTTGACTGGGTGAGAGTACTCTGCTTAATTCAGAGACTCTGTCCATCACCACCCCTTGTTGTAAATAATTTTGTCCACCCTAAGCGTGGAAGGGTATACTCAGATGTGAGTCCCTTGCTCATTGCACCATCAGGATTCAAGCAAGCCGGGCCGAAGACGGCTGGAATGCCAGAAACCGGTCCCCGGAAGCTTGTTTCCTTCCCAGTGTAAGAATTGGCTTTTGTAGTCTGGTCTGCCCTGTTCCCATGATGCACTGGGTCAGGGACAGACTAATTTGCATACAGCCAGGTTCTGAAACTGGGATGGTGCAATGAGCTAAAAAACGGTGTTGGATCTAGCCCTGATCTCTTGACTGGGTGAGAGTACTCTGCTTAATTCAGAGACTCTGTCCATCACCACCCCTTGTTGTAAATAATTCGGTAATTACTGAAGCAGCATTTACCGATTCAGTAATTGCCATTGATTCCTATGGGCCTTGAGGCCCATAGGAATCAATGTCAATTACCGAATCGGTAAATACCGATTCGGTAAAATTATCGATTTTACAAGGGGGACAGGGTGTCACTTTGACACCCTGTTGCACCCCTGATTCTGGCTTGTGTGCCCTTAGGGCATGTATGTGTGCCACATGGCACAGGTGTACATGCACAGATGTGCATGTACACAGGAATTCGTTATTTACCATGACATAGTATGTCATGGTAAATAATGAATTCTTAGGGGTCTGTGGCACTGTTTCCAGTGCCACCTACATATAGATTTCCCGATTCGGTAAATTTACAGAATCAGTATTTTACAGAATCGGTAAATTTACAGATTCGGTCCGTAAAATGTAGGCCCCCTACATCTCAATCACCAAATACCGGTCGGTAACGGCCGAAATCGGCCGCTACCGACCGGTATTTGGTGACCTTCATCTGGCCCCTAATCTCCCCGTACCTAACAAAAATGAATGTGTCCATCTGTAACAAAACTGGTACTCGTGTAAAGCGCTCTGATAACCGATGTCTCGGGAATAGTTTGCGCTATACAAGACTATTAAAAAAACAACAAAAAATATAATTATCAAAGTGTTTGGGCCATGGTTCTTGGCTTCCATTAATGATTCATTGGTTCACAGAAACCAGAATATTTTTTTTGGGCAAACTTAGAACTCAGGAGAAGTTTTGGTAGTAGTTTGTAAATGTAAACTTCTGCCAAATACCCAGTAATCTATTGCCTCATAACAGTTTGGTCAAAAGGGTGAACCTTTTATTGAGAAAAGCTGTTCTAGTATGTTCTACAATATACCACATTTTGTAGACTATACTCCAACAGGTATCATGTGACAAATAGACACAGATCTATACAGACTACGGATAATCAATACCCTTGTAAAACAAGCATTTGCAATGCAATAGGTCTCGCATTAATTAAGTTTGAGCTATTGGCATTGCTAAATATTGCAACACCAATTGCAACAAAAGTCTTTAAATTGTAGGCCTAAAAAATGTGTATTTATTTTCGTAGCAATGGTGGCATGCTGCACTTTAGATGAATATGTTTAAAAGTAAAGTGTGCCATACTGCGATTGCTACAATAGTTAATTGTGGATGCGTTAACAATTGCTGTGTGCACTGATGGCTGGTGGTGTGTGTGCCTGTTGAAATTGTGCACTGATGGCCGGTGGTGTGTGTGCCTGGTGGAAGTGTGCACTACCGGCTGGTGGTGTGTGCCTGGTGGAAGCGTGCACTGACTGCTGGTGGTGTGTGTGCCTGGGGAAAGTGTGCACTGACGGGTGGTGGTTTGTGCCTGGTGAAAGCGTGCACTGACGGCTGGTGGTGTGTGTGTGCCTGGTGAAAGCGTGCACTGACGGCTGGTGGTGTGTGTGTGCCTGGTGAAAGTGTGCACTGACGGCTGGTGGTGTGTGTGTGCCTGGTGAAAGCGTGCACTGACGGCTGGTGGTGTGTGTGTGTGTGTGTGTGCCTGGTGAAAACGTGCACTGATGTCTGATGGTGTGTGCCTGGTGGAAGCGTGCACTGACGGCTGGTGGTGTTTGTGCCCGGTGAAATCGTGCACTGACGGCTGGTGGTGTTTGTGCCCGGTGAAAGCTTGCACTGACGACTGATGGTGTTTGTGCCCGGTGAAAGCTTGCACTGACGACTGATGGTGCCTGTGTCTGGTGAAAGTGTGCACTGATGGTGAGAGTGTGTGTGTGGTTGTGTGTGTGATTGTATGTGTGGTTGTGTGTGTGGTTGTGTGTGTGTGGTTGTGTGTGTGTCTGGTTGTATGTGTGGTTGTATGTAATGCTGTGTGTGCGTGTGCTTATGCTTGTGGTTGTGTGTGTGTGGTTGTGGATGTGTGTGGTTGTGTGTGTTTTGTTGTGTGTGGTTGTGTGTGTGGTTTCCTGTAGCAATGGAAACGCTGCCCTACCCAATCCCATTGTTAAAGCCTTCATTTGTTCCTCTCTAGTTCCTCTCTAGTGCACTAAAGTCACGGGTATTACCTCTACACTTCACGACCCAACGCCACGTGCCTGCTCCCAGTATTTGCCCCTCCACCTCTCGATCGGAAGCTGGCAAGGCAGCTCTGTTGTTTAGCACCGGAAGCCCCTCCTTCATTGTAAAATGCACAACTTTGCTTCTCCTGCCAGAGGCTGCTGGAAGAGGACTCTGCTCCCTGATTTGTGAAATTTGCTTTGCGATTAAGTTATGAACGCACAAATGGGGGTGGGGTCGCACACTACCCACACACCGGCGGTGTCGCCCCTAAGGACTCTGGTCAATGTAGTAAAGTGTTGGCGATGCATCATCTTTCGATCTTCTGCTATCTTCGCTGTCTTCGCCATCCCTGGACACGTGTTTCGGGGTATTACCCCTCATCAGCAGGGATAGGCCGTGTACTGGGGTTGCCGATGGCTGCCAATATCTGCCAGGTATAGTACCACTCAGGCTCGTAGGTGCGGGATCCCAGGCTCGTCAGCCCGCTGCTCAAGGGAGCTTTAAAGTTACAAATGGGGGTGGGGTCGCACACTACTCACACACCGGCGGTGTCGCCCCTAAGGACTCAGGTCAATGTAGTAAAGTGGCCAGAGTCCTTAGGGGCGACACCGCCGGTGTGTGAGTAGTGTGCGACCCCACCCCCATTTGTAACTTTAAAGCTCCCTTGAGCAGCGGGCTGACGAGCCTGGGATCCCGCACCTACGCGCCTGAGTGGTACTATACCTGGCAGATATTGGCAGCCATCGGCAACCCCAGTACACGGCCTATCCCTGCTGATGAGGGGTAATACCCCGAAACACGTGTCCAGGGATGGCGAAGACAGCGAAGATAGCAGAAGATCGAAAGATGATGCATCGCGAACACTTTACTACATTGACCAGAGTCCTTAGGGGCGACACCGCCGGTGTGTGAGTAGTGTGCGACCCCACCCCCATTTGTAACTTTAAAGCTCCCTTGAGCAGCGGGCTGACGAGCCTGGGATCCCGCACCTACGCGCCTGAGTGGTACTATACCTGGCAGATATTGGCAGCCATCGGCAACCCCAGTACACGGCCTATCCCTGCTGATGAGGGGTAATACCCCGAAACACGTGTCCAGGGATGGCGAAGACAGCGAAGATAGCAGAAGATCGAAAGATGATGCATCGCGAACACTTTACTACATTGACCAGAGTCCTTAGGGGCGACACCGCCGGTGTGTGAGTAGTGTGCGACCCCACCCCCATTTGTAACTTTAAAGCTCCCTTGAGCAGCGGGCTGACGAGCCTGGGATCCCGCACCTACGCGCCTGAGTGGTACTATACCTGGCAGATATTGGCAGCCATCGGCAACCCCAGTACACGGCCTATCCCTGCTGATGAGGGGTAATACCCCGAAACACGTGTCCAGGGATGGCGAAGACAGCGAAGATAGCAGAAGATCGAAAGATGATGCATCGCGAACACTTTACTACATTGACCAGAGTCCTTAGGGGCGACACCGCCGGTGTGTGAGTAGTGTGCGACCCCACCCCCATTTGTAACTTTAAAGCTCCCTTGAGCAGCGGGCTGACGAGCCTGGGATCCCGCACCTACGCGCCTGAGTGGTACTATACCTGGCAGATATTGGCAGCCATCGGCAACCCCAGTACACGGCCTATCCCTGCTGATGAGGGGTAATACCCCGAAACACGTGTCCAGGGATGGCGAAGACAGCGAAGATAGCAGAAGATCGAAAGATGATGCATCGCGAACACTTTACTACATTGACCAGAGTCCTTAGGGGCGACACCGCCGGTGTGTGAGTAGTGTGCGACCCCACCCCCATAAGTTATGAACGTATCATCCATTCCTGGGCGCGCGGTGCTGATAAGGCTTCTGTGTGAAGAGATAAGGGCGCTTTCCACAGCGACGATCTTGCTTTGTAGAGACAAGGAATGGTGGGACGCGCTCCGGCTCCACAGGCCCTTGTGAAACCCCCTCGTTATCACTACCATGCCAGGTCATTTCATGTCACATGGGAACGCGACAGCGCTGCTGATGTTACCGCCAAAAATTCAAGTAGCAGAGTCTCCCTAGTTTGAGGCGTGACACAAAACTAATACAAACCAGCTTTGCAGTTCATCCAACAGATGCATTGCTTAACTTGGGTGAGCAGATTTGTAAAACCGAAAACCATGGCATTTCCTAATAAATAGAAGAAGGGCTTCAATTTTACACAGCATGGCAGCACTTATCATCATAGAAACACAGACGAGGCACAAAGGAAATTAATAAAAAGTCAAACTAAACTCAGTATCGTACATGTCAATAACATTGTTTCTGAATAAGAGCTACAAACTTACTCCTGCTTTGATACACATAAAAACGTGGCTCTCTCTGTTTTCATTCACCCCTCGCTGAAAACCGAGACCCGAGGCAAAATATCAGAAACCTACCAGGACAGCTGGTGAAACGAGCAGCAGTGTCTGTTTCTCCTGAGGGGTGGAGGGGGGAGCCACGGTGAAAGTGGGCGGCCGCCATGAGCAACAACTATGGCGTGCAGCTGAACAAAGTTTAATTAAAATAAAGAAATGATTTTGCGAGCCGCAACGGTGAAAATGAAAGCGGGCGTGTAGTTAAGCCCGCGAGCGGTGTGCGTGCGCTATAAGGATACACATAAAAGCAGGTCTCTCTCTGTTTTCATTCGACCCTCACTTGTGGAAAAGTCAGCCCATAACGCACCGGATGCCCAGGCTGCTGGCGCAAGGCGCCTCTTAGTTCCCATCGTAAATAATTACCAAATAAAGAGACGGGCACTGGAAGCAGGAAGACAAGAATAGAGTTTTATTTCTCATGAGGAGAGCCTGTCATTTCGGACACTCTCATAGTGTCTTCAGGAGGTGCTCTAACAAGTTCTCTGAGGCTTCGTCTTTTATACACATGTTTATGATGCACAAACATTCCTTATTACAATAAACACGCTTTGAAGTGGAACAAGGCATGCTTGGAATCCTAGCTTCAGGCCTATTCCCATACCAGTCGCTCAGATGTCATCCTCCCCTCCTGAATCTAACAAGAGATTTGTGACCTCTCAGCTGGTCATTCCTACAGGGCACGAGGGCAGGAGGGGGATGATCAGGTCAAAGGTTGGTCAGGTGATAAGGTCGGACACTTCGGTCGGTGTATCACGGTTTTGTTATGCTGGGCAGGAAAAAGGGGGGTGTACATCCACGAGGCTTGGTCTTAGGACTTGGGACCGGGTCGAGAGGTCAAGCGCAGCCGGGGGGGTTGTCAGCTGAGGGGAAGGGTGTTCCTGGGAGGAAATGGGGGTGTGTGGGTCAAGCAGGAGTGCTATTTCCAGCGCAGGGTCACGCAGAGGGAGAGGGTCTTGTGGCCGTTGCATGAGCAGTGCGCGCGGGGAGGGGTGTCGGGGGTTTAGCAAACTGTCAGAGAGGCCATGGTGCCTAAAATGGCTGTTGTATATATGTGTGCATGGGTCTATGCTGGCGGGATAACACAGTCAGTGTTTTGCAATATCCATTCTGCTTACGACAAGAGGTACAGCGAACACAAATGAACGCCGCTTATGTGCATATACATTGCTATTTTCAACAGTCGCCGCTTTTTAACGTAAGCTAGTTCTTTTGTGTTTACCCTAACTGAAGGAGTGTACATATAGCCATGTGTGGCCAATGAAATAACGTTCGTAAATGCTAGCAGATTGAGTATAACCATATGTAGTCACAACGATTGGCGAAATGTGGTACGTATGAATTTACATTTGTTGGGTTATTCATGCAAGTCTAGAGATCGGCATAATACTTTAGTCGGGGTCAGTCAAGGAAAAATGTTCCGACACATTATAAAATCAAGTTCTTATTTTCTCTCCAGTGACATCAACATACAGTAAAAAGTGCTATATGAGACTTTTGGACTTGAGTGACCGATGAAACATTTTTGAAAGCAATAAAAATTAGTTTGAGGGAGGAATTCAGTTCGATGTAAGCAACTAGTCAAGGGGTGGGTAGAAAGTTCAGGAAGGGGGGGTCTTAGTGAAAATGTCTTTTCAATGATGAGCCACCACTGGTAGACTCTGGTAGTCCGTTTTCTTTTCGTTGGCGCTTTTGAGCACCGGCGGTGGAGCTATAAGTCCAGCTCAGAATCATCCTTACGCGTTGCAGGGTGCGATCAGTCCTCTGCTGTTAGATAACAGTCCTGTTTCCTAACTGATCTTCTTAGGGGTGCCTTATGCTGGGCACCTGCGTGTCTTTCTTCTTCCGTGGCAAAACCTAATTCTATAGTCAAAACTTATGCGAAAAAGGGTGAGTTTGTTGAATAATCGAGGGAAGAGAGGGCGGAGTGGGGCCAGATCTTTGAACACACCAAGGGACCAGGGGAGCAAAGGACAACGAGCAGGCAGGCCCATCAGTCAGACTCAAAAGGGGACTGGGACTTCAGGCACGAGTGGGTCAGCAAGTCGAGGGCTTCAAGGCAGCCCTTCATTACTTCATCTGCCGAGTTTGAGAGTTGTGCCTCGTCCCGCGTCTCGTTGCTCTGCGGCTCCACCTTTGGTTGCGGTCACATGTGCTTCATGATCTGTGGCCAGGCTGTGCGTCACGTCCAGCTCCTCTCCTCCGGTGATTGTATCTTTGAATGGGTACAAAACAAGTTTTTAGAAAAACTGGCAGGAGAAGACATTTATGCATCTCAATTCCGTCCCCAACCCTAAGTAGGTAGGGAATAAGTTCATCGGTTACAGTCAGTAGTCACCACTTATGGAGTATGTAGGAGGACATTTCCACTGAATTCGTACTTTCTATCTGGCGTTCATACATGACGTACGCGGAGAGAAATCGGACTAGGTACTGACAATCTTACATTTCCCTTCGGGGTCGGCTAAATCTTGCAAGCAGGGGGTTATCATCATGAGGGGGGGGCAGAGGTAAAACATGCTTTACTTGGGGAGCGATAGTTAACCAAGGTCATCAATTATACTTCGGGGATAGCTGATATGGAGCTGGGGTCAATCGGGAGTAGCGGGGATGCTTTGGACATTCGCACTTAAGTGCAGAGGGGTGGGGCAATCTGGGCGTTGGGGATTGCATTTCTGACGAACTGAAAAACAGAAGACCATTGACGTTATAGTCCCCCTACAAAAAGGCCAGATTAGGGGACATCAGTCGTCTGACCTGTCCTTTCTTTCATTACCAACTCGGGTTCTATCGTTTTGCAGAAAGGAGAGGTAGTAATATGGCAAGTTACGATCGTTTTAGTTCCTGTCAATTTTGCCGAACACCTCTGTGTTCGAAGAGACCCAATTAGGTTTGTGCCGGTGGGGCACAACGTTACCACAAGGGAGGAGGGAACAGGGGGACCCTCAGAGAGAGAGAGAGAGTCGCCCGCACTCTAAACGAACCATTTAGTACACGTATGACATGGAGAGAGAGAGAGAGAGAGAGAGAGAGAGAAGCGTGTACAATAATGGTCCATTCAGTGCGCACACAACACAGAACAGCGGGGGTTAAGCAATACGGAAACACAGGCAGAGGGATGACGTAGATCTATACATCACGTACACAAACTCAGACGGGGGAGACAGTGCATGCATTATATACAAAAATCCAAGACAAAACATAGAACAGTTATTGGCCAAAATGATCTCTTCCTGTACGCTGCGCATTCTCAGCATCCTAAGCTCTCTTTATTTTTATTTTTTATTTTTATTGCCGGCTGCCTTCACTGGAGGTTGGGGTTGCACACACTTACTCCTCTGCCAATTGGTCATGAACTAACCTGGTCGGGCTAATGCTCACGGTGGTATTTTCGAGTCATTTTAGCAAATGTGTTTTCAGGCTGAGACAACAGTTGGTGTCAGTTGGAGAACAATGGGGCAGCTTTGAGTTACATGTCTATGAGGATGCGAAAAAGGAGGTAATAGGTTTTTAAATATTGGCAATATTCCTAGTCCTCCCGGCGGAGGATACTTGTATAAACCTTACCTCGGAATATTCCTTAAACTTTCCCTATTTAGTCAAACGTAGGAATGTATTCATTATTGCACGTCATTTTTGGTTGCATTATTCGGGGTTTGTCGCGGTTAGGTACCATAATCAAACCCTCTTTCCCGTCTCTTCGTCCGCTAGATCACCATTTTCGTACATTAATCGACATTCCGATGTGACCTGCAGAGAGAGAGGAAAAAAAGAAGGGGGCAGGGGCTACATTGATAGACACATTAGCGCGCATAAACCCAGAAAGGCTTTTACTTACTGCATACTCGGCCTATCTCCACAGGATGCAGTCCCTGCCAACTGGGCGTTCAAGCCCAGGTGGACCGTTAGTGTGACTTTTCTTATACAGGTAGCATATAAAGTATAGGCTAAATACTAAGATCTTTAGCGGTTGCTTTTGGCTGTACAAAAAAGGGGAAAAATACACAACTAAAACTTGGACCCTTCATATCTGCAATATCTCTATATATTATACCTTTTAACCCTTAACTAATCGAGCTGAGTCATTTCACCTGTATTTTAGTTATATCGGAAATAGTGATCATTTATTTGTAACTTATCAACCTACGCGTGACAACTACGTTTGCTTTTTCCAAAAATCTTTAATAAGAATGTCGGTGCACAAATACGGGCCTACAACCCCGTGGGCCGGCCACGGAGCAGGCTGGAACTGTAGATGTGGGGATACTTTATTAGTGAAAAACTTAATGGAGTCGGTGGTCGTTAATTTCATAATAAAAAGTGCGATAAGTGCAATATAATCATATCGAAACTTCAGTGTGAGCGAGTATCATAAGTGTTGAAATTCGAACTTTCAATAATCATGATGCGTCAAAACTTAACAACAATTCATTGTCCGACTGTTCAATCGGTACCCATCTCATGTCAATTCATTGTCCTTCATTGTCCGAACACATAATCAGTACCCATCCCATATCAATTCATTGTCCGAACTGACAGTATACATCCTATATCAATCCATTGTCCGAACATATAATCAGTACACATCCTATATCAATCCATATGTTTAAAACTACATACATATCCCATGACACCAAGGCTGAGCAATCGGGGTACAACAAGGAGTTGAAAGTTTCATTTGTACCGGCGCCATTTTGGGTGCAACCAGGCAGATCCAGGCATAGTCTAAATCTCCACTAACTCGTGGTTGGCCCAGAGCCTCTTTTTGGCAGTCCAAAAGTTCCGTTAAAGGGCAAAAGAAAGGATCGGTGGTCTGAACCATCAGTCAAAGGGGGAGGGAGGCAACAATTTTCCTACCGGGTCATACTGGGTTTTCACCGGAACTGATCCGAACTGTAGTCTGCAGGATTTTAGTCATTCAAATCGAGGCTGGCGTCAGCATGGGAGCGCCGACGTCTTGTGGCTACATTTTCATCGTTCTGTGGGCAATCATGGCAGTCATTCCCCATCGGGGGTGTCTGCGGGGGTCGGAGGCCCCCGCGGCTCCCATAGAATCTTCAAGGTCGTGGAGAACTTTTATGATGGTGGAGTCAACAAGTGACCGGGCCATTCCTTCATGCTGGGCCCGCTCTTGCAGGGTCGACCGCCATTTTGAGAGTTCGGCAGCCACCGGCAATCGCGGGGTCAAATGAGCAGACAGGCTCCAACCTGCCGGGCGAGGCGTCGCAGCATCGCCACAGTGGACGAACCCTTTGCCGGGTGCGAGGGGTGTTGGGGGTGCAGCTGGGGAGCCTTCACCTGGGGAGGTGGGAGAGGCTCGTTCGCGCCGCCTCTCCCTCCCGGTGCACCCCACGGCGTCTCGCTTGACATTTGTTATGGCCGGACCAGGTGATGAGGACGAGGGGGGGGTCGGAGGCATGTGCAAGACATCCCCCCCCCCAGTGTTGTCGCAGCCATTATTGAAGAAGCGGGAACGCCTGGCACGTTTCGGGCCGGGCCTACAGCCGATGGCGGCCGGACGCTTCTTCGCCCTGGCCCCAGGAACGGGTCCCTTGGTTCATCCTGGGGACAGACCTTGGCGCGTGGTGCCGTCTTCAGGCTATTCGCGTAGTGGCCTCTCCACCCCCAGGCCTCTTATGGAAGCCGGTCCAGACTGTCTGAGAGAGGGGGGGTCGGGGGCATGGACATTCCCCCCTACAACTCTCCAGTGTTGTCGCAGCCGCCACCGCGGCCGGATCTCGTCGGCCCCGGCCTCTCCTCAGGCCCACCTCATGCGATGACCTCCGGCCGACGGCTGGCAGCAGGACCCGCCCTACATGTGTTGAAGATCTCGTCTTCCGGCTGGGCGTAGCCGCAAACCTGTTGCACTTTGGGAGTTTCCAGAATGGGGGCGGATGTCTGCTGACTTGTATCTTTCCCAGGTTGCCGTTATTGGGGCGTGGCAGGCGGTGGGACAGACATGTTTGGAGCAGTGAGGGGCGATGAAGCCTCGTTGCCTCGTGGCCGTTGCAATGTCAAGCTTGGCTTCTCTCATCATTTTCATGTTTCTTATTACGGGCTTATTTCTAACGTTTCTTGTTTCTAGGACAATCATATGTTTTATCATGAGGTATTGTTATCGTTTCCTTATTCGTTATTTAATAAAAAATTTCATCAGTGGCCTACTGATTTCGTTTTCCTATTCCTTTCTTTCTAGTTTGTTTCATGCTAAAGTTTCTGTTAACAGGATACAGTGATCACTTCGTTATTATTGCATATGTCCTTTTCACTAGGGGTGCTCTCTGGTCGGGCCAGATGACCTACCTCTAGTAAATGGTCCGGGTGGAACTGGTTTATCAATCAGTGGGGAGTAGATAGGCATGACAGATTACAACGGGGGACAAAGGTCCGCATTACCTACCCTTCACTACTTGCAAAGACTAGACAGAGTATTTCTTTTCTATGTTATTTGCAAACAGAGAATACCTCCAAAAAGAACAATTCCAAACAGTCAATGTTCGGACAACCAATCAATCAATGAGGAACAAAATAGGCACGACGGGTTACAATGGGGGCAAAAGCCTGCGTTACCTACCCTTCACTATCTGCAAAGGGAGAGAGAATATTCCTATTCTTCCCCGTTTGTAGGCAGAGAAGATCCTTAAGAGAACCAACTTCGAACAATTCAATGCTCGATCAAACAATCAATCAGTGGGGAGAAAAATAGGTATGACGGATTACAATGGGGACAAAAGTCTGCATTACCTATCCTTCACTATTTGCAGAGAGAGGAACGTTCCTATTCGTCGCTGTTTGCAAACAGAGAATGTCTCCAAGAGAACCAATACTTCAAGTAGCACCCAAGGCTAAATGAACCAATCAATGAACAATACCAGTATCTAAATACCGTTTACAATATCAACAATCAATCAATCAATCAGATGGATAAAGCCATCCTACCAATCAGACGTAAAGACGTCCTACTTAACCTTACCCGGACCGGACCGTGTGGACAGTTCTTCGTCTTCCTTTCTCCAGCGCCCGATCGTTCTCTTTTCTCCATGTTTTTACCGCAGCATTCCTGTGGGATTCCAGTCAGGACAGTAGGTCACTTAAGAGAGGTCCGTTCGGAATCGGTGAAGTTCATTCAATCGGCAGCCGGACGAGGGCCCTCTCAAGGCAGGTATACTCCAATTATTTAGATGTTCACCCCATCGTCTGGACCTCTCTTACCGGACCTTATGTCGCTGATGGGCCCCACGTTGGGCGCCAATTGTGGAAAAGTCAGCCCATAACGCACCGGATGCCCAGGCTGCTGGCGCAAGGCGCCTCTTAGTTCCCATCGTAAATAATTACCAAATAAAGAGACGGGCACTGGAAGCAGGAAGACAAGAATAGAGTTTTATTTCTCATGAGGAGAGCCTGTCATTTCGGACACTCTCATAGTGTCTTCAGGAGGTGCTCTAACAAGTTCTCTGAGGCTTCGTCTTTTATACACATGTTTATGATGCACAAACATTCCTTATTACAATAAACACGCTTTGAAGTGGAAAAAGGCATGCTTGGAATCCTAGCTTCAGGCCTATTCCCATACCAGTCGCTCAGATGTCATCCTCCCCTCCTGAATGTAACAAGAGATTTGTGACCTCTCAGCTGGTCATTCCTACAGGGCACGAGGGCAGGAGGGGGATGATCAGGTCAAAGGTTGGTCAGGTGATAAGGTCGGACACTTCGGTCGGTGTATCACGGTTTTGTTATGCTGGGCAGGAAAAAGGGGGGTGTACATCCACGAGGCTTGGTCTTAGGACTTGGGACCGGGTCGAGAGGTCAAGCGCAGCCGGGGGGGTTGTCAGCTGAGGGGAAGGGTGTTCCTGGGAGGAAATGGGGGTGTGTGGGTCAAGCAGGAGTGCTATTTCCAGCGCAGGGTCACGCAGAGGGAGAGGGTCTTGTGGCCGTTGCATGAGCAGTGCGCGCGGGGAGGGGTGTCGGGGGTTTAGCAAACGGTCAGAGAGGCCATGGTGCCTAAAATGGCTGTTGTATATATGTGTGCATGGGTCTATGCTGGCGGGATAACACAGTCAGTGTTTTGCAATATCCATTCTGCTTACGACAAGAGGTACAGTGAACACAAATGAACGCCGCTTATGTGCATATACATTGCTATTTTCAACACACTGAAAACCGGGACCCGAGGCAAGTCTTCAGAAACCTACCAGGACAGCTGGTGAAACGAGCAGCAGCGTCTGTTTCCCCTGAGGGGTTGGGGGGGGAGCTGCGGTGAAAGTGGGCGGCCACCATGAGCAACAAATGTGGCGTGCAGCTGAACAAAGTTTAATTAGAATAAAAAATTATTTTGCAAACCGCAATGGTGAAAATGAAAGCGACTATGCGAACAGTATCATACACTCAGTGGTGTGCGTCCACGCAACATATTTCAAAAGGCATGTCATCCATGAAAAGTGTTCACCCTACTTCAGAACAAGTGTTGGTTGGAACGAGGGCGATTGAGGGCGATTACGTTACAAAACAGTGGGAGAGGGACACATTGATTAATTGTGTAACAAAATCTATACACAGGGAAAACAACGCTACAGTGAAAGAGAGAACATACCTGACAAGGAGGAAGTGACTTAACAAGCTTACAAACAAGTACGTAAATAAAAAGAGGTAGTGCCAAAGCTTTAGAAAAAGCAACTTGGATGGGTTTTTTTTTGTTATCACTTTCGTGGCCGCTTTGATGTTCTCAGTGGCCGCGGGGCTCACTGAGAACATCAAAGTGGCAGCGAAAGTGATCACGCAGGCAGATAAATGGTGCGGGCGCCCAAACTAGGCAGCAAAAACGCCCCCTGGTTCAATGATGATCTTAAGAAATCCAAGAAACTCTGTCGATCCCTTGAGAAGGCCTGGAAAAAAGACCCAAACACCAGCACCAGGAACGCCTTCAAAAACGCCACCCGCATACACCACCAACTGATCCGGACTGCCAAGAAAGCCGCATTCAAAGACCGACTAGACAACAACGCCCACAACAGCAAGGAACTATTCAACATCGTCAAAGAATTTACCAACCCCACTGCCAACTCCAACGACATCACTCCCTCTCAAACCCTTTGCGACTCCCTAGCTTCGTTCTTCCACGACAAAATCGCAGCCATCCACAACAGCTTCGACAACCAACCCGAAGTCCAACCCACCCAACCTTCTGCAGTACCTTCACCCCCCTTGAACATCCTTAATGACTGGAACCCAATCTCCACTGAGGACACCATTCGCCTGATGAACTCCATCCACTCAGGATCCCCCACAGACCCATGCCCCCACCACATCTTCAACAAAGCAGACTCCATCATAGCACCACACCTCCGAGACGTCATCAACTGCTCCCTCAACTCCGCCAGCTTCCCGGAAAGCTGGAAACACGCCGAACTCAGCGCCCTTCTGAAAAAACCCACAGCGGACCCCACCGAACTCAAAAACTACCGCCCCATCTCGCTCCTTCCATTCCCGGCCAAAGTCATCGAGAAAGCTGTCAACAACCAGCTCACCGCCTTCCTCGAAACCAACAAATCCCTCGACTCATCACAGTCCGGCTTCCGAGCCAAACACAGCACTGAGACCGCACTCATCGCAGCAACAGACGACATTCGCACTCTACTGGACAATGGAGACACAGTCGCCCTCATCCTCCTCGACCTCTCCGCAGCCTTCGACACAGTCTGTCATAGCACCCTGTTACAACGCCTCAGAAACACCGGAATCCAAGGAAAAGCACTGGAATGGATCACCTCGTTTCTTGCCGGAAGAACACAGAGAGTCCGCCTCCCACCATTCAAGTCAGAGGCTACTGAAGTCATTTGCGGCGTGCCAGAAGGATCTTCACTCAGCCCTACCCTCTTCAACGTATACATCAGCCCCCTCGCGGCCATCGCACGCCAACACAACCTCAACATCATCTCCTACGCTGATGACACTCAACTGATCCTCTCACTCACCAAAGACCCTAGCACCGCCAAAACCAACCTACATGAAGGAATGGAAGAAGTAGCCGAGTGGATGAAGCACAGCCGTCTGAAACTGAATTCAGACAAAACAGAAGTCCTTATCTTAGGCACCTCCCCCTCTGCCTGGGACGACTCTTGGTGGCCAGCGGCCCTAGGAAAAGCACCCATCCCTACGGACCACGCACGGAACCTGGGCGTCATCCTGGACCCCTCACTCTCGATGACCAGACAAGTCAACGCCGTTTCTTCGTCTTGCTTCAACATTCTTCGCATGCTCAAAAAAACATTTCGCTGGATCCCCACCGAAACAAGAAAAACGGTCACCCACGCACTGGTTACAAGCCGCCTGGACTACGGAAACACCCTATACGCCGGTACCACCGCAAAACTTCAGAATAAACTCCAACGCATCCAGAACGCATCAGCCAGACTCATACTAGACGTCCCGCGTAAAGACCACATTTCTGGTCACCTGAAAGACCTCCACTGGCTCCCCGTCAATAAGAGGATAACATTCCGCCTCCTAACCCACGCACACAAAGCACTTTACGATCTTGGACCCGAATGCCTCAACACTCGACTTTCCTTCTACACCCCCCCCCGCCACCTACGCTCTTCCAATCAAGCCCTTGCTGCCGTACCTCGCATCAACAAAACCACCATGGGAGGAAGATCCTTCTCCTACCTGGCGGCTAAATCCTGGAACTCACTTCCCATTCACCTGCGCCTCACTCAGAACCACCTAGCATTCAGAAAGCAACTTAAAACCTGGATATTCGACAAGTAATTCCCCACTCCTCCTCTAGCGCCTTGAGACCCTCTGGGTATGTAGCGCGCTATATAAATTCTTTGACTTGACTTGACTTGACTGCAGCCTTTGGGAGCACTTTTAAAAGCCCTTTACATAATATCTCGCAGAGCATCGCTTACGCGATAGCTAGGCAAGACCTAAAAACTACTTTAAGCTGGTTCCTAGACTATAAAGTTGGCTTCCATCCCAAAAGAGTGAGGTTCTTGTTCCCTTCTTTTCTATTTTTTTTTGTTTTCTTAGCCGTAGGTATAATTCCTTATAGCAACAAAAGATGCAAAAGGAGACAATTCATAGCAGAGAGTAAAGCGTACACAGTCCAAAAAGCAAAAAAAAGAGACAAAGGGCTTTAAAAGGGGTTGGCATTAATAAAACCTTAATATAATTGCGACAAACATACCGGGAGAAAACAGTATCAGCAAAGTCAATAACCCATTATTTTTAAATACTGGAAAAAATCAAGGAGACACAGATACACAAATCCAAAATAGAGAGACAATAAATTGTTAGTCCCAATGTAAACTAGACCAAACCTTTTTAAATTTAAACTAAGATCGTGGACCTCTACCTTTAGCTAGTGCTAATTCCATCTCATATATTTGTCAAACAAGACCCAAAAGTCGCTAATACTTGGAATCGTATTTTGAATCCATACCCGGGCAGTACATAAACAAGCACATGCTATTGCAATTAAAACTAATGATCTCATATGACTACCCACATCTCATATGACCCCTAAAACTACTTCTTTGCGATGTGGACTTCATAGCCAACCAATATCGTAAGAACAGAAGTTACCTCAGTCCAGAATAGATGCATTCTGGGGCAGGTAACAAACAAATGTCTACGTCCGCAGCATACATTTGACATTTTGGACAGCAGCATACATTTGACATTTTGGACAGAGTGATTTGGCCGATGGTTGAGTCGTAGCCCATTTGGATACAAGCTCAGGATTATGATGCATCATAAATACTATCCAATGTTGTTGGAGTTTCAAATTGACTGATGCTACAACCGTATCTATAGATTCCAGGGAGTCCTGTATTTCCTCGTTGGTTATATCCGTTTGAAAAATCGGACTTAGTTTCGCTGGCACCTGTAACCCATCATCGCTAGCGGCTGCTAGCATTTTCTGGTAAGCTATACCAATAGTTCCTTGGCCTACAGTCTGAAAGAGTGCGGATAGTATGCCAGAAGGGCTTGCCATTTCAAGTATCCGCTGACCCCGTAAGACATAGTCCCTTACTTAGCCCATACTCATCTTTCAGGGCTGCAAAAGATCGAAACCCCTGTTCATTAAAAAGCTGACCAAGTTGAGAGATACCCTTACGCTGCCAGCATCTACCGATATAATCATGAAATATGTCGGGCAGAATGGGATTACCCCACAGCTTCATATATGTATGAAGCACTACCAAAGAGTATTCCTTAGAGATATCTTGCCATATCCTAGTGACAGTTAGGGTCAGCCGTTTTGTGTAGCAGGAACCCAGTATTTGGTCCACAGGCCAGTTGATATGAGAGCAAAGCAGTGCCAGTATCAGGCCCACTAAGTAGGCTTCAGTTTCGACCAACAAATACGGCCCAAAATATAGTTTAAAATCTGTTAACTTAAAACCCCCTTGTTTAAATGGTAATTTAATATACCGAAGAGCCCACCTTGCGCGTCTATAACCCCAAAAAAAGCTGCCTACAACACTATCTAGGCGCTTAAAAAATGTCCACAGGACCCTTAAGAGGATTGTGTGATATAAATACAAAAATTTGGGGAGAATATTAATTTTCACTATATTACACCTCCTGTATATAGTGAGAGGGAGCCGGTGCCAGCTATGTAATTTTGCCATGACAATTTGAAGTAGTGGTTCGTAGTTCAGAGAAATCACGTCATCAACTCTGCTACTAATACAAACTCTTATATATGTTGCTGTAATCCCCAGTATTGGTGGAGCTATTTCAGGTTGAAAATTTAGGATTGTCTGGGTCTTATTCAAATTTAATTTATAACCAGAAAAAGAGCCAAAGCGTTTCACCTCTTGTGTGATTTCGACTATGGCTTCTACTGGGCTAGAGGAAAAAATGGCGAAATCATCTGCATATGCAGTTAGTTTTAGTTCCAAACCACTATGCAATACTGGAGATATTCTGATGTTTTGCAACAGATGCCTTATAAAAGGCTCAATATAAAGAGCAAACAATAATGGGGATAGCGGACAACCCTGCTGGCTACCGCTTCGAACAGAGAAAGGGGCAGAAGAGAGGTTGTTTAGGTTTACGGCTGCTGTCAGGTTGTTATAGAGTTTCAAAGGCCTTCTCGGCGTCCAGCATCAACATCCCTACATGCTGATTTAATTGATCAGAGCCATCAAATGCGGCATTGGCTGTATTTATATGGGCTGCCGTGTTTCTGCCAAGGACAAAGCCATCGGCGTTGATCAGTGATATAGGGCGGTACGTGGCCATTTCCTCTACCGATTTACCCTTTTTAGGAAATACTATAATGTTAGTCATATTTCAAGAGGAGGGGACATCTTCCCCTTAAATAATATTGTTAAATAATGTAGTAAAGACAGGTGCCAAAATATCTTTAAAACTATTATCCAAGGGAGTTGAGCCAAGACTTTTTTTTTAAAACTCTTTATTCATGACTGGATCAGCTATTACATTTTGCAAAACATTTCTTTTATCATACTGTCAGTCTTTTCCGTTTTCTGAAACATAACTTTGGCGCAGTGCTCCATACATCAGATCCTACATCACGGTTCGTGAAATTCCAAATATCAAATCAGAGTATTACTTATCACATATTACATGTCAGTAGGGTACTGTATCGCCCAACCGTTTCCCGTTCCCTCCCACCTCCCCCTACCCTGTTCCCGTCTCCTGGTCATTCCCATGTACATTTTTAGAACGCTCATCTAACAGTGATGTGACGGTATGAATGGACATTACAGGTCATAGGTGTGGTCACCAGTTTATCTAGGTCGGTCGGCCTTACATATCGCCTCCCCCCACCGCTGGTGAGTATTCAGGCACCCTCATCCCGGGGCAATTCCAGGTCCTCATCCTCCAGCTCCAACAGCATGCGGTCCCAATCATGTGCTACAGGGTATTTCTGGTGGCCCTTCTCCTCCTCCCTGCGCAGTTCCGCTGCCTCCGCCTTTTCCCATTTCAGCATGTCGGATCTCCACATCTCTATGGCTGGGGGTCTAAGGGACTTCCACCTCATAGTGAGGGTCCGGAGTGCCAACAAGAGGGCCAGGTCTGTAAATTTCAGCTGTGCCCTACAGGCCTTGGGTCTCTTCCTATTACCTATCAGGCAGGGTAAAGCGCCCACCGGGACCTGCATACCCGTTATAGTGTGTAGTGCGTGCCGGATTGTCTCCCAGTATGTGCGCAGTCTCAGGCACGCCCACATCATGTGGACAATATCAGCGTCATCACCCTGACACCTAGGGCAACATTGGGAGACGGTGGGAAATATCCTATGTAATCTTTGTGGAGTGAGGTAAGCCCTATGTAGCACCATGGCTTGTATAAATTTGAATTTAGCATTCCTGGACACTCTCCTGGGGTGTCCGAGGATGATCTTCCAGTCCCCGTCTGTAATTTCCTCTCCTGTGTCTATGCTCCAGGCCTCCCTGAGTGGGGTGAGGGATCCAGCTGCGTGTTCTCTAATGCCCACATATAGCCATTTCACTAAATGTCCGCCCGACCCCATGTAGTGGAGGAGACGGACCAATTTGTGTTGTGTTGGTTTAGTGCGTTGTGTAGCCCAAGTGCGCCTTACATAATGGGAGACCGTGGCGTGTAGAAGATAAAGCCGTTGCGGGGCCCCCCTGGATTGTGTAAAGGTGGCATGGTCCAGCAAGTTGTCGTCCCCAAATAAGTCTCCAACCCTGTCCACCCCAGCAACTATCCAGGGTTGTAATCTGCGTCTCGTCAGGGGTCCCTGTGGAGTCGGTAGGCCCAGTAGGGGGATGTTGTCTGCATAAGGAGGGGTCCCTGCCATGTATTTAAGTGCATTCCGCCAGCACTTCAATGCCACGAGCAATAAGGGGTGGCAGTCCCTCTGAATCTTGGCCGCAGGCAGCAGAAGGGAATGGAGAACCCCTCGCGCCAGCTCTTGTGGTGTGAAAGCAATCTCATGGAGGTTTCTACCCGCCACCCACCTAGTCAGCCACTGAAGTTGGCTAGCGTAGTAGTAGCCACGCAGGTCAGGCACTCCCAGGCCCCCTTGTCTGGTGGACAGTTGTAGTTTCTTGAGGCTTATCCGTCTCCTCCCCGAACCCCAAATCAGGGTGATCAATAACGAGTTCAACATGGTAAATATGGGTTGTGGTAGGAGGACCGGCAGGTTCACAAAATAATACAGGATTCGGGGAAGCAGGACCATCTTTGAAAGTGCCACCCGACCCATGACAGACAGGGGCAGGGACGTCCAGAAGTTCACACTACTACGGAGGCCAGTAATTGCTCTCCGCACATTACCCTCAATCTGGTCCTCAGGGTTCCGATAAACATTAATGCCGAGGTACTTAAATGTAGTCGGGGCCACCTGGATCACGTGCTCCCCAAACTGTATGTGGGTGGGTAGTCGCCCGTCGCGGAAAAAGAACCCCAGTGATTTCCCAGGGTTAATCGCCAGGCCCGATACCCTTTCGAACCGCTCAAAGGTATATGCCAGGAGGGTATGGCCCCCCTGCAGGTCTCGTAGGAACAGCAATATGTCGTCGGCGTAGATGGAGATCAGATAATGGGTATCACCAACCTGGATTCCCGCCTCTGCTGCCCTAGTCCGGAGTGCAATCGCCAGGGGTTCTAACATAAGGACAAATAACAGCGGTGACAGTGGGCAGCCCTGTCGGGTGCCCCTATGTACGCCATAACTGCCCGACGTGTGTCGGCCGGTGCGTGCCCGGGCCGTTGGGTTTGTATATAGTAGACGAACCCATTTTATCAGGGCGTCCGGAAGTCCAAAGCGACGTAAAACTTCAAACATGAAGTCCCAAGTCAGGGAGTCAAACGCCTGCCGCAGATCCAGGGTTATACATCCAGCCTGCGGCAAGTCCGGGGGGGTCGTGGACATGAGGGCATGTAGACGTCTCGTATTTTGAGAAGTGCTCCTCTCCGGGAGGAAGCCACACTGATCCGTGTGGATCAGGCCAGGGAGGTGGGCTTGTAATCTCAGGGCGATAGCTTTACTAAGGATTTTATACTCCGAGGGGAGCATAGACCGAGGCCTATAGTTACTCACATCCAGTGCATCCCTGCCGGGCTTCGGGATAGAGATGACCAAGGCCTGCATAGTCGAAGCCGGTAGGTGGCCAGTCTCATACGCGGTTTTGTAGATATTTTCTAGAATAGGGGCTAACGTATCACAGTAAGTTTGGTAAAACTCACCCGGCAGACCGTCCATGCCTGGGGTCTTGCCTCGGTTTAGAGAGTGGATGGCTATTTTAATTTCCTGCTGTGTAACAGGCCCTGCTAGGATCATCTGGATATCTCGGGGAAGGGCCGGGAACGGCAGCTCGTCCAGGAAGTCTAACATGGCATCCCTAGTATCAGTCTCTCCAAATGGGTCTTAAACACATTATTGATCTCAATCTGCGTATTCACCTGTCTGCCCGTGTCATCTCTGACACTCGTGATTATCGGGGTCTCAGGGGTGTCTCTAATCAGACGAGCCAGCAGTGCACCTGACCTGTCCGCCTCCGCCTGTTGCCGTCGCAAGTATTCTCTGTAGTCCATTACCCTTAGGGATTCCAAGAGCTCTGCATGCTCAATATTGCACAGTTGGAGTTCCCCCCTACGTTCAGGGTCTGTCCCCACTGCGGTCTCAAGCACTGCCAGCCGGTCCTCAATCGTACGAAGTCTGTCATGCACCTCCTGCCTGGCGCCCACCAGCCGGCCAAAGTTGAGCCAAGACTTGACCAGCATTTATCACACCAGCAGCAAATGAGACTTCCAACAAATACAGACTTGCGGTCCCAATTGGCTCAGAGTTTTATGGAATAAAAAACCCCAGCCTAATGCTGCATTGTTCTACATGAGTGTTTTTTTAACCTTTTAACTTCTGAGAACCTCCACTAAATCATTAGTGGAAGCTAGGTATCCCCAAGGAAAGTCATACCATTCGAACCCCATACACCAAACAAATACTCAAATTATGAAATATTTTATTAATTCACAACTGAAAAATTTACAGTAGATAATCATACTTAGGCATTACAGGCATACAAATTATGTACCGACTTGAGTTAGTCTAATTACTGATGCCATATTAGCATTGATTTATACATTAGCCATGAAAGGCCTGTTTTCACATTGAATTGTGGTTTTGCATGAGATGATTTTCTTTTCCACTTCAGATGATGTAACTTTCCAGAAGCCTCTGTTATTTAGTGAATAGGCAGTTGTTATGTATTAGGCAACTGATGGTGAGGTTCTCGCCGAGAGGAGAGGAGATGGAAGCATGACTCATGAGAAGAACTGTCTGAACCACAAGATGTGGACGAAGTATCTTTTCAAGGACTTTGTTCTATGGTCTATTTTGAAGATGTGAGAAACTAGTGAATTTACCTACTCCCAGGGGTTTGTTGAAATCCGATTGGATGCTGAGAAGAAGGAATGTGGCAATTGTTTCAACTTATACT
The DNA here is from genome assembly GCF_964261635.1 of Lissotriton helveticus. NCBI lineage: Eukaryota > Metazoa > Chordata > Amphibia > Caudata > Salamandridae > Lissotriton > Lissotriton helveticus. Next base: position 1,709,457,906 of record NC_136067.1, read on the forward strand.
TTAACAAATTTATATTAGCGTGTCTTCCTAGAGCAGGGGTCTTCAACCTTTTCTGTAGTGAGAGCTAATTCTGCTCAAGGAAAGTCCTGCTGAGCTACTACCATATTTTATCACTATGAAATGCTGATGATATGTATTACCATTACACTATGACCACCCTAAGCACAATTATCTGTAGTATCCAACAAAAAAATTCCAGGTGAAGTTATCAGCAGAATGCTAGGAAAACGTTTATCAATATTAAATGCTGGTAATCAAGTCAAATTCAAATCGTCACACGCAGTGCCACAAACGGTATTACCATAGCAGTAAGTCTACCCAACTCAGATTTAAAGTGGATAAACATGTTTCATGTGGCAGACTGTTGTAATGTACATATGCTTGTTTCCTTTCTCTCTTCTAATGACATCGTAACATTCTATACTTGTACATTCTATTTTACTCCTTGTAGTTCCATACTCATTGGAGTCTTGGGACTTGAAGGAGTTGGCTGTGAATAGAGAGCGGTTGGTGATGTTTTACCATTAAATCTACTTCTTCAATTTATCCAGTGTCATTGAATCCTTTATAACACTGGCGACGATGGACAGCTTGGAAGGGACAAGCCACATCACCACATAACCCTGAACCCACTTCTTGGAATTTATCTGGAATTTTCTTCTTGGAGTTACCCTCATTTGGATTATTTGGATGTTTTTAATTGGACTTCTGCAATGGAATTATTCATTGGATTTTAAGACTGCCTGACTTTCAAGACTAATGGACAAATTGCTTCAACTGGAGTCCACCGTTAAATCTAATTGACTTATTGACTAACGTTTGGAAGTGGATTTATCAACTACTCGACCACCAATTTGTTTCCGATTCAAGAATCCACTTCAGGTAACAAAAATTTAACTGTTTCCCCCGTGGTTTTGACTTCCTCGCCTTGTAACTGGGATCTGTATATTTTCGCTTCCCAACGGTCTCACTTACCGTTAGGCGCGCTCCAGCCATCTCTCGAGCTTCTCCTCGTTCAGCTCTGTGACAAGCGCTGCAGCCGCACTGACATTCCTTCTGAGAGCGCTGCAGTCGCGTTAGAGCCTGGAACCTCGCCATTGCCTTTGCCCTTGCGTTCTGTTCCTGCACTTCCCAGCTACCTTTGCGTGACGTCCAACGTTATCACGTCATACGCATACGTGCCGCCATCTTGCTGATTGCTTAGCAACGCTGCTTAGTAACGCGGTTTATCGGCCGAAAGCATTTTTCATTGAGTTTTCACCACAGCAAGATTAATCCGATAACGCTGTCGTTTGGGGAATAAAAAGATTTATCACAGCGTTTCCTCCAGACTGGATTTAAGCCACATATTGACTTTGAATTTTAAACTGCATCTTGACTTTGGATTTCCTACGACCAGCCTGCTGCATATTGACTTTGGATTTTAAACTACATCTTGACTTTGGATTTCCCACGGCCAGTCTAATTACTCTTATCTCTGTGATACACACACATTTTGTTGTATTTTTTCTTGTGTTCACTTAATTATTTTCTTACTTACCTTACTACTGCACCATGTCTACCTCCTCTTCCATGACACAGCCTCCTGCTTTTCTCTGCGAAAAAGGTGAACCTATTCTCCCTTGGAAAAGATGGAAAAATCTTTTCGACTCTTATCTCTTGGCCATTGGTGGGGAGAAATTTTCAGCTGTAAGAAAACAAGCAATTCTACTTCACAATTTAGGTGTGGAGGGTCGTAACATTTATGATAGCATTGATGAAATACCCATCAATGATGGTTCTGGTGATTCTCCTGCAGATGTTTTTCATATGTCTTTAAAAATGTTAGAAGACTATTTTGGCCCTAGAATTAATGTGGTTTTAGAACGTCATAAGTTCTTTGCGAGGGTACAAGAACCTAAAGAAAAGGTTGGACTGTATGTTGCTTCCTTAAAGACATTAGCACGTACTTGTGAGTTTGGTGAACTCACGGATTCTCTGATCCGTGACCAGTTGGTCAGATGTACTAATAACCTCAGAGTACAAGAAAAACTCTTATCTAAAAATCCTTCTCTCAGGGAAGCATTAGCCATTGTTGAGGGTATTGAGAATACTTCTGGTTGGGCCAGAGAGATGAAAGAACACAAAGTCTCTCCTGATGGATCTTCTGTCTCCAGTGGTATTCATCAAGTTACTCAACCTCTTAATGCCATCCCTGAAGACACTATCTGTAAAGTAATGCAAAACACCAAACCTAAAAATTTTTTTGATCGTACCAAAATCAAGTGTTATAGATGTGGCAGCCCCAATCATTCTTCTTCCTTTCCTAACTGTTATGCCAAATCTTCCACTTGCATCAAATGTGGCATTAAAGGTCATTATGCCAGAGTATGCAAATCTTCCACCAAAGTACACTCTGTTGATTGTTCAATACCTCCATCAGATTCTCCCAGATTTGTTGTTTCCAGTGTTACTAGTGACGGAAGCATTGACACTGATCCCATTGTCATGCCTGAGTGTAATGTGATTATTGGTGGTAAAGATTTTATTGTTTTAGCTGACTCTGGTTCCCCCTTTACTCTAATAGGAAATGAAAATTGGAACAAAACATTTCCTAATTTTGACTTGTTCAAACCTGACATCAATGCTGTTAGCTACAATGGATCTCGTATTGAAGTATCAGGTTATACTGTTATGAGAATTCATTTCAAGGGTCGTGAAACTGTAGGAAAAATTTATATTGCTTTTAGAGGAGACAATCTTTTAGGCTGGAGACACCAGAGGGATCTGGGAATTATTCTTAATCCTAATGCTCTTAAACCCTCTGACCAGGTCATGCTTATTGATCAAATTTCTATTTCCAACATTTTCTTTGATGATTTTCCCCATGTTTTCTCTGACAAATTGGGTTTATTGAAAGACTTTCAACATCGCATTATCTTAAAAAAAAATGCTGTTCCTTGTGTCTTCAAAGTTAGAAAAGTTCCTAACATGATGCTTGCTCCTCTTAAACAGGAACTTTCCAGACTTATAGAGTTGAATGTTATTGAAGAAATTGAATCTTCAGAATGGTTGGCGCCAGTAGTTTTAGCCCCTAAGGATGGTGGTAAGAACATTCGCATGTGTGTGGACCTTAGGGGTTTAAATAAAAGTATTTGGGTAGAACGCCAACCCTTGCCTAATATCCCTGAGTCCATCACTATGCTTACAGGGGCTAAGATATTCTCTGTTCTGGATTTGTCCTCAGCTTACCACCAGGTTCCACTTCATCATGACTCCAAACATCTCACTTCCTTCGTGACTCCTCTGGGAGCCTACCGTTTTGTTAGGATGCCCTTTGGTTTGGCATCCGCTGCGGCTTGCTTCCAGAGAATTATGAAGTTAGTGGTTGGAGACGTGCCTAATGTCATATTTTTCCAAGATGACATTCTAGTTTTTGACAAAGACAATATAGAACATGAAAAGATTTTGAGAGCAGTTCTCTCCAGATTGGCTGATAAAGGTTTGACAGTCAACAAAGCTAAGTGCAAGATTGGGGTGACTTCTGTCACTTATCTTGGCCATGTGATCTCGAGTGAGGGTATACAACCCAAATTAGAATTAGCCAAAAGTATTGCTGAAGCTCCCACACCAACTGATAAGGATCAGGTCAGGTCGTTTCTTGGCCTTGCAGAATTTTATTCCAAGTTCATAAAGAATTTTGCCTCTATTGTGGAACCTATTAGGAACTTGCTGAAAAAGGGTGTCCATTTTGTTTGGAGTGATGATTGTAATGGCGCCTTTTTCGTTGTTAAGAAAACCATCAGTCAGTTACCAAGTTTAGGTCACTTTGATTCTAAGAAAAAGACTATTCTTTCAACTGATGCGTGTCTTTCAGGTTTGGGCGCTGTTCTGTCTCAGATAGACAATGGTGGAGAAAGAGTTGTGGCATTTGCATCCAGAGCTCTAAAAAAGGCTGAACAACATTACTCTTGTATTGAAAGAGAAGCTCTTGCCGTGGTTTGGGCTATCAAACACTTTAAGTTTTATTTATGGGGTATTCCATTTATTGTAAAATCTGATCACAAGCCTTTAATTCAGATATTCTCTTGCATGGAGAGTGAAAGATTAACTCCTAGACTCAAACGTTGGAGTGAAGGGTTAGAAGAATTTAATTTCATTGTACAATATGTTCCAGGATCTTTGAATATGATTGCGAATTGTCTTTCACGTTTACCCTTACAGGATTTGGATGAGCATCTAGATTTGGGTACTGTCAAAGTGTCTTGGGTTTGTGAGAGTGCTGTTTCTCTGGATGATTGGGTACTTGCTCAGTCTAATGACTCTGTCCTACCTTTAGTTAAGGATTTAGTAGTGAAAGGTTGGCCCTGTAACAGCAGAGACATCAGTGGTGATCTTCTACCTTTTTGGTCAATAAGGGATGAACTTACTATTGTTGATAACATTGTTATGCGTGGTGAGAGATTGATTCCTCCTTCAGTGATGCGTTCAAAGCTCATCAATCTTGCTCATGATGGACATATGGGCAGGAGTTTCACCAAATCCCGTCTTAGAGAAAGGTATTGGTGGCCTAATATGGACAGTGAAGCTGAAGTGGTGTTTAAAGATTGTTATCAGTGTGCCACTAATGATAAATCCAAAGTTGTAAGTAAGGCCCCTTTATCACCTGTATCAGTTCCCGACCAACCTTGGTCCAAGCTGGGTTTGGACATTATGGGACCCTTTGACCTACTAACACCTTCAGAGAGATTTGTTATTCTTCTTGTTGACTACACTTCTAAATGGGTTTCTACCAAATGCGTAGCCACGGTCACTTCTAGAGTGGTTATTGATTTCCTATGTGATGAATTTGTTTCTGAAGGCATTCCTAAATGTATCATTACAGATAATGGTGTGCAGTTTATCTCCTCTGACATGGAGTTCTTTTTGAATAACCATGGTGTATCTCATCTTAGAACTGCACTCTATGCGCCTCAGGCAAATGGTCTTGCCGAGCGAATGAATCGTGTTGTCAAAGGGTGTGTACAAAGAGCTATTGAGATGAAATGTTCTCTCAAGGATGTTTTGCGTGATACATGGTGGGCACATCGCACTACCATCAATTATATTTCCAAGTTTTCTCCTTTTTTTTTGTTAAGGGGTAGACAAGCTTGTTCGAAATTGAATCCTCCTTGGCTTCCTCTTCAATCTCCTCTCCCTTTGGATAAGGGGAATGTGGAGGATAGAATTCTTTCTCACCAACAAAAGTACAAAGAGCGTTATGACCTGAAACATTCCACCAAACCGGTGTTGTGGAGTGTGGGTGAATTGGTTCTGGTCAAAAAACCAAGATTTTCAAAAAAAGGTTCTTCCGAGTTCATGGGTCCTTTTAAGATAGCCAAGATTTACAGGAATGTAGTTATTTTGGATAATGGTTGTAAATGGAGCACGTCCAGGCTTGTTAAGTTCTCTTCTGGGTTCCCTTCTACCTCTTCCAATTTGGATGGTTCCTTATCCTCCTCCTTTTCTGATAATAAAAGTACTTTTCCCTCCAGAAGGTTTCCTCAGAGAACTCATCAAGCTCCTGCACGCTACAGAGATTATGTTTAGTTTTCTTTATTTTTATATCTCTGCGTAGATTACCATAAAGTATAACTAGTTGTTGAATTTGTTTTATTCCTTTCACATCTATTGTTTTTCTTTTCCTTTAGTATAGGGGATGTGTTGTAATGTACATATGCTTGTTTCCTTTCTCTCTTCTAATGACATCGTAACATTCTATACTTGTACATTCTATTTTACTCCTTGTAGTTCCATACTCATTGGAGTCTTGGGACTTGAAGGAGTTGGCTGTGAATAGAGAGCGGTTGGTGATGTTTTACCATTAAATCTACTTCTTCAATTTATCCAGTGTCATTGAATCCTTTATAACACAGACCCATAGGCCAACGCTGCAGCTTCCACATGCCTCAACATCCTCCACATACTCAGCAAGACCTTCAAATGGACCCACCCCCCGAATCAAGGAAGAACGTCACCCATGCACTCATCACCAGCAGGCTGGACTATGGGTAATCCCCCCATGCCGCAATCAACAAATCTCTACTCCACAAACTTCAGACTGTCCAGAACGCCGCAGCCAGACTTATCCTCAGCATCTTTCGACAAGACCACATTACCCAGCATAAATGAGTACTCCACTTGCTCCCCGTCGAAAAAAGAGTGACCTTCAAGCTGCTCACACACAACTATAAAGCCCTCCACAACACCAGACCCGAATACCTTAATCTCCTTCTACACCCCCAAAAGAAACCTCCACTCCGCTGACCAGGCCTTGGCTGAAATCCTGTACATTCTCAGAACCAGACAGGAGGCACACCCTTCTCCTACATCATGGCCAAGACCTGGAATTAACTCCCCTTCAGCATCAGATGAAGCCCCACACTGAAAGCATTCAGGAAGAGCCATAAGACATGGCTTTTCGAATGACCTTTTCGAATGACCAAAGCTGCACAAATCCCCCACACACACTCCCCCAGTGCCTGGAGACCCTCAAAGGTGAGTACTGCGCTCTTTACATCCCTGATTGAGTGATTGATTGATTGATTGATTGATAGGCCACCACAGTGTGTGTTTGAGTGGTATCAACAGGCCCTGCCATTGGTTTGTCTGTTTGTAACTCATAAGAGTAGTGAAATAAGCAGTGCTGCCTTCTTTAATATATACAGAATCTCTGAGATTGGCTTGGTTTGGCTTCACCTCTGAGAGCTACTTGAAGGTGCTGGTGAGCTACCAGTAGCTCCAGAGCTACTGGTTGGAGACCCCTGTCCTAGAGCATGCTGGCACTCCGGCTTCTAGCCTTTGAGAGCACTTTGAACTCTATTACTGAGATTTGAAGCGTTACCTCTTCTCAGGAAAGATTCACTTTTTAGTCCTTTTTCCTTTTAAAATATGTCTGCTGATCTATAGCTGAAAATACTTTGCAGCTTGAAAATTATTTACCTTAAAAAGGAAAGCTTTATGCTTTTGCATCTTATTCTCTCATCAGAACTCTTTAATGGGTTTCTGAACTGACACCTCTACTTTGACTTAAATATCCATTCTAATCCTTAATTTAGATTTGGATAATTTGTTTATGAAATACTCTTGCTGTATTATCTCTATTTTGTTTGTAATCTACACTAATTTGGTCTTTTACCTTTGCTTTATTGTTATGAAGGTTTAATGTAAATGATTGATCCTTTTAAATTCTCCATGTTCACTAACAAAGATCCATACAACCAGTGCCGGGGGGTATTTAATGATTAGGCCCGAAGACCAAGATGCAAAGAAACCCCCTTTGTCACATGCAATTTCTGTGATTGTTTTTAGGTATAGAAGATCTGAGAGAGCCTTTTCACATAGATATGTCGAGAAGCATGGAAGTAAAATCTACAGTGCTTTGTACAATCAATCAGAATAGTCTATTTGTGCACTCAGTCAAACATTTGCCAGAGAATTTTCCTTGAATTGAAGTTTTTGTGCGCTGTCTATGGAGATTTTAATAAAGCCATTTTCCTCAACTGTCACTATGTATATTAAAAGGATACTTAAGCCAATTTTTACTTTCATCTGAGAGAGTAAAGTGCTCATGAAAACTACTTTGCATATTTTGGAGATGTTGTAAAATAAATGCCAAGACAAAGTTGTATAATTTATTATCAATAGATTCCAGAAAGGTCCTCAGGTTTTGCAAAGAATCAAAAAGTTTTTTTCATAATTATTGAGCCACCAATTCTAGCTTTGATCTTGTTTTGGACATTAAAAATTGTGTTACTTATGCCTTGCATACTCACGTTGAGTGCAGTGAAATGAGTGAATATGTCTGCCATGCAGTCCAGAATTTGTGCAAATGGTAATTCCTGATCAGTGAGGAACACTCTGATTTCATCTCTTAATTTGAAAAGCTGGAACAGAACTTTATGATGGGACCCGCACTGCACTTCTGTATGCAGCAAAAGTTGTTCATGACCGCTGTCCATATACTGACAGAACTACCTAAAAAGCATTGAATTTGGTGACCTACTATTGATAAAATTTACAATTTGAATGATTCATCCAATACTTTAAAAAAAAAAATCTTCTGCCATCTTCTTAGAGGCTAATGGGTTTAAATGAATGCAACAATTATCCCATGTAACTGAAGGCTTATTTCCTCATATACGTGGAGTAAGTTCAGTTATTCTCTCAGAAGTGGCATGCGCTGGTTCCTTAGCATGTGGATGACTGTATTCCATTTGATGTCAGAAATTCATATAAAGTGTTGTACACCTCTTCAGGAGTGGTATATATTAAATAAAGGCAGAACAATAAATCTTCACATATGTTCCCCTCATATGTAACTGGATACAGAAATTCAGAATCGTTTGCAATATCCGTTCCTTTGTCAACCTGTAAGCTATAATGATGACTTTTGCATATTTGCCAATATACTTTTCTTTTATGTTGTCTGTAATGTTGTCAATTATTTTTTTTACAGTGTTGTTAGACAATGGTGCTAAATTGAAATCTTTTGCTGCTTATTCACCATCCTTTTCACAAACCATAGATTCAGCAGGAGGTACTATCTGTTCCTCACCAATTGTATGTAGTTTTCCAGTGTTTACTCTGCGCATGAACATTTCATATGAGGCTTTAACAGAATTTTAATTTTAAGAACACATTGCAGTCTTAAAAATGAGTTTTCTACTTTGTTGCAGCTCTTGCTCTTTATTTTTGAAGAATTCTGTAGATTTGGTAGGGTGGTCTTTATGCCTAGATGCCAGGTGTCATTGTAATTTAGAAGGTTCCATGGCCTTGTTTGACAACAATTTGTAACATAGCACTCATTGTGGTGGGTGTTCAAGTTCTGAACCTTTACATAGGAAACCCATTGATAAATATTCAACAGCGTATTTTCAATATTTTGCCTTCTTTTGAATTATATACCTTTGTTTTGAGCATTATGCACCATCATTTTTGTATTCAGTGTTTTTCTACTAAGGCAGAAGCCAACACAGACCTATTGATTCACAATATCTTGTTATGGAATCAGATTCTAGCAAAGCACTCTGGCAAGACATATATTACCTTCACTACTTTACCTATTACAAGCTGCCCTCATCAGAGGTTTTCAAAATACATATGTTCTGAAGTTTTTTTTTTATGAAGCAGCGCCAATAAGTGATACTGCATCAGCACTAGTTTAGTGGAGCAGAGGAAACTAGAAATTCATATGCGTGTAGATGATAATTTTATTACTGTGGTTTCTAGTTGTTGACATTTATGGATTCGCTGGAACATCCCTGCTCACTAACAACCTAACACCCCATGAGTGTAACAGAGCTCTGCATGTATGATTTAAAACTGTGGTACTCAAATTGATGCATATTGTGTATGATGAATAGGAATTATTTTTGGTGCCAATCTTATGAGGTGGCAGAGTGTTGAAAACAATTAACTCTATTATATAATTTACAGTACTTATATTAAACCTTGAATCCGTGCTAAACATGGGAATATAGGAGTTCTGGCATTCACTATCCCGGAGTATATCTGCATGAGTAAGAAGAGATGGTACTCCATTCAAAAGTATCAAACACCTCCTGAGAAGCATAGGTCTTCTCCCTTTCAAATTAGGGAAATGCTGGTGCTTGTGAAATGTGAAAATGGTGGGAGTGCAAAAAAAGTGCCCCAAATTTCAGAGAATGAGCAAGCTCCACTCTTCCAATGAACCTTTAAGTGGGGACAGTCTCCCTTAGTTAGAGTAATGAAATATAGGGTGCACAATTGTGCGTTCACATCACATTTAACCAAAACAAAAGCTACAATGCTGTAGAATAGATTACGGGTGCAGTGGTCCACAAAAAAATCTGTGTAGCATACATTTCTTAATGTGTCTCTAAAAGGAGCAATGCAGCACACAACTGCAGACTGTTTTAAGAAAAAGCTTTGAAGTATGTCTCAGCAGAGTGTGCCACAAAAGTGGCGGGCAGCTTAGACTGTTTGGAAATCCCCAAAACAAAGCTGTGCAGTTTGACTGATATGTCTGACCCAAGGCACATGTTACAGCAAAGCTGTTCAATTAAAAAGAGCTGTGCAACAAATCACAAGAGTGAAGACAAATTTCCTTAACAGCTACGTCTGCCAAATGGCCTTGTTGCATAATACCATAAGAATGTTTTGACTTTACAGACAACTGGCAAATGCATTCTGGGACTTGTAGTCTATTCTAAACGAAAATCCACAGCAAGGTACCTGGCTACTATTACAGTGCCTCTCTCTGTATTTTCTGTTAATGTTGAATTAATAAAAATCCTTACAATAAGAGAGGTAAGATTAACCAGTGTTTGCAACGCAGCTTACATTAAAAAAACAAGAAGATAACAAATTAAAAAAGAATTAAAACTAGAGCTCTGCTAGAAACCCACCCCGTCTTGCAAGATAAGGATTTATAGAGTGGGCTGGGGAGTCACTAGCTAAGAGGGTAGGGGCAAGGCAATATGTAAAATGATCATTGTGAGGCCTGTAGCTGCTTTCTAATTTCCATCATAAATTTGAGACCCCGACATGTCAGGATTGGAGATGAACCTCCCAGCCAGAAAATAACGGCCTGGCGACATGTTTTTTTTTTAAGTTTGTTCAATATGTCCCGTATTAAGCGTCTTCTAGATACTATAAGGGATGGACATAGACAAAACAAATGAACTAGTGATTCAGTATGATATCCACAGAGTCGGCATTTTGGGCAATCATCTTGGGGTTTCCAGGAAGGTAGTAAGTCCTTAGATTCGTGAAGGCCCATACGGAGGTTAATAAGGTATTTTTTTAAATAGTGGCTGAAATGGGTTGCCAAATAGGCCTGAGGTTGTTGGAGTGAGTAAGAAGAAATGACTGACCAGGCATGACGTTGATGGGACAATGTTTGTTTGTCTTCTAAAACAGACTTCCTTTTAGCAATAGAATTTACTATTTTGCAGAAGCTGGCTTGATCAGCTTTTTTATTCCATGTTACTGGCAGATCAAAGTCCACAAGGCATTTCTCCAAATGAATGGCCCAGGGCTGAGTGGGATCTGTATTAATGGCTTGCCAACAAAGATTGTTTAGAGTGTCTGGGTCGGCGGCACGAAGTTTGTGGCAAAATGTAACAAATGTTGACTTGGCCCTGATGTTTTGATTTTGAAGCCCGAATTCTAATCTCACCTGCGCTGGTGAGGAGCATTTAGGCAGTTTGAATACTTCTTTATAAATTTTGTTTTGTAGAGTATTTAGTAGACCAATCTCCCCTCCAAGCCATGTTACCAGCCCATACGATAATGTGGGTAAAACCTGAGCGGCCATTACTTTTAAAAGGTGGGTATAATTTGGACCATCCAGTTTTTGCAAGAGACGCCTGTATCCGTAGATTAACGTCGAGGGACTTAGCTTTTAACACCGCAGAGTGTTTTTTTAAAAATTATCTTTGCCGATGGTGACCCCCAGATATCGATAATGCGGCTGTTCCCCTATTGCAAGGTGGTTACATGTCCAATTGTATTTGATTGATTTTCGTTCTACAAGACGTATTACTTTTGTCTTGTCTCTATTAAGTTCCAGATGTTCTTCGTCTAAGTAGAGTTGTAGAGCATTTATCAGCCTTTGCAGCCCGATTGAAGTTTGGCGTAAAAGGACAATGTCGTCTGCAAACGGAATAATTGGCATTGGGGTGTTGCAGAGATTCGGAGCATGACTTACAACTTGACAAAGTTTTTTCCCTAGATCGTCGAGGTATAGATTAAATAAGCAAGGAGCCAGGGCACCGCCCTGTTTCAGTCCATCTTCAGTTGGAATTTTTGACGTGAGACTTGTGCCCTGTCCTTGTTTAACCCTTGCCCAAGTGTCCGTGTAGAGGAGCATTAGAGAGTTGAGAAGGTTTGTTGACAGCCCCCACTTCTTGAGTTTTGCCCAAAGTCTCCCCGTACTAACTCGGTCAAAGGCGGCTCTGATGTCGATAAAGCAGCCGTATAACCGGCTGTTCTTTGTTTTGGCTCTTTCTATCAGGAGTGCTAGGGCTGTGAAATTTGATGTTGTCCCTGTCCCTTTTAGAAAACCTGTTTGATAACTGGGGATTCGATTGTTATTATCCACCCATTCCTGTATTTCCTCCAGAATGCAGGATGCATATAGTTTAGCTTCCACGTCTATCAAAGATATTAGACGATAGTTCTGTGGAAGTCTCCTGTCCCCCTTTTTGAAAATGGGGTGGATGATATTACCATTCCATGATGGAGGCTGCTGTTTATGGGCAAAAACTTGGTTAAACAGGGCAGACAGCTGGAGGGCCCAAAAATCAGCGTTATATTTAAATACTGTATTAGGAAGACCGTTGGGTCCTGGTGCCCCTTCTGTTTTAAGTTTGTTAATGAACCTTTTGACTCTATCGCTGGAAAATAAGTCCGACTGTATCGGCAGGTCATTAAGCCTTCCTATATCTCGGTTTTTGTTTGAGTTTTCTACTGCTCCTTTCAGGTGGATTGAATTCGTGGTGGGATTGGAACAACAATAATTTTCAGAAAGAGATTCGTCCATTTTGAAATAGAGCTTTTTGACATGGTCTTTCCAGCTTTGTTTGCTAATTCCGGGATCCTGGGATATTGCTTCTGCGTTTAATTTGTTAATAATACCCCAGAAGTCCCTTGTGTTGCGCTTCTTACTGGCTACTAGCAATTTTGCCCACATTTTTTCCTTCTGTTTGTTCTTGACTTTCCACACCATTTTACGATACTTTTTTCTCATACTCCTAACAAGGGAGTAGGTTAGTGAGGAGCGCTCAATGTTACTCCTTATTGCCTTCCGTTGCACCTGGGCTAATTTTCTCTTTTCCTGTCTTAGTTTATTATTAAACCACGGTTCCCGTAAAATTAGTGGGACTTGATGCGAAGTAAGGGGTACCGAGTGTTGAATGGACAGGTTCTCTAACAGATTTTCCCAAGTTGAAACCGAATCTTCTTTTTGTTCATTTTCGTGTAGAGCAAAGAAGTCTCTTGCGGTTTCGTGGATGGCTTTGGTTCCGCTACCCCTCCAAAGCAGTCTTCGTAAATTGAATTTCTCTGTATGAGCAGAGAGAGCAGTTAGTTGGGCAGACTCCGGCACCCCTAAGTTGATCCAAATGATTTGAGGGAAAGTGGTCGCTTTCAGATTGCATTACTATTTCATAGCCCTCCAATAAGTCAATCAGTTTGTTACTGATTAAGGTAAAGTCGATCGTTGACAAAACCTTGCCACTCATGTATGTGGGAGCTGTTGTCGATCCTCCTACTGTTTCAGAATTTAAGATAGTTAATCCCAACGTAGTCAGTTGTTTTGAGATTGATGAGTTGGGCTCAGCCCGGGTGTTTTGTCTAAAGATGTGAGTATGTAAATTGTCATCATTTAGGTTTAAATTAAAGTCGCCTGATAGAATCAGCAAACTTTGGGAGTTTGATTTCTGGAGTGTTTTTATAAGTTCAGTAAGCACGGCCAGTTTCTCTTTTTTTTTCATTCGATCAGGGTGAATGTATATGTTTATTAATAACAATTGGTGGCGGGGTTTTATAGAGATCTTGGTTACCTGCACCCAGTTTAGTCTCACGTCCTGTTTTTCCGGCTCCCAATTGTATTTCTGCGAGATGTAAGTGGATAACCCACCACTGGGATGCCCAAACTTGGATGTTCTCTCGGCAAGGATGTATTTTCTGTTAATGATTTCAGACATATCATACAATATTGGATGTGTGCCTCAAATAAACTAGACCAATTGGATTTGCCAATGTTTCTTGGCAGCATTGGATGAATGAATAACAGTTATATTTTGAGAATAGTTAGAATCGAAAATATTTCAGTTCTGAAAGTGAGACAGTGAATTAATGTCTGAAGTAGAAGGATTAGTATTATTCGTAGGTGGCAATTATCATAGACGTAATTTGGAAGTAGTCAGGGGACGCAGTTGTGACCTCTAGCTTGCTCCCTGCTACTCCTTGAACCTCCATTGCATCCCCTGGCCTCAGAGTTGGCAACATTTTGCCTCCTCTGAGGCCAGGGACCGCAAAGGAAGCGCCAGGAGTAGCAAGCAGCGAGCTAGAGCTCACAGTTGCGACCTCTGACTCCCTCCAAATGATGTCCATGGCAATCATACGGATTATACTTTTCAAACCACTTTCCTCTACAGCTTGTCTGTGTGGCACTTACAGCCTTTTTCTTCCCACATCATTGTTAAATCTTCCATTTGCATGTTTCACACCTCATTGCTTTCTTCTTCTGCACCCTCTTTTCACTCGATCCTTCTGCACGCACATTCATGCATCTCATTCACTTCACCCATCACACACATAACAGAGCATACCCATTCAAGTGTAAACACTTTGGCTGTGTCAATATTTCAACAGGTTTGTACTTCATTGACACACTTTCACATATAATCATATAAATGTTAATGACTTCCTGCTAAGCAATGAAGGAATGTGCACTATTTGCAGCCTCGGCTCTAAACCTCTCAATAATGTCCCAACAGAAACACCCACAAACAACGTGAACTCACAAAGATACCTATGGGCAGCCAAAGACACAGCAGGCACAGTACAAGATTAATTTGCATTATTAAATAAGCTACAGAAAAACAATATGCTGGAAAAAGCAAATACTCTTAGGGAAGTAAATTAAGTAAAACATGACAAATGTAAACATGGGTATTTCACTGATATGGATAATCTCATTTTGAATGCAAGGGAATGCCTATTTTTGTATGATCACCTCTAAGGTTTTTGACTGATGCTGCTGGTGTTTCGACTCTAAATTGCACTGACCCTGCTTCCCTCCCCATCCCATTGTATGTGCTCTGAATCCTCAAAGGGCGTGTGCAATTGACTAACACCTGATTGTCACATTTAACTTCTCTATAAGTCCCTATTATATGGTACAAGATGTACCCAGGGCTAGTAAGTTAAATGTTACTGATGGACTGCAGCACTTATTATGCCACCACTGCAGTGGCAAAGTAAAAAAATGGCTCTAGTTCTGCCACTGCAGCTTAGTCAGGGAGTTTGTAAATAACTACCCAATTTAGCAAAATATCTCTTTTGTTAAGTCCAAACCTTCCTTTATAATACGTATAAGTCACCCCTGTTGAAGGCCTTAGTAGCCCATAAGACAGCGTGACATTTATTAAAAATAAGGCAGGCTTCTATTATCTTTTACATCTCTTGACAGTGAAAACTCGCAATTACCAGTTTTCATTGTAGAAAGGCTGGTAGTCCCACTGGCTAACATGGGGTTACACTAGCCCAGTGATACTCCAAGTAGTAGGGGGGGGGGGGGGCGCAGCTTGCGGCCCTCCTGACCTTTGCATGTGGCCCCTGCTGAACGACCGCACTGGGCTGCTGCTTACTTAAGAGAGCATTAACTTTCAGAAAGATGTTAAATACATGGGAAAACATTTATTTACATAATAACTGAAGTAAAAGAAAAGAAGCAAAAAATGGTATCCTGCAGCACTTAACTTTAGGAACACATTCATTTTTAAGACATCTTGCAACAGACGTTTACAAATGACAAAGTCTCTTCAAAATTCAAATTGTTTATTTATTAACACGCAGAAGTGTTTCATTTTTAGTATATAACAGTGCAGTGAGAGGTATATTTTAAAAGTGATAGTCTTCAAAAAATAACGTAGAAGCATTCCTGTCTCCTTCCACCCTGACAACAATGTCAATTGTGAACTAAGAGGAAAGTACTTTGTCATGTCGAACTCGCTGGGTGGCCTGGGTTGTTGTTATACATGGGCAACATTATAGTTTATTAAATTAAACACTGTAGAAAGCTTTGTACAGTGCACATCCTGAACACATATATTTCAAGGTGCTCTTACATGTGAAATGAAGAAAGGTGAGGCAAAGTGAAATAAAACAATTGCATAGGTTCACACAATTTGGTCAAGTGAGAAAGCCGAGATTGATTGGAGGTTTTTTGCTTTCACATTGTGCAATCCTATTTCATTCCATGTCAGTAATGAAGTTACTTCTGTTTATCACACTTGACTCTCCCAAGGTAATGATAGCAAGTAGAAAAGGCTGGTAGCGGGATTGCGATTAAGATACTGCATTACACAGTTTTGTCAATTCTATGACTCCTCTAGAGACTAGGGGATTAATTTAGAGGGCAGTATTGAGTGAAACCCTTAAAATAATTCCATGACTCACTGACCGCACCATGTACATGCTTCGCTTCCCAACGTCCGCCTTACACCATACCCCGCTGGAATTACTGCAGCCCTCTGGCACACCTCACGCCATATTTTGTGGCCCCTGGGAAAATGTTTGCTAGTACCCATGCACTAGCCCAACCACTATGTGCTAACATTCATTTGGGACCATAAGATGTTGCATTCCAAGGTATTAAATTATTTGTTATATGAAACCTAATTTCATCGCTGAAGTCCTGTTTAAAGTAAACTTTAATATATGTTATCACTTTCTTTCCCCAAAGTTATAGTAGCCATTTTTTATTCACTACACTACAGTAGTTGTCACCCGAGCCAGTTTGCTGCCCTCATGCTAGGGAAGTGTGAATAGCTCACAGGAAAAAGGAGTAAAAGGTCTCGTGGTGAGAAGAGGTGTGCCTTTTGCCTTACAGGATGGGCTGTGACCACAAATGGCTGAGCTTCAACGAGTCTACCACCTCTTATAGGCAAATACAAGTCACACCTTAGTTTGCCCACTCATGTGTGTTGTTAGAGAGGCAAGCATCTACACCAGAGGGAGAAAACCCATTGCTGAACCGGTTGTCATCAGGGGTGGCTCATTATAAAGAACACACCTCAGGTGTGTGCACACAGCTCTGACCTAGGGAAGCAGGATCCTGGCATTTTGAAATTAGGTAGAGATATGTACTGTGGGCTTGTTTACAGCCAATCCCACAGGAAGTAATGTAAGAGTGGGTAGGATTGCCAGTGAGAATTTTGCTCCCAATAGTTGGGGAGTCCTGCCTATCCACAAACATGAGATTAGCAAAAAAGTGGAACCCCTGACTTCCAGCAAAAGAACCCTGCTCAACTTGGAAAGACCAGAAGTACTACACCCACTGCACCTATTGAACCAAGATAGGACATCAGAAGAGAAGGGCTGCTCCTGCTGTTGGAACCATGGCGAGAGACCCCTAGTGCTGGACCTGCTCCCACTTGTGCCAAGGACCAGTGACTCCAAAGGCTGGTTGGCAAGCATCCTGTTTAGCTTCAGGGGCACAAACACCAAGGAAGCCTGCGCCTCACAGTGCCCAGCTGACCAGTTGCCCGGGACTCTGCTGGTGAAGTCCATGAGATTGAGTCCTATCCTCCAAGAAGTGCCCCACGGGTCCTGGACACTTGGCTGGTGCTTGAGTATACTCTTTCTCCCCCACAAAATGGTGACTTGTGAGCTTAAAGCAAAACATAACGGTTTTCGGGCACAGATTCTGCAGCTCATATGCTACTGCCAGTTCATAAGTAGTTGCGAACGTTGTTGAGATCCAAGGTTTTTACTGGACTGCTAGACTTTCGCCAGTCTGCTGATGTTGAACCCAAAACTGGACTCAAGCTGCATAGGAGCCTGCTGACTAGCATGTAGTCAAGAAAAATAATCAGAAACGTTTCTAAGTATGAAGATAAATTCATGATGGGACCAACCCAGTGCCTGCATCCGACCCTTAGTTCCATCACTGTTTGCCTGAAACTTTGACTTTAGCCCAGCACCTTGCCTTTGAGACTTATATACTATCTCTAAGAGTGAGAAGTAGTGGTTAATACAACTTTTTGAAGTGAATTGCAGTAATTTTTTAAAACATTACATAACTCATAACTCCAGTTCCCTTGATCAGATTTTTGTCATTTTGGTGTCTATTTAAAGATATAAATTGTGAGAAATTGTGTTGTTGGTTGACTGGGGTGCTAGCCCGGTTCAGTCAACAGCCACATCCCTTGCTAGGTGAACCTCAAAAACTCACTAAATTAACCTGTACTTAACCCTGGGTGGCTTGGCACAAGAAGCAGTCAGGCTTAACTTATAGGCAATGTGTAAAGCATTTATGCAGCACACAAACAGCTATAAGGTAAACACACAACACAAGAAAAATCCCACACTAATTTAGAAATATAGAATACATTTTAATAAATTATTTAACACCAAAACAGCAAAATTCCAATCAGTAGAGCCGGAACCGGTGTTATGAATTTCTAACGTTTTGAATAACATTTTGTGTCTAAAAGAGCAAAGCACCAACCAAGGACATCTAGTCGCATGAGATGGAGTCAAAGTCAGAAAATATGGTGACTGCAATGGGGCGTGAAACGGATACAAGAAGTGGATTGGGCCCGGTCGACGTTTACCTTTGGACATAGAAGAATTTTCAAGAAAAATGTACTGAGAAGCTTAAGTTCAGCGGCGCAAGGCTATAGACTGTGTCCAGGGAGGGAGCATCACAGGGAGCCGCTTAACTAAGTCATGATTTCTACGTTCAGGATTAGTCACATTTTAAGAAGTCAAAACTCTCCAGCAGCACAAGGCAGGATGCCGTATCCGAAGACTGTTCCAGGAGGTTGGATACCACCTTTGGCGAAGGACTGCTGAACAGGATTTGTTGCTGTGAGAAGAACATAGGAGGAGCAACTGCTAAGATCGGCCAACCGGTGTTGCACCTTGGGTTGATCAATGAGCAGGTTGGTCCTGGTGATCCCTTGGCTTTCAGAACAGTGTTTAGCCCAACAAAATGCCTAAGTCTCAAGTTTTGCATTTTGGCTATTTAGGCATCTTTAGCACCACAAACGAGGGTTCAGGAGTGATGGGACACTACCCGGGGGTTCAGGACTCATTCAGGCTAGATCCAGGTGCAGGTTCAATATGATTGCAGCCTTTTATGTCCATGTGGCTCCAAGGAGGAGGTCAGCTAACTAGCCCTGAGAGTCAATCTGGTATTCCTGGGTTCAAGTGAAGATGCAGGGCTCAAACAGCAGGGCTGGCGTCTGAGCGTTCAGGTCTGCCTCCAGGCAGCTAAGCAGTATGTCCAGGTGTAGCAAGGCAGTCTTGAGGAGTGCACAACAGGTGCAGTCCTCTGAGAGTCCTTTCGCAGTTCCAGAAAGTGAACTGGAGAGGGGGTCTGAGGGGCCTAGTTTTATACCTAGTTCATTCTTTGAAGTTGGGAGAAGTTTCTAGAGGTTTCCTATGAAGTTGAAAGTTCCTGACTCCCCTTCCCTGGCTCAAAGCTGGCTGCAGAGACAATGAGGAGGTGACAATCTGCTTGCGTGAAGGCAGAGCACAGCCTATTCAGTTGTAAGTGGGGCTGTGCCCAGCTCCGCCATCCATCCTGCCGACAGATTGCCCATTCAGACACTCTTAAGCCCTCTATTGTGTGACTGTCTGGGAGGAATTTATAAAGTCTGTCAGTTACACCCTGTCATGCCCCCTCATCTTGCCAGCAGATGGCTCATTCAGGCACTCCTAATCCCTCTATTGTGTGACTGTCTGGTAGGAATTTGCAAAGCCTCTCTGCTACACCCAGTCATGTGACAGAGGGAAGGCCACAGGAACGAAATAGCTACGGGCTGAAAAATGGCAACTTTCTAAAAATGGCAATTTCAAAATTGAAACTTAAAATCTGATCTTACCATTAAATAAGATGTTATAGATTATCATAGATAGCAATCAATAAATGCTCATCTGCTCTCAGTCAAAAGTTAGCACTTATTAAACGTAATAAGGCAACCAATGTTATCCTATGGTATAGATAGGCCTTACTGCAGTGAAAAAAACAAATGTAAGGGGTTTTCACTACAGGGACTTGTAGAACTTAAAAATACACATCCAATCTTTTAATTACAATGCAACCTACCCTATTGAATACCTAGGGCCTACTTCAGGATTGACCTCTATGCAATAAAAAGGGAAATAAAGGCTTGGCAAGGGGGTTATATTGGCAAGACAAATTGAAAGTTTAAATTGCATTCAGGCTCTAATGGCAGACCTGGAACATGTTTTAAGGTTTTTTAAGTGGGTGGCACAATATGCTGCAGGTACCTTGCTCACTCTACCAATGGATTCAAGATAGCCTGGCTGATGAGGAATATGAATCCGAAACTGGTCCCAGGATGCTTGTTTCTGGTCCAGGGAAGACATGGCTTGGCAGTTCGGGCTGGACTGTTCCCATGAGGCTCAGGGTCGGACTGATTTGCATATGGCCATGTCTGAACTGGGGTGGTGGAGTGAGCTAAAGAATGGTGATGGATTAAACCCAGATCAGTTGACTGGGGGTGAGTGTTTGATTAGCTCAAACGCTCTGTCCATCAGCCCCTTTGACATCGTTTTGTTCGCCCTAAGTTGGCAGGGTATGCCCAGACGTGGGTCCCTTGCTCACTCTACCACTGGATTCAAGATAGCCTGGCTGATGAGGATTATGAATCCGAAACCGGTCCCAGGATGCTTGTTTCCAGTCCAGGGAAGATATGGCTTGGCAGTTCGGGCTGGACTGTTCCCATGAGGCACAGGGTCAGACTGATTTGCATATGGCCATGTCTGAACTGGGGTGGTGGAGTGAGCTAAATAATGGTGATGGATTAAACCCAGATCAGTTGACCGGGGGTGAGTGTTTGATTTGCTCAAACGCTCCATCCATAAACCCCTTTGGTATCGCAGGCCCACTAGTAGCATTTAATTTACAGGCCATGGGTTCATGGTATACCACTCTACAAGGGACACGCAAGTACATTAAATATGCCAATATGGTGTAACACAATTTAACCATGCCTAGGGGAATGAACACAAGCACTTTAGCACTGATTATCAGTGGTAAAGTGCACAGGGTCCTAAGGCCAACAACATTAATTTCACCAAAAAATGGAGGGAAACAGGAAAAATGTTTGGAGGAAGGCCACTCTAAGGATGACCGGTCTAACAAAAATATATGCTGTTCTTAAGTCTGTTGTTAGCCAAGACCTTTCGATTTTACCAAAAATATACCAATGGTTCAGCCTACTTCAGCCACTGGCTAACTTCACTTTGAGTGCACTGCATTTAGCCCTTTCACTAAGAGCATATTTGCACAGAACATACTTCTCTTCTGTGCCAGCATTGTTGTTTTTACTTTATTATTCCCTTAGTGTTGCCTTTGTTTGTAGAGCCTGATGTGATGGCAGGATGCTTTCTACCAAATGTGACACTGGAAATATTGTTATGTTAGGTTATGTTATAGAGTCTCCTCTATAGCGCACGGCTACTCCACGGAGTGTCCCGGCGCTTTGGCAAAGAGAATAAAGAGAAGAGTACACAACAAAACGTCCTGCCGCAGACAAAAGAATATTACTGGGAGAAGAGCCAGGTCTTCAGTTCCTTTCTGAAAGAGAACAGACTGTTGGCTTTCCTTAAAGAAATAGGAAGCTCATTTCAGCAGCGCGGTGCCAAGTGTCGGAAGGAGCGACCTCCGATGCGCGCACGTCTGACTGTAGGAACGTCGGCCTTGGCCAGCAAAGCCGATCTAAGAGTCCTCCTAGGGGTATAGAAAGCCAAACGCTTCTCAATATACTTTGGGCCAATCGAGTGGAGGGCTTTAAAAGCAAGGGTCAGAACCTTAAAAGTAATTCTCTTAGAGACTGGGAGCCAATGCAGTCTCCTGAGCAATTCCGTGGCCCTGGCCCTACGCTGTAGGCCAAAAATGGCTCTGGCAGCAGAATTCTGCACGATCTGCAGACGTGCCAACAAATATTTGGGAAGGCCGAGGTAAAGGGCATTCGCGTAATCAAGACGCGAGCCTATGAAAGCCTGAACAATAATTTTTTTATGTTGCAGAGACAGTAGTGGAAGAAATTTCTGCAACATTTTCAGGATGCCAAAACATTTCCCTGTCAGCCCTATAATCTGGGGTCTGAAGGAGAGCTCCACATCGCACAGAATACCGAGATGTTTGGCTTTTGACGAAGCAGCGTCAGGAGGAAACATATCCCGGGGCCACCATGTCTTCCAGTCGGGATCAGGCGGACATCCAAAGAAGAGCAGCTCCAATTTATCGGAGTTGCATTTTAGACTGTACCTCTGAAACCAGTCGAAGACGGCACCCAGGCATTCCCTGATCCGGCTGCCATCGAAACCCTCACCCTTGTTGCACGTAAAAAGGTACTGGGTGTCATCAGCATAGGATATGATCCGGGCACCAAAAGATTCCGCCACCGCTGCCAGAGGGGGCCATATAGATGTTAAAAAGGGTGGGGCTCAGGATGGAACCTTGAGGAACCCCAACCTCCAGCGGCGGCATTTCGGCGGAAAACGGAGGTGCCCAGATCATTTGGCGGCGGTCGGTCAAGAATGACTTAAACCAATTCCACACCGTCCCACGAAAGCCGATCTCCCAGAGTCTTAAAAGGAGACCATCGTGGGGAACGGTGTCGAAAGCCGCGGACAAATCCAACATGACCAAGATGGCTTTTCCCCCTGAGTCCAAAGTCTCTCTTATGGCATCGGTGACCTCCAGAAGAGCAGTTTCCGTGCTGAAATCCGCACGGAAACCTGATTAAGAATCATGCAAGATTTTATTACTCTCGATGAAACTAGAGATAGAGAGATGCACATGCTTCTCAATCACCTTAGCCAGCGAAGGAAGGAGGGAGATTGGTCTGTAATTAGCGTGAACAAGGGGATCTAACGAAGGTTTCTTAAGCAGAGGCAGAATCAATGTATGCTTCCATGCCAGCGGTACCTCTCCCAAAGTCAGGGAAGAGTTCAGCAGCGGATTAAGCAAGGTATTGACTGCAGGCGCTACTCTCCCCAGACATTTTGCAGGGCAAGGATCGAGTGGTGAGCCCTACTGGAGTCGGGACAGAAGGTCAAGGGAGCTGGCAAGAGAGATAGGCGGGAAAACAGACAGGAGAGGGCCATTCTTTTCCACTAAAGATGGTACAGTGGTCGGATGGCTGGCAGCTGGATTGAAGCCAGCGTCAGGGAAGGAGTCTTGAATGGTTTTAATTTTGTTAATAAAAAAGTCACTAAGCTGGCTAATCCAAGCTTCGGTATGGGAAAGAACAGGCGCACTCGAGGAAGGAGAGATAAACTCTTTGACTATCCTGAAAATCTCTTTACTCGTGTTTTCAGCTTCCTCAATTCTGCGCTCAAGATAGAATTTTTTTCCATCCACAATATGTTTGTGGTAGAGACGAATAGTATCCCTGTATTTTACTTTGTCATCCGGATTATACGTGCGCCGCCATGCTCACTCAGCCCTCTTGCAGTCTTGGCACATCTTGCCAAGAAGAGGAGTAAACCAAGGGGCCGAAGCATATCTACTCACAGACTTAGCTGGCTTGCCGGGAGCTAGTTCCTCAAATATGGCTGTAAGCCACTTCTGAACCAAATCAAGATTTTGTTCCAGGTTGCCAGATAGCTGGCAAGGATGACAGCGGAGAGCATCAGAAAGCATTTCTGCCGTAACCTGACAGAAAGGTCGGGCCATCCTTCTGGCATCTTTAGGCATTCTGGTACCAGGCGAGGCAGAGAAAGAGATACAGAATTTAATTAAAAAGTGGTCTGACCACAAAACTGGAAGCGGCGGAGAGACATCAATTGGGCTAGTTGAAAATATCTGGTCAATAGTATGACCCTTGATATGGGTGGGAGTGGTAATATAGGGAAACAGCCCTAGAGAAGAGGCAATATCCTGCAGCTTAATGGTATCTGAGTCCGTTAAGTTATCCATGTGCAGATTCATATCTCCCAATAGAATACAGTGCTTCGATCTAAGGCAGGGCACCGAAAGTGCAACCTGCAAATCATCAAAAAAGGAACCAAGGGGCCCCGGAGCTCTATAGATAAGAATCCCGGCGCAGGTTTGACGTGGGGATAGCCTGAGGATAAAACCTAAGGCTTCACAACCCGTGATGTTATCAACAGGGAAAGTAGTACAGAGAAAGCGCTTATCCACAATTAGTGCAACACCCCCGCCCCTGCCTTCCGCTCTATCCCTCCTGAAGATAGTGAAATCCGGGGGAATAGCAGACGCCAAGTCCGGACCAGAACACTCACCTAACCAGGTCTCGGTAAGAAACAGACCCGATGTTTTAGAGTCTGACAGCAAGTTCCAAATGTCAGTGGAGTGTCTACAGAGAGATCTGGTATTAAGGGGAAGACACTGAAAGTAGGGAGCAGGGGATTTAAGCAGGATGCCCTCCTGATTAGGCAAATGCCAGCCGCAACCCCTACAACCCTTCCTAAGGGATCGACCAGCTGGGAAGACATGATGGCAGGTGGTAGTATGTCCTCGCAAAGCTAATAACTCAGTGAAAGAGTAGGAAAGCATGAAGACAAAGAAGCGCACCCGCGTCCAGAGACTAAGAGCAAAGAGAAATTAAAAAATAAATAAGAGACGACCAGGGGGCCTACCTCAACCGCCTCCGAGATGCTGACGAGCGCAGACGGGCAAGACTCTGGCACGACTCAGGCGCAGGGAGGGCGCTCCCGCTGCGTGTCACCGCTGCGCGCCATAAGGAATCGTTTAAGTAGGCTTCTTAGACAGTCCACGAGCGCAGGGACGCTCAAAGATGGCGCCCACAGTTCCCTTCCTGCTCCAAGATGGCGCTCCCCGCCCACAGCCTACCCGGAACCGGACCCGCTAAGCAGCGGTGAGGTTTTCAGAAATTATGGTGCAGGTAAGGGGTTGGAACAAGATAGCTAAAACCAGGGGAAACTCAAAAGTAAGTAAAAAATAAAATAGAAAAACGGGCTAAATTAAAATACAGCAATTAGCGCTAAGAGCGCACGCGACCAGCAGCGAGGCGCAGAAGCACACTCTGACCCCAGGTCCACTTCACCAGGCTGCCCCTATACTGACCGCGCCTTAAGTAGGCTGCTCAGACAGTCCACGAGCGCAGGGACGCTCAAAGATGGCGCCCACAGTTCCCTTCCTGCTCCAAGATGGCGCTCCCCGCCCACAGACTCCCCGGAACCGGACCCGCTAAGCAGCGTTGAGGTTTCTAGAAACTATGGTGCAGGTAAGGGGTTAGAACAAGATAGCTAAAACCAGGGGAAACTCAAAAGTAAGTAAAAAATAAAATAGAAAAATGGGCTAGATTAAAATACAGCACTTGGCGCTAAGAGCGCACGCGACCAGCAGCGAGGCGCAGAAGCACACTCTGACCCCAGGTCCACTTCACAAGCTTTATCAGTTCCTGTCTCCTGCCAGTGCTGTTGTATATTCCTTTTGAAGTGACATCTTTGTGACTGCTGCTTTTCACACCATATCAGCAGCTCAAATTAACTCTGCATATAAGCTTATTAAGATGCTCTGTCTTTGTTCGTAATTCTTTCTTTCTGTCCTCTTTATTTTTTTGTTTTGTGTGTTTCTTTACTCTTTCTTTCTTTCTCTTTCTCTCTTTCTCTTTTTGCCTCCCTCCCTCCCTTCGCTGTTTCCTCTTTATTCTCTTTTTGTTTCTTTCTTACCTCCTTGTTTCCTAATCTCTTCTTCTGTCTTTTTATTTGTCTTTCTTTTTCTTTTTATTTGTCTTGTTTTTTTTCCTTCCCTCTTTCTCAAAGGCAAGATACTGGAAGCCAATGCCAGTCTGTTTTGGCTTTTTTTAAGTCTGTGTTAGACAAGACATTTTGGGGTATATGTACATGCCCCTATCACCACTGGAACATCACTTTTTAGTTCCTGTGGCGATAGGGACTTCTCTTTATTTACAAGGCAAACTGAAGTCAATTAACGTGGTTAAACGCTGCCTTGTAAATAAGACCCCCTTTCACTATATGCTTAGCGTGAAAGGGGAGGGCAATCGATGTTGCTGTGGGCGTTCCACTGCAAAACCCATTGATTCTGATGCTGCCTCCTATTTACAAGGGATGCATAAATAGGAGGCAGCGCCAGAATTAAAACCAGAAAAAACCTGGTCTTACCTTGGCACAACGAGGGGAAATTTCTCCTCGTTTTTGTTGTTTTCATGTGTGCTGCGTTGTGCATCATACATGAAAACAGCAAAAGGCCAATGATTGCTCATGTACAGGAAGGTCCCCCTTCCTGCACATAAACAATATTTTTTCTAAAATGCCCTTTTGCAATTTCTCTGTGTGCTGTATTAAGCAGCACACATAGAAGTTACAAAGCGGCATTTTAAGATTATGTGCAAGAAAGGGGCCCTTACTGCATATTAACAATCTTCACCTAAATGCAGACACCCTTGCACTATGGTGCATAGGTTCCTGCGTTGTTGCTAGGCTGCTAAACTTGTATTGCTATTCTTGTAAATATGGTGCAGCCCTGCGTTTCATAAGTGGCGGAGCATGTCTTTAAGCCAAGGAGGCTAACGA
The DNA here is from genome assembly GCF_964261635.1 of Lissotriton helveticus. Classification (NCBI taxonomy): domain Eukaryota; kingdom Metazoa; phylum Chordata; class Amphibia; order Caudata; family Salamandridae; genus Lissotriton; species Lissotriton helveticus. The sequence goes on from NC_136067.1 coordinate 1,709,484,201, forward strand.
CAAACTCCGCACCTTCTTTGTACTTATGCCCCTTTGATTTCACTAAAATTGTATTTATAACATAGTTACTTGTTGGGGTTTCAAATTGCCAAAAGGCAGGCAGTCAAAACCGGACCTATTGGTTTCGCCAGTGCTTGTTATAAATTGGAGTGGGAAATTATTGTATTGTGTTTCTTAATTGTTTACTATTTTGGTACTGATAAATGCTTTACACTTGTTTTCCTTCGAGTTAAGCCTGATTGCTCTATATCATAGCTACCAAGGACCAAGCTAAGGGTTGATTGAAAGAAGCCTGACTGGACCTGATACTGAATAGTGCCATTATTACTTGTGTAGTGTAGTTCCTATATTCCCAATAGGCTCTGCGCATTGGAATGATATATACTATAGTTTAGACGTAGGACTGAGGTCGACTAGGTCTCTATCGAATATATTAGACTTAATTGTGAGTGCCAGCTAGCTCAGAGGTCACTAGAAACTTTCTCGAATTCACAAGAAGGGATTAGTTTCTGACAACCACATAAACATGACAACTTTGTTTCCCAAGAATAAGAAATCTATCTCTAGAGTCGCGGAAACAATAGATAGCGATTCACTCAGTCAATCGTGCATGCTTCGTTTCACCAGAGGTGCAGAGAAATAGAGAGACGGGCGTTTTCAATAAAAGAGTATTTATTAAACAGTCTTCTTTCTCATGCAGAGGAAATGAACTGCTACAATCGTAATACTGGTTGCAAAGTACAATGCGTACAGTACGAAGAGTATTATGAAATAATACTGTAAAAGCATGATATGGTTTCTAAGCCATAAAACACATAGAATACATACATTAATAAAATAAAGACTAAAAGTACTCAACTGATGCTTTTAAAATACGCCTACCCCGGTGTACCTAACAGGTCTAGTACAAGGTAAGAAGTAAGTGAGGTGTACCTTAGTTTCTGTATTCTTTTGCCAAGATTTCTCTACGGTTCTAATCAGCTCCGTACCTTGGTTTAGAATGAAGGAGGTCTTGTATCTCTCTCTCAGGACTCGATTTCCCAGCAACCCGCAAGGGTAGCCTGGAAACACTGGAGCTGGATTTCTCGGCAAGAGAAAAGACAGCGTCTCTGTCAGTGCGTCTGCTGGAGGATCGGCTTCCTTCGGGACTTGCTGTAGCAGGGCGTCGGGCAAGTAGATAGTCGAACTGCTCCAAACCACTGTGTGTTTGCTTGGGCAAGTGTGGGCATATTTATACCTTAAAAATGCCGAGATTGACGTAAGGTTGGACATAATAACGTCATCAAAGACTCAGTTCTGTGAAAACTCCTTGAGTTCTTGGATAAATCAACGTTCAAACAAGGGGAAGTGCCTGACTGCTGAAGGCGGGTTTTTCCAAGAAATGGTTGTGGATTCTCGGAACTAGTGCAAGTAGTCATGCCGTATTTGGACTGCATAGGCTAAGTCTAAATATTGTTATGATTTCTATGCCTGTATAAGGATAGGGTGATTTATACCTATATATGGGCACGAATCGGGAAAATTACACTAGGGTCCTAGATTCATATACAACACTTGCGAGGTCTCACAACCGCTCAAACTTATCATCCACTTTTTTCACATTGATTAAATATTACTACTGACATTCTGTGCCAGTTTCCCCAGATGTCATTAACACTTACTTGATCATGAGATGATAAGACCACAGGCCCAAAGATGAGGATGAGGGGGTCACTGCAGGACATTGTCCACGTGGATTACAAAAGTGCCTTATGGTTATGGCTGAGAACCTGAGAAACCCATACATACACTTCTCAGCCTCAAAACACCAGAGAGGCACAGTTGGAATGTGTGTTTGTTCTTGGGATAGAGAGCAAGTTGTTCTCTGCCTTGCTGACCAAGAAGCAGAGACACGAGCTCTGAGGAGAGGAATAAAAACCCCAGCAAGCCTTGAACTGCACTTTCACCATTCAAAAGGCATTGTAATGCACACCAAGACACTAAAACATGGCTGATCACCCTGCGGCTTACATAAAGATAAATGGCGATAGGCCTGATTTTTTTTCTGTTCCGCCACCTCTGCGCAGTCATTCCCAGTCCTTGCATGCTGGCAGTGCAACCAGGGGTGCTACTGACAGCCAACCCCAATGCCTTTAAAGTTAGATGACCGCTTGTGCTAACATTTGGCGCTGTAGCCTGTGGACTCAGAGAAAATGCTGCGAATTCCTGGGGGTCTGTAACCCACAGATTAAGAACTCCTGTTCTACATGGTTATTAGACACATCTTTGACATGCAATGTCATTATGAAGAATTGTATGGTACTTCATCCCATGTATATTTAGAATATCTTTTGAAGATTGTAAATACGTTACTAGCTTTCTTTGAATACTGTGGAATACACTTGTTCAGTCTTTCTATGTGTGGATTGTTGAAATACAAAAGCACTGAAATCCAACTAGAGAGCCATACAAGCAGGACATACAGTAATGTCTATCTATCTGAAATCTGTCTATCTATCTATCTACATGTCTGCCAGTCTGTCTTTGTAGCTGCCTCCTGCTTCTTGTCTATAAACCCATCTCTCTTTCTGTCTATCTACCTGTCAGGTTTATCTATCTATCCTTCCAACCCCATCTATCTGTTTATCTCTGCAACTCTATATAGCCCAGCAGTTTGTCCAATAATAAAGTTTTGCAAAAACGATGACAGGACAAAACAAGTATTGGCAAAGACAAAAAGGCTGGTGGCAACAGCCAGATCTATTGGCTTCGTCAATGCTGGTTCCAGATGTTTTCCAAGCAGGCATTTTGCCCTTATTATTAATAAAAATATCCTTCTCTGGATGGGATTCTATGCCTAATGGCTAATCTGTTTCATATAGGCAAGTGATTTGAAAATATAGTCTGTTTCTCCTTATATCTCACATACTAGCAATCGTCTTCCCACCTACATGTCTGGCTTTGAAGCTGGCATTGAAAGAGCTACTTTCAAAGTAATTGATGGAGGCAACGAGGGGCACTGCGTGTTTGTGCTCCTAAGTCTCTCAATGGTTTTTGCCACTTGTTCCATCGCAGTTGTGAGTTGTTATGTTGTATTATTTGGATTTGTAGAGCTCTTGAATACCAATGAGGTGTTTTGGCACTCGCTGAGTGGCAACCAGGATAAAAGCAACACAATGAAAAAACTGTTAGTAAGAAGTAAAAAGCTAGGTTAGCACCTTCCTGAAAGCCAGAATATTATACAGGGCCTTAATGAAGAGTTGGAGAGCTTTCCACGCCTTAGAGGCCCCAAGAACGAAACCACGACCACCCCATTTCACTTGTCTAAAATAAGGAACAAGTTTGGAAGAGAAGGAACAAAGACATCTGGCTGGGAGGTAGAGAGAGAAAGCGGACCTCAGAAAAGCACTACCCTGACCACGCAGGGGTTTGTAGACAACAGAGCGATTTGAAGATGATTCTAGCCCTAACAGGAAGCCAATGAAGCTGCTTGATAGCCGGAGAGACAGATTGATATATCTGAAGCTTACCTAGAGCCCTGGTGATCACATTCTGTAAGGTCTGCAATTTATTGAGAACATGTTGGTGCGCGTTTAAGTAACGACCATTGCAGTAGTTGAGTTTCGACAGGATCAAACATGTGACCACAGTTTCAGGGGCGGCCTTAGGCATGTGCAAGCTGTGCACCTGCACAGGGCAGCCAAACCCCAGGGGCTGCCATGCCAATATATATCCTTAATATAATAATCCTCTGAGGATGGATACATATTTGCGTGGCGGCCCCTGGCAGGGATTTGGCGGCCTCTGGCTCTGTTCCACTTCCAAACACCCTGACCCCCTCTTCGGGGCTCCGCCCGGACTCCCTCTTGCAGGATCCCCTACCTACCTCCCTGCCCAGGGCTGCCTTTAGCCTAGAGTCACCCCTGACAGTTTTCTGCAATTTAGGAGGGATGAATCTTTTTAATTGTTTTGAGAGTGAGGAAAGTAGCGGAAGTAACAGAATTTACCTGATTAGTGTAGGACAAGCCAGTGTTAAGAACAACTTCCAGATTTTTTGCAGGCTTAACTGGCAAAGGAGGAGTACCAAGTTCGAGCGGCCACCATTCTGGGGACCAGAAGGAAGGTTGAGTCCCAAAAAGTAACACCTCTGTATGAGGATGGGGATTGGTTTTGAATTGTTTCTCATTTTAGGTCTCACCCAAAGACTTATAGCAATCAGTTGGCTAAACCTATTGTTTTTAATACATCACATGTACATTACAATATTGCCAGATATTTGAGTACATGCGTCGTCTGCCCTTCCTTCACTTGCCATTGGCAAAAGGGATTGGCATAGCCGATAGCTTAACGTTTTAGAGCCAAGACCCAACAGCTGTGCCAGTGCTTGTTTTGATTGAGTAACGTCTAGTAATAATATGAGTCACTCACTCTTACCTGCCACCACATACCCTGTGTGGGGCCTTAGCCCTCGGTTTTAGTCGCTGGGTATCAGTTAGTGGCCCTGGAGCTCGATGAGAATCTCTCCTCACCAGTCTACTGGCAAATCCCAATTATATCTTAGGGCATTGTCGGTTAATTACATAGACTACCTGGGAGTGCCCTGCTCGACGGTAAGTCTTCACACTCTTTAGAATTAAAGCCAATTAAAACTGCATTTCTAACAGCAACTATAGCTTGTATATAATATTGAAAACGCTTCCACTCACAGCACTGGGGACACCATGACAATGTTGCTGTCCTGAGTTGAAAAAAGAAAAGGGGAATACAGAGATAAAAAGACTCTCTTTCCACAACGCTCACCTGGCATGACGTCATGCGGTAACTTCTCCACTAGTGAGAAGTGAGCAGTGTGAGTACGCGCACATCGATGTACCTGCTGTCACTTCAATCGGGAAAAAATGGACCGCCTGTGCCAAGGCACAAAACAGAGCCCAAAAGAGACCCGTTTCGAGGCCCCCTTTTAAAAACTTCCGGTGCTTAGCACCGGTGAGACCTGGCCCACTTAAAGCCCTGCATATATCTCTAGGTAGAATTTTCATTTCATCACACAGGATCTTAATATCGGATAGTGGTAAATGCATTTCTGGGCCTTATTCTTTGTACGTGTTTGCTTTTCAATCTGTATTTCATGTTGCTGTGTGGTTGGTGGTGTGTGAGAACACGTTTTATCAATTTACACGATATATTTCTATTATGTTTTCAAATTCAGTGTTAGCCGTTCAACACTATATTTAAAGCGCATGCCATTATATATTGTATAAAAGCATCACAACCCATATTCTCACATTTTTTCATCAAGTGGAATTTAGATGGCCAGTGGTTTAACACGTTTTGTCTCATTTGTTTTCAAGCATGTTTTTTCAATCATTTATTAATTTTTTTCGATCCTTGGCAGAATGTTTTTGAAATATTTTTTACTTATATTTTAAATTTGTTTTTGGTATATAAAATAACAAAATGACAAATGACAGGGAGCCAAGTATCAGTACATCAACAAAAACAAGTCCAGTTGGAATGATCAAATCTGAAGTGTGATGAATATAAGGGCCAGATGACATTCCCTCTAGAATATTAAGAGAGCTCAGAAAGCAGCTGGTACTTATCTTGGCTAATCCACATACCCCTCTCCACAGATGGGAAAGGCTCCCATTGAAATGAACTTGACAGATGATGTTGTCCTTCACAGAACAGGGAACACCCAGAAGGCTGGCATGTACAGACATTTCAGAATTACTTTAGTGGTAGTGCATAATGGAATTACTAAGGGAAAGCGTTTTACGTGATGCTTAAGCCTGTCGGCCAGTGCCTTTCCCTTTATTTATTGATCTTGTTTTATTTGGTTGGCACCTCGAGAACCATAGCTGAACGAGGTTGAAGTTAAATACATGCATGGTACATTTTTTAGTACTTGGACACTGAATTAAATTCAAATCCAAATTTAAAACTGAGGAAGCTGAAAATTCTTACTCCATTTCTACCACACAATAGTATAGAAGAAACACGCTAAATATTAACATGAAAAAGTGCACAATGTCAAACGTTAGAAAATGTGCCTTTTTTTAAAGTGCAAACGTATAAAATGTTGTTTATTTTCTGCAAAAAAGCTTTCATTTCTTTTGTTCTCCACTTGAGAGGTCACATTATTCATTTATTTCTACTCAATCCCTTTAAGAAAATTCATGCTTTTCATAAAATAGTGATTTAATGTTATAATCTATCACTAGAGCTTGACTTTTTGTGAAATATGCTGTCTCTTGAAAAATGTAATTCTTCTTTCCTCACACCATGTGACTTCACTGTACTTGGATTGTTTTCTTTGCCACCCATACATAATGAACAAGGGTATTGATGGAGCAACTACTTGTGAAAAAGAGACTTGCTCGGACGCAATCCTCTCATATCATCCCGTTACTAAGTATTAATAATGTCTGTAATACTAATTTGCACAACATTCCATATATTTCTAGAAAAGTGGAAACTTGCTTATGAGTTTTACTAACAAGAAACCTGAGTGTAATTAAAGATGGCTGCTAAAGTGGGAAAATGTATTGCGCATGCGTCAGCTACATGACGTCTTAACGCTTTGAGGGAAAACTCTGCTTCTGCGCAATAGCATCTAATATGGCCGCTTGAGAACTCACATGCTAAGCATCTGCTTTGCTGAAACTAAACCGTGTTATATACTAAGTGCTAAATGCATAAATAGTCTTTATAAGAAAATGGGATTAGAGTAGAGATAGGTGGTATACAGTGAAATCACTTTATTTGAATTTAATACTTTGTCTTTTTGACCTCTCTATTAGTTTGTATTTGGGCCTCTGAAAGATGCTAAAGTTTGACACCCACGTGGGTTTGCCGCATGCGCAGGAGCGAGAACTCCGGAGCAATGAGCTCAAGTCTTGGGACATGTCCAAGGACATTCTCCACAGATGTCAGGAGACCGGAGGCAGAGCACTCGCGCACTCAGAGTGACTCTGCAGATCAGATTGTTTTAGCTCTTTACCTACTGCTGGTTAGAGTGCTTTTAAACTGTGTTTTTTTTAAATTTACTTTTGTGTTGGGTGGGGACAGAGCTGTGTTTAATGCTCTGGGGGTGAAGGGTTTCACCTACTTCTGCTTTCCACGTACCGAATGCCAGGTCTGCAGTCTAGTTGCTGGTCCCCGTGCAGTATCACACAGATAAAGGTGCGTGATGACGCGACTGCTCTTGGGCTGACACGAGACCCAAGGCAGAGCACTCGCGCACTCAGAGTGACTCTACAGGTCAGATTGTTTTAGCTCTTTACCTGCTGCTATTTAGACTGCTTTTAAACTGTGTTTTCTTTTTTTATTATTTACATTTGTGTTGGGTGGGGAAAGAGCTGTGTTTAATGCTCTGGGGGTGAAGGGGCTCACCTACTTCCGCTTTCCACATGCCGAACGCCGGGTCAGCAGTCTAGATGCTGGTCCCGGCGCAGTATCATGCAGATAAAGGCACGTGATGACGCGACCGCTCTTCGGCTGACACGAGACCGGAGGCAGAGCACTCGCGCACTCAGAGTGACTCTGCAGGTCAGATTGTTTTAGCTCTTTACCTGCTGCTAGTTAGACTGCTTTTAAACTGTGTTTTATTTTTTTAACGCAAGCCCGTCTGCGCCCATCCGTGCCTGACCGGGCCCAGGGGCCAGAACCCCTGCATCTTTCCACACAACTCAATACTACTATTCCAGTACTCAGCTCAAACAGTTAAATGGCTCCTTGGGGACTACCTGTGCCTACTCTATCTCGCCGGAAAAGTTTCCTGAAAGATGCCCACACTGTAGGCATCATTTATCCTCCAATAGTTTAGTAACCAGCTCATCTAAGGACCAGTTTAAAATGTTTTTATTGAACTGCGGATCCCTGCCCAAACATACAGCAGGGATCTGGATGCTCCTTAAAGGCTTTGATACAGATGTGCTGTTTCTTATGGAAACCTGGCTCAACTCCAGTTCTGAGCCAGACGTTGTGAACACACTCCCATATGGTTTTGTGATGCAGAGGGTAGACAGAACAACAGATAAAGGTGGTGGGATTGCTATTATTCATAAGGAAAAATTCACTTGTTGCCTGCTTGGGAATCCTCTTTCAGATTGTGAGAATGCCCACTTTACCATAGAATTTACACCACTCCTTTCTTTTACAGGCATTCTCATCTATCGCCCCCCCTGGAGCGGTAGGATCCTTCAACAAATCATTGCTAGAGGCAGCGGTTAACCTGGCCAGCTCGGCGGCTAATTTCTTTCTCCAAGGAGATTTCAACCTTCACTTTAATGACCCACGTGCTGTAAATGCAGTGGAGTTGGCCAGAGACCTTACGGCTCTCCAACTGCCCCAAAAAATCCTGCATGGTATGCATGTTAAAGGACACCTCCTTGACCCGGTGTTCTCTAGTCTAGAGGACCTCAAAGGGATAGATCTCACCCCTCTTCCGTGGTCTGATTACCTCCTTGTTTCCCTCTCCTGGTCTCCACAGTTCACCAAACCCCTTACTCAATTGATATGGACCCAAGGTCGCTCCTGGGCCAAGCTCCCCCTGGAGAAATGGACACAGGAACTGGAAAGGACCAGACCCATACCTGACCCTTATCCAGTCAAAGTCAATGAGGACTTTTCTAACCGGATATAGGAAACACTGGATGCGGTCCTTCCATAGACTAGGATAAAAAAAGACCATTGGGCCTCATAACTCCCCTTGGTTTTCCTACGAATTGCGCGCCTTAAAACAACGTTGTAAGGTTCAAGGAAAGACAGTTGAGGAAAGACTTCCTACCCATAAAAAAGTTGGAATACAGGGCCGCTATTGGTGTCTATAAAGCAGAAATAAAAAAAGTGCAGGCCTCCTACTATGAGGGTAAGATTTTATCGGCTGCCAACTCACCTAGAGAAACATTCATTATAATTAAAAAACTACTGAAAGCCCCAGTCCCTCGAATAGCACCGGACACCTCTGATCTATGTTGCAATAAACTGGCAGAATATTTCACCACAAAGGTTCAGAATATTCTTGAATCCTTGCCGCATTTTTTTGAAAATCTGTTTATTAGCATAGTATGGAAAGCAGTTACAATCATTTTCAAGGTCATAATAGCAAAGTAAAAACATGCATAAGTCTGCTGAGATAAAATATTTTGAATCGTCATCTCGATTTTACATTTTGTGGCGATCAGAACTGTCGCAATTAAACAAACCCCGGTCATTTCAACCCTCCCACCACCCTCGAACAACCCACCCGACACTCTCTTTGCAGTCATCCAAGTAAGTGAATTGAACGAACATCTATCTGGGTCACCCATAGTGTTATAACAGGTAGTCTCTGCTATCAGTGCACTAAGAAGGTAAAAGGCAGCAAGCCAGTAACTAGGTGCGCTCCTACCCATAATCATACATCCCAGCCGGTAGCAGTGTATGTGATTCTGGCTCAGGACATGGTCATGCCATATTTAGTATGTCACTGTTATCTCCATCCTCCCCATCGTCTCCCGTTTCAAACTCCCCCAAAGTGGCAAACCAGTCCAGGGAGATCGGCTTTTTCCGCAGGCCTCTGTGTTCTTCGCGCTGCAGTGCTTCTCCCTCAGCCCTTCCCCAGCGCACTACCTCTGCCTTCCATAATTCAGGGTTGGGTGGCTTAGGTGACTTCCACCTCATCGTGATGGCTCGCTTTGCTAATAACAGGGCCAGATCCGCAAAGCGCGACGCCACTGTCCTGCTGCGCCGGGAGGGCCCCAGCCCCAGTAATGTGCCTTCAAGCGTAAGTGATCGGGATAGAGCCCCTGCGCTTGCAAGCGATGCACGGACCGTGGTCCAGTAGTATCCCAGCTTTGGGCATTGCCACATCATGTGTAACAGCGATGCGTCTTCAGCGTCGCAGCGGGGGCAATTGCTTTTCGCATCAGGAAACATCATATGTATACGGTGTGGGGTCAGGTAGGCTCTATGTAGCAGCATTAATTGAATGAATTTAAACTTGGGGTTCCTGGCTACCCTCCTGGGAAACTGCAGTATTCGGTCCCATTCCTTGTCCACCAGGGGCCTTCCAATATCCTCCTCCCATGTCTCCCTGAGAAGCGTGAGAGCGAACGCTCTCCCTTCTCTGATGCCAGAAGTAAGCCATCTCGTCAGGTGTGCACCCGATCCCATAAGATAATGCATCCTAGTGAGGGGGTTTGTATCAGGTTCCCGGCCTGCAGGCGACCATTTATATGTGATATAATTGCGGAGACCGGCGTGTAGGAGGAATGAGCCCCCAGGTACTCCATGCATGGTTCTGAAGTCTTCAAAGGACAACAAGTGACCGTCTGCAAACAGGTCGCCCACATGTGACACCCCGGCATCATGCCATGCTGTTAGTGAGGTCGTCGTGAGAGTTCCCATGCCCAACGGAATGCCCAAAAGCGGGATAGTGGGGGCATAGGATGACTTAGGTGAAGTGTATTTCAGAGCCTTCCTCCAATAAAGGAGCGCCAGCCTGAGAAGTGGTGGGGCATCTCTCGGCATATCCGAGTGAGGCAGGAGTAATGTGTGCAATCTGCCCCTACCGTGATCCTCTTCCGACATACCGATCTCCTGGAGATTGCGACCAGCCACCCAGAAAGCCAGCCATTGAAGCTGACACGCATAGTTGTAAGCTCTAAAGTCCGGCAGGCCCATACCACCGGCATCAGAGGGGAGTTGTAACTTAGACAAACGTATGCGTCTGCGGCCATGCCCCCATACCAGCTCCGTAAGGAGAGTGTCAAGGGTCCTAAACGTCGCTGCTGGGATCGTGTACGGTAAATTGGTAAAATGGTAAAGACGACGGGGAAGCATCACCATCTTTGATATCGCTACTCTACCGGGTATGGAAAGTGGGAGCGTTAGCCAGAATTGTATTTGTGACTTTAACGCTCTAATGGCCCTCCCAAGGTTTCCGTCAATCATCATGTCAGGCTCTCTATAGATTTGCATCCCCAGGTATCTAAAAGCGGTTTCCGCCATCTGGAATGCATGAGGGGCGAAGGGTAAGGGGGTAGTCAGACCTATGGTCGCAAATGTGAAGCCATAGGACTTGGATTCGCTTATGGTCAGACCCGAGATCGACCTAAAGTCCTCAAAGACCTGGGAAACAGAGCTCAGGTCTCCCCTCAAGTCTCGGAGGTACAATATAATATCGTCTGCATAAGCAGACACAATATGTGCCGTCCCATGTCTACATATGCCATATCGGGGAGCTAATGACCGAAGTCGACAGAGCATAGGCTCAAGGGCAAGGACAAAAAGGAGGGGGGACAGTGGGCAGCCCTGCCTGGTGCCCCTCGCTATGGCTATAGGAGCCGATATAAGTCCAGAGGTGCGCACTCTAGCCGTGGGAACTGTGTACAGCAATCTGACCCAGTTAAGAAAGTCAGATGGTATCCCAAATTTGGACAGGGTGGCGAACATAAAGTCCCACCTAAGGGAGTCAAACGCTTGTTTCAAGTCCAGTGATATGCAGCCCTCGGAGGGTACGTCCCCTCCGTGTCCGAGCATTAGTTGCGCTAAACGCCTAAGGTTCATGGCCGTGTTACGACCCGGTACAAAACCACATTGATCTGGGTGGATCAGGTGTGGTACGTATTGCACGAGCCTCACTGCCAATACCTTGCTCAATATCTTGGAGTCAGTGTTGAGAAGGGAGAGTGGTCTATAATCCGCCATTTGCAGCCCCTCCTTGGCAGGCTTTAATAGGGATGTGATCAATGCCTGCATTGATGACTGTGGAAGGGACGACGTCCGTAGGGCCTCAATATAAATGACATGTAACCGCGGAGCCAGTAGGTCTATGAATGTCGCATAAAATTCGGCCGGAAGGCCATCCGTACCAGGGGTTTTGCCCCTTGGGAGAGCTCTGATCGCCTGCCTGATTTCAGCTATCGTAATGGTACGCTTCAGATCTTTGGCTTGACCCTCAGTAAGTTGAGGCAGAGTCAGGTCCCCCATGAAGGTCTCGAATGCAGCTTCAGATAGGGGCAGCGGGGGGCTGTACAGAGTTGTGTAGTAGTCCCTGAACGCCGTATTAATCCCGAGTTGGGTGTTAGTCGGGTTGCCCTCCTGATCCAGAACAGTCAGGATGGGATGGTGAATTGGGGAGTCACGTAGTAGGCGGGCCAGTAAGGGGCCGGCCCTATCCGCCTGAGTGTGTTGCCTGGTCGTGTATTCTTTGTAGTCTAGGAGCCTCAGGTCTTCCAGCAGTTCCGCATGTCTAATGTGAGCCTCCTGCAATGGTGTGAAGGGTGCATTTGTGCCGGCTGCCTCATTCTCTAAGGGCGCAAGTGAGTTCTCCACTTCCTTCAATTGAGCAATCACCTCTCGTTTTCTACCCATCCCAGCGGCCATTGCCGCCCCCCTCAGGCAGACTTTAAAGGCATCCCACTCTACTAGTCGGGAGCTGGCCGTGTCAGTATTTGTAGAAAAGTAGGCAACTATAGTGTCAGACAGGGAGGCCCGAAATACAGAGTCTTCAAGGAGATCTGGAGACAGTCTCCAAGTTGGAATGGGGGTCAGGCGTCTACCCCACTGCCAGATGAGTTCTACAGGGCTGTGATCAGACAGAGTTTTCCCCATGTGTTGGGTCTGGACTATGGACGCTGCTAGGGAACGGGAACAGAAAATGTGGTCGATTCTGGTGTGTAGCTGGTGGGGCGGTGAAAAAAAGGTATATTCCCTGTCTCGTGGATGTGCGCTACGCCACACGTCTGCCAGGTCCCAGCCCATAGACCATCTCGCAAGAGCCTCCGCCTGTTTCTTACTCTCAGCTGTCTGCAAAGGGGGATGTGACCTATCCAAAGCAACATCAAGTACAGCATTAAAATCCCCTCCAATCAACAAGCAATGATCCGCCCAATCAGCAAGTACCCCATTCACTGTCAACAAAAACTCCGACTGATTCGAGTTTGGCGAGTACACACATCCAAATACAATAGCATCCCCGTCCAGCAGCCCCCGCACAAATACATAACGTCCCTCATTATCGATCCTTTGCTCCAGCATCTGGAAGGGAACAGAGCCGCGGAACCAGATCGCCGCCCCTCTGGAGAACGCAGAATAGGAGGTAGCAAAGAGCTGCCCCCTCCATTTCTTACGGAGTTTCACATTCTCAGCAGCATTCAAATGTGTCTCTTGTAGGCAAGCAATCTGTGTCCCCCTACGATTAAGCTGAGCCAATATCCTATGGCGTTTATGGACCGCCCCCATGCCACGTACGTTCCAAGTGCACATTTGGTACTTATTAAGCGGCCCCATTTCGATCAATGTAATGCAGCCAGGTAAAAAACCCTGGTACCCATGATAGTCCGATTCCACAAAAGGATGAGAGTGTCTCGTAACCCCAAATTCCCTGAACAGAAGGGTCCCCAGACAAACGTGCCCGGGAACCAAACCATGGTGCCCAACGTGGGCACAAGTCAATTAAGTTTGTGTGCATTCCGGGGGTGACAGGCCTCTGTCAATTGTCTCTTAACGGCCGGCATTAGTTCAATAGCCCACCAAAGAATAGGCCCCTCTATGCAACCCACCACATACTAAATAAGAGGGGGGGAACATTCATACGTTACCGCCCGGGGGGGAGCATTATCGCAGCAGTTCAGAACTCCTCTGCCATCTGGGCTGTGACCTTCGGGAAGAGCTGCAAGCTGTCAGCCGAATCAGACACCTCCGTATGGGTGCCAGTAGTGATGGTGTTAGTGTGCCTGTCGACGGTCAATTCCGCATCGTGTGCGGCCAGTGCCCCCTCCGTTAGCCGTTGTCGCTGCGATGAAGATGGTAGCCCGTCTGCGCGGGCACTAGAAGGGTGAGGCCGCGGTGATGCACCATGTGCGGAGTGTTGCCCCGGGCCGGGGTCATTGTCCTGGTGGTCCGGAGGGTGCCCGCGGCTTCCGTCATGCCGATCATCAAACGGGTCCTGCGCGGTTGGCGGTGGTAGGGTGACTTCCATCCATTCTTCCGCCTCTTCTGGCGAATCAAAGAAGTGGGATCTGTTGTCGTGAAGAATTTTGAGCCGTGCAGGGAACAGGAGTGCATATTTCATGTTTTTGTCCCTGAGTTTGCGTTTCACACTCATGAAGGTGGATCTGGCACGCTGCACCGTAGGGGTGAAATCAGGGTAGACTGAGACGTTCTTGTCTTCAAAACGTATCGGCGCCTTCTCCCTGGCTGCCCGCAGGACAGTGTCACGATCCTTGTAGTGAAGGAGGCGTGCGATCAGCGGACGAGGAGGCGCCCCGGGTCTGGGGGGCCGCGGCGGCATCCTATGTGCTCTCTCCACACTATAGAGGGCAGTGAGGTCCTCCCGGCCTACCAACTGCCGCAGCCAGTCCTCTACAAACTGGGTAGGGTTCCTCCCCTCGCTTCTCTCCGGTATTCCTAAGATGCGGACGTTATTGCGGCGGGCCCGCCCTTCGGCATCGTCCACTCTATCCCACAGTTGTTTAAGTTGCTTCTCCACACCCTCCAACTTCGTGGAAGTTTCAGTCTGTTGAGGCACAAGGTCATTTAGTGTGATCTTCTGTTCCGCTACGCGCTCAGCCAGCTTGCTATGGTCAGCCTTCAGTAGTGACAGTCCCGTCGCCATGCTGTCTATTCGTGATTCCAGGGCTTCGCGCGTTGCACGTATTTCATTGAGGATGAGGTCCAACTTTGCGTCTTGGGAGCCCTTACCGGTCGGAGGGATGATGTCCACATTTGAGGAGGCCAGGGGGTCCTCAGAGCCCGTGGACTGCATGTCCAGTGCGGCTCCCTTATCATGTGTCCTGCCCCTTGGCTTGCCCATGGATCTCGTGTGCAGGATGGCGCTGTAACTGGCAACTTCGGGCGCAGTTGTCCACTCCAGTGTCTAGCCAAAACGTAGTACCACGACCACCGGGTTTACAGGGTATAGTGGCCAAGGCGGGTAGAAAGTATGTAGGGTCAATGCACGCTGCGCTGCAGATGAGGATCCAGTATGTCCACCGTGGCCCAGAGGGCAGATGTCAGATGTTAGCCCAGTCTCCAGAGGGCAGAGTAACAGAGTCCGTGTGCTCCCAGGTGTTGTGAGTCGGGACGTGTAATCCTGATCAGCTGCGCCTATGCGGGGATTATATGGCCGGGCAGCAAAGCACGCTTCGCAATCCTGCGTAGGGGGCCGATGTCAACACTCTGGACTCTCGGGGGGGCTCCCAATCCAAGGCGTCCGATCTCAGGGAAGCAACACCTCGGTCAAAGGCCCTATCCCAAATGTAAGGCGCTACAGTCTCGGACCCGAGGGCGATGCACTGGCCTGACGTGCGGGCAAAATGGCGCTGGCGAGAGAGAGCGCACCCCAGATCCGACGTACTTAAAGAAACCTGACGGAGTCGGGCTCTCGGCTCCGATGGCTGATGAGCGGCAGCGCTTCACACGCAGGCCAGAAACAATGCTGCCGGAGGTAGATGCCGCAGTGTAGAAGAAGGAGCAGGCAAGCCGACCCGGGAGTGTCCCCGCGTAACTCGCGGACCTCACAGCGGGGTAGCCGACAGGCAGTTAGCAGGGCCACGGGTATGCGAGGTGCCGTCACTTGCCTTGGTGTCTCCGCAGGTGTCCACAGACACGTCCGACCGGGGCCCCGATCGGACCGCGCTGATGGTGCAGTGCAGGCCGGGTAGGTCACCTAATCGAGCCCGGGGCTTCGCTTCATCTCAAAGGCCGCTGCAAGGTCCGGTGACGCAGTGAACGTTTGCGGCGGGCCGAGTGGACAAGCACCGCTCCGCTGCTTCCAGCACCCCCCCGGGGGCTTCCGGCTTGGAAATCAGGTGGGTCGCTGTCAGGGGTTGTAGGATAAAGTGCTAGTATTGTCGGGCTATGGACGGAGCTCAGGAACTACACGTCCACCATCTTAGGCTCCAAGCCACGCCCCCCCATCCTTGCCGCATAAGGATGACAATGGCAAGACCCTTACAAGCAGACTGATTGTGACCCGGGTCCTGCTGAGCACACATTAGAGTTCTACCCCTCATTTCTCAGGAAGCATTCCTACCTTGCTGTCCTCTGTAAGAGGGGATCACCCAAGGACCCCGCACCGCTTAACATACTGAAACAGGCAGCTTCGATAATAGCCCCTAACATGACAGACCTGATTAACGCCTTACTGTCCACAGGAAAAGTTCTTATGAACTGGAAAGGGGCCATGGTGAAAGCTCTACTTAAGAAACCTAATCTGGAACCGGCAGATTTGGGTAACTACCGCCCTATCTCCCTTCTGCCAGAATAAGTAAGATGGCAGAGAAACATGTTAATCAAACCCTCTCCGGCTTCCTTGAAACGCATAACCTGCTTTTCTCCTCTCACGCAGGATTCTGACCGCGTCAGAGCACCGACACGGCCCTGTTAGCAGTGGTGGAGGAAAGTAGGAAAATCTTAGACTCATGAGGTTTGTCAGCCATTATACTCTTTGACCTGAGTGTAGCGTTCGACACGGTGAACCACAGGATCTTTGCTCACCGTCTCAGAAGTATAGAAGTAACAGGCACGGTGCTTCAATGGTTGTGTTTCTTTCTGGAAGGAAGAACCTTTCAGGTATTTGAGGAGAATATTGCATCTAAACCTACTTCTCTGCCAAGTGGAGTACCTTAGGGCTGGTCGCTTAGCCCGGCCCTTTTTATTGTGTACATGGCTCCTCTGGCAGCCATCATAGCTCCTTCTGGAATACGCATAGTGACCTACACCGATGATGCGCAATTGGTGGTAGCGTTAAACCAAGCAGATCAAAACACCAATGGCCTCTATTCTTGTCTAGAGGATGTTTCTAACTGGCTCGAGCTTAATGGCGTAAAAACCGAGATCATGATATTGGGCAACCCCCTTAGCTTTAAATCCAGTTCCATGTGGCTAGCCGGCATGGGTCCTCCCCGGCCCCTAAGTTAGAAATCAAGAGCTTGGGCATCCGGTTGGGTCAGGATTTGAACTTCAGGGTACAGGCCAGGAAGACGGCAGCCATCTGCTATGGCTTGCTTAGAATGGCCCGTAAAGTCCACCCCGTCCTCCCCTCTCAAGCTAAAAAGTATTGGTCCAATCACTTATACTTTCCAGACTGGATTATGGTAATGCACTGTATCTGGGTGCCCCCACAACAGTGGTTTCCAAATTACAGTCTGTTCAAAATAGCACCACCAGACTTCTGACTGGAACTACTAACAGACAATCGGCGAAACCAGCACTCCTCGCCATTCACTGGCTTCCAGTGCAGGAACATATCAGATTTAAGGCCCTGTGCCTAGTATAGAAATCCATGCGGGGGAATGGGCCTCCTATCAACTCAGCCATGATCCGTCCCTAGAAAGCTAACAGGAAACTTCGGTCAGATGAATTGTATCTGGCCGAGGTCCCTAGGAACAAGAAAGTGGTGGACGGCTCTTCTCTTATATCGCCGCTAAACTCTGGAACTCTCTACCACTATATCTTTGCATAGTTCGCAATCATCTGGCTTTCCGTAAACAACTGAAGACCTTTCTGTTTCCTTAGTTCTTCTGCCTCTCCTGTGACAGTTCTTAGCGCTGGGAAGCTCCTGGGTAGCCATGTGCTTTATAAATGCTTTTTCATTTCATTTCATGTCCTGGGAACCAGCTGAACATCCTGAAGAATCAATGGTCAACTGTCAAATGTATACATTGTTATTGATAAAATGTGTGAATGCGGTGGGAAATAAAGCTTGGGAGAACAAGTGAATGGGCAGGAACTTAAAACAATTGAAGTTAAGAAAAGTATTAAAACTTAGCATGGTGTGATGATCATCCCCTCAGCTCGTCAAATCAGAAATAGGAGTTTCATAAGGTTGAAACATTTGGGGGTGGCACATGCCATTAAGAAAGTATAATTGGGGTAATTAGTTAGATTAGAGAGAGAGCACTCACTGCCAGAACGCTGAGAGACAGAGATGCTGTCCAAATGCTGAACCTAGTACCTGAAGAAGCAAACTTAGAATTTCTAAAGCAAAATTAAAATTAGAAAAAGAGCGCGGAAGAATCGAGGAGGTAATAGAATTAGAAGAAGATCGCGGAAGAATCAAGGAGGAAGTTAGGATCAGAGAGGGGTGAGGCGCAGGCGTCTAATCCAGAAGAGGTTATCGGTCCCATCCTATCCTGTCCTGAAGTACCTGTCACCTGAACTTTCTAAGGGGCGCATAACTCTTGGTCCCTCGACTATGCAACCTGACTCTGCTTCAGTGACTCCGCCCTCGAAGTGACGACAGACGCCAGAAGTGCCGGGTGCCGTACTGCTCTCCAGTGTTTCTTGCACTCCCCCCGTGTGCCCCCGCGTCCTCCCGTGAGCCCCCGTGAGCTCCGCGAGCCGTGCCGGGGCTGGGGTCGGGGGCCGTGGATTAAAAAACACAGCGTGACTCGGAGCAGGTACCGGACCCGGGCATCAGACCCGCATCAGACCCGCCTGGCTCACCTGGGCCGCTGAGCTGCTCCCGCGGCGGGACGGGGACGCGGCTCTCTCTCGGAGGGGCGGGAGTCATCCTTCGCCGATTGCAGCTTGCAGAGAGCGGATCCTGTGGCTGATCCTGCGGCATTGCGGCATTTGCGTGGAGGCCGCAGTAAGGAGGTGGGTTGGGACACAGCAAGCCATCAAGCCAGCAAGCCAGCAGTTGGTGAGCCTCCCCCTCGCTTCCCCCACTTCCCCCTGCCTTTCATCTGCATTGGACTTGGACTGCATCAGACCTGCCCCGAACTTGGAGTTGACTGCAGTGCAGTGGCCCGGCAGGCGGTCTGCGACCTCTGACCGCTGACCTCTGACTCCCTTCCAGTGTTCAGTGTCCATAGGAGAGGGGGCTCGTTTCCCCCCTGATTCCCTGACTTCGCCTCTCCTCTCCCCGCCCCAGTACCTTGGGATTGGGTCCGCATCCTTGTAGTCTGGGGTCAGAGGAGTGGGGGCCCAGAAGCTTGCACACTTTGTCCTCCCGCTCCCCCCTCCCACCTCATCAGTTTACATTCCTGGCCCGTCCTTACCTAGTGAAGAGCCGTTAAGGGGTTGGAGCAGGGGTTGGAGCAGGAGCGGGAGTCAAACGACATCTCACGGCGGTGGCATAAGGCGTCACAGGGCTCCATAAGGGCATTTCAGCATATGCGAGCGCGGCTGCCGATAGAGGCGGCCGCTGAGTAAGAGCCTGGGGGGTGGCCGGAAGGCTGCTCGACTAGGCCGTGCAACTACAAGACAGCCTCCACCTAGAAAATACCTGCTATTCTTCGTGCGAGTCATCAACCACCAGCTGCACCTAGCTGCTAGCAACTACCAGCTACATCTGCGATCAATCCAGGAAATTGCAGCTAACTGGCCAACTGGACTCCAGTAGGACTCAACAGAGGGCGCAGTCACACCATCAGCGCAAAACTACAACTACAACTCCTGTTAGTTTACAACCCCACACACAGAGCTCCGCAGAATATAATACAGCATTTGCAGCCAAGTGCTTGCACTAGCAGCTCGCCCTCTGACTCGCAGACCTCAGGCGAGACCCTAACCCTAAGCCTAAGCCAAAAGGTCTGGCTCAGTGTCTACCGAAGCCTGCCACAGACACTGACGGGGGCTCATACTGACCACTAACTACCGCCACCGTTGCCACTGGCGCCACAAACTTTCCACTTGCCCCAACCCTACCCACAAGGCATAAAGGGGATAAAAGGGCAAAGTGTAAGGGGTAAAGAGACAGAACACAGGGACTAAGGTGGTGATTACAAAAGGCGAACAAAGGAGAGCAGAGGGCCGTCAAGCGACACACCACGATACAACGAGGCAACCAAAGGCAACAAGAGGAAAACAGGGAAGGACAAGTCGTGACAAGACACCAAGTCCAGTGGACCCAAGGAAACTCGAGGAAACAAAAAAGAAAGCAAAGGGGATACATGATGAGGTCGGGGAGTCAAAGGGACAATACGGACAACACTGCACCCCAGAATCTCACGAGAAAGCCCAGGCAGACAAAAAAGAAGCTAAAAAAGGACCTGATGGACACAAGTGACGCAAGCTGGGAGAGCAGGGGGGACAGGGAGGAGAAAAAAGGAGAGGAAGAATCCTCTCAGTTGTCTCCCCTGCTCCCCGGACTCGCCAGCCCGGGAGGGGCGGAGGCGCAAGGATACCGACATAGCCAAATTAGTAGCAAACCGTCTGTACAACCCATAATCTACACAAAATTCGCATTTATTAAAGATCCCAGTACGCTCCTCTATCTGAACAACAATGCCAATAAAACCAATCTACCAAGCCCACTCAACCCGACCAAAACACACAGGATAACCCCCATGGAGCAGGGGCCAGAAAGCGCAGTATCAGAGGCGAGTTATACCCAGAATTCACAAAAAGGGGCCTCACCGGGATCTCTAGAACCAACCCCGGGATCCCAGGAAAGTCAATCGGAACTAGAAATAGCACTAGAGAACAGAAGAAAACCAGAGAGGGGGAACCAAGAAGCCACCATAACGGAAGACGTGAACATTAATCAAAAAAATGAAGACAAGGAGGACTCAACGGTGGTCCCAACGGAGAACCCGGAGAATCCGGAGAACCCGGAGGGGAATCGAACTGCAAACCACGAAGCAACAGGATTCAAGGAGTGCCACAACATAAACCACACAACCCCCCGAAGCCCAGCAAGATCAAGAGATAACCATAATGGGAAGGAGGAAGAGAAATGCGACCCTCCAGCACTCCAGTTGAATTCCCAGGACCCAAAAGGAATCCGCGAGGCTCGTCGCGGCCCAGACACGATGGCAGACCAAGTAACAAAAAGGGGGCTCATGGACGAACCCCTCTGGGCCAGGACAAACAAACCTCAAACGATAAAAGCACAAGAGGGACAAAAAGAATCATCACCCCCCAAGTACACATGGAAAATGGAAACGGGGGCACAAGCGTCCCCTGCCCCAGGCAACAAGCACGGCCCAAGCATAGCAGACGTTGCCGACAAGGCCTGGCAAGCAAAGGGTAAAACTACTCAGGAGCAACGGGACTATGGTCGCAGCCCCCCCCCCCCACAGCACTGACCCGGAACAACTCGAAGAAATCAACCCAAAAAAGGCGGGGGGAGAGCCAGCACCACAACACCCAGGCATAAAAACTCGGACTCATCCAGATATGTCTTCACCGCCTAGTACAGGATCCATAATTCCCATGCCGTTCAACCTGAACACCTCGTACCTCACTTCGGAAGAGTGGGAAGATCTGGTAGCTTGGAACCGGAGCAGGGAAAGCAAAGAAACGGCTCCTGCGACAGCCCGGAAAAAGAAAGAACCAAGAAGAATGCAGACATCTGGGCATCCCTCCTGCAGACAATGCAATCTTCAGTAAACGCCATCCAGTATCAATCTGACAAGATGGATCTGCAACTTTCTGTCCTCAACACTCTGGCCACATATGTGGCAAACATTGACGGCAAGCTAGCAGACCTGAATGACCTGATTAAAAGGGCGCAAGCAGAGACACAGCTGATAGCATCTAACTGCTCCTGTATCACCATAGTGGACAAACTAGCAACGCTACCAACAGCACTGGGAAACCTTCTATCTGATTTCAGGACGGTAGTTAAAAACAGCCATCCCCTCAAGCAACCTGAGGTTAAGCAATTAAACACAACTACCGGGCAAGATTATCCACAACCAATACAGCAAGAGCCCCCAAAGACGCCTACCAATTCACACGCGACAACGGATAAAATAACTCAAATGAAGACACCAATCATCAGTAGTCATCAAACCGGTCGAAGGCAAAACTCCGCAGCATCCATACCAGACTCAGACAAAAGTAAACCAAAAGCGGGAGCAACCTCCCACCAACCATCCCAAGGAAAAGTGGGAAGAAAACAGAAAAGAAAGGGAAGAAACCAAAGGAAATTGGCAGGGTGCATAGCCTGGGGTAGAGCCAGCAACAGTGATCAAACAGCAATCAACCCCCTACAAGCAAGTGTAACAAGGGAGAAGGAAGAAACAAACCCCACGACCACCAACTGCGAAAACACTGGCCCAGTGGACAAACCCGGATTCGCCCCTGCCCCACCCAGTGGTTCAACCACTTGCCCTGCGCCCAAAACCCAGAAAGACATGTTGAGCACGCCAAAAGGGGGAAAAAATATAGTGCCCGCGGAGAACGACAAGGTGCACAACCGACAAAAAACCTCAGTCTCATCTGACAGTGACACACAAGAAAGAACAAAACAAAGTACAGCACATTTCACCAAAAACTGCCCTGAAAACCGGGCCGAAACGCAAATCCCAGGAAGCACCAAGTTGATCATTACAACAAGGCTAAATCTCTCAGGCCGCAACCTGCGAGAAAGCACCACAAAAACTGACCAACCCAAAAAAACTGTACCAAAGGCAACCCCCATTCAAGGGGAAACCAAACCTGCTGACAAAGAAAACACTAAGTCAAGAGAGAGTGGGCAAGTCGGTTCAACAACGACCGTAATATTCCATCCTGAATACCACTCTAGAGGTTCAATGGACTTCTTAAACAGGGGAAACATCTTGCGGCTATTAAAAACAGTAGAGAGCCTTAAAACTATTACATCGGCTGACCTGGAATCCATCGAATTTATCGAATCTCGGAGCCACCCCGGGGTAGAGTCGACAAAAACCACATGGACCACAGGAGAATTCTCGGAGAGAATACTAAAAGAAAAGGAAAGATTTGACTCTTGGGGTATAGAACTTCAAACTCTCTCGCCCATAAAATACCCGGAGCCCTTCTTATATGACAGTCTCCAAAAAAAGCCCAAGGAGACGACTCTCAAAAGAACTGTCTTAAGAGGAGCTCGAAGCAAAACGCCAGAGAGACAATCGCACTTGACCCTGGAAGAAACAAGATCACTGACTAATGACAAGAGGGCTGCACCCAACTGGAGCTGGCTCGCAAAGTCCCTAAATGCGAAAGAGACAAGCCAATGACAAACAAAAACAAATATAGTCAACAAACTTAATACCCTAAGTATATGTTCATGGAACATTAATGGCACTGGCGACAAGTTTTCAGACACTGACCTAGGCAATCACCTGACAAAATTCGACATCATCGCCCTACAAGAAACTTGGACTGAATCACCTCCAATTCTGTCAGGGTACACACTGAACTTCCTACCGCCTACCCAGAGCTCGCTTTTCGGCCACAAGAAAGGAGGCCTTGCCACTTATAGCGTATTAACAGCGATACTAAAAGTAGACCAGCTAGACTACAACTTATCTGCCCCAAATGCAATGTTAGCTCTACGACTGTCACTCCGTGGGCAAGATCCAAATGAGGAAATAATCTTTATAAACCTCTATCTGCACCCCAGGGAGAAAAAGAAGGGAGTTCGACAATTGAAGGAAGAACTTGTGAAACTGGTGAAGGCTGAGCTCACGAATAACATCATCATCTCAGGGGATTTTAATCTAAATTTGCTGAGCGAAGCAGTCACGGGCACCAAATACGACGAGGACCCGTTCGCTGGGAACCTAATCGCCAAGACCGCACCTCGGGGGGCAGAAGCACAAAAACCACAAGGACCCTGCTGGCTACACTAGAGGAGCTAGGACGTAGGGCACTTAACGGAAGATTTCCAGGGGATCAACCGCAGTCAGCAACATTTCACAGTACCCAGGCAAGTTCCACCATTGACTTTACCTTTGTATCTCGCAGTCTATACCATAGAGTTGTAGACTTTAGAATCGGTCTCACTGACTGCAGCGATCATCTGCCTCAGGAAACAGTAATGAACACATCAGCGATACTAAAACCTCCCAAGTCGAACAACGTAGGCACAGACTTTACATCAAATGAAAGACGGGTACAATGCAAAGTCTCCAACCCAGAAAAATTACTAGAGCAAGCGATACGCTCACTCAACGAAGCTCAACGGATCACGCATAACCCGATAACAAGCTGGGAAGTGTTCGTAAAACAAATGAGAGTTAATGCGCAGAGAAAAGAGCTTGTAACATGAACAAGAAATAGCTGTAACACGAAACAGAAAAGATGTAATAACTTCCGAAACACCAGTAGGCTAAAAACACTGAAGACAATGATTAACCGGACTCTACGAAGAGTAAAAACAGATCCGTCCCTCCTCCAAGAGCTCAGACAGCTAAAAGGAGAGCACAAGAAATTAATATGGCAGCAAAAAAGGGAAGAGGAAGAGGTATTTTGGGGAAAACTCCTACATGACGCCAAAACAAATCGCAGTGCTCAGTTCTGGCAAAAGATCAACGCTCAGATCAATGGGAAAAACCGAGGGACTGATTCCCAGGTGACAGAAGACGACTGGATAATCCACTTCAGCACTCACTTTGGTGAGACTAAAGAACGAAGGAAAGAAACAGGCACCGACAAAGGAAAGATGGACGAACACCCGTCCCTACACCAAGAATACTTGAGAACGAATGAAGCTGTAATAATCACGACGGAACAAATAATTAAAAGGATCACAAAAGGTAGAAGAGACGGAGCCCCTGGTCCAAATGGAATACCACCAATAATATTTAAGCAGGACCCAAAATATTGGGCAACTAACCTCAAACCAATGTTCGAAAAAATCTGGCAATCATCTACAATCCCACAATCATGGAGGGGGGCAATAATATCCCCAATTTACAAAAAAGGAGATAGAAAAGATCCCAAAAGTTATCGGCTGATAGCCCTTCTAGACAACGAGGCAAAGTACTATGCAGGCCTCCTACTTCAGGAATTAACTATATGGGTAGAAGAAACTTCAACAATCCGGTTTAACCAAACCGGCTTCAGGAAAAACATGGGGACATCTACCAACATCCTAGCCCTGTCACTACTGATCGATTCAGCCCAAGAGGGAAACTACCCCCTGTACCTGTGTTTTATAGACTATAGCGCTGCATTCGACCGGGTAGACAGAAACCCGTTGTGGAACAAATTGAAAAGAATGAACATCCCAGACGATGTACTGAATCAGCTAATTCTCCTGCACAGTGACACGTGGGTCCAGGTCAAACTAGGTCCTGGAGAGTTCCTAACTAAGAAAATCCAAACCTACACAGGAGTAAAACAAGGCTGTGTGTTAGCGCCAACCCTATTCAACCTCTTTATGGCCGATCTTTCCACAAAACTAAACGCTAATAACTCACATGCTCCAAAATTAGGTGGCAAACAGCTTTCCTGCCTATTCTACGCCGATGACCTGGTGCTGATCAGTCGGACCCAGATTGGGCTACAGCGGCTCCTCTACATCACTGCGGAATACTCCAAAGCTAACAAACTCTATATCAACTATAGTAAAACAAAAATCATGTCCCTTAATTATCGCAAGCAAAAACCACCATTTAGATGGTACTTGGACTCGAACAAACTGGAAACCACAAACAAATATTGTTACCTGGGAGTGATTATAGACGAAAGGGGCAGCTTTAAACCACAACTGGAGGAGATTAAGAGGAGAGGCCTAATGATAGCAGCATCACTTAGGAACCTCAAAAATAAAATCGTTGGCCTAAACCTCGCTCCCCTCCTACAAGTGATCCAAGCCAAGCTGATTCCATCTATCACATATGGAAGTGAAGCAATGAGAGGGAGGGACACGAAAACTCTGAATAGAGTAGTCTCAAAAGCAATGCGGATCATGTTCGGTCTTCCGAAATACATCTCACCGGCGCAGATCCGCCTTGAATTTGGGTTGGCCAAAGAAGAACTTGCACGAAAGGGAACTTACCTTAAGACCTGGCACAAAATAAGCAGAGGAGAAGAAAATACCCTTAACGCACTCCTCTGGAAAGATCTACAAAGTAAAAGTGACTGTCCAGCAAGACATTTCCTGGAGGACGCCATCAATCACCTTGGGGCAAGGCAGTTATGGGATCTCCAAGGGAGCCCGTCAGGTTTCAAAAAAACTATAAACAAAATCGTCAAGAAAGAATCCCTCCTGCAAGACAAAGCTTCATTAGCTAAGAGAGCACATGGCTGGCTGACTGTGCAAACATACAACAAACTTACCCCACAGGCGTACCTGGTGAATAGTTTCTCCAAAACAACAAAAGAATCATTTTTAAAACTACGACTTGGAGTGCTACCAGCAGCGGGCCACATGGCCCCGTGGCTGCGACCATCAAAACCAGCAAAATGCCGCCTGTGCGTAATGCACGAGGAAAATATCACACACCTCATAACCACCTGCAAAGAGCTGCAGCAAGACCGGAAGAACTTACTGAGACCCTTATTTTTAAACAAAGGAATCAGGTCGTGCAGGGAAGCAGTTTTGAGCTGCTTTAGAGGAGACGACGTGCAAATGGCCTGCCGACTGGTAAAATACCTCGGATTGGCAGATTCCAGGCTCAAAACGACGAGAGCACAAGCGGACACTGACATCACCCATATAACATCATCCGCCTCCAGCCCTTAGACCGGGCAAGAGACCCATATTGTCCAAGAACATTAAAATACTTTCCCCAAAAGGGGAGCGGAGGGGATAAAATAACCCACTTGCCAAAAGCAAGCGCTCGGACATATACACAATCTTTTATCTAAAACAGAAATTTACTTGTACTTAGTGCTGGATGATCATTGTCCTATTTTTTTTCATGGTTTTAGATTGACCTTTTTAACCGTTTTCTTTTAACTGATCATTTTATTTTACTGCCAGCAGCTATTTGTAATGGTTTTTATTAACTGTACAATAAAGCATTTACTTACTTACTCTTGGTCAGAGGGGTCTGATTTTCGCACCATCCTAGGTAAATATAATTCTGTGTATTGTGTCAATGTGCTTTCTCTCTCTTTTTCCTGTGGTACTAGTCATTGTGAAATCTTAATTTTTATTTGGATAGACCTATCTACTTCCTCTGAAAGATGGAGTTAACGCTGTAATTTGTTTTGCTCTTAATAATAATTTGATAAATATTTAAACCTTACCTGAGTCTGTGGTTATTCAATGAGATAAACAGGTAAATCTTAATCAACTAAAATAGATCAGTTAGTTATAGAAAGGGCTTCGGATCAGTAATAGATTAAGGAATTGATAAGCAACCTTTGTAGGGCTAAAAGTTAACCTTAAACGTTTAGCCCTACAAACTTGATCCCCAACGGTGTTCACCGGCCAATATGAGTGTGTTTATTTATGGGCCCAGATGAGTATATATAGTGATATATGTCCGCAGGTTGGTAGCCCACTGGATCAGTATTAATTAAAAGAAAATGCTTGCTGCTACTTACATTTTATGATCTAACCAGGATATACCAGAATTTGAATGTTTCATTTCATAGAGTAGTTTGTTATATGATGGGACACCATCCAGCTCATAAAGTAAGCTTACAAAAGGTTCTCTTTAGACCCCTCATAGATCTAACTTTTTGTAATACATTGTAGGCATTTCTAACTGACTTCATGCTGGTGTGGGCGTTTACCATGGGTACTGAGGGCAAAGATTACAGACCTCAAAAGATCTCTCACCATTGGACGAAGATGACACATTCACCTGTTTTGCAACATATTATAGCTGGTTTCCATATAGTACGTGTTCCTACCTAGAGAGGTACTCGTTCAATGCATCCCTAACCTTGGCACTTTGCTGTGTTAGCCTTACTCTCCATAAGCTACTGCTTACAGTGATTTATTTTGTTTTCCTTGCACTTCGTGAGGAGATTTTTCTGTTTTATGCTGATCATAGCTACTGCTGTGATTCTTTCTTTCTCACTCTTATAGACAGTTGCTTCTACAATTGTCCGGAGAACTCGGCTGAGTTTCCAGTACTGAAGTTTATGGGGAATTCAATCTTCCTCTTAGTTATCTGACTTTGCTCCAATACTTTGAATGGAACACACTGTTTTTATTTCTCTAGGCGTGTTCTCACCAATCTTATTTCTTATTATTTTTGTAAATGATTAGCCACTAATTTGAATAAAAGAACAAAAATACTGACTCATTTACTAAGATGTGAAAATACATTTTAAAAACCTCACCAACCTTCTCTTTATTGACTGAACATCAAATTTAACATTGACGTTTTTGTTCTGTAATGCTTCATTTGAAAACGATCACAAAGTTAATTGGCCTTGAAAGGCGCGGAACTTCAGCTTCTCACACTAAATTTAAAGTGTTATAATTTGTGGAATTTTATTTAAAGATTTCCACGCTAGCCAATCCGGCAGCAGAGGATTGGGTATACACCCTGAATGGAGCTATAAAATAGCTATTTATAAAATTCCCGACTCCTGAATCCAATGTCCAGAATTTTAACCAGAACTTGAACAAAGTGGTTGTGTTTTGAAAATATGAGTATAAATAGAGCAAATATTGTGTGGCTGTGATTGTGTATTTTCTCGGGTTCGGATGAATGTTATTTATTTAATGAGTGGGTGAGAAAAAATTGTCTGACTAGTGGTTGAAAAAAGTTGTTCGAAGAGTCTAGACTCATTGTAGTCTAAAGATCCAAGGATGAAATAATCATTGAAAATTTGTTTGCAGAGATTTTGAGGTGTGGTTTGTGAGGTACCAAAACCTGCATCGCTAACATTGCATATTAAATTGTTGTTATTTATTAATATTGATTACAGGGATAAATGCACTGCTGTGTTGTGAATTAAGGTTAATTCAATTGTTTACTAAGTTTGTTGGTGCACCAGAAGGCAACGTCGAGGGTCCAACGACGTTCATAGTACAACTCAAAAAAGTGGGTCTAGAGATACTCTAGAACCATCCCTTCATGGGCACTCATGTATTTGTCTCCTGTATTATAAGAAGACTTCCACTCTGAAGTTGAATTCCACTGTTAAATGTTTTAATTTCAGTCACATTCAATAAAGTTCATTAATTTTCTTCATTTATTTCCAACATTTCATGATATTTATCAGCTTATAGGGTTTCAGACATTGTCATCATGATGTATCCAATGCATTTCGGGCATGTAGTAAAATGCCCTTCGTCAGGGAAAATGACACTGTCAAAGATAATGACATATAATCAATGTTCTGATCAACTATTATGCTTAAATAATAACAACAATAATGTGGCAAATAGGCAATTTATGAACGAAAAAAAGTGTTTATGTGCCAAGTGCTCAGTACGCAATTTGTGATGGTGAAATGCATGCATTGCGAAAAAAACGGTGAAAAAATATATGTAACTCACATGCCCGGAGTTTCCCGGATGGTAGTACAATCTGAAATAAATGAGTAAAAAGCGCAAGTCTAAGAACCTCCGTTTTTAGACAAATTACACTGGAGTAATCATCCGCTAGCGTGTGCTCGTAAGCACATCTACTAACCTTAGTGTTTCGAAATGCCGGTTCGGTATGTATCCTCTCGTCGGTACGAGCTGGTACACAGTTCAAAAATATCTGCGTTTATTTCAAGGAAGAGTTCCGGTCATGTGACCGAAGCCACACAACAACGATGGAAGACAGACTATGCCGCGTGTATATTCATGCGTGCAATAACAATGTGCACGGTTATCGTGTTCTGGCCAGAACAAAAAGAAGAAGTAGTAATAATATTTGCATAACACGCAATCAATTACAAATTGTAATGATTATGAAAAAAATTACTAATAATCAAAAAAAATGCGGTTGATCAGGATTCGAACCTAAAGGTTCGGAATCATAGCAAGGTGTATTAGTGTGTGTAGCCATGACGGAAGCTAATGAGTAACAAAAAGTAAGTGTGAGTGTAAATGTCATATACAGAAACAACACTCAGTATTAACAGGAAAAAACAACAAGAGCAATTTACAAAAGTTCATAAATAACATGCTAGTTCTATTCTTTCATTGAGCCCCATTGGCTTCTGGGTCGACAATTTCTGTATCCAATAGTTCTCTCTCATCAGGAGGAAATTTGTATTGTTTCTCCCTTCAATTTTTTGAACAGTTTCCAAAATTATGAATTTAATTTGAGATATATGATGCTTTTCTTCTGTAAAGTGCAATGCTAGTGCAGATTTCGTGTTTTTTAGTCGAATGTTCGATCTATGTTCAGTTAACCGCACTTTTATGCGTCTTTCAGTTTTTCCCACATACATTTTGCCACATGGGCACCTAATACCATATATCAAGTTGCTCGATTCGCAGGTGGCATTAACTCTCAGTTTAATTGGTCAGTGTCAGTTGAGCCTAATGGCACAAACGAGGGAAGATGCATTGATTTGGGTGATTTTATGCTGGTCGAGATTTCACTAACAAATACTGAAGAGATTCTTGTGTGAATGCAAAACTTTATTACTTTAGTAATAGTAAACAAAGGTGCATATTTACAATGAAGTGGCAGGAGCATGGCGTTAGCCTTTTTGGCTTAACACCATGCTCCGTCACTTCTGAAATGCAGGGCTGCACTGTATTTACAAGAATACAGTGCAGACTTGCGTTTTCCCCTGCCCTGGCACTATTTAGCTGCCTAGCGCCAACATAGGCAGTCTTGTACCGTAGTGCAAGGGTGCCTGCGTTGAGATCAATGATTCTTTGTGTGCAGGAAGGTTTTCCTTCCTGCACATAAACAATCTGAAATGCCGTTTTGAAACTTCTATGTGGCTGCGTAATGCAGCACACATAGAAATTGCAAAACGCCATTTCTTTAATGATTGTTTATGTGCAGGAAGAGACACCTTCCTGCACATAAATATTCAATGGTGGTTTGCTGTTTCTATGTGTTCTGCACAGTGCAGCACACATGGAAACTGCAAAAACAAGGAGAAATTAAACATTTCTCCTCATTGTGTCAGGGTAAGATCAGGTTTTCAATGGTCCTAATTTTGGCACTGCCCTGCATTAATGCTTCAGTTGCAAATATGGGGCAGCGCAAAATCAATAGGTGATGAGGTTAAACACCCACCACAACGCCGCTAGCCCAACCCCATTTACGCTAAGTGTAGCGCAAAAGGATGCCTTATTTACAAGGTGCCGTTCAGTCACGTTAAGTGGCCTTATGCCGCCTTGAGAATAAGGCGAAGCCCGTATCGCCACCACTTCATTGAGAAACATGACGTTGTGGTGGTGACTGGGACTTGTAAATATGCCCCAAAGTTTGAAGAGTTAAGAAAAAGTAGGTGTGTCGGTACACAGAAAAAATTGTAAGGGTGGGTAAGTGCTGCGAGAAGTGTGGTTGTTCGTCATAGTGTTTCACGCTGGGATTGGTCAACTGGTGTGCTTTCGTGCAGTGATCCATTGGTGGCGTAGCAGTGTCGCACTGGTAATGGATCAATAAAAGTGAATCTTGAATTTGGATTTCCATACTGTGGAAACAGTAGTCTGAATTTAATTGGGTTAGCAGAAATTTGATGTATACAGAAACAACATCATAACATTTGAATAATTGTGTGGTTTCAGATTGAAATTGTCATCATTAAATGTTTTAAGGAGCTTAAAAGTTTGGTGAGAGAGGATGTTACTATTCCAGTACGCAAAAGTGAAAAGGCGTCTCCTGAGGGTATGCCTGTGTACATTATGACTACCGACCATGGGTAAATACATGTGCTTCTGCTTGAGAATGAGGGTGTTTTGTGTTTTCCCAGATTAGGGACATTTAGCACCAGACTTCTTGATCATTTGAAGGGAAATTTGCATAAGATAAAGCCACCACCTAGACCCCTCCAGTATGAAGCATTTAATGCATGGGAGAGAGTGGCCAGGGAAAAAGGAAGGGAAAAATACCAGACAAGGACTAATAAGGCAGTGAAGAATTACGTAAATGCCCAAAGGGATGAACAACAGGGTAGATGGAGTGAAGCTATATTAGAAGGGACTAGGTTATATCGAGTCCTTACTTTAGTGACTGCTAAGAAGGGCCAAGTGCGAAGATTCCATTACGAAGGAAGCGAGTGAGTCAGATACTGATTCTGGAGATTAAATACTGGAAGAGATTTGGCTTTGAAACCTCCACAACACATGACCCCAGTAGAGCAGAGTGGCGCAGGCACAAAAAACTAGTTCTATAGTGCGAGGTGCTCCAGTACAGTTGAGTGCATCCCAAATAAAACGACCCCTGCATATATTGCAAATCACCCCACCAGTTGTTGTTCCAACGGTGACTTCTACAGCCATGGTGCCTAGTGCAGCCCCAGTACCTGTTATTAGTACTCCATCTGTAAGTCGGGTAGTAGCCATTGCTCTTCTGCTTGTAGAAACTAGATTTGAGATTCAAATAATTACCGGAGGAGTATCCACTTCAGGATTTCTCTCAACTTCCCAGTACTCACAGATAGTGGCCTAGAAGCCACCATTAATGGTTTGAGCCCTTATAGATGGTGGAATGATAGTACTTACAGCTCCAATCTCATCAGAAGAAATAGCTATAACTGAGGAGGAATATACCAGCTTGGTTTGAGAAAACTGCAAGATCTACTTAGGCAGAGAATGTGGGGACACCTGAGAAATCAGAGATTGAAATAGAAGAGCCCATAAATATATCTCAACTGAAATTTGAATTGGAAGAAATAATAAGGTGGTGCCTAGAGTTTGAACACTCAGAGAAGATTCAAAGAAAATAATTAATGTACCTGTGCAAGGAAGTTATGAGGAGAGCTGCTTTAACTCATGGCAAATTAAGTGAACTTGCTCAGAACTAGGGGAAAGATGTTACAAATTATGTGCATCTCCAAAGAAGATATAGGAGTATATTATATGATGCAGCATTTGAGAACATGAGGGTTAGACACTACAAACTGCATATTGTAGAATTGGTTAAGTGCATTTGCAGGTGGGGTGAGTTTGAACAATTAGAAGTCAAATGGGCCAATAAGCATGAGAAGAAGAAGAGGGAAGCAGCTATTGCAGGAGAGTAAGATGAAGGAAGTGAGGGAGAACCTGCATCTTATTCGCATAGAGAAAAAGCAGGAGAAATATATGTCTTTGTTCCTTGGAGTTGTGGTGATTTGGCAGCACTTACAAATAGTTTTCCCAAATTGAGAGACACGCTGTTGCAGTGGTATGCACAGATGGAAAGGTTTGTAAAGATTTCAAAGGTAATGTGGACGGATTTGAATATGTTTTTGACATTGTAGTGCCTGCAGAGTCATGGCCTGAATATAAAGCTGTGGTGCAGTGGCCTATAGAGGAACCAGCGAGAGTGGCAGGGACAAATGCGCCATCTCCTTTAGTGATGGAAAAGTGTGAAACAGTATGTTTTTGAATGGCAGAGTGCCTTAAAAGATCTGTATTGGCTTAAAATTAAAAGAACTACCCAGAAGCCAAAGGTGACTGTGCATGAATATTATGAGAGATTGTTGCAGGTATTCCAGCAGCATAGTGGATGTGAATATCCTAAAGAAAAGGATTTGGGGATTTTTTTTGTTCCAGTTTGTACTAGGGCTGAAGTCAGAAATCTGTTCGCACATAACCCAAAGTGTGATCTCCTAGAAGAATAGGCCACTTGGTGGACTGCTGAGATATGCTAAAATTGTAGCGATGAGTGAGACATGAAGCAGAAAAAGATAAGAGAAAAAGTAATGTTGGCTCAGGCAAAGTAGGTTTAAATACATTTTCAGAACCCTTCCTTTGAGGGAACCAAAGAAATATGCAGTTGTTGTGATACCGCAAATAGGTTTTCAAGGAAGTCAAGGAGGAATGACCATGTCACAGGGAAGAGGTAGAGGAGTTTTTGTGGTTCCAGGGTGTGGATCAGGTGTTGCCACTATACAAAAGATTACTGCTTGTCTCATCTGTCATACAATCTGGCATCGGAAGCGGGAATGTCAATATAACCCTGAAAATCCTGCACAAGGTATGCAAATGCTAAATTAGTCCAGTCAGAGAATGCAAATGTCAGCACAGAGATAGGTCCCAATGATGCCAACAACAGCTGCACAAGTGGGGAATCTAGATTTAATTTGAACTAGATGCCAAAAATGAATTTGAATCAAATTCAAAATGGCATACTACAATTTTAAAATCCAAACCAGAATACCTAACAACAATATCCACAGTTCAAAACTGATGGTTTGGCTCAGCTAATTCCCAAGGATGGTGCACGAGAGAAGAAGACGATTAGTTACTTGGTGCAGTCTTAGAGGTAGACCAGCGTGGACCATATGTAGATGCATAGGTTTATGGCCACCCTATATCATTTATCATTGATACTGTTGCTACCAGGTCCACGGTTAGAACGGTGGAAGTGCCAGACTCACCTCTTGGGTAAAACAATCCAAGTTGTAGGGGGAACTAATAAACACATTTAGAATTCAGTTTCTGAAAGGGTACCAGTTTAAATGGGATCCTTTGAATAGAGGCACCAATTTGTTGTTTGCTGTTCAAGTTCTGTGAACCTGTTAGAGGGAGATTTACTGTGCAAGTTAAATTGCACCATTTACTGTACACATGATGGTACAGAATTCCAAACACATGATGAAGAAGTGGATTTTAAATTGAACAGACTGCAAACCGAGGCAGGACTATTTCCTTTGTTATATGACTGCAGATTTGACAGAAACTGTGAATACCATAGATTGGGATTTTACAGGGAAAGACATGAGACTAATTAAAGGTGTAGAGCCAGTCCCAATTATGGCGAAACCAAATGCTGTTTACCCTAGAACACCCCGTACCATTTGACCCCAGAAACTGCAGGTATAAAATCAATGTTGTCAAAAAGAAGTTCAATATCTGGGACATATCATTGTGAAGGGAGCTAGGAAAGTGTCACCAGAAAGAGTGGAAGCTATTTTGCATATGAATCCAATACAAACTCAGAAAGATATCAAGATGTTTTAGGGAATGGTTGGCTTCTGTAGACAGAGGATACCAAACCTTGGTGGCAAAGCCTCTACTGAGGCCAACACACAGAGATGTGTCTTATCTGATTCCATGGTACAATGAATATGCAATGACATTCATGGAGTTGAAATATAAATGGTGTTGCGCCCTGACACAAGGAATGCTGGATTATGCAAAAGAGTACACACTATTTTGTAGTGAGGGATATGGGTGCGCTCTTTCTGTTTCGACTCAAACACATGGTGGATCTTAAAAGCCTGTTGCTTACTTTTCTACCACCCTTCAGTGGCAGGACTTCCCAAGTTCCCTTAAAGCAGTGACCGCTGTAAGTACAAGTCTGGAAAAGAGCAAGAACTTACTGATGGGATACCCATTACCTGTCATTGTCCCTCAATCTGTGGAGCTATTGCTAGCCTGTACAAAGACTCAATACATGACCCATAATTGATTGAAGAAATATGATCAAAGTATTTTATCTTCCGAAAATGTTGTTTTAAAGTGTTGCACAGAGTTGAACCCTTCAACGTTATTGCCTGTAAATGATGAAAATTGTGATCAACATGACTGTCTAGATGTCATAGAATCATAGAAAGTACCTTAACAGCTTCCACATATGCTTTTAATCCAAGAGCAGGCAATTCCTTGGTTGAGAGTTAGATATGTACCTATATCCCTGTCATATGATTGCCACGGGGTTCTGAAAATATATAATATACCATAATGTCATAATATCCTCCGTGAATTATATGTATAAAAATACCATTCTAGATTAGTTATAACAAAAGGAATTACCTCCACCTTAATAGCTTCCATATCTGGAAGCTATCAGGGTACTTTCACAACCATACCAAAGTGAGAACTTGGTATTGGAAACTTGTATTAAGTATGATTGGGTTCATATGTGTATGTGTGTTTATATGGAGTATCACCAGGATATAAATACTGTTTATAATGTCTATAGACTATGGGTTCAATGTTTGAAAATATTTTTTATGTTTTTTCTTTGTTTTTTCTTGGAATGTAGTACAGATAAAGATTTAAATTTGGGAGATGGGGCGGGGCCAAGATGGTGGCGGAGTTGCACCGTTTCTCTGGGGCTCCACTCGCTGAGGCCGATCTATTGGCATCCAACTGCAGACTTACGACCTACACATCGCTGAAAGTGACCCCAGGGCATCTGGAACACAGGCGTACCCCGTAGACCCAAGGACAAGTGAAGAATCCAACGTGGTGCGGCAAGATTAGAGGCGGTGAAGAAAGCGATACAGCGGAGGCCGCAGTGAGGGGCCCATGGTCAGGAGAGGAGCAAGGCGCCCGCCCCTCTGCCTGCTGAGTCCGCCTGCGGGGCCATGATGAGCCCCCAACAACGAGAAGTACCTCGGAGCACCACCGAACCCCCAGGGTGTGACATGCCAGATTTCTACGGGAAGTCCACGCCGGAACCCAGGCCCATGAGGTGGCTACGTATCGGAGGTGAGGCCTGGTGACAGTGCTGGAGGGAGAGGCACGGCCTGGGCAGCGAGGGTGGCCTTTTCCCCCAAGATCAGCAACTCTGACAGCCCCGCAGTGGAGCACGGGGAAGCAGTGGCGCACGGCCCCTGGAGCCCAAGATCTGCAGCTGGGACCTGTGAGCAGCGGAGGAA
Source organism: Lissotriton helveticus (assembly GCF_964261635.1). NCBI lineage: Eukaryota > Metazoa > Chordata > Amphibia > Caudata > Salamandridae > Lissotriton > Lissotriton helveticus. The sequence goes on from NC_136067.1 coordinate 1,709,520,495, forward strand.
GGGCCAACGAGACATGGAGCAGAGAAAGCCCGCAAGACCGGAGCCACCATCGTAGCGCACAGTCCGCGCTGCGATGCCCCAGCAGTTACGGTGAGTGACGCGTCCTGGAGGCGTAGAGGGCCCTGCATGGAATCGGCCCTTCAACACAAGCCTTCTACTCCCCGAGGCCTAGGAAAAGTGGTGCCCTTGTATCATACAAGGTGGGTGATGCGAGATTCCGGCCTGTGATCTCTGGCTGCTTTTGACTGTACCTTGAGGCCCCTTCCTCGGCAATATCCTGAAGCTGAGCCAGGGTTATGTGTGAGTGGGGAGACAATGTAGTGAGTGCCTCCCCCCCAACCCACTGCTGGGACGGGAGGCCTGGCCCCTGGTCCCCAAGAGCTGCCGTTGGGGTAAGAAGCCACGATTTAGCTGCAAGGGTGGAGTGCCTGTACGGACTTAGACCTGTAGGAGGGAGCTCATGAACTGGGCATGTTGGCCCTCAGCTGGACTTGGCCCTGCACATGCCTAGAAGTGCCAGGAACAAGGAGGTGGCACCAGGCTCCCGACACAGCCCCTGAGGTCACTGAGTTACGCACCCCCCAACCAGAGATTGCTGTACCCCTGGCGACCAAGACCGACAGCAGTTGAGGGAGCACCTGTCCCCCGTCTGCAGCTGCGCAGGGAGTGAGTCTCGTGGACCCTTGCCTTCCGACCACAGCTATGGCCACACAGCGATCCAAGAAAGACACCATGTGTAAGGACACCTCCATTAAGGACCTACTCCAGAAACCGGGCGGGAAGAAGGCAGGTGGGCCCGTCTTCGACCCCCACAGGTCTTAGCCAGGTGGTGCAGCGATGGACTCAGCCACAGGACATGCTGCCGAACCGGTCACGAAAGAGTTCATGGAACAGCTATTTAGTACGCTACGGGATGATTTTGCTGCACTGCGACAAGAGATGGCCTCCAATATTAAGCAGCTCAGAGCGGAGCTCGGTGAGGTGGGTGACAGAGTTGACACCCTGGAGCGTAATAGGGATCAGTGAGAAGAAGAGCTCACTGAACAGGCTCAGGAACTAATCAACCTCCGCAAGAGAAATGAGGAGCTATATTTCAAGCTGGAAGACCTGGAAAACCATTCGAGGCGCTCCAACTTTCGCATCAAAGGCGTGCCACTTGAGGTAGACAGCGGCAAGCTGGAAGACTGGGTTTCTTTGCCTTTTTAAACACATGGCTCCTGAGATGAGAGACAAGGAGGTCATGTTGGATTGCGCTCACCGCACCAGGCGCCTCGCCTCGAGCCCGGCCAGCCACAAGACATCCTAACTTACTTACACAACTACCGGCAGAAGGAGATTATTATGGCTGCCACCCGTGACCGTCTGACTGTGGAATTTGAGGGTCTCCAGGTGGAGGTATTCCATGACCTCTCGCCCCTCACCCTTCAGAGGCGCAAAGAGCTACGACCAGCCACAACATTTCTCTGCGAGCAGGGAATACGCTACAGATTGGGCACCCGTTCCGACTGTCCTTTGTCTGCAATAAAGAAACGCATGGGGTGTTGAAACTGCAGGAGGTGAAAGCCGTACTTGGGAGCGCCCTGTCAGTGGCTGACGACTCTGATGTGACAGAGGGAGGCCCAGCTTTGGGGAAGCCACCGAGAACAGGCAGGAGACATAGCGCTAGGAGGGGCGCCCAGACGATACCTTCAGAGGAGGTACGCTGGATGGAGTGGGAAGCCATGCTGCAACAAATGCAGGAACCGGAGGGTACTGCTGACCAGGACAGTGAATGATTTTAGCAGTCGTTTTCCTGAGATCAGGTGATAGGAAGAATGGTCCAAGCCCAACTTTTTTAGGTATCAGTCTTTGTGTGGGGAGCCCCACCTTCAGAATGGTGATGACCCACCGTCGGACACATGGACCCCTGCACGTCGGTGCGATTTGTTACTGTTGGAAGACGACATTGAAGTCTCCTTATGTTCTCCATCCTCTCTCTCTCTACTCTCTTTCCTCTCTTCTTTCTTCTCTACCCTTGAGAGATCTGCAGCCCTCCTACAGGCAGGTAGAGTGAACCTCCTATACTGGTGGCTAGGGGCAGTGAGCAGGGGCTGGGGAGGTAAGGCATCATATGGGTGGGGAACGGGGCCACTGCGATCACTGGAGACATACGAGCTGCGTGCCTTGTCTGCTCTTTCCCTGGACGGTACAGCTGAATGCTCGGCCTGGCGCCCTAGACCTACCCCCCCACGCATCTATAGGGTCTGCTCCATAGTGATAGAGGGAAGCAGCGTGGCGCTGTAGGTAGGGCTGGAGTGAATACGACACTGTCCACTGGCGGGGTGCGGGCGGGGGGCAGTATGTACCTTGTTGTTGCTGGCTTTGTGCTCGAGGTGCTCAGCAAGTGCGAAAGCATAAACCCCCACCACATGCTATGACACAACTTAAAGTAGACATCATGAGCTTCAATGCTCGGGGTCCTAACTCACCAGTAAAGAGGTGAGCGCTTCTTGCCCTGTTGAGAGATGCTAAATGTGCTATCTGTCTCTTACAAGAGACCCACCTCTTGTGTGCCGACGGGAAGAGGCTTAGGTCCAAATGGTTCGACAGACAATACTTCTCAGCCCGGGGAAGAAGCGGGGGTGGCCACGCACTTTCAAGGGACAGTAGTGGGGACCCACACGGAAGTACCTGGTCACCTCTTGGCCTTGAGGGTGTTGCTAGGTGAGCGAGTGCACACGATCGCTTCGGTTTATAGCCCCAACGAGCACCAGGATGCCTTTTTACGCGATACGATAAGTCGGTTCCTTGAGTTCCTCGATGAAGACTTAGTAATCAGTGGGGATTTTAATTTGGTCCCGGATGCAAGTCTGGACAGGTGGGCCATTTGGGATCAATCTCCAACTCGATGCTTCAAAGACTAAGGGAGGCTGGTCTTGAATATGCTTGGCGTCACCGTTATCCGTCTGCCCGGGAGTACACCTTTTTCTCAGCGGCGCACCAAACGTACGCCCGCATAGATCTCTTTTGGACCTCGCCTAGAGTCACAGCGTCCAACGAAGACATAACTATTGGAGTGGCGGTGCTCTCTGGCCAGTCCCCAATCATCCGAACGCTGCTCCTCCCTGGAGGCCCCCCTGGAAGGGTTTGTGGCACCCAAATTATAAATTGTTCACATACGATGCCAATATTACTGAATTGTGGGGTGCTATCAATGCCTACCTGGAAGTGCACGACGCTGGCTCTGTCTGGGTATACATGCTCTGGGATGCCCTGACGGCGGTCCTCCATGGAAGATGTATTACTATCGTGGTGGGTCTGAACAAGGATCGTAGGGCCAAGAGGGGGGAACTGAAAGACCAAATCAAGGAGCTGGAGGGGCACAGGGGCGGTTCAAACAAGGCGACTACTCATGAGGAAGCAGCTGAGGGCGCTTGACCTCGACCGCGCCGAGTACACTCTTCTCCGTACCAAGCAGCACTACTACGAGGGGGACACAAGGCTGGGAGACTCCTGGCACACGCTTTTCGGGCCGAGACGGCAGCATGGTGGGTCACAGAAATGAATAATGGTCATGGAGAGATTCTGAGGGCAGACAGAGACATTACAGCTGAGTTTGAGGCCGTTTATTCTACTCTTTACTCAGCCAAATGCCTGGACCCTACTGCGGCCGAGGAGTACAGGCAAGCAGCGCCGGTGACTCCGCTACTGGAATCGGCCACGACCAGCTTGGACGCGGATATCAGACCTGACGAAGTCTTGCGGGCCATCAAGGGACTTTCCGTTGCAAAGGCCCCAGGCGAGGACGGCTTTCCAGTCGACTTTTATAAAATGTTCGCTTCCGACCTTGCCCCACTCCTGGCGCGCATGTGCAACACTTTTAGCATGAGTGGGAAACTTGCCACTTCGATGTCCATGGCCGAATTGGTGGTCATTCCCAAGCCCGGGAAGGATCCACAGGAGTGCCTGCCTACCTCCCCAGATATTTGCTCAGTGTGGATCTGAAGATCTTCACCAGTATTTTGGCATCCCGGCTTCCCCCCCATATGCAAGGCCTGGTGGACCCCGACTAGTCGGGCTTTATCCCAGACCGCAACTGTGGAGATGGAACCCGACGACTGTGTCACCTCTTGGATAAGATGCAACGCATCCAGACCCCGGCGATACTCCTATCAGTGGACGCTGGTCCTTTGCCTGTTTGGGGTAGGGGAGAGATTCCGGAAATGGGTGAACTGTGTCTACCATGGCCCGCAGGCCCGTATCGAGGTTAATGGGGTGGTCTCACGTTCCTACCAGATTGGGCTGGGTATGAGGCAGGGGTGTCCCCTTTTCCCTCTTCTGTTCGCGCTCTATATGGAGCCATTTGCTGAGAGGGTCCGCCAGCTCCACACGGTCACCAGGATCCAGATGGGAGATAGGGAACACAAGATTTCGTTATACGCAGATGATGTGCTCCTTTTTTTAACCCACCCGTGGCTGTCTCTTTCCCCCTTGATGGCGGAGGTCGATGCCTTTAGCATGGCGGTGGGCTTCAAAATTAACCTGAAAAAGACTCAAGCCCTCAGCCCCACACTGTCTGCCGAGGACCAGCACCAGCTAACGATGTGCTTTCCATTCGCTTGGGCCACTAGCAGCATCACATACCTGGGGATCTGTGTTTTTTTGACAATCGCAAAGATTGCTCAGGTGAATTACTGGCCAAGACTCGCCAACTGAACAGTTGGAAGAAACATGTCCTCTCATGGCTAGGCAAGATAGCTGCAGTTAAAATGACGATTCTACCCTGCCTTCTTTACATAATGCAAACAATTCCCCTATGCCCGCCCCCCATAATTCTGGCCCAAATGCAGCGACTGCTCGATAGCTTCATCTGGGGGGGAAAGAAAGCATGCATGGCTCGCTATCTCGCGTACTTGAGACAGGAGGAGGGGAGTCTTAGGGCCCCACACCTGGGACGTTAGTACGAGACAGCGCAATTGTGCTGGATGATAGAATGGTACCAACTGGAGTCAGAGAAACAATGGTGTTTCATTGACAGGGGTGTGGCAGGGATCCACATTTGGAACTTTCCCTGGCTTCCCAAACATCACCGTCCGCGGAGCGTTTTCCTCTCTCCGGTCTTATGCTCCACCATGAAGGTGTAGGACAAGGTACAGGAGAGATGTCAACTGTCAACTGCTGTGTCACCCGTGACCCCCTTTTTTTGGGAATCCAGACTTTCCTCCGGCTCTTGTAGGGAAAGCATATTTGAAATGGCAGGAAGCAAATTGTAAATGCTTAGGTGTCATTTTCGATCCACAGAGTCATAGACTTTCCCCAATTGGTAACTGATTCCCAAAGACTGGCAGTACCTGGCGCTGTGCCACTGGGTCACGCAGCCCCAGGTCCGTGTTCACGTGGGTCGCCCCCTCACAAAGTTTGAGCATTGGTATATCACCTGCACCTCAAATAAGCACCTCTTGTCAGATATCTATAATTTTCTCAACAGTGCCAGGAACCACACTAAGTCCCCATTGCAGGGTAGGTGGGAATCGGAGCTGGGTCGAGAGTTGTCCCTGAAGGAGTGGGCGAACATCATACACCGGGCCCGGCCTCATAGTGCAGCACCTCAGGGAAAGAGATGCTCTTAAAAATTGCGCATTATTGGTATTATACACCGGCGGTTATCGCCCAATGCAAACCACGCAGCAGCAAGCTTTGTTGGCGCAAATGAGGACAGAAGGACACACTGTCCCACATTCTATTGCACTGCCCTAAGATATAAGCCTACTGGGATACTATATTACCCTTAGTTGACCATATATACCAGACAGAGCTTCCCAGATTCCCTAGCTACATCTTATTGGACTCCCCAATCCACTCACATACCCTCTCAGATCCTATAGGGGGAGGGCGATCACCCTAGCTCCGGGGGCGGCTAGCAGGCTCTCCTAGCAAAATGGGGTACGGAGGACATTCCAACTAAAGTAGACTGACTGCATTGACTGTGGGATGTGGTGAGGATGGAAAGGATTACCGCTGGGATTAATCACACGTTGCCTAAATTTGATAAGACCTGGGGTCCACTGTGGCTAATCTATCCTCTGAGTTCGTTGAGCTTACCTGCCCTAGGTAGTTAAGGGTCTTACGATTTCCCAGTATTCCCCTCACTGACACGCTGCCCCACAGGGGGGGAGGCCGTCACACGAGACTTAGAGCCCTTTCATGTAGCACTCTGTGCTGTGGGTAGACTCCTGTCCTTGCTCTCTCCTACTCTTCTCAATTTCTTCTCTGTCTCTTTTTTCCTTTTCTCGACTCTCCCTCTCTTTAAAAATTGACTGATGCTTACACTGTTCCCCGCTGGCCAGTGGTTGAAGGCGGGCATATTGTTACTGCTTGCAATAATTTCAATAAAAATGATTTAAACCATAAATTTGGGCAATTTTGTTATTTTCCTGAGAAGGTGGCTGTCGAATAACAGCACCCACCGAAAAATGTCGATGCCTATTTAAAAAGCCCATTCTACATCTTTGGGACACTGGTTATACCCAATGAATCATAGTAGAAGAAGCTGTTCTCTGTATAACAAATGATCAATGTCAGACTAGTGTGGTTATTTGGACTGGAAATATTTTTCTTGCATGTTCTCCCATATTATCTGTTCTATTTGGAAATATCTTTTTATAATTACATGGTTTTCCGTTTGCATTTCGAAAAAAAAAGTGTGTTGACATTTGAATTGTTTTAAAATGTTTTTTTTAATATATGAATGAATTCCTTTTTATAAAGTCTTGTGCTATAATATGGTTTTTATGAATGTATAATAAGTCACCTAGGGAGTAACTGACCCATATTGAGTTTCCTGGTATTGGGATTTGTAGGATGAGCTTTTATTTATATTTTGGTGATATAATATATTTGTATGAGTATGATAGCCATATGATTGAGCTACCCAAAGGGGATTGTTTCCTTGACTGAAAGGACAAGAAATAACCTAGAGTGGTGTGGAGATCTCTAACGAAAGAGAAGCAGAGATTGTGTCTCCAAGTGCTTCAAATGCGACTTTGAGAGACAAAGATGCAGGCGAAGGAGCCGTCACTGGAATAAAGAGAAGCAATTGACTAGCAGAATAGCCACATGCCTATGAAAACAGAAATCAGACAAGAAGTGCTTCAATATTTCAAGTACCAGAAACGATAACTGAAGAGTCTGGTGACGAGACCCAAATAAGCAAAACCGATGATCAAAAAGAGCATGGGTGCCTTGTCACAGGTATTCAGCACCTGAATTGCCATACTTTGTGAACACTGTCTTTAATGTGACATTAAAAGACTTGTGCAATGTGAACCCTGACCTATTTAATCCTCCCTTAAAATAAATTAAATAAAGTAAAGGGAAAATGTTATTGAGAAAAATCAGTGATCGAATGAAAGATGGATAAGATTTGAACTGAGGCTATTCAATATTTGTTATTTTAGTTTGCTATTTTACAGAAGACTAACCTAGGTCCAAGCTGAAAGTTACAGAAGCATAGAGATAACATTTTTGAAAACCCGGAGAAGAGTTTAAGGATTGTCTGGATTGGAGCTTAACTGAAGAAGATGGCAAGAAAGAAAATAAATAACCGCACTAATAAAACTATTCAATAAAATGAATCACAAGTTATTTAACCAAGTGCTTTGAACCTACTCACAGAATGTGTTTCATTAGAAATAAATGTAAATATATTATGGGTTCAATTATCGTAATAACAATAATAATGATCACAATAGAACTAATAGCATTTTATTTAGCACCAGAGTCAGGGATTAGACAAGAATGTTACTAATTTGCATACATACAGCACCAGGGAAGATCCCTTTAGTTACTCATTTGTAAGCTGCAAGAAAGATGACTATTCTACTAAGGTCTATTCTAGGTTAATACAAGAATACATTAATGCAATGAATGCCAAAGATTGCTACGTCAGCACACACTTACCTGCATCAGTATCTGAAGAGGTTACCTACTAAAGCATGTCTTTATCATACACAATTTCTTGCAGTATTTTATTATCATTAGCCTACAGGAGAGGACATTTTGAGTATTTTTATTCTAATCATGATCTAATACTTTCCAAGGTACCATTAATAGAAAGCATGAACTTACATGCACTTACAAATGAAATGAATACAGCCTGGTACTGTTTCTTACCCCATAGAACTGTAGATAACTCAAATTTCAAGAGGTTAAAAAGATTAAAAAAAGAGACTCAACTGATGGCGAAAGTGCACTCTGAAACAGACTCACATTAGAAACAGATGTGTGATGATTTTACACATCATCAGATGGGGAAATGTAAACAAGTTTTACCACACAATAATATAGAAACGCGCTAAATATTAACATGAAGAAATGCATAATAAGTTAAGCATTAAAACATGTGCCTTTATTTAATGTTTATTTTCTGCAGAAAGCTTTCATTTCTATGGTCATCCACTTGCTAGGCCACATTATTAATTTATTGTACTCTATAGCTTCAAGAAAATAAATGCTTTTCAGGAAAATAGTGATCTAATGTTATGCTCGAACACTAGGGCTTGACTTTTTGTGAACTATTATGCCTCTTGAAAAATATATTTCTTCTTTCATCACACCATATGACTCAATTGTACTTAGATTGTTTTATTTGTCACCTATACATAATGAACAAGTATATTAATGAAAAGAAATGCTTGCTGCACCTCACATTTTGTGATCTAACCAGGAAATACCAAAGTTTGAATGCTTCATTTCATAGAGTAGCTTATTGTTATACGATGGGACACCAGACAGCTTACAGAGTAAGCTGGGAAAAGGTTCATATAAAAACCTTAATAGATGTAACTTTTTGTATTACGATTGTAGCCATTACTAACTGACTTCATGCTTGTGTTGAAGTTTACCCTGGGTTCCGACGGTAAAGACGATGTGAGTTTCTGTAATTCTCGAGCCTGACTCCATTTTGTGTTGCCCTCACGTAGGCCTGTGAAAGAGGCCAGGCGAACAAGTGGCCTGGCCTTCTGAGTTCATGTACACATTAACTAGGTTTCTTTCGACTCTGAAAGAACTGCAGAGAAACTGACCTCTTCACCTGAAACTGACCTCGCAAAGCCAATTTCCCTTGGTTTGATCCTTGTCTAAGATTGCCACTTAATGTTCAGGACCTCGTTAACCTTTAGTTTCCTTGCACATGTTTTATCTTGTTCAGCATCTATTACTGTTTCCTTTATGTTCTGACATTACATGGGTTGTGCTTTTCAATTATAATGCGGTTTGGGTCCGCTACACTAGGAAGGACGGTGTTTTACGATGGCCCCCACATGGTAGTTTTGAAACTGAGATTTTAGATAACTTCAAAGTTGCGCTATTTAGGAAGAAAGCCCGGCCGGCGATGTTTGACTCTTTCCGCCTTTGGCGTAAGGAAGCCAAACAGCGAGAAATTAAGCAAGCTAAAAGAGATAGGAAAGAAAGGAATATGTCAGTAATGCAAGTCGCTACGCAGTTTAAGGACGATTAAGAAGATTGTGCGGTTGAAGTGTCAGATAGACAGCATTGCATGGCCATTGACAAATGTTATCCGGCTTTGCCACCTCCCCTTTCAACTGTGACTGAAGACCCTGAAAAGGATCCTTTGATGTCGCATCTACTGAGATTACCACCCCCTTATGCGCAGAGTGCTACAGCACCTCCGTTACCTTCAGTTGTTGCACCCCCTGTTCAACCCCCTGCTGTTATTCAGCCATTTGTTGCTCCACAAGTGGTTCTTCCTCCTGCGGTGCAGCCCCCTCTAGGGCCGCCAGCTTTGTTACCAGCCTTGCCTCAAACTCCTTTGACTTACACTGCCTTATCTTCGTCTTCTCTTACTTCTGTCCCTATGACTCCTATTCCTCAGACTACTTTGTCTCCTGTCCTTATGTCAGCTTCTTCTCCTTCTGCTCGACAAAGAATGACTGAAACTGTCACTAGTCTTTTGTCTCCTCTCTTTGGGTCACTGAATAGGACCCCTGTTTCTGAACGTAAGCAGAGACGTAGTCAGCTTCCTGGTCCCGAAGAGCGGGCAGTGTTAGATCTCCTTGCTCGTAGATGGGTTTCGAATGCTTCCAGGTACGGTTTACAAGCGGTTATGGATGTTTTTCTACAGTAGGAAGCACCAAAGCAAAGGTACGTTTTTGATGTCATGTGTACCTTTCTTCGTCAGGAGTGGAAAGATAATGAGTTGGGTCCAATTCCGTTGGACTTGATTAATGTTCAGTCCGAATTTGCTAAGGGAACGATAGTGGGTTTAGATGTTGAGGTAGCGGTAGAGACAATACTTACTTTCAGGTCTAGACTTCCACCTCAGTCATTGTTCGAACCTGATCCTTCTGTTAGCAGAAAAGTGAAGCAGTATCCTATGCGAGAGGTTCCTCCAGTATGGAGGGAGGCAGTTGAGGCTGACTTCCTAATGGTGTTTTGGCTGCACCAGCACATTTTCAGCGAGTGTGGGTACATGTCCCTTGGAAGAGAGCAGAGGTTTTGGCACTTAATCAGACATTGCCTGACCCACGTAAAAATCCTGCTGGTTATTACAAGGAGTTGTCTCAGACAGTTGATGCAAGTGTTATGAATTTAGCTGACATCGATATGTTGACGGGTAATGTAGTTCCTCAACCTTTGTGGGCGAAGATCCGTCACGAGAATCATGTGCAAGAGTTAGGAGAAACATGGGTTAATATTACTGCTGCAGATGGTAGACAGGTAGGAGGTGCTAAACCTGAGCCTTTAGTTGCAGAACTACCTGGTAGGATTGTTAATTTAATGAAAACTTTGATGCCTTCTTTGCGAGTGAATTGGGACAAGTTAGCAGCATGCAAACAAAAGAAAGATGAGAGTGTGTCCGATTTCTTCACTAGGTTTGAAGAAACATTCATTGATCATAGTGGTCAGGACATGAGTACAGAAGGTGGTCAGAGGTTGTTCGTAGATAAATTTGTTTTTAATTTATTCCCCGAACTTTGTAATAAGTTAAAGGACTCTGAGAGTTCATGGGCAGTTTCTTCTTCGGCCCAGATATTGGCTACTGCACAATACTATGAGAATAGAGACAAAGATGAGAAGGATAAAGTAGAGAAGAAGACTAAAGAATTAAAAACGAAAGTTCTTTCGCAACAGGCTTATCCGCCTCGCCCTAATCAGCGTCAGTTTCAGCAACCCCCACAGTTTCAGAAACCATTGCAGACGCTCGAGTCTTTTGTTCCGCGATTTCCGCTAGGCCCTAATCAGTGCGCTTATTGTAAAGAGGAAGGTCATTTCCAGAGTAGTTGTCCAGTCTTGCTACAACGTGTGAATGGTATGTCTGGTCTGAGAGGTCGTGGTGGTTACCAACAAGTACCTAGGGGTAGGGGACGTGGTACGTTTCCTCAGAATAAACGTTTCTCCCCCCCCCAGAATTCTGCAAATTATTTTGACCGACAGAATGTTACGAACGTCCAGTCTGCTCAGTACTACGTTGATGATTATTATGTTGGAAGCGAGATTGCTGGTTTTAATGATAGCTAGGACAGCCATGGACAAAGAGAGGGAGTAGTGTCCGTTCCAGTAGAACAGAGTGGGCCTTATGTTGAAGTGATTACATCGGGTGTGGCAGAACCTTGTCTTTTGGATACTGGTGCAACAAAGAGTTCTATCATGCACTTTAAACTCCCATGCGCACCTTTGTCTGGCTTGCCGAATGTTTTGGTAGGATTTTCTGGCGCCCCAGTTAGCAACCCGTTTTTTAGTCCTTTGCCCCTTTCTATTGGTCCTTGTGAATTGGAGGCCCCCTTATTCTAACGACTGGTTGTGGTGAGAATTTGTTGGGTTTGGACTTGTTGAAAAGATTGCATGCGACATTATATTGTTCTCCGTTGGGAGTACATCTTACCTTGGGTAAGAAAGTGATCTCCCCGATGTATTTGTCTAAGGATTGCCTGCCGCTGGAATTGCGTTCTCTCCCTGACACACTTTGGGCTATGGGTCCTAATGATGTTGGTCTTTTGCAGATTCTACCCTACGTTGTTACGCTTAAATCAAATGCTAAATTGCCACGCATTCCTCAGTACAACATTTCCAGTGATGGTGAAAGAGCTCTTTTAGTGATTATTTATGATTTGGTTGAGAAAGGTGTGGTTGAAGAAACGAGAGGTAATAGGTTCTGCCTATTCTTAAGCATACTGACTCTTCTCAGCCACCTGTGTATCGATTTGTGATCGACCTTCGAGAGGTCAATAAGATTGTTGTGCCACAGTTTCCTGTTCTTCCTGACATTACTGCTTTATTGACTATGGGCCCTGCCTCGGCTGCTTGGTTTTCTGTGATTGATCTGAAGAATGCTTACTTCAGTATTCCGATTTCGGCTTCTCTTTAGGAGGCCGCAGCTTCCGGTTTAAGCGAGCTCCTCAAGGTTATTGTGAGAGTCCCTCCATTTATAGTCAGGCTTTGAAAACTCAACTCGATACTCTTGTGTTGCCTTTTGGTGCTACTCTTATCCAGTACGTTGATGATCTGCTAGTGGCTGCTGATAATGAGGAGATTTGTAAAGAGGTTACTCTTTCTTTGCTACGACATTTGTCTGACCTTCATCATAAAGTTTCCCCTTCCAACTTAGGTCATCTCTTATCGAAGGAGGGAAGACGATTGACCCCAGAGCGTATTCAAGCGATTGCCCAAATGACTGTACCATCCACACAGAGAGAAGTGCGTGCTTTCTTGGGTATCACCTCATATTGTCGGCAGTGGATCCCAAACTTTTCTTTGCTAGCGAAACCTTTGTTGGCACTTACTCTCAAAGATACACCACACCCTCTTCCTTGGTCTGATGAATGTCAGAAGAGTTTTTCTGAATTGCGTGATGCATTGTGTTCTGCTCCGGTGTTGGGTACCCCTGACTATAGTAAACCTTTTACACTTTATGTGCACGAGAGAGAAGGTTGTGCGTTGTCAGTGTTGACACAACAGTTTGGAGACAAGCAGCCCCCATGTGCGTATTTTTCAGCTACTTTAGATCCGGTAGCTAGGGTGTTGCCTGGTTGCCTAAGAGCTACGGCAGCAGCAGCTGTTTCTATCCGACAGTCTGCTGGTTTGGTATTAGATAATACATTGATTGTGATGGTCCCACATGCAGTGGATACCTTATTAAACAGGACAAAGACTCAGCACCTTACTAGTGCACGTCTGTCAGGTTACGGGTTGACGCTTTTGGCTAGTCATGTGCACATTAAGAGGTGCAACACATTGAATCTAGCTACATTGTTCCTGATTTGTGTAGAGAGAGATGATCAAGAACAGCATGATTGTGTTCTTAGGACAGAGGAGGAAACAAAGGGTAGAATTGATTTGAAAGATACTCCTCTTTCAAACCCTGATGGTACCCTATGGGTAGATGGTTCATGCTTTAAGCTTCCGAATGGAGAGACGACTGCAGCATATGCTGTCACAACTTTGCACACGATTGTTGAAACAGCACATATTGCACAGAATTCAGCTCAGGCAGCTGAATTGATAGCCTTGACTAGAGCGTGTGTGTTGTCAAAAGGAAAGAGAGTGAATGTTTTTACTGATAGCCAGTATGCGTTTGGCGTTGCTCATAGCTTTGGACGATTGTGGAAAGAAAGAGGATTTCTTACTTCTCATGGTACGAAAATCCAGCATGGCCAATTAGTGAGTGAGCTTCTTGAATCGCTTACTTTGCCAACTCAAATCGCCATTGTAAAGTGTAGTGCGCATAAAAAGGTTACAGATGATGTGGGTCGAGGGAATGCGTTTGCGGATGAAGTAGCGATAGAAACAGCGAGAGATTTGACGAGTCGAATGTATGTTGCAGGTCCTGCAAGATGGGTTGTGGAAAGAGGAATGAGTGAAGATACAATAGAAAGTGTGAAGATGATTCAGGCAGAAGCTACTGAGAAAGAATTGAGTACGTGGAGAGAGAGAGTACGGGAATGTTGGATTCGACAGGCTGTTGTGTTGGGTTGTCAGAGCATCGGCGATGGTTGTTGCCAGATGCGTATGTGCTTCCAGTGGTTACTATGGCTCATGGGATGGCTCACATCAGCTCAAAAGGGATATGCAAGTTGTTGGCTCCGGTATGACAGAATAGTGGAATTCCCAAATGTGCTGAGAATTTGGTTAAACACTGCATGATTTGCTTGATGCATAATCCTGGCAAGGGAACCCCAACTCCAGCTGGTCATTTTGCTCCTCCAACGTATCCGTTCGAGGTGTTGCAGAAAGACTACATTCATATGGAAAGATGCAATAATTTGAAGTATATCCTTGTGGTTGTTTGTGCCTTTTCCAGATGGATAGAGGCCTACCCCCTGAAGGATAATACTGCCTTGTCTACAGCCAAGGTTTTCTCAAAGAGTTTTTCCCGAGGTATGGTTTGCCGAGGATGGTCTGGAGTGATAACGGAAGTGAATTCGTGGGTCAGATTATGCAGAAAGTGTGTGCGGGTTTGGGAATTAGACAGAAGTTCCACGCAGCGAATCACCCCCAGTCAGCAGGCCTGGTCGAGTGCTATAACGGCACGTTAAAGCTGAAGTTGGCCAAGGTGCAAGCGAGCTCTGGTCTCACATGGCCCGATGCTCTACCATTGGCACTTTTGTCCACAAGAACGACAATACATTCTCGCGTGGGACTTAGCCCATACGAGATTGAACGCCCGGCGAATGTTTGAGGTGTGCCGAGGCCAAGAGAATACAGCGATATTGAGTACCCTATGTTGGTTGACTATTTACATGATTTGACTGCTAAATTGCGTGTTCTTCACCAACAGGTTCATGATACCTTACCTTCAGCTTCTGTTGACGCGGGACATGCGATCCAACCCGGCGACTGGATTCTGATCAGGAACTTCCAGAGGTCCAAGAACCTACAGCCGAGGTGGACTGGTCCTTATCAAGTGCTGCTAGCAACGAGGACCGCTGTGAAAGTCTTCGGGAAAAAGAGTTGGGTGCATGCCACCCACACCGAAAGGATACCTCTGCCCTTACCGTATGATCAGTGGGTCCGGGAAGGTGTTGCCGATTCTGAGACTGAAAATGTCCCGAGATTTGTGCCTTTTAGTGATGCTCGTTTGAAATGGACTCAGTCGGAACGTGCGGATGATGAAATTTTGCAAGAAGCTGTGCCGCCGCATTTGAGACTGGACACTACGCATCCGGAGATTCTTTTTCAGGATCAAACTGTGCCGAATAAAGAACATTATAGTTTAAGGCCAAGGTCTAAAAAAGGACAAATAAAGTAATATTTTTTTGTGTATTGTGCTCTCTCAGACAAGAGACTATTTTTCTTTTTGCTTTTTCGAACCACCATCCGGGTTCAGCTGCAGGGTCGTGGTATAAGACTTAAGGGGTGAACCGCGAATTGACGAAAGGTCTGTGGTTCTAGGTTGTCTAGGACGCCTGGACGCACACTTGAGTGAAGAAGGAAAATTGCCGCGAGCAGCACGTTAGAGGATGGAGTCTTTAGTACCTGAGAGAGATGTTGAGAAAATAGACCTTAAAATGGAATTCTGTACATTGATACGTAGCAAATGTTTTATAATATCATGTTTTTTAATGTTTTTAAGTATTACGATAGCTTATGTGGGATGGATTGTCTATGCTACACAACAGACGTTTGCACCCACTTCCCAACCTATGCTTTCTTACACTACTGTTTCTTTGTATCAGTTCTATACGTTGCCTGAACATGAACAGACAAGGAGGTCAGAATTTGTCAACAACTCGTTCATACAGTTGTTGCATCAGCATCAGTTAGTAGTGAATACCACTAACTGTTGGGTTTGTGGTCTTATGCCACATACGACCGATAAGGGTATGCCATATTTGGTTTTGGCTTTTTCTTTTAATGGGTCTGTGTGGGCTTTAACAGACTATGTTTATCTATGCAAATGAGATACACCCTTCACGTTCCCTTAAGGATAACTCCAGCAGTGGTGCCTTGATAAAGGGAATAGTAGATATGATCCGAGATATCGATGCATATAATGCTATCCCCAAGGATGAGATGCAGGCTTATTTTGGTTGGAATTTGACCGGATATAGTACAAGCTTGACTGAAAAGGAGAGACGAAAAAGTTCTCCCCCGATTTGGATTGTGCCCCATCAAGGTTATTTTTGTTTGCAAGGCACTGGTCGAAATCCGAAAGCTCAGCTAGGTAAGAGTGTGTGTGTTCACACCTATGTCTATTCGTCCCAGACTTCTCCACCGTTCGTACCAGCTAAAGGCACATATTTTGTTTGTCATGACGGAGCCTATACATGGTTGCCACCTGATTTTTCAGGTACATGTTATGTGGCGTTTTTGCTTCCCCCTACATATACTACGGCTCCGGACTATCATAGAACGAGATATGGTAGAGGAGTCTTTAATAAGGAAGATACTGCAGGACAAGAAGCAGAAGATTTCTTCAAGGGTTTCCTGCCCTTTTGGGGTCCTATGATCAATAGTGGGCATATTCGACAGCTTGTCCGTGTTGTTGAAGCTACTATTAACGAGACAGCAGGTGCTCTTAGTAATGTTACCGCTGAGCTTCAAGCGGATCGCCTTATAACGTTGCAGAATTGTATGGTTTTAGACGTCATACTTGCAGATCGAGGTGGATTATGCAAATTGATCGGATCTAGTAGTTGCATTTACGTACCAGATGATGCTCCTACAGTGTACCAAGCCATCTCTAGGTTACATAAGATCTCTGAGTCTATCCATGTAGACAAAGGAGACTGGTCATTGATGGGATGGTTTTGGGAATTGCTGTCTAAATGGGGATGAAAGATTTTGACATTCCTTGGTATGGTTTCGGCCATCCTTTTCTCTTGTTGTCTTTGCATCCAGTGTGGTCCCGCCATTTGTAGTCTTTGTGCTACTATGTGCGTTAGGAGACCTGTTTCCGAGAG
The DNA here is from genome assembly GCF_964261635.1 of Lissotriton helveticus. Taxonomy (NCBI): domain Eukaryota; kingdom Metazoa; phylum Chordata; class Amphibia; order Caudata; family Salamandridae; genus Lissotriton; species Lissotriton helveticus. The sequence continues at coordinate 1,709,537,393 of NC_136067.1, forward strand.
AAGTAGAGAATAATAGGATGATGCTACAGCAACACTTAGATGACCTAATGAAGATTGATATGGACCTAGATTCAGATTAACATGAGTTTCGGTTATTGCCTACGTAATGGCAAAAGGAGGGTCTGAGGTTCTGTAATTCTCGAGCCTGACTCCATTTTGTGTTGCCCTCACGTAGGCCTGTGAAAGAGGCCCGGCGAACAAGTGGCCTGGCCTTCTGAGTTCATGTACACATTAACTAGGTTTCTTTCGACTCTGAAAGAACTGCAGAGAAACTGACCTCTTCACCTGAAACTGACCTCGCAAAGCCAATTTCCCTTGGTTTGATCCTTGTCTAAGATTGCCACTTAATGTACAGGACCTCGTTAACCTTTAGTTTCCTTGCACATGTTTTATCTTGTTCAGCATCTATTACTGTTTCCTTTATGTTCTGAAATTACATGGGTTGTGCTTTTCAATTATAAATTTGTCCGGCTTGCAAAGATTGAATTTGAGACATTCCTAATAATTAACTTTTGGGTTGGGTTACTGTAAATTGGGATTATTTTAATGTGATACTCAGTTAGAAAATGTGCCCTATTGGTTAGAATTTTGCGCAGTGGGTGTACATTTATAATGAGAATATGGTGTATAAAAGGAAATGTCTTGCCTTAGTAATTTGAACAGTCTCCTAGGAATATACATTGTGCTGTATTGTTAGGATTTCTGTTACTAGCTGCAGCTAATAAACTTGGTCTCTGACGCCACCCAGAAGTATTCCGTGTCTCTGGATACCAAGACAGGTGGAACTCGAAGATTTCAGGTGTGTCCCTGGCACCGCTGGGTTCTGACCTGGTTCTTCAACGATGGACCAATGAAAGATCTCTTACCAATAGATGATGATGATGACACATTCATCTGTTTTGCACAATGTTTTAGCTGCTCTCTGTATGGTACGTGTACCTATCTAAAGAGGTACTCATTCCATGCATCCCTACCTTGCCATGTCCCTTGGCATGTTGCTGTGCTAGCCTGACTTGTCAAAAGCTACTGCTTACTGTGGCTTTTTTGTTTTCCTTGCGCTTCATGAGGAGTCTTTTCTGTTTTATGCTGATCACAGTGTTTCAGGGATCCTGCTCTTAAGTACAGAATTATGCTTCTACCCATAGAACATCAGTATGTAGGGACTGAGTCACCATCCCACCTCAGTACCAGGGGTCCAAGTCCAACTAGCTGTAGTGCCTCGCTTGCCTTCCTAACCTTACCAGAGAAACAAGTGAGTTGGGCCCCCAGAACACATCCCTCTCGACCTTCTTAGGGATCTTTACCTCTCTCACTCATACTCGTCCACAATAGAATAACCAGTAGACACGAAGGCAGTTTAGAATATGTATTTAAGCTGTTGTGCGCTGAAATGCAGTATACATGCCACAATTAGAATACAAATGCATACTAAAAATACTGTTAGCATGGTTAATAACCCATATTTCATGAAAAGTCCTGTCATTTTATAGTACAATATATCCTAAACACCCCTCCCTTGATAATGAAGCTAAATGATGATATGTATCAAAGATCTCTGACATTACTGGCAGACCCTGTACCTTAGCATACAGAGACGGATGCTCTACATCTCAGCAGACTTTTGTTCCACGTGTGTTTTGCTTATGTAATCATCTATATGATAGGACATGTATGTGCATAAACAACGGCTGCATTCTTGTGTTATGTCTAGGTGCTAGTGCCTGGCCAGAAAGAATAACAAGGTAGATTGTTGTTTGAACTTGTCTGTTGTGTTCAGAATAAATCCCAGGAAAAGACCAGAATGCGAGGACAGATGCAGGTTCCATGTGTAAGTACAATGTGGCACAAGAGCAAAACGTGTTTATATAGTATCATGTGCAAAGATAAATGAGGCCTATAAAGTGCACAAGTAGGTAACATACGGAAAATTACAATGTCCCATGCCAGAAACACAACACCCTACCTTTGGTCAGGATACTAGCAATAACAAAGATACTAGATATGAAAAATGTAAATTGAAAGAATGCACGCTCAAAGCTCAGTTCCAGAAATATGAATGTCTACAGACTAAAAAGAGAAAGAAAAATGTCAATTTGGAAAAAAGTATCAAATCAAGGTGATTCAGAGGAATCCATAATGTTACTCGCCATTTTGTAGGCCAAAGACTTCATTTCTAACAGTTCCTCGTAAGCCAAAGGCTCAAACTTCACATTGTGTAGAAGTTGCAAACCCAAAGGATAGTTCTGAAAATGGGTCGATAAGGGGCTCGTCAGCAGTTCAAAGTCCAAAGCAGCGGATGTCTGGAAAGTTAGGCATATATCCAGCGTCCATTCGAAGGTACAACATAAGCAGTAGAACATTGGTTGCACGCAGGTAAACCAGACAGGCCGAAATATCAGAGACTAATCTAAATCCAGTTCTTGTAGTAGACACATTCCAAAGATTTGATCTATATGCTCACCGTAATGTTGGAGTGATGCAAGCTCCAGAGTGCAGGCAAGTGGAGCATCCATTGCAGAGAAGCAGGAACATGATGAGAATGCCACAAATGAGAAATAACAGCAATCAGAATCCTCTGAACACACTAGAAAAAATGGAGTGGATAAAAGCCGGGATTAGTTCAGAGAAGGTCTGAAAAGAACTGACGAGACCTGAGCCTACAACTTTAAAAAAAAGTGTGCAAGGCCGGCCTTTAATGATTTAATGTATTATTTCTCCAAAATGCAGGGGAAGGTTAGTGTTTAACAATGACTGTATTTCACTAGAAGTTCGAGCCACCTGTAATTCAAAGGTATCGCAAGCTGATGTAAGAGCTACTTCTTGCTGAAAAAATAATGCTTTGAGTCTGCTTAGTTTGTTGAAATGTGCCTCAAAGTCGAAATGGAAGGCCATAATCAGCTGTCTACAGTCCCATTTGGAGGGGGAAACAAGTCATTGTTGCAGCAAATAAGTAACTGGAAAACTGACAAAATGTACTGGAATCCAGCCCGCATTCCGCACGTCTTGATCACTAAGCTTGAAATAACTCCTGTTACGTAGTACCGTAATGAAGGAAAGAATTGCAGGAACTGAGGTTCCGTTTAAATAAAAAGCTACATTTGGTGCTGTAGTGTTACTGCTTCAGTAAATTGTCACGTGTTTACAAACAAGTGATGTCCGACAGTAGAGTCGCATTCTTCACCAGTGATAAAAAAAATCCTTGTCACTATATTCAAAACGATAAGCAAAGGGGAGGGACCATACCTCCTTATGTAACTGCTACCTGGGGGTTCGTATCTACCTACAGGCAACATTTCATGCAAGATATGAATTGGAATGCAAAATGGGTAGTTAAATAACTCAATGTATTAACCACACCTCATAAAGCATTTCAGCTATAGTCAGTGGGAGTTGTTCTAATTTTTCTAAGTGTAGCATTTTATAGGTCTCATCTTTTAACTGCTGTTTATATCTTAAATTAAAAGGTAAAAATAAATTTGTACTATTCAAGTAATGAAGCGATACAAAAGGGAATGATGGACAGAGCGTTTGAGCAAATCAAACACTCACCCCCAGTCAACTGATCTGGGTTTAATCCATCACCATTCTTTAGCTCACTCAGCCACCCCAGTTCAGACATGGCCATATGCAAATCAGTCTGACCCTGTGCCTCATGGGAACAGTCAAGCCCGAACTGCCAAGCCATGTCTTCCCTGGATCAGAAACAAGCATCCTGGGACCGGTTTCGGATTCCTAATCCTTATCAGCCAGGCTATCTTGAATCCAGTGGCCAAGTGACCAAGGAACTAACGTCTGAGCATACCCTGCCACACTTAGGGCGAACAAAGCGATACAAAAGGGGATGATGGACGGAGCATTTGAGCAAATCAAACACTCACCCCCAGTCAACTGATCTGGGTTTAATCCATCACCATTCTTTAGCTCACTCAGCCACCCCAGTTCAGACATGGCCATATGCAAATCAGTCGGACCCTGTGCCTCAAGGGAACAGTCCAGCCCGAACTGCCAAGCCATGTCTTCCCTGGACCGGAAACAAGCATCCTGGGACCGGTTTCGGATTCATAATCCTCATCAGCCAGGCTGAAGACGGCTGAAATTCCAGAAACCGGTCCTCGGAAGCTTGTTTCCGGTCAACTGGGGTGGCGGAGTGAGCTAAAGAACGGTGATGGATTAAACCCAGATCAGTTGACTGGGGGTGAGTGTTTGTATTGTCAACGCTCCGTCCATCACCACCTTTGTTTTTTTTTTACTATTCAAGTAATGCCATGGAATGTGCCCAAGTGTAAGTGGAGAGGTGTGGTTCACTGGTTAGAGGTGGCAGACCTGTAAGCAGAAACGGCCCGGGACCAGGGTTCAATTCCCAACGCGGCAGGGTCTTGGACCAGGGTCAACGGACTTGATAATTCTCGCCTCAGTGCCTACTCTAACCAGGGAACACACTTGGTAACTCTGGGCATTAAGCTTGCCTCATCTCTACAACGGCCCCCCACAGATGCCGGGGATGCCTGGTTTCACCCTGGAGATACCCAGAAAGGGACCATCTCACAGGGAAAACCAGGACGGGTTCCCCAGCGGTCTACAGCACCAGGACACTCGGGTAGAGTAACAGTGCGCTTTACAAGTATCCCACATTTACATTTACATTTACATTTAAGTGTTGGAAGCATCCAGCTAAACTGCATAATAGATCTAAGCTGACTTTGCCAATGATACAGTGTTAAAAAAACAATTTATTTATTTATAAAGTTTTATATAACGCGAACATAACCCACAAGGGTATCAGAGCGCTTTACAATACACTGTAGTTGAGCAAATTGATGGACAGAATGTTGAACAGTGTCAAACATTCACCCCAGTACAGAGATCTGGGCCTAAATCCATTGTTTTGTTGCTCTCTATGCCATCCAGCTTAAACCCAGCCATATGCAAATCAGTGTTGACCCAACTACTCATGGAAACAGTTCAGCCCGAACTGCCGGTCAGGTCCTTCCCGGACAGGAAACAAGCATCCTGGAACCAGTTTAGGGGTATTACCACTCACCAGCCAGGCTGGCTTGACTCCACTGGCATGGAGAGCACAGACCCACGTATTGGCATACCCGTCTCACTCCGGGTGACAAATGCAAAAAGATTGATGGACAGGATGTTTTACACTGTCAAGCATTCACCTCAGTACAAAGATCTGGGCCTAAATCCATTGTTTATTTTTTACCATGCCATTCCAGTTTACACCCGGCCATATGCACATCAGTGTTGAACCTGCTCCCGAACTGCCAGGCCAGGTCCTCCCTGGACTGGAAACGCGCATCCTGGGACCAGTTTCGGGGTATTACCACTCATCAGCCAGGCTGGCCTGACTCCACTGGCATGGAGATCACAGACCCACATCTAGGCATACCCGTCTTACTCGGGGTAATAAAGGCAAAAAGAACTTGACCAACAGAATGTTTAACAATGACAAACATTCACCCCAGTACAGGGATGTGGGCCTCAATCCATTGTTTATGTTTTCCCCACGCCATTCCAGTTTAAACACAGCCACATGCGAATCAGTGTTGAAGCTGCTCCCCATGGGAACAGTCCAACCTAAACTGCCAAGCCAGGTCCTCCCTTGACTGGAAACAAGCATCCTGGGACCGTGTTCTGGGAATTATCCCTGGTCAGCCAGGCTAGCAAGACTCCAGTGGCATGGAGAGCACGAGACCCTAGTCTGTGTTCCCATCCCACTCAGGGTGCTTGCTATGTTCACCCTAAGTGGCCATGCCCAGATGTGGGTCACATGTTCACTGTGCCCCTGGATTCAAGCTAGCCTGACTGATAGAGGGTCTTACCCCATAACCGACCCTAGGATGCTTGTTTCTGGTCCATGGAGGACCTGGCCTAGCAGTTCGGGCTGGACTGCTCCCATGAGGAGCAGGGTCAAGACTGATTTGTATTTTGCAGGGTCAGAACTGGGGTGGCATAGTGAGCAAAATAAAGTTGGATTAAACCCAGATCTGTGACTGAGCATGAGTGGTTGAAAAGTTTCAGCACTTTGTCAATCATCTTTTTGTGTTTGTTATGTTCGCCCTAAGGTACCACGCGTATGGCCAGACATGGGTCCCTTGCTCGCTGTGCCACTGTATTTAAGATAACCTAACTGATATGGGGAATGCCCTGAAACTGGTCCCAGGATACTTATTTCCGATCCAGATAGGACCTGGCCTGGCAGTTCGGACTGGACTGCTCCCATGAGGGGCAGGGTCAAGACTGATTTGCATATGGCTAGGTCCAAACTGCGGTGGCATACAGATCATAATAATGTTGGATTAAACCCAGATCTGTGACTGGAGGTGAGTGGTTGAAATGTTTTTGCACTCCGTCCATCATTTTTTTGTGTTTGCCTTGATACAATGTTGATATGTCACTCTGTACAATATCAATGAGACGATACAATGTTATTTAAAATGTACGTATGAGATGACAACGTATTGATACTATTTTTAATAATAGCTAACACTTTGTCTAAATTATCTTCGTCTATTTGTGTTTAACATGCAGCAGCTTCCATTTAGGATAATTTCCAAATTTATTATAGTAGCATATATAAATCTTTGAGAAGCTGGGGATTTAGAACCCAAAAGAAAATCTGATAAATTCATGGCCTCCGACAGGAGAGAGAGAGATTTTGTTTTACTGCAGACATTGTGGAATGTTCCAACCATAGTTGACTAAACTTTCCCCCAGAATAAGTGGTAATGGTACCAGAATGCATTGACTAAGGGGATCAGGTCTGTTTGATATAAAACTAGATGAGGAATTAAGAAAACAAGCATGACAATCATTTATGTCTACTGGCTACAATAACCACCCACCAGGACTCGAAAATGAAGAATTAAATGTACTATTCTGCATCATGCTATTTAACTGTTTTTCTATGTAGTTTATAAGATTCTGCCAATTATCAAGATTGGCAACAGAAGGAATGGTTGAGGCATTCATTTCTTTAAATTTAGGCAATCCAAAACAAGCAGTCTGCTGGATTGTTCCATTCAGGAAAATCATTTTGCCGGTATTAAACAGGCTCGAAACAAGGTTTCTGTGCTCTGAACCTGCCAGGACTTCATACCCAAACCGATTTCAAATCAATGGTGTTGTTCCAGTAATCATAACCTTTCAGGGCCAATTTATTAACAAATATAGTCGTATATCTAAGCTTTGTCTGAGTAAGCATATATTTCTTTGGTGGTGTGAGAGTTAATTTAAAATAATGACATGGGGTCTGAAGCGTCATATCCTGGGAAATAGGTATACATATATTTTTGCCTTTTGGAACTTTCTGGAGAGGGAGTTGGACAATGTTCCCATAAAGTATAGGTAACATGTGGATGCTGTTTACTAGTTCTTTGTAAGAAATATTGCCCATAATGATGGTAGCAGAACGTATCGTCATAGTTTGCGGAATTAAGGTATAGATCTTCTGATTAAAAAACAGTATAGTATTCTAATTTTTAAAGAATATAATTTACATTATCAACATCCTAGTCATCTGAATCTAACCCAGGTACTATTACATCACCCATAGAAAATTCGAACGCATATGGTATCTGCAGGATTTCTATCAGACAAAATATGTTGAAAGGAACTTTAGCCCAAACAATTTCATCAGTCACTGGAACGGCTGAAATGTTTTTTTCGTTTGCATTTTTTATTGGGTTTTTACAATTTTGGTTGTTCTGAGACTCAACACATCAGTACACGGAAAAATCAACAATGCCATATGAATTTGCAGCATGTAAGTAGACATCAACAAAAGTTGTAACATTTCGGTTTGCCTTAGCTGGTTAGGATACGTCCATGCATATTCCAAAGGTTTACTAGGGAAGACCTAAATAACCCCGTGGTGGTTGATTGTCGTTGGGGGAGTCTGCATGTCGGTCTTATCTCACTGATGAGACTATCTGCTGTGCGGATGTGGCTTGCCGCTCATGGGTAGAAATTAATTCGTCCCTGTAGTGTGTGATGGCTGATATCATCCTGCTTATCGTTGTGGATGTATGTTCCCCATCAACGGTTGGTGTAACAGCCTGCCAACACGTTTACAAAAAACTGTTGGGTTAAACTGGGGTAGAAAAGGGAAGGGAGGGAGGGGGGTGCTCTGTTTCTCGGTGCCTACGGGAACTAATGTAGCTATGATATCATACCTTTAGCAGCGTGCGGGGTGTGAGTGTGTATGTGTAATTAAGCATGGGCGTAAAATCCGCTCCGCTCGCGGATTTTTCGGATTTTCGGCAAATTTGCAATCCGCGAACTCTCGCGAATTTGTCAAAAATCCGTGAATCCGCTCGCGGCGGATTTTTTGCTTGGTTGCGGCGCGCGGCATGGTGCACGGCGTTCACTTTCCGTCATTAAGCGTTTGCCGAGTTGTTTTTCTCGATCATATTTTGCGAGTGCTGCGCCATTTTGGATCTTGCTGCGTGATCCCGCGGGATTTTGGCGCCCGCGAATACGTATTCGCGGCTTGCCACCTTGCACAGCACACCTCGCGAGAGTTCGCAATTGCGAACACGTAGTTGCGGCGGAAAGGAACAATCTCGCACTCGCGAAATAGAGATTTTGCAATTCTGCACAAGAAATCCACCAGCAAACAGGATAAACCTTCAGAAAATGATGATTTTTATCAGAATCACTCCTCAGGCTGACATTTGCATGGCCTTTTTTTGCAAGGAGTCCATTTTTGGGGGGGGGAGGGAAGGAAGTGCCCCACAGTCTCCAACTTCCTGTTCCTGTCCAGCAGGCTCCTCCCAGTGCTTTGTCCATCTCCTGGTCACTTTCATTTGGATCTGGAGCTGGAAGGATTACTTTTTGTGGGTGCTGCTGGATATTTGGATTTGAGGCCTTTTTGACTTTCTTTGGATCACTTTTGGATTAGAAATCAACTTTCACAAGTAAGTTTGTTTGGGGCATTACAGTTGCTGCAACTACAATTTGGAACTTTTTCAGAACATTAAATAAATTATATTGTGGGTAGCCACAGTATCCAGTAGGACCAGGGTTGGTTATGGGTGCATGATACAACTGTTTTGTTGAATTTAAACACCATTGAGGCCATGGATGGGCTGGGATTGTGCTTATTTTTGTTGTTTTTGTCGTTTTTTGGGGGCTGCTGGTGGGGCCTTTTGCCCAGGGGTCGTGGTGCATGGACTGAGTGTGCCTGTGGTGTGGTCTCACTCTCTTTAATGTAAACATCATGGATGGCATTGGATTGTGGTGATTTTTGGCTGTTTTTCTGTTTTTTGGGGGTGTACTGTTGATGTGGACTGGCCATGTGGGTGGTGGTGGTGGCCATCTTGAGTGCTGGCTGGTACAGGCAACATGTGCTTGTGGTGCAAGGGGCCATTTTGAAGAGAGGCAGTGTCTGAGGCCTGCACTTATTTTGCCTACTTTTCATCCATTATGCCCAGGGGTAGTGAGTGTTGCATGGGCCTAGTCTTTCTGAGGGGAGTGAGTGTTGCATGGGCCTAGTCTTTCTGAGGGGTGTCTTCTTGAATTTAAACACCATTGAGGCCATGGATGGGCTGGGATTGTGCTGATTTTATTGTTTTTTGGTTTTTTTTTGGGGCTGCTGGTGGGGCCCTTTGCCCAGGGGTGGTGAGTGTTGCATGGGCCTAGTCTTTCTGTGGGGTGTCCTCTTGAATTTAAACACCATTGAGGCCATGGATGGGCTGGGATTGTGCTGTTTTTTGTGTTTTTTGTCGTTTTTTTGGGGCTGCTGGTGTGGCCTTTTGCCCAGGGGTAGTGGTGCATGGACTGAGTGTGCCTGTAGTGTGGTCTCACTCTCTATAATGTAAACATCCTGGATGGCATTGGATTGTGGTGATTTGTGGGTGTTTTTCAGTTTTTTTGGGGTGTACTGTTGATGTGGACTGGCTTGGGGTGTAAGGGGGGGGCCATTTTGAAGAGAGGCAGTGTCTGAGGCCTGCACTTATTTTGCCTACTTTTCATCCATTATGCCCAGGGATAGTGAGTGTTGCATGGGCCTAGTCTTTCTGTGGGGTGTCTTCTTGAATTTAAACACCATTGAGGCCATGGATGGGCTGGGATTGTGCTGATTTTATTGTTTTCTGTCGTTTTTTTGGGGCTTCTGGTGGGGCCCTTTGCCCAGGGGTGGTGAGTGTTGCATGGGCCTAGTCTTTCTGTGGGGTGTCCTCTTGAATTTAAACACCATTGAGGCCATGGATGGGCTGGGATTGTGCTGTTTTTTGTGGTTTTTGTCTTTTTTTGGGGGCTGCTGGTGTGGCCTTTTGCCCAGGGGTAGTGGTGCATGGACTGAGTGTGCCTGTAGTGTGGTCTCACTCTCTTTAATGTAAACATCCTGGATGGCATTGGATTGTGGTGATTTGTGGGTGTTTTTCTGTTTTTTGGGGTGTACTGTTGATGTGGACTGGCTTGGGGTGTAAGGGGGGCCATTTTGAAGAGAGGCAGTGTCTGAGGCCTGTACTTATTTTGCCTACTTTTCATCCATTATGCCCAGGGGTAGTGAGTGTTGCATGGGCCTAGTCTTTCTGTGGGGTGTCTTCTTGAATTTAAACACCATTGAGGCCATGGATGGGCTGGGATTGTGCTGTTTTTTGTGGTTTTTGTCGTTTTTTTGGGGCTGCTGGTGTGGCCTTTTGCCCAGGGGTAGTGGTGCATGGACTGAGTGTGCCTGTAGTGTGGTCTCACTCTCTATAATGTAAACATCCTGGATGGCATTGGATTGTGGTGATTTGTGGGTGTTTTTCTGTTTTTTTGGGGTGTACTGTTGATGTGGACTGGCTTGGGGTGTAAGGGGGGGCCATTTTGAAGAGAGGCAGTGTCTGAGGCCTGCACTTATTTTGCCTACTTTTCATCCATTATGCCCAGGGGTAGTGAGTGTTGCATGGGCCTAGTCTTTCTGTGGGGTGTCTTCTTGAATTTAAACACCATTGAGGCCATGGATGGGCTGGGATTGTGCTGTTTTTTGTGGTTTTTGTCGTTTTTTTGGGGCTGCTGGTGTGGCCTTTTGCCCAGGGGTAGTGGTGCATGGACTGAGTGTGCCTGTGGGGTCTCACTCTCTTTAATGTAAACATCCTGGATGGCATTGGATTGTGGTGATATTTGGGTGTTTTTCTGTTTTTTTGGGGTGTACTGTTGATGTGGACTGGCCATGTGGGTGGTGGTGGTGGCCATCTTGAGTGCTGGCCGGTACAGGCAACATGTGCTTGGGGTGCAAGGGGCCATTTTGAAGAGAGGCAGTGTCTGAGGCCTGCACTTATTTAGCCTACTTTTCATCCATTATCCCCAGGGGTAGTGACTCAGTGTTGCATGGGCCTAGTCTTTCTGTGTGGTGTCTTGAATGTAAACATCATGGCTGGCATGGGATTGTGCTTATTTTTCTGTGTTTTTCCATTTTTTGGGGTGTATAACTGAACTGATGTTCCTCTGTCTTCCATTGCTTTTAGGTGCACAAGACTCTAGAGAACCACCAGTGCCAGGAAGAAGTCCTGCAGCGGTGTGTGTGTGCAGCATAACGTCACGCGACGTCACGTCTGGACACAGACAACTCTGCAACTCGTGCAACTGCTGCCTGCTGTTCTGAAGAAGATGGCCCCAAAAAAAGTTACCCGTAGCTCCTCTAGCAAGAAAGTTGCCAGTAAGGAGCAGAAGAAGCAAGTTACCAAGGAGACTGGTGTGCCGGCCGCCCCTTTTTTGGGAGTAAAAAAAAAAGTATGCCTGCAGCAGCAGCAGGATCTGCTGGGGACCAAGCTGGGAGAAGCACCCCCGCTCCATTGGGCTCAGTGCCACCACCACCACCACGCCAACTTAAGTCCAAGCCCTTCAGTGCTGCAGAGGCACTTAGTCTAGTTGTTCAATCACCATCGACCAGTGATGTTGGCTCATCGCAAGAAAGTAGCAGCAATGTCCCTCAATCAACACAGGTTGTTGTAACTCATCTGACGAGTGTTGAACAACCACAGCCGCAACAAAAACCACATGTGCAAGTACAAGCCCAAGTACATGTGGAAGGAGAGGCAGCGCAAGGAGATGCGCAAGCAGAGGTGCATGGAGGGTCACAAGTGCCCACAATAGTTGTTCCTCCCGAAGTAGGGGCACATCAGGAAATCGACAATCAAGGCGAGGTATCATTTGAGGAAGACACTCCTCCTGATGATCATTCATTGTCTTCCACACCCCTAGCAAGGAAGAGATCAAGGGTGGTGTCTACATCTTCTTCAAGCACACCTCCTTCTGATGATACGGATCAAAATTGGGAACCAGCACCACTGCCGTCTGAGAGTGAGGCACATGATCTGACAAAGGTAGTTAAGCGTAAAAGGAAGCTCGTCCAAAGTCTCAGAGTTATGGAGTGTGATGATGAGGCTCAACAAGAAGTGGCGGATACTGCTGCTGATGAAGACTCTGACAACGACGACCCAGTAATCAGAAAGGTCACTGCAGCCCCAGCGGGCATGCAGCAAACAGACATTTTGACCCTAGCCCGAAAAGCTGCTGAGCGTGATGATGATGATGTTGTCGACGAGGAGGCAGTGGAAACACCACAATCATTGGAGTTAAGTACACCAACTCGTACCGCTTCCATATTTCTTTCTCACAAGAAGGGACCTCCATCCACCTCGACCTTAAATAGTGGCGGTGAAAGTGCACAATGTACAAAAGTTGGGCAATCCAGATCCTCCACTTCATCTGGCATTAGCAGCATGACCACCACCACCAGTATCGCCGCCTCCTCCAGGCCCCACAGACACTTCAAGTCCCCAGTTTGGGACTTCTTTACTGTTTGCCCAAAAAGGGAAAAGTTCGCCATTTGTACCCTTTGTAAGCTTGCAGTTAGTCGTGGTAAGTCAGGTACCAACTATGGTACCGGAGGCCAGAGAGGTCATCTTGAGAGACAGCACACTGTCCAATGGTTTGCGCACATAGATGCGATCAAGGAAGCCCGAATTGGAAGTCAAGAAAACGTTGATGTTGCATCTGATGATGACGAGGAGGAAGAAGACGTGTCAAACACTTCACTTACACCCAGTACCCCTGTCAGCAGCACACCCCGTGTGAGGCACACTAAGAGTGTTGGAGCGAGTGAGACACCAACGCGCAAAAGTTCACCAGCGAGCATAATTGGGTCAACGAAGTCATTATCATCCCGTAAATGCTTGGTCCAGGGCAACATTAGAACCATGTTTTCTTCAGACGCGCCATATGAACGCAACCACCCACTGACGCGTCTGTATAACACTAAGCTGGCTAAAAATGCTAGCTGTGGACCTTCTCCCTTTTTCTTTTGTAGAAGCGGTAGGTATTCTAGAATTAGTGGCAACGCTCTGCCCTAAATGGAAGGTTCCTAGCCGGTTCTATTTTGCCAGAGTTGCGGTTCCAGCACTACATGAAGATGTGCTGGAGGCGATTGGGGCAGCTTTGCAGAAGAGTGCTGTTCACACTATACATCTGACAACAGACATGTGGACCAGTGGCGCAGGCGCTGATTACATGTGCATCACTGCACACTGGGTCTCTTTTTCAGGTGTTAAAGCAAAGCTAAACGCAGGTGTTGATCCGGACCAAGTTTTTAAAGCTGCTCGGAAACATGCAACACTAGCCATGTTTGGCTTGGAGAAAAGTCACACAGCAGAAAACATTTTGGACGAGTTTAACAAAAAGGTCTTTCACTGGCTGTCCCCAAAAAAACGCCAGAATGGTTATGTTTCCACGGATAATGGCGCCAATGTAGTTAAGGCCATGGCGATCGGTGCATATTTCAGAGTGCCGTGTTTGGCGCACTGTATCAACCTGGTAGTTCAAAAATTCTTGAGTGATAGAGGCAGTACAGCGTTCGAGGTAATGGCCACCTGCCGCAAAATGTGCAACCATTTCAGCCATTCTTTTAAGGCCCGGAAGCATCTGAGGAGGCTGCTACTTGAACGTCGAATGCCAGTGAAAGCACTCATCCAGGAGGTGGCAACACGTTGGAACTCAACCTTCTACATGCTTGAGCGTCTGTATGAGCAGTATACGGTACTCGATCACTATTTCTTAACAGAGGGTACAGCTCAGAAGAACCTGCGGATGGGTGCGGCGCAATGGGACATAGTTAAAAGCCTGACAGACATGCTTCGTCCTTTTGAGTTCTTCACGCGTGCAGTCAGCCAGGAGGACTGTAATTTGGGACAAGCTATCCCATTGTTGTGCATGCTGGAGCACCAACTGAAGGCGGTGTCTTCTGAGTTAGAAAAAGATGAAAAAAACAAAGACCCTTTTCTTTTGTCGGAGAAATTATTAGAGCGCCTACGTGGTGATGAACGTCTTAAAAAGATCAACTCAGAACAGCATTACATTTGTGCTACTATTCTGGATCCACGCTACAAAAAGGCGCTGGCAGGCCAAGCATTCTTTCCTTTTGCTGATGAAGATGTTAAAAAGTACAAACGTTGGCTAGGCTGGTCAGCCAAGAGGTTTGAAAAAGAACGGCAGGATATTGAAGGAGAAGGCAGTACATCAGCATCAGCATCAGCAGGCCATCCCCAGTCAAAAGAATCCACTTCTGCACCTGTGGCTGTGGCACAAGTGACCTCTCAGCCGTTAAAGACACCGGCAACCGGATCATCTGCACCACACACAACAGTAACAGTGGCTGCTGTAGAGGATTGGCTAACTTTGCTTGGGTATGGTTCTCGAAAAAATGTCACAGGCACAGCAAAAAGTAAGCAAAGTGGAGGAACCGTTGGGGACCTTGAGTCGATGGTGCAGGACTATCTGAATGACTCAACAGAGGTCTTTCTTAATGATGAGCCATTGCAGTATTGGCATGGGAAAAAACAATTGTGGCCACAGCTCTCCAACCTGGCTATAAACTATTTGTCTTGCCCACTCGCAAGTGTGTCTTCTGAACGTGTTTTCAGTGCTGTTGGTGGCATTGTAACTCCCAAACGGAGCCGCCTCTCGCCCAAAAATGTGGAGCGGCTGACAATGATCAAGATGAATCAGCACCTCATACCACCAGATTACAAAGTACGAGAAAGCACGCCGCATGAAGACGAGGAGGACGGCAACGTAGATGAGGGGATTTGTTCTCTGTTCGGTGACACTGACCTCATCCTGCCTGAATTCGCAGAGTATGATGACGAAATCTTCTTCTTATTCCCTGACACCGAGCCCTGAAAATGAGACAATGAATCAATAACTTTCTTTTTCGTCCTTATTCACTTTTATTCCTGTGTGTCTGTCTTTCTTTGTTTTGCACAGTTAATTTAATTCAAACTTTAATCACCTAATCCCAAAAACAAGCCCATCAGCAGAACTGTCTTCACTTGTTTGCTTATTGATTTGAAGGTGCCGCAGTCTACATTCCTCAGGTTCACAAGTTCAGAAGAACATGCTCCTCTATCCTCCTCCTCCTATTTCCCTCAAAGCAGAGGGCTGGATTACGCCCAATGAAGAAAGACTCAGCACTTGTGGGGGTGTTCTACTTCTTTGCGGGTGAGTTGACGGCTCTGGGCCCATTGCTGTGAAGCTCTAATAACGGATAAAAGTGTTTAGGACCAAATATGAGGCGGAAATTTCTTGCCGTTTTTGCTGACTTGCTTGCCTTTGAGGTGCTCTTTGGCGGGGTTCCGGGTGTTTGTGGGTGAGTTTTGGGGTCTGGGAGCACTGCTGCGACAGTCTAATCTTGATTGCATTTGCTTTTCAGGAAATCCGTGGTGGAAAACAGGAGTTATGATGATGATGACCTAGCTGCACAGCGCGTTTGGACCGAAGGCCGAGAGATATTGTAAGTATGAGATTTTGCTTTTTGGCTGTTTGGGGGTGTTGTCGCGTGCTTTTTTGCGGGTGGGTTGGCGGGTCTTGGGGCATTCCTGGGAAGGTCTAATACCGGATAGAAGTGTTTTGGATAAAATCCATAAGGAAAAGCCTTTTTTTTGCTATTTCTTCTGACATCTTGCTCAATGTAGCGTTTTGGGGGGCTTCCTGGTGTTTGTGGGTGGGTTGCGGGGTCTCTGTCAAAGCACTGCTGCGACAGTCTAATCTTGATTGCATTTGCTTTTTCGGAAATCCGTGGTGGAAAACAGGAGTTATGATGATGATGACCTAGCTGCACAGCGCGTTTGGACCGAAGGCCGAGAGATATTGTAAGTATGAGATTTTGCTTTTTGGCTGTTTGGGGGTGTTGTCGCGTGCTTTTTTGCGGGTGGGTTGGCGGGTCTCTTGGGGCATTCCTGTGAAGATCTAATACCGGATAGAAGTGGTTTGGACAAAATCCATAAGGAAAAGCCTTTTTTTTGCTATTTCTTCTGACATCTTGCTCAATGTAGCGTTTTGGGGGGCTTCCTGGTGTTTGTGGGTGGGTTGCGGGGTCTCTGTCGAAGCACTGCTGCGACAGTCTAATCTTGATTGCATTTCCTTTTCAGGAAATCCGTGGTGGAAAACAGGAGTTATGATGATGATGACCTAGCTGCACAGCGCGTTTGGACCGAAGGCCGAGAGATATTGTAAGTATGAGATTTTGCTTTTTGGCTGTTTGGGGGTGTTGTCGCGTGCTTTTTTGCGGGTGGGTTGGCGGGTCTCTTGGGGCATTCCTGTGAAGGTCTAATACCGGATAGAAGTGGTTTGGACAAAATCCATAAGGAAAAGCCTTTTTTTTGCTATTTCTTCTGACATCTTGCTCAATGTAGCGTTTTGGGGGGCTTCCTGGTGTTTGTGGGAGGGTTGCGGGGTCTCTGTCGAAGCACTGCTGCGACAGTCTAATCTTGATTGCATTTCCTTTTCAGGAAATCCGTGGTGGAAAACAGGAGTTATGATGATGATGACCTAGCTGCACAGCGCGTTTGGACCGAAGGCCGAGAGATATTGTAAGTATGAGATTTTGCTTTTTGGCTGTTTGGGGGTGTTGTCGTGTGCTTTTTTGCGGGTGGGTTGGCGGGTCTTGGGGCATTCCTGGGAAGGTCTAATACCGGATAGAAGTGTTTTGGACAAAATCCATAAGGCAAAAACTTTTGGCACTTTTTGTAACTTAGGGTTCGTTAGGGTTAGCCCTAGCAGCAGGATTGCATGTGTTTCGGGGTGTTCTATTGCAACTCAGTTCTGGGGTTTTAGAGCACTCTTGGAGCGATGCTGGCTATGGATACTTTTGCTTGCTTGCAAGTGGTTTGAATACAATCCACGGTGGGTAAGGGTGTATTTGGGACTACTTTTACTTTTAAAGTACGTTTTGTCACCATTTTTCTGCTAGGCCTTGTTTTTTGAGATCTGATTGGGGGTCTTCTACATTTGCGACTGGCTTTAGTAAGGGTCTTGGTGGGAGCATTGCTGGGAAGGTCAAATTTTGTTCTAAAACACAGTTTACAGTACACCTACCTTGAGGGGAAAGATCCGCTATAATATTTTGGCCATACTTATTTATCCTTAAAAAGGTGACTCAGACAGAGTACGCAATTTCAAAAATATTGTACTGTCTATTAGGGAAATCAAAGTGTGACTTTTTGCACCACACAGCGTACATACCTTATATTTATTTATCAGTGGTATTGTAATAGCACTTCCTGTTTTCCGTTCAATAATTACAGGCCGGGTTTCAGTCAACATCCGCCAGGCAGGCAGTGGACAGGGTGTCTTCTGTCAGTGGTCACCAACATTGATGGACGAAGCGTCAGCTGGAATGGAGGAGTGCCGCTAATAAGAGGAATTGTTTGCTGCATGCAACTTACTTACCAAATTCAACAGGACAACTCCAACAACATACAGAATACAGATACAGTATCCATTGTTTTCTTCTATGAGTGTGACTGCATGTGGTTAGCTTTAGTTTGTACCCAAAGATTTCTTTATCTTCAATTATTGTTTGTCCATGCTGTGCTTTTTTTTTCTTCTCTCAACAAAACCTACCCAAAAAGAAAACCCCATTCCCATCCATTTTCCAAACCCTAACCCTCTTCCCCCGGGCTGTGTAGTTTTGTTTGATGTCTGACTAAATGACATCAATAATTCCACACACTTGCTGGGGAGGATAAGGTCATAGCAACAGGCTGGTGAAGGAATACGAGGATATATTCTAGACTTACTCAGCTTCAGTACTATTTCTTGTAGTAGTAGGAGCCAATGTCAAATAAATTCAACGCAAGTACTAGTTATACTTGCAATACTTTACCATTTGTTTGGCTATATTGTGGCACTGTTCTAGTGTACTGTCACCTGCTATATTCTCGAGCGTACCGTAACCGTTGTAATGCTACAGTAAGGACAAACCAGGTTTCGTTTTCTTTTTTCCATAGGCATGCAACTGCCACTGTGTCACACCACTAGTACCACCGCAATGAGGAAATTTCATCCGCCCAGGATTGTGAACCTTAATCCCCATTTCACGTGGAGCCAGCCCTGGGCCTAGCCCTAATTTCTAACACAAATTAAAGGTAAGATAAGCGTTTGGTGGGAGGTAGTATAATGGAGTATTAGGACTAGACGAGAGATTGACGGTAGTACTACTAAAGTCCTAGGACTCTTCAGGAAAACACACTTACTGTTACACCCTCACCCACCAGACTGAAAAGCAGTAAAAAACAGGTATGGTCAGATAAAGTTTAAAAAAGTATATTTATGTAGCCCTAACAAAATAATCTCCCTCAAGACCCTCCCTAACCCCAACGATTGTCTTTGAAAAGTCCCAAAAAGCACCCAACTCCCAAATCCCACCCCCCAAAAGTCTCTTAAAAAAAGGGCAAGGGACACTCCACTACTGGAGGGTGCTGGTGAATTTTGCGGCCAGGGCATCATACTCCTTGCGGAGGGTGGCATGCTCGAAGCGGAGGCCCTCCACCAAGTTCTTGTACCTATGGACCTCCTGCTCCAGGTAGGACATTCTCACTCCTAGGCGGCGCTGGCGTGCCTTGCAGCTCCTGTGGGGGGCAGCTGGTCTTTTTGCTGCTTGGCGGTGGCAGTTGGCTTTGTTAGCCCGGCTCCGTACCGCTGGAGCACTGCGCTGGCTGGCAGCCCGTGGGGTCACGGAGGAGGATGCAGCTGTCCCAGTCGAGGATGTTGTGGTTGCACCGGTCGACTGCGTGTCCTCCGACTTCTCCAGGGCCACCAGCCGCCGATATTCCGCGACAGTGGCATCCAGCCTCCGTTGCCGGGCCATTCGAGCCTGCTCCCTCCGTGATGTCGATTTGGAAGGAGCAACTATATGAAGAAAGAAAGACATAGTCTGTAACCAATGCTCCTTAACATTAATAACACAAAGTGATTGAGCCGAAAGTTGTGTCACAGTACAAGTAGCAAATTGAAAGCACAGTACATAACTATTGAGGACAGTATCTATCTAACCTCCCACTTCTGCATCCTTGCTCTAACATTAGTGGTAGTTTAATGAACAAATTCTACGACCACTATGGACTTCCATTACAGTCGACTATGACAGTACACCAGTCTTATTCTTCTTCTTCTCTCTTGTTTCGGAAAATTGGTACGTTATCTTATGCAAGCCGGCAGAATGCCAGCGCAGTGAACTTGCACCCGAGAAAAACAGACGCACACCATGATGAGTGAGACAGACTTGCGTTACTGTACCGGTCCAGTACATGCAGGTGGTGAAGCTATTACTTTTCTATTACGGGTGGCACTGAGAATACTCGGTTACAAGGGCTACTGCTTAATTAATTTACCTTTCACCCTACAGTGCAAATGAGTACTAGAAAAGGAAAATGAAGACGCTAAATAATTAGATTATCTATCACTTCACATGGGATGAATTTGATGACATATGGGATGACTTTAGGTGCTTTGCTTATTATCGAGTGAACAGTGATACACCCACACATGAATGACGTACTACTACTAAACTAAAGTTATTAAGAGAGGTACGGAGTGTCCACCGTAATAACCGGATATATGCTGTGCTTGCAGTTGCAATACAAACTATTGCTACTATTCATGGTAGTATTGGACAAATTTACAATTTCTTTTCCTTGCCTTCCCTACACTGGAACGGACGTGCGGGTGCGGTGTTACATGCTCTTCAAGGTAACACTTAGTTCATCCAGTGACAATCTACTCTCTCTAGATACACATGTGCTATCTAAGAGTCAGATAATACCATGCTCCAGGCATCCATCCATTCAAAGTATATGCACACATACAGTTTATGTTTCACCCACCCAGGCTGTTGTCCTTCCACCCATCCTTGCTTCATCATTGACCCAGCCATGCACCATACCATATTCTTTCCTTCCCAGCGACCTCGGGGGCCAAGCAAACACATATCATTCTTCTTTGCCAGCCATCATAAAATTTCTCGTCCTTCCACACTTACTTACACCCTTCTTTCGCTTTTCGAATATATAGCTTACCTGTGCCCGCCACCACCGTGTCAACCCTCACAGGCACATCGGTGTCGTCCGGCACTCGCACCGCCTCCTCCCCAGAAGTGTTGTCCTCCTCATCCACCACCTCCGCGCTGGCCCCGCCACCAGATGTTCCACCTACAAAGTCAATTTTTAGAATGTTAGAATACACCACTCACTACTGTATAATATTTGGTCTAGGAGGAATAAAGAAAGTTAAAAAAAAACGAAATACAATGTAATAATTTGTAACTGTATACTCTACAGTAAAAATTTCCCTTTTTCCAGGGAAAACTGTTATCTTGCTGCACTTTTTGGCACAACTGATGAATGCTTGCTTTTTATTTTTAACACACAACACTTTTTCTCCTAACAGAAGCTTGCCTTCTAAGAACACGATCAGGGTCAAGCTCAAGTTCAAACCAGGTGAGAGCTCAGCTCGACCACAAGAAATGTGTCAAATTAATCGTTAGCACTAAGCACTTTTCCATTTTCAGTTAAACGGTTACTTTTATGACAAAGTTGATTTTAATAAATGTGTTTAGTTTTAATAAAGCTTTTAAACTTAAATAGACTCTGTGGTTTTTGGTCCTACAGACTAGAGTGGATGAGCTAAAGGTTTTGGAATTTTTGCAAGCATGAGTGCCTCTGACACTTCTTGACTGTGACTCCGTACTCTTGCCCTGCGTAGGATAATCTAATGATCATTGGGGATCAATCATCGGTGACTTAGGGAGCTAAATGACTCTGCCACACTATCTAGTCAGTAAGGAGATTGGGGGTTCTTCAAAGTCTGATATCACTGAGGTATGTGGAAAGAAAGTCTACCTGCGCCTATTATAATTGATAAACAATGCACTATTTAGTGTTCATAGTTCGGTTTGTGCAGATTTGTCCCTGCAACAGTAGTAGAATAGATTGTCCTCCTATCCAAAACAAAAGTAAAGTAGTATCTTATTCTTTCTTGGTGGTCATTCACCTTTTTATTGTTGGCAATTGTCAAAGCATAAACATTTAGAAGACTTGAAAAGACATTATGGACAATCCCAGAGGACTGCACTCAGTGCATAGAGCTATTGCTGACTAGAATGGGAGTCCAATGGAATTGCCAAATGTGCAATCTTAGTTAGCTACACACACAGACTAATAAGAATAATCTAGTAATACCACAGGGAGTCATAGTCGAGGCAGGATAAGAATTTAGATCCAGTCTACAAGAAGATCAAAGACGATTTAGAAAAAATCGAATGAGGAACGCTAGGAAAAAATAGGTACTCTTTATTAAAATTAAAACTTACTGGGGCCAGCAAAGGAGCCCTCGCCTGCCCGATCCTGGCCTGCATCCTCCTGAACAGCACCCTCCTCCTGTGTCCTCTTGCCCTTGGGGGGAGCTGATGTACAACATGAAAGAAAGAAAGACCAGAAAACATGGATGAGATTTGTCAACCAAATCAAACATTTCAAAAGAACTATAACAAAATATTTTTGAGAAATAGCAAATAGATAGACAACTATTCCACGGGATATATTGACCTATCTCATGTGGTATACTACGTTAATCGTATTGCCTGATTTGCGGACCGTTGACTTTCAAAGTTCCTATGTAACTCAATAAACAGACTACTAAAAAGGTTTGCCTAGGCCTGGCAGGCAGCAGTCCGCAGCACGCAAAGTGACAGACAAAGTCCATCCTGCTTGCAAACTCAAACTATCAATCCACCGACCACCACCACTATTTCTTCTTATAGCCATGTGCCTAAAGGAAGGACTGGACTTCAGTCTGTTGGGGCTGATTTAGAAGTCCCTTGCGGCTCATTTTCCTCCATTGTTGCGTGACTTTTATGACGCAGCGGCAGAACAAAAGAGTCGCCATGGTGCGACGTATATATTAAAAAAAAACGCATATGGGAGATGCATCACGTTGTAAAGCCCTGCACCATCAGGGGGCGTTCCGGCGCAAGGGAGGGCGTTCCTGCGCAGGAACGAATCCTAGAAGTGGGTGAGGGAAATGTACAAGATGTCAATCAGTCACTTTTAGGACAATGATGCGTGACTCAAACCCTACGCCTGCTTGAAGCCGACGTACGGCTTGATGCAGCATTGGGGAGATAGGGCACCCCAGAGCATTGCTGGAGCTGCGCCATCGTTGGCACGCAACTCCAGCAATGCGCCGCCTTTACGCCACAGATGCGTAAGGCTTCTGTGACGTTTTGACCCAATGGGTGGTGGTGGCATGGCGCACAATTACTGTCGCATCCCTGCTACTTTGCAGGGATGCGCCGGTAATTGAAAATATGACCCTTAGTGTCTAGCATTACGCAGTTCTTTACACTACACTCATACATAATTTCTCAGGCCAATGAAATGAACACAAAATACAAAACAAATAGGCATAGTAGCAAGCAAGGCTACTGAGAAGGAGAGCAGTGCACCTGAAATGCATAGAAGATTTTGAAATATAATTTACCTAATGTAATCGGCAGCATTATTGCTCTTGGTAAAGAACAAACATTTGCAAATAACAGAGCCGGATAAAACAGATTAGTGATGAAATAGCTAGAAATGGCTACTACTACTCACCATGCCCGGGGACCTCTACGCCGAGCGCGTCCAGCAAGTCCCGTTCCCGGTCCATGACATCCGTCCAGCGGTGGGTGGCCTGGTTATAGGTGCGCCGGACCCCAGAGAGCTTAAACATGGCCCGGCACACCTTCTCCCACCGCTTCCGGCGCTCCCGGATGCCATAGCCGGTTGCGATCTTGCCGCCTCCCAGGATCGTCTTGGGGAGGCGGCGCTGGACGTGGAAGATGAGTGCGGCCACCTCCTCCGCGCTAAAGATCTCCCGTGGCATCACTTGCTCCCCCTCAAACGCCCGCACGGGAGCCGGGCACGGGGTGCGGGACCCTTCCCCTTCTCAGGGTGCTTCCTGGCTCCCTTTACCATGGTCTGGGCAGAAATGAGTTAAATAATAAAGAAGAAATAGAATAGGGAAGAAGAAAATAAAAGAGTTTAAAAAAGTAGTTTAAAATTAACAAAAAGGAGCAGAAAACACAAAAATATAGAGCTAGAAAAATAGAGGGATAGATAATAAGTAAAATAGATCAAATAAACTTCAAAAAAAGCAAAGGATGGCAGAGATTCAGAGAGGATACAGAAAGCATGCCCAGAACCATAGCAATGAATGAGAAACAAGATGGCCGCGCCCATTCACGACCGCGTGGGTAAGTTCGCGTGAGATTTTCCTCGCGAGCACGTGCAAAATTGTACTAGCGAGCAGCACACTTTGCGAGATTACACATAGCGGCCGGAAACGGAATTACATCACGCAAACAAGATGGCTGCTCCCGTGTACGACCGCTAGGGTAACTTCGCAAACGTATAGCTACAAGCGCCTTGCAAACACGAAAAAAATCACGCGAACATACACGCCGCAAAAAAAAAAAGTGTATTCGCTCGCATTCGCGGCTTCCGAAATCGATCTCGCACGGATTCGCGCCCCGCAAATGACGCGAAATTGCAGAAAAACGATTTTTGCTAAACTGAAAGCAATCAGCAGGTGCAAAAGTTCAAACTTAACATTAGTAACCATTCACTCTAGTGCTTCCTGAGGGGCCCCTCCAGAGTTCAGTTGCCTATTTGCAACTATTCCATGACCCTGCTATGACCGAAACAGCAGGCTCATAGAATAGCTACAAGTAGACCATAAAGGTCCTGTGAAAAAAAATTGCACTGCAACAGAAAGCAAATTACAGATAAGGAAGGAAGCAGGTGCCAGCCAGACTGGAAGTTTCAAAATTACTGACACATTAATCCCCCCCTAATTAATTCATGGCAGTTGAAGAAGGGCAGGTGTGCTTGCTTTCACTGCAACAGAAAGCAAATTACAGATAAGGAAGGAAGCAGGTGCCAGCCAGACTGGAAGTTTAAAAATAAGTGACACATTAATCAACCCCAAATTAATTCATGGCAGTTGAAGCAGGGCGGTGTGCTTGCTTTTTTTCACCCCCATAATCTGCAGTGATAAACAAACCTAATGGGTGGCAGTCAGGATGTACCAGAGGGTGGCATGGGTGTACCAGAGGGTGGCAGTGGTGAAACAGAGGGTGCTGTGAACCTGTGATGATAAACCAGACGTAGAA
Organism: Lissotriton helveticus; assembly: GCF_964261635.1. Classification (NCBI taxonomy): domain Eukaryota; kingdom Metazoa; phylum Chordata; class Amphibia; order Caudata; family Salamandridae; genus Lissotriton; species Lissotriton helveticus. The sequence continues at coordinate 1,709,561,874 of NC_136067.1, forward strand.
ACAACATAGTCGCGGCCGTTGCGAGCCGAAAAGTAAGTTCTCAATTGCGAAATGGTCCACAAATCCTCGCGAACGCTCGCCAACAAAAAAAACGGAAAAATCCGCTAATCCGCGAGAGTTCGCGGATTTTGCGGATTGCGAATCCGTAAATCCGCAAATTCGCGTACGCGAGATCCGCTAGATCCGCCCATGCTTATGTGTAATTATCTCGGGTTGTGTATCCTCTAGAGTCTCTGGCGGGTTCGTCTCATGCGTAAACGTATGTAGCAGTTGCGCCCACTCCAGGGAGATAGGATGTTTTCGAGTTCCCTTAATCTCTTCTTCCCTGAGTGTCTCTTCTTCCGCCTTCCCCCACTTTTTTAGAGCTCCCACCCAGGCTGCCTTTGGAGGGCCGGTGGGGGTTCTCCAGTGCATGGCTATCCCTCTGTTTGCGAGTAGGATGGCGAGGGGCACGAATCGGCACTGTACTTTTTCGGTCTTCAGCCTGCGGAAGATCCCGAGTGCACAAGTTTCCCATGTGGATATAGTTGTGATGCCTGTCGTTTTGCTAGGTGTCCTGTGGATATCATCCCAATAATTGTGAATGTTAGGGCAGTCCCAGAACATGTGTTTAAAATCTGCCACTGGGGATGTTAACGCGGGACAAGCCTCTTTTTATTTTATGCTATGAAGAATAAGGGCCAACACCCCTTTAACCCATTCTGTAGCATAGTGTTCCGGGAGGTAATGGCTGTTGATTAATAGAAAAAAAGTCACAAATCCAATCCACATGAATAAAAAACCAAGGGAAGTATGATCCAGACATATATCCAAGGAGGGTCTAAATATGTGTGTTTAACTATGAAAAAAAACACAAATCTGAGCTGGAGGTGTGCGCAAAACAAAAGAGCTGTCTGAAGAAAAATTATCCTGATCCATAAAGTACCGGTATGTACTCAGCTGAAAAACAAGGGGGTGGGACTCAGCAGTAGGGCTTTAAAAGACCAATTCAGGTGGACTCGCCAACAGTGGATCATCATAAATGACATCTGTTGAAAAAGACGTGATAGTAGAAACAGGTATTATGTTACGGAAATTGTTGATGAAGGACTCAGCCCCCCCATCAGCCAAGGAGTGTCTGCTTTGGAGGTGCTTATAGGCTACAAAGAAAAGTCTTGCGGAAAATAACTGCTATTCCATGGGATACTATGAAGTATTGGCCACATAATGTAGCTTGACATGTTCAATGGACACAAAACGATTATCCTTGTATCCAGGGAGAGGTGGTTAAATCACAGTACTGGTACCTTGAAGGCCACCTTCTTTTGGATCAGATTACCAATGTTTTTAAGCCAGACAGAAACTGGAAGAGCAACTGCAGCAGCAGAAGGGCTAGATGCAGGCAAATGTTTGCGTGAATTAGCGTCACAGAACTCTTATAGGTCCTGCAAGACAGCACAGTGGTTATCAATGCCAAAGGTTGCGGCAGCCGTCACAACATCCGGACCATCAAGGTCAGGAACATACATCTTGATGCCAAGAAGTAGTTCGGATGGGGTGTGCCCACCCAGATATCCTTTAGGGAGGTTATTTAAAGCTCACTGAACCCCAAATAGATGGTTCAACCAGCCTCGCCCTGTGCCTAATACTCTAGCTGTTAAGGACTACTTTAAGTCTTGGTTCATTCTCTCCACAACAGAATTTCCCTCGGATCTGTATGGAGAAGAAAAATGCACCTGCACACCCATGGAGTAAATCGAATCATGGTATGATTTAGATGCGAATGCCAGACTTTGGTCCGGGAAGAATGCGCAACAGGCATATGTCCTGATAAAGTTTTGCAAGTCTTTAATAACAGGTTGAGCATCAGCCGTGCACTGTGGCCAAACCTAGAGGAATCAAGAGCAAGAATCTACTGCAACCAACACATGTAAATATAGCCAAAAGACTGGCTCAAAATAAGCAGATGTGTCTGTGGTGGATGTGACACAGTAAAACGTTTGATTTGTTGACAATAGTCACATGCTAAAACATATTTTCTTGTTTGTTGGTATAAAACCAATACTTTTGCTGTAAAAGCAAACTGGTGGCCGCCACATCGGCATGTTCAGAAGCTTTGCCTTCATGTGCGGCCACAATTAAATCATGTCTGTGGCCTGAGTTGTGAATCATACTATCACCAACGCTAGTGATAGTTACATGAGAAACATTTTGGTAATAAAGATGATAGGAATATTTAGAAAAGAAGCCCTTCGGCAAAGGGTTACAGCTCTTGAAAGCATTCACGACAGCCACGTTATCATTGTCTATACAAGTTTTAGAGTGAGTTACTACTGCAATGTTAGCTGTGGCTACTGCAGATTTGAGTGCTTCATAAGCCAAAGAACTCCCTATGGCATGTGTTCCCACATGATGATCACTCAAAGTATGTATTACATGAGCTTGTCGCAACCTATCTTTAGAATCTGTCACTTTAGCCCAAAGCAGTTTTTGCTTGATTTTTCTACTTTTAGAGACCCTAAAATCATTTTGTTTCCAAAAACGTATATTGTAATTTAAAGACTGTAAGCAATAATACGAATCACACCCTATAAGAGTGGGGAATCCAGGATACTCATTTTTGAGTGCTAGAAGCAAAGTCTTCAATTCAAACAATTGCGCTGTGCAGTTTCAAAGAGACTGTGTGCAAATAGCTTGTGGGTGAAAGACACCATCCGAAATAATACCTAGAACGATGATGCATGTGTCAGAATACTGCTGCTTAGAACCGATAGCCGGTTGTGCAGAGCCATTTGTATAGATGATGGATCTATATTGGTCAAGAGGCAGAATTGAAGAAGGTAAAGGGTACACATGTTCAGATTGCAAAAATTCTTGTGTTTACAAAGAAGGATCAAAGACAAAGTCGACTTTGACGGCTGTTAGGGATGTAGCCCATTGTATCCAACGAGAGTGAAGTGCTTTAGCGTTAGGAACACTGGCTTTAGCGAAGGCCTCCAAGGCAGGCACAGGATAAGCAACAATTATGTACCTTTAATCAAGTGGCCATTCCTTCAGGATGGCTATTTTGATGGCAGTTAGGATTTTTTCAATTGAAGCAAAACAATTCTTCAGAAGAGTACAAATGTCATTTATATGCAATGGGAACTGTTTCACTTACATTAAAGGTGACATAAGTAAATCCAATAGCACCCAGCAAAACCAGGATGACCAAATTCGTACTATTGACACATGCATGCAAACTGTGTTTTTCTAGTAAACTAGACTGTAAAACCTGAGCGTTTCAGTATGAACTGGCGTCCATCATGACGCAGAATAATCAGGGGGTATTAAGCCATAAAGAGATGTAATACATTGGGCATAATCAGGTTTGTAGGTCTTGCTAAAATAAAAATATCCCAGCGGCAGAGACTCATTTTTTAAGGGAACTTGGGGGTTGTAATTAAGCACACTTTTCTAGGAAAAGAGGGGCAAGACCTTTTCCCTTATTGGTTAGTTCATATCCTAAGAAAATGACACTCAGAAAAGCTGTTAAAGATTTTTTTATGTTAAACTTGTAACCAAGTTCAGCAAATTGCAAAAGAATGTGATCTGCTCTCACACTCATAGGCTGACTCACACACTCTTGAAGGTCCTCGCAAACCTGCTCACAGACCCACACAGATACTTGCTCAGGCACTCATTCACCCACTATGACACCTACTTGGATACTCATGCACCCACTCACAGACTTACACACCCACTCACAGACCCACTCCAAGACTAACACACCCACTCACTGACCCACTCAGACACTCATACACCTACTCACATACCCAGTGGGACACTTATGCAGGCACTTCCTGACCCACTCAGACGCTCACACACCCATTCACACATCCACTGAGACACACACACCCAGTGAGACACTCATGCACTTACTCACACACTCATTTTCAAAGGTTACAGTTATTAAATAAATTGCAATATCCTTTGAAATTCACTTAAAAAACAAGGGTTACATAGATGTTATTGTTAGGAAACAACATTAAAAAAACCTTAGAAATTCACTGATAAAACCAAAAGTTACAGGGACGTTATAGTTAGGGTCACATTTCACTCGTACAAAACCAGTGAAATTAAGCAGTTATATTTCCTGAGCTGACTATAACTTACGCCATTGCAATGCACTTCTTATGACCTCACTTATTACATCATGGTCGGTGACATTGCTGATGACATCTTGAATAACATCAATGATGACATCATCCACAGAACCACACCCACACAACCACTCATACACCCACATAACCACTCACATACCCATACACAGGCCCACAAACATACTCACAAACCCACTTACTCAAGCACTCACTCACCCATACAGCTACTTACACAACCACTAACTCATCCATACAGCCACTCATACAGCTACACACTCACTCATACAGCTACTCAGACACCCACTTATTTACCCATGCACCCACTCACATACCCACTCACAAACCCATGCAACCACTTACATATCTATTCACACGTTCATATAACCACTCACAAACCCGCTCCCTCACCTATAGCGCCACTCACACAGACACTCACTCTCCAATACAGCCACTGCCACACCAACTCACTTAACCAAACAACCCCTAAAACAGCTACTAGTCACCCATATGACCACTTACCCACCTAGTCACTCACCCATACAGCCACTTACACACCAGCTCACCCATGCATACATCCACTCACCCATATAACAACGCACACCCATACAGGCACTCAGACAGACACTCTAAAACAAATACACAGTCACACAGCCACTGACATAATATATGTTAGAAGTAGTGTCACTCATTAGTAGTACGCAAAGTATAGGAATTTACCTTTGTAGTAGCTTAGCATGTATTTCATCAATTATGTCATCAGTGATGTCACTGACCATTTCATGAGTTATGTAATATGTGAGGTCATAAGCAATGTAGTGTGGGACATAAATTACAGTTATCTCAGTCAATTAGAACTGCTGAATTTCACTGGTTTTGTAGGAGTGAAATTTTAGCCTAATGATAACCTCCCTAGAGATAGAACCCTGGTCATGATCCTCAGGAAATGGTACATGGGTGCTTTGCCTGCTATGCAAACATTGCTACAGGAGGAGGCCTGCTCTAGGTTATGGGAAACTGCTTCAACAAACAACTGTGTTTTATTCTGGCAGATGATTAATTCTCCTTTTATGAAAGACAATTAAGTCTTTGATTTAGACTTGCTGGTACTGATGAAAGTGTGGGTTGACCATTGCTCTAGTATCTTTAGTCCACTGTACAAATAAGACCACATAGATAGAATCCAAACCAAATGTACCCACTTTATAGTGAGAGCGAGCCAATGGTGATCACCTTAGATGAAGTTATGCAGGCAATAGAGCAAAGTGCCAATGGAAAGGCTGCAGGACCAAAAGGAGTCATGTTCGATAAGAATAAACATCTGTTGGTCCTATAGGTACCTATTCTGACTCAAGTCCTGAAAGTGGCTGTAAATGGTCACAATCCGCCAACATGTGCAGAGTCATTGGTGACTGATCCTAAAAAAGAAGTTCTAAAAGTGATCCCAAATGCTCCTGCCCCATTTCCCTCCAGGACTCTTCCGTCAACATTCTGGGTAGGGTGATCTTGGAAAGACTAGAACTCTGGGTCAAGGCCAACAACATGCTTAACAAGTCACAATATGGATTCAGGTAGGGTCTGGGAACAGTAGAGCAGTGTATATATTTAAATCTCTTTGTACAGAAATACACATAGGCAAAGACTTGTCATCTTAATTTATGTTTTATTGACCTGTCCAGCACTTTTGATTTGGTAAATCACTCAATCCTGTGGTGAACTCTGCTTTCTAAAGGTGCACCGCTAGGAACTGGGTGCTTATTAGCTCGATTATACAGGAATTCATCAGCAAGGGTGCGATACAAGCTTAATTTTCAGGGGGTGCTTTTCACCATTTAAAATCCAGCAAGGAGTTAGCCAGGGTGTGTGGTAGTGTCTATTTTTGTTTTACTTGTTTTTATTAAATGGTGCGGATAGATTGCTCCAAGATGTGACCTCAGACCCTCCACAAGTGGATGGGCCAGCAGACCCTGTCTGCCTCTATGCCAATGTCACTGTCCTATTGTTGAGAACTGCCAATGGATCACTTCATGGCATTAATGGAGGACAAAGAACTGAAAGAAAACGTATTTTTTTTTTTAAGACCAATGGTCCCAAACTTTATTTAAATTCACAGATAAGCCAGTAAGTGTACATACAGTGTCAGAACAACGGGTTATTGCCACAAACAGTACCAAGCAGATTGCACATGTTAACATAGCAGTTATACATGAGTGAAAATAAACAGTTGCTGGTAGAAATGCATTGGTACATAAGTGACTGTGCCAGGGAGTGACTCATGGTGCAGTGCCCGCAGTTCGCAGCACTGCAGAAAGGGCCCAGCGCGTTCAAAAAGAAAAGTCCACAGTCAGTGCATGAAATTGAGTTCCCTGTACAATGCAGCAGAGGATAGAGGCAACAGCATACCTTCCCATGGGTCATGGGTCGCTGGGTGTCCGCTTCCCAGTCCCGGACGTATCTAAGCAGCTCCATGTGAGATATAGACGAGGAGGTGTGGTCGGGCATGATTAGGGGTACAGTATAATCGGCCTCTGTGTCAACCAAAGAGTGAACTGGGAAGTCTAATACAGGGGGGAGGGAAAAACATTCCAAAAAACTGTTGGACTAGCATTCGTGTGTGTGGTAGTGTACCCAGGATCCTAACTGTGTGTGGTGCATCCGATATGGGCCATGCAGGGGCGGGGACAAGTGAGGAGGCGGCGTCGCCGCGGCCGCGAGGCAAGGGGGGGGGGCACAGGCGGCAGGAAGGCAAATGCGGCAGGGGATGTCTCCGCCACACATGGTCTCGGTCACCGGGGGGGAGGGGGAGGGGGCGTGCGGAGCGGGGGGACAGACAGGGAGGGGGGGAGGGGGGGGGGAAAGGGGGAGGGCAAAGGGGAGGGGGGGGAGAAGGAAAGGGGCGGCGAAGCCCGTGTTAGGTGCGGACAGCAGTCGAGTGAGCCCTCCCTATGTCGCAACGGGACGGCACTCTATTTCGGCTTGTGTGCATGCGTGGTGATACGCAATCAGGGCAACGTCCCAGTCCTGGGCGATCGGGTATTTCCGGAGTCCAGCGGTTTCCTCCCTGTGAAGTGACACACTCTCCGCACAGGCCCAGGTGGCAAAAGAGCGGCGCCAGTCCGCAGGGCGCGGTGGGTCGGCACTCTTCCAGCGTCGTGTGATAAGACGCTTGGCCGTGATAAGGCCTAAATCCCAAAAGCGCGCCCGCATCTTGGTCTGTTTGGTCCTCTTGTAGAGTCCCAAGAGGCACACCTCCCAAGTCTTGGGAAGAGTTCCGCCCGTGGCCGCCGTCAACATGTCCGCGACCGCAGACCAGTACGAGGTAAGATGAGCGCAGCTCCAGAGTGCATGCAGGAAGTCCGAGTCTTGGAGGCCGTATCTGGGACACGCCGAGGAAGTGAGTCCGAAGTAACGATTCAGTTTGTCTGGAGATAGATATGCCCGGTGGATGATGTAATACTGTATAATCTTGAATCGTGCATTGCGGGGGACGACCCTGGCGCCCGCTAGAATAGCATTCCACTGGTTGTCTGTCCAGTCTGTGCCACGGTCGGCCATCCACTTTTCCCTCAATCTCCGAGAGGAAAATTGCGTGTGGCTGTGTAAGGCTTGTGCAAGCCAATGCACAAGGTGTGAACCATCTCCCATCACGTGCAGGTATTGGATGAGAAGGTGTGTGGACGGCTCGTGACTGAGGTCACCCCACGCCTTTGTCAACTCATGTAGGAGTCTGGCGTGTGTCAGAAATTGACCCACCGGCAGCTCTGTGTCCGTGGCCAAGGTCTCGAAGGGTAACAGCTCCCCGTCGCTGTATAGGCCGCCCAGGTCGTCCAAGTCCACCGTAGTCCAGCTGCGTAGTTCGGCCGAGGACAGCGTGCCTGCACCCAGGGGTGTCCCCAGTAGAGGCAGGTTCGGGGCATAGGGCACCGTTTGTTTGGTGAGCCGGAGGCTCCGCGCGAGGCACCGCTTCGCCACTGCTACAAGGACCTGCGTGGGGGGGCGGCCCCGCGCCAACGGGTGGAAGAGGGCGAGCGCCTGTACGGGAGATAGGATGGTATCAGCCGTGGCTGTGTCCACTAAGTTCTTACCGCTCAGCCAGTAGGCAACCCACTGCAGCTGTGCTGCCAAGTGATAGAGTTCCTGATTGGGAACCGCTAGGCCTCCAGCGTCCGTGGGTGCAAACAGAGTCTTCAGTGCTACCCGGGGCCTCCCCTTATTCCAGATGAGGCGTCTGGTGAGGGAGTCCAGTTCTCTAAAGATGCGCGCCGGCACATACACTGGCAGATTGGTGTAGTAATAGAGAAGCCGGGGAAGCATTATCATCTTGGTCAGCGCCACTCTGGCGGGCACATTTAGCGGGAGGGAATTCCAGAACGTGACCTGGGCCGTAAGCGAGGAAATGGCTCTTATTAGATTCCCCTCCAGGAGGTCTACGGGGTCTCGATATATGAATATCCCAAGGTACCGAAATACCGTCGGGTGCCATCGGAGCGTCTCCCCCATCATGCGTACATCACACTGCGGCATCTCGCTACCGAACGCATAGGTCCCTGACTTGGCCCAGTTGACACTGAGCCCCGACATGTCGCCAAATATCTGAAATATGTCCGTGATCGCCGCTGGTATTTGCGTGAGATCTCTGACATATAGCAACAAATCGTCGGCATATAGAGATACCGAGTGGGTGCCATCCGCCAGCGGTATGCCCCATGTGTCTCCGGAGTTGCGGAGCATCTCGGCCAACGGCTCCATCGCTAAGGCGAATAATATGGGGGAGAGGGGGCAGCCCTGCCTGGTACCTCTCCCGATGCGGATCCTGTCCGAGAACAACCGTCCAGTCCGGACCCGGACCTCTGCGGCCTGGTAGAGGAGTCCCACCATCTGTACGTAAGCGTCCCCCAGTTCGTATTTCTCGAGGACTCGGAGGAGGTATGGCCACTCCACCGAGTCGAACGCCTTTTCCAAATCAAGTACGATGCATCCCGAGCGCGGCCAGGCTAGGGTCACATAACGTTGGATTCTGAAAAAACGGCGTAAATTGTAGGACGTGCTCCGTGTGGGTACGAAGCCATTCTGATCAGAGTGTACCAGAGTGGGGACCAGTGGCGCTAGTCTCCGGGCCAGGGCCGCTGCAAGAATTTTGTAATCGGTATTGAGGAGCGCTAACGGCCTATAGGAGCCGAGGTCGCTCGCTTCTCTACCCGGTTTCAGCAGGGAGACCACGTTAGCCTCGTTCAGGGACGCCGGGAGTTCAGCGTCCTCCAATGCCGCCCCATACATTTTCAGCAGTTCCGGTATTAATACCAGGGAGTAGGCCTTGTAAAACTCCGCCGGGAGCCCGTCAGGGCCCGGCGCTTTGCAATTGGAGAGGGAGAAAATCACCTCTCGTAACTCCTCACCAGTAAGCGCGGCTCCTAGTTCGGCCTGTTGGGCAGCGGTAGCAGTCGGGAGCTGTAAAGACGCCAGATAGTCTGTGATCTCCACCACCGTGGCCCGTAGCCGCGAGCTGTACAGGGATTTGTAATGCGACGTGAACGCATCATGGATCTGTTTCTGGGTATAGACCTCAACGCCCTGGGTTGTACGGATGGATAGGATCGATGCAGAGTGCGTGTCCTGTCGTACCAACCATGACAGTAGCCTGCCAGGTTTGTCGCCTGTATTGTGGGTGCGTGCGGAATGTGCAGCGAAGTTGATATTCTTTAGGCGCTCCAGCAAAGCAGCGTGGTCCGCTCTGGCCGAGATGAGTTGGGCATCATCTCCCCCCGCTATTTCCCGTTCTTTATCCAACAGAGCCTCTTCCGCCTGCAGCAGATCTTTCTCCACTTGCCTACGCAAGCTTGCTTGGACACCGAGGCAGCTTCCCCGGGTCACCGCTTTAAAGGCGTCCCACTCGGTTCTCGGGGAGGAGGTCGAGTCAATATTGTCCTCGAAGTACTGTAAGATCTTCCCGGATATTTCCTCTCGGAATGGAGTGTCAAGGAGGAGATCCGGTTGTAGGCGCCACGTTGGTACGGGCGGGCGTGGGCGCTTCCATCCATATACCAGCGTGTGCGGGTTATGGTCTGAGTGTGTCCGGCCTAGGTAGTCAGTGTCAGACACAGAGGGGAGCAGGTCACGGGACAGCATGAATCTGTCCAACCTGACATGTAGGGAATGGGCTCCCGAGTAGTAAGAGTATACCCGGGCGGTGGGGTTCCTGACGCGCCATGCGTCCTGTAAGTTCCATTGCGTCGCCTAGTCAAGGAGGGCCCTGGATGTCGCCTGTACCGGGGCGATCGCTACCGGGAGGGACGAGCGATCAAGGGAAGCGTCTAGCACGCAGTTGTAATCCCCGCCCATCATCAAGGGTACGTCCGGCCATGACGCTATCGTTGCCGACAGTCGTGTGAAAAATTTCCCCTGTTCCACATTAGGAGCGTAGATGGAGGCTATGACTACCTGCTGCCCGTCAAGTCTGCCCTGTATGAAGACGTAGCGTCCCTCAGTGTCAATACTGCTGTGTGTTAGTGCGAATGGAACCCCGGGGCGGACCCAGATCAAGGTCCCTCTCGCAAATGCCGAGAAGGTTGTAGCAAATATCTGACCCCTCCACTTACGGCGAAGTGTGGCTACCTCAGTGGCAACTAGGTGTGTCTCTTGGAGCAGTGCAATCTGAATCTGGTGCCTTTTAAGGTAGGAATATACCTGGTATCTGCGTGAGGGTGTGTGCATGCCCCGGACATTCCAGGTACAAAATTTAAACGTAGCCATCACAGTGCTGGTCACGGTCAAGCACCCATCCCCCCCCCCAGTCCCCCACCCGCCCCACCCGCACCCGCGCAGCAGCAGCGAACAATGAGCAGTTTCACCCCACAGCCCCGCCCCGGAACCCAAGGATGCACGCAATAGCAGGACAGTACCAACACTAGTCTCAGAAGGCATAACATGAACATAAACATAATACCAAAAGGGCAACAACAAAAACAAGTCGCCGCCCAAACGCTCTATCGAGCTCAATCAATCCGTAAGGTCAATGGGGGGATGACTAAATACAGCACTTGAGTTAAACAAGGTAGTTCGTAACGTCCGAAGAGCCGCAGCGGCTCCCTTGCCACGGGCAGAGGGCCAAAAGGGCGCCAGGAGTCAGTGATAGTGTCCGCGGCCAGGACCGATTCCCAGTGTCACTTGACCCGGACATTCGATCCCAAGGCAGGAGCGCTTCCGTTAGTCCCCCGGGGGGAGGGGCACTCACCTCTAGGGGTCCGTCCACCCCCTTAAAGTCATGGTCCCGGTGGCACTCTGGCAGGATAGCCCCGGCTCCCCTCCCGGCGCCACGGCAGCTCCGCGGCAGTCCGGTGAACGGGGGGGGGGGAGGGGGTGGTGCTTGGCAGCAAAGTACAGGCCCCACAGAAGACGGTGATCATGGTTGCCAGGGCCTCCAGAGTGTCAACGTGGGCCCTTGATCGATCCATCCCTGAGGGTGTGCTGACTGTTCCAGTACGTAATACACGTCGGTCCAGCCAGAGCTGGGTGGGGGAGGATTGTTCATGATATCAAGTCTGATGTTTGGGGCGTGACGTCAGGTAGGCCCTCCGGATTCGAGCCATCTGGTAGACCGAACAAGTAGTCGTCGTCTTCGCTCCCGCGTGAGCGTGGGCTAGTGTTGGAAAGCAGGATAGGTGATTGTGACCCGCTAATCTCAGCAGTTATGCGGACGGCTTCCTGTTGTGCAATTTGGATTTGCTCCGGGGTCGGGCCGATCTCCGCTTCCATGGTCGGTGACCCGGCCCTCGGGGTGTGTCGTTGTCTCCGTCTGCGCGTGCCTCGATTCCGGCGTTGTTCCCTCGGCACAGGCCCAGGGTTCGTGTCTACCCCCGAATCCAACCATGCCATGGCCGCCTCTGGGGTGTCAAAAAAGTGGGTCCTGTCCTGCGCCACCACTCTGAGGCGTGCCGGAAACAACAGTGAGTATTTGAGAGTCAATCGTCTAAGCCGTTGCTTCACCACGTGGAAGGATTGGCGCCGTCTCTGAACTTGTATGGTGTAATCGGGGAAGAACATCACCTTGGCATTGTCCACTTGAATATCCGACAATTTCCGCGTTTCGCGGAGGATGGCATCTCGGTCGCGGTAGTTCAGCACTCGCATGAGCATCGGCCTCGGGTTGGAGCCCTCCGGGGGAGGGCGAGAAGGAACTCTGTGCGCCCGTTCTACCACAAAGTGCGGCGACAGCGTGCCTTCTGGTAGTAGTTCTCTGAGCCAGGCCTCCATATGCTCCGCCGTCTCTCTCCGTTCCCATCGTTCCGGCAGGCCCACTATGCGCACGTTGTTCCTTCTGGCCAGTCCTTCCGCGTCCTCTGCTCTATCCTCAAGGAACTCCACCCGGTTGAGTAGGTCCTGGACGTGTTTGTCCGTCTGCACCAGTTTAGGTGTGGCCTCTGCCATCGCGTGCTCCAGGGTCGTGGTGCGGTCGGCCAGTTTCTTGTGGTCGGTCCGGAGGAGTGTCAGGTCCACGGCCACTTTGTCGATTCTGTTCTCCAGCAACGTACGGGTCAGCTGCATGGATTCCTCCAGGCGTTCCATGGCTGCCAGCATAGTGTCTAGTTTGGATGTAGTCTGGTCCGTCTCCATATGTTTCACCATTTTCCCCTTGTTTAATGACCCTCCTGTGCCAGTCTTTGCCCTGGTCCCCCCGGACATGTGGGAGGCCTTTGCGGTCTGTCAAGCGGGTGGGTACGTTCTCGTAGTGCGTGATGGAGGGACCGGTGCGCGTTAGTCTCCCGGTCAGGGCCTTCGTCGCACTCGTGGTGAATGGCGTGTGGCTGTAGGTGGGGGGAGGAGGATCGCCTCACCGCAGGGCCCCAGGATTTCGTGTTACACAGCCGACTGAGGAGGACGAAATGACCGTGTAGCAACTGTTATAAGAACTCTCAGGCGTGGCGGTCAGTGCCGTGCTGGACCTGACTGTTGGTTGCTTCCCGTCTGCGCCTCGAGGCGGCTCGATGGGCCGGGACGACAGGTCTCTCTCAGTGAGTCCGTCCACTGGGCTCGGGAAGATGCACTCCGTCGGTCGATGCCAGGCGCCACCTAGTGCCACATGGGGATCCACGTTGTCTGGCCCACTCTCGGCAGAGGTGGGGGGGGGTGCAAGTCGGAAAATCTGCGCTTCTGCACCTGGCCGGGAGATTCCCTCAGCGTTGGGTCGACTGCCTGCGAGGGCCGACGTGTTGCAGCCCCATTGCGCACGTGGCGCAGTCCCGGTTCCTCTGTGCCAGATGGATCCGGTGGTGCTCCGCGACTCCTTCTGTGCGGCGGGCATGTGCAGGGGCCTGGGAGATAAGGCCGCGTTATCTCCGGCGGCAGTCTGCCGGGGCCAGGGGTGACAGTGTCTGTGTGGGTCTCGTGGTGGCCCAGCTCGGTGGTCCACCGGTGTCCGTCTAGCCGGGATGCGCGGTTCAGCGCCGGCGGGGCGGCGATTCAGTCCGCCACGGGCCGCCGCGGTGCAGGGGTTCGTAGCGCCTGGGGTCCTCGTGTGGGTAGGGCGCTGGAGGTGCACGGCAGCGCGTCGCAGGTTCTTTTCCTGGGCCGGGCCTATGGTTGGGCGTCAGGTAGGCCAGGGGGCGTCCAGGGGGCTGTGCCGGGTAGCATATGCTCTGGGCCGGAGGGGCCCTGGGTCGTTGTCGCCAATGCGGGTCTCTAGGTAGTCTCGTGCACTCACCCCCTGGCAATCATGGAGCCCGGCAGGGTGGTCCCAGCAGCGGTAGGCAAGGCGGGCCGATTTCGTGGCCTTCGTGAGCCCAGGCTGCGGACCTCCCACTGGTGGTCGAGGTCCCCGCAGTGTATCGTCGTCGTTGAGGATCCAAGGTATGGGACACGGTCCCGACTCTGCGCTGGACCGCGCACTGCAGGCCACTCGTTTCGCGGCCTACTCCGCAAGGTCGGATCCCCGGCCTCAGTTAGTCGGGGCCGCCGGCCGGAAGTGCGCGCTGGGCGGCTAGTCGTGAGGGCCGCTGCCGGTCGGAGGGTCAAGTGGTCCGATCCGCCTGGAAATCGCTCCGGAGGTGGGTCTGGTATCCGGGCACACTCGGTCTGAGTTTGGGCCCGGTGCCGTCAGAAAATACAGGATAATTGGCCCGTGTTTGGGGAGCTTCACTCGGAGCTCAGACGAAGCACGTCTTTTCACATCGCGTGCTTGGCCACGCCCCCAACTGAAAGAAAACTTATATGATGATTTATGGAGAGAGATCACGTAAATCATGAATTCACCATATCGGTGACAACCTTTTAAAAAGGTCACATCATTTTCCTATCTTGGCATTCTTTTTAAAAGGAGCAGATAATGCAATAAGCATATTGAAAACAACAGGCTAAAGATTGTACATGCCTGTGAGGGTATCTGCAAGTTGAAGTTCAAACTAGGTTACAAACCGTTCAAGGAGATGGTCTCAATCTTTAAATTGGATCACTGACATAATATCGACGGACAGAATATCGACTAGCAAAAATATCGATGCCAAAATATCGACAGACAGAATATCGAGTTTGTATCTACAAATGGGTAAGTACAAAAATATTGAGTCCAAAATATCGTTTACAAAAATATAGTTTATTAAAATATCGACTTTATTAAAAACAGTGTTAAATTAAATTAATAGTTAAAATTAATTACGAAAATATACTTAAAAATACTTAAATTAACTTATAATAATTAAATAATTAATGAAAGTTATAAAAAAAATTTACACTCATATTTGTTATAACACATATATATAGTAACATAATATAATTAAATAATATCCAATATTATTACCGTACCATAGCAGAAGTTTAAGAAATACTATTCCCACTCCAGAGAGTGCAACAGTAGGGAAAGCGTTGGATAGCGTAGGAGTAAAAATTACTATTCCCACTCCAGTGAGTGCAACAGTAGGGAAAACGTTGGATAGCGTAGAGGTAAAAATTACTATTCCCACTCAAGTGGGTGCAACAGTGGGGAAAGCGTTGATAGCGTAGGGGTAAAAATTACTATTCCCACTCCAAATAGTGCAACAGTAGGGAAAGCGTTGGATAGCGTAGGGGTTAAAATTACTATTCCCACTCCAGTGGTTGCAACAGTGGGGAAAGCGTTGGATAGCGTAGGGGTAAAAATTACTATTCCCACTCCAGTGAGTGCAACAGTAGGGAAAGCGTTGGATAGCGTAGGGGTAAAAATTATTATTCCAACTCCAAAGAGTGCAACAGTAGGGAAAGCGTTGGATAGCGTTTAGGTTAAAAATTACTATTACCACTCCAGTGGGTGCAACATTAGGGAAAGCATTGGATAGCGTAGGGTTTAAATTACTATTCCCACTCCAGTGGGTGCAACAGTAGGGAAAGCGTTGGATAGCGTAGGAGTAAAAATTACTATTCCCACTCCAGTGGGTGCAACAGTAGAGAAAGCGTTGGATAGCGTAGGGGTAAAAATTACTATTCCCACTCCAGTGGGTGCAACAGAAGGGAAAGCGTTGGATAGCCTAGGGGTAAAATTTACTATTCCCACTCCAGTGGGTGCAACAGTAGGGAAAGCGTTGGATAGCGTAGGGGTAAAAATTACTATTCCAACTCCAAAGAGTGCAACAGTAGGGAAAGCGTTGGATAGCGTAGGGGTAAAAATTACTATTCCCACTCCAGTGGGTGCAACAGTAGGGAAAGCGTTGGATAGCGTAGGGGTAAAAATTACTATTCCAACTCCAAAGAGTGCAACAGTAGGGAAAGCGTTGGATAGCGTAGAGGTTAAAATTACTATTCCCACTCCAGTGAGTGCAACAGTAGGGAAAGCGTTGGATAGCGTAGAGGTAAAAATTACTATTCCCACTCCAGTGGGTGCAACAGTAGGGAAAGCGTTGGATAGCGTAGGGGTAAAAATTACTATTCCAACTCCAAAGAGT
Organism: Lissotriton helveticus; assembly: GCF_964261635.1. Classification (NCBI taxonomy): domain Eukaryota; kingdom Metazoa; phylum Chordata; class Amphibia; order Caudata; family Salamandridae; genus Lissotriton; species Lissotriton helveticus. Next base: position 1,709,577,898 of record NC_136067.1, read on the forward strand.
GCAACAGTAGGGAAAGCGTTGGATAGCGTAGGGGTTAAAATTACTATTTCCACTCCAGTGAGTGCAACAGTAGGGAAAGCGTTGGATAGCGTAGGGGTAAAAATTACTATTCCCACTCCAATGAGTGCAACAGTAGGGAAAGCGTTGGATAGCATAGTGGTAAAAATTACTATTCCCACTCCAGAGAGTGCAATAGTAGGGAAATTAAATACTTCATATATTATTTCAATAAATATAAATTAATATCTATAAAAAATTAATTGAAAGTAATTACCAATTTAATATAATATAATAATTAATCAATTAAAATTACAAATTAAAAATAATTATTACAATTATTTACCTATTAATACAAAATAATTACAAATTAACAATTAATAATTTAACATTTAAAAATTAATTAACAATTAATTCAAATTAAATACAATTAAATACATTGATTTATTTAATTAATTATAAATAAATAACTTCCCACCCTATTCCCCTATAAACCCACAACCCGCTACAGAAAATAAATTAATACAATTAACATTATTAGCAATTAATCAATTAATTCAAATTAATTGCCAATTAAAATTTAATGAATTACAAAATATAAATTAATTAACAATTAACATAATATAATTAAATAATATCCAATATTATTACCGTACCATAGCAGAAGTGTAAAAAATACTATTCCCACTCCAGAGTGCAACAGTAGGGAAAGCGTTGGATAGCGTAGGAGTAAAAATTACTATTCCCACTCCAGTGAGTGCAACAGTAGGGAAAACGTTGGATAGCGTAGAGGTAAAAATTACTATTCCCACTCAAGTGGGTGCAACAGTGGGGAAAGCGTTGATAGCGTAGGGGTAAAAATTACTATTCCCACTCCAAATAGTGCAACAGTAGGGAAAGCGTTGGATAGCGTAGGGGTTAAAATTACTATTCCCACTCCAGTGGGTGCAACAGTGGGGAAAGCGTTGGATAGCGTAGGGGTAAAAATTACTATTCCCACTCCAGTGAGTGCAACAGTAGGGAAAGCGTTGGATAGCGTAGGGGTAAAAATTATTATTCCAACTCCAAAGAGTGCAACAGTAGGAAAAGCGTTGGATAGCGTATAGGTTAAAATTACTATTCCCACTCCAGTGGGTGCAACATTAGGGAAAGCATTGGATAGCGTAGGGTAAAAATTACTATTCCCACTCCAGTGGGTGCAACAGTAGGGAAAGCGTTGGATAGCGTAGGGGTAAAAATTACTATTCCAACTCCAAAGAGTGCAACAGTAGAGAAAGCGTTGGATAGCGTAGGGGTAAAAATTACTATTCCCACTCCAGTGAGTGCAACAGTAGGGAAAGCGTTGGATAGCGTAGGGGTAAAAATTACTATTCCCACTCCAATGAGTGCAACAGTAGGGAAAGCGTTGGATAGCATAGTGGTAAAAATTACTATTCCCACTCCAGAGAGTGCAATAGTAGGGAAATTAAATACTTCATATATTATTTCAATAAATATAAATTAATATCTATAAAAAATTAATTGAAAGTAATTACCAATTTAATATAATATAATAATTAATCAATTAAAATTACAAATTAAAAATAATTATTACAATTATTTACCTATTAATACAAATTAATTACAACTTAACAATTAATAATTTAACATTTAAAAATTAATTAACAATTAATTCAAATTAAATACAATTAAATACATTGATTTATTTAATTATAAATAAATAACTTCCCACCCTATTCCCCTATAAACCCACAACCCGCTACAGAAAATAAATTAATAAAATTAACATTATTAGCAATTAATCAATTAATTCAAATTAATTGCCAATTAAAATTTAATGAATTACCAAATATAAATTAATTAACAATTAATTAAAATGAATACCAATAAATAAATTTACATATTTAATTAATTATAATTAAATTACTTCCCACCCTATTCCCCTATACACCCACAACCCGCTACAGAAAATAAATTAGTAAAATTAACATAATTAACAATTAATCAATTAATTAAAATTAATTGCCAATTATATTTTAATTAATTACAAAATATAAATTAATAACAATTAATTAAAAATGAATACCAATAAATACATTTACATATTTAATTAATTATAATTAAATTACTTCTCACCCTATTCCCCTGTAAATCCACAACCCGCTACAGAATGAAATTACGCAAAAATTAAAAAAGCAAATGTCATTAATTAAAATAAATTATAACATAAATACACACTTTTCACACATATAATAACATAAAAAACACTATAAAAAATTAGATATTATAAAAAATTCGATAATTTTAATAACCTATATTATATACTTCGATATTTTGACTGTCTATATTTTTAACATTCGATATTACATTACTTACCTCAAAAACGATATTTTTGATGTCTATATTCTGTCCAGTCGATATTTTGTCCAATCTATATTTAAAACTCGATATTATGTCCATTCGATATTTTGTAGTCGATATTTTGACTGTTTACCCTATAAATCCTATTGCATTTTGCAGGCTCTTATGGTGGCGGGCTATGGGGTCATGCAAAAGTTGCCATTTGTGACTACATGCAGCGCCTCTATTCACATCAGCTTATATTGTACATAGGGTACTGCGGTTCAAAACCTGGAAGATTTGCTAGCTATGCAACCGTTCCAGTTGTGGCACTCCATATAGAGTAAAGAAGATAAAAGCAATTTTACGTGACTGCTTAAGGTTAGACAGTGTGTTGAGAATTCCTTGGCTCTCTTATATTATTATTGAGATGGCCCCATACAAAATAGCATAACACATTTTAGGAAGACAGACCTAAAGCTTTCACTTCTTAGTAGCAAGACAGACACTTTTGAATACTATACACAATTCCACACGAGAAATAGGATCCAGGGGAAAATATTTACCGACCCAATCCAGAATCAATCCCCCATTCCATAATAGTACAAACACACCTGGAATCTGGTGGTCAACAACCTATAGTAAGAAAAGGCAAACATGCAAATGCTGAACATACAGTCACCTAAACTTGTGTTACATCTAATGACTACTTATTCAAAACACCTCCTTCAACTAAGGAAAGTGCCTATAGGATTTCCATCAACTGCCCTCTGTGGCCAGTGTCATCATCTGGAAGTCCTGCTTTCTTACCACAGCACCTCATAATCAAGCACGGTGCCTCTGTGCATTAGGTGACATATAAGTCAAGCAGCAGTAACCAAATTGTTCAACAAATTACACAGAAACCGCCGATCAAACATTCAAAGCAGTCAATGGAAGAGAAAAAGTGCAGTGCAAAGAATGTGAAAATTTAAAAAGGATATGAAAGCAAACAACCACTTTTCTTCACATATTGCTTTCAAACCTATTAAAAACGGTGCAGGAGTGGCTTGTATCAAATGTGCCGCTGTTCTAATCGGTCTACTAGTTTCAGCCTATTAGAGCAAATCGCCCAGGCTTTCTTCAGGACCTTGTCATATTAAAGCTACTGCAATTAGTGAATAGACATATAAAGATTAAACAGGTACCTCCATATAGGCAGGGTGATCTTCACACCTGTCCTGTACGAGGTAGTGGCCTCACCTCACCTGGTAACCACTCAGGTATTGAGGAGACCCCGCCCTCTCCTTCTGTGCCTCAGTCCTGACCCAAGTTCGTGGGAGGTGGCAATGCATTTTGTTATTTTGTCTTCTCTATACCGATATTTGAGAATGTTACTTAAAACCACTACTTATCACAAAAAACATTAGGAATTTCAATGAAGCTTTTTTGTACCTTTGTTCTCTGGAGAACTCAAAATATGTGTTTTAGAGTTGCAACTTTTATTTGGAAAGCCATCCATAGTAGAAAACATTTACATTACTTGTATTAGACTCTGTATGAGTTCACTCGATGGCTGTACTGCCTAAGTCGTAATCCGGCCCTTAGTATTAAATGTCAGTGTTTTAGTATGTCTGATGATGTATTTTACTTATCATGGAATTGTGCACTTTTATGGTTTTATTTTAAACCAAATAACACAATTGCCTGGCTGTCTACTATTCAAACTCCAGTCTAAGCAACAGTAGAGAAAGTGTTGAAACTTGAAGGATTTACCTTCACCATTCCAACGCATAATCATTTCCTAAAACAAAAATGTAAATATCTAACAAAGTAAAATTAATAACTCATATTTTAAATAAAAAATATATGCTTTATAAAAAATGTAAAACGTACATAAAAAAAATACAAAATAGATTATCAAATAAACTTAATCTATCCATTAATTTACATATTATCCTATTCCCTCCTACAACCCAAAAACAAAAACATCCTCAAAAATGTAAATATAAACAAAACAACAATACAATAAAAATAGTACTTAGGTAAAGCAAATGAAAGTACCCAATAATAAATTTAAAGAACAGTTTACAAATATTATTCTTTAATGAACTTATCAATAAATTAATACATATTTCACATAAAACAAATAATGAGCATGATTAAATAATCTGTAAACATTACAGCATTATAAATTTACATAACAAAAAAATATATAACTTAAGTAACTTCCTCCCATGTCCCTACAAACCCAACAGTCTGTTACTAAAATGTAAAATACTAATTAAACTAGAAAACATAAGATGCATTCAAATTAACAAATTAAACTTTAAGAAATAAAATAAGAATTAAATAATTTACCTAATTAATAATCAATTATGTTTAATATATGTAACATTATGAATAAATATATTACAATTTAAATAGTTTTCCTCTGTTTTCCCTACAATACCAACAACCCGATACATTATAACATTTAAATAAATTACACATTTAAAATGACATACTGCATTTAAAAATAGTAGAACAATTATGTTAATAATACTAACACCTAAAATTAATATGTTAACCACTATTTATTAGATTAATTGTAAAACTATATTTATTACAACTATTAAACACAAGGATATTCTTAATACAATGTTGCATACAAAAACTATATTCTTACTGCAGGTATTTTTTTGCATGATATTTTTGTAGTGACAATATTTTTCATACAATATTCAAGTCACATGACAATTTGTAGACTATATTTGTGTCATCTACTGCTCTGGGTGGTAGCCTTAATCATTTCAAATGCTCCAGAGCAAAGACAAGCAACGTTAAGTCATAGGAATGTTGATATTCCATGATCTCATGTTGCTGTGGAAAGGAGGGCCAGTGCGGCGATATATCTTGTTTCTCTAGTGCTCTTGGATTTGGTTTCTTTGAACATTATGATGAGAAAGAATCTCTGCAATATGGTTGTTGTTATGACGTGAACCAGAATCACAAATTGCTGGACCACAGATATTGAACTAAGCACTTTTGCAGTGCCTCGCCTTGGCTGCAGTCCCTAGGCTTGGGAACTCCTTCTGTGCTTTCAAGCCCTATGTGCTGCACCAACCCACCCTAATAATACACTGGCTCGTACTTTTGGTACACCTGCAGGGATTGGAGAGGTGCCATCCTGGCTCTCCATGAGCTATCGGGAGGAACCTGGTCATACCCATTTTTTTAGTGCCCTCCAGATCATAGAGGTAGGCATTGTAGGTAAATGCTCTCTGTAATGCTCTCTGTAAAGGTGATGCTGCTGCGCATCACAGCCTTCATGACAAGCCACAGTCCGGCACCATGGCAGTTTCTTAGAGACATTGTCAGAAGGGAAAAGTATGTGCTGCTGCTCTCTTTATGTTCATTCACAAAGAGCTGAGAAATTAACTGTCACGCAAAGTCTCCCTCCTCATGGTCCAGCTCCAGCATAGGGACTGCGTCAGAGGTCATCAACTAAGCATCCATCTGGGAGGTCGGAAAAATCCACCCGTTGTCTTTGACTTTTTAAGGATGGTTGACTGGCTATTAGTTTTTTAAAGTTTTGATGCACTAAAAACACATCTATGGCAGTGCCAGACATTGTTTCCTTTGCTAGTATGCCCCATTATCCTGTAAAAATAAGTTCAAAATCAAGTCAGATCCAATACACAAGTTCAATTAAGTTTAGCTGGGCTCTGCCCCTGCTAGCTATGTCACAGAGGAGATAGATAACATTTTAAGAAAAGCCTGTAACGTATTTAGCAGTATACAAACCAATTTAAAAGTCAAAATACAATACAATATAGACCCAGCAACCAATATCTAAATATAGAAAAAAAACTAATTGAAAAAAATAACCACAAAACAATTAAAACCCAATAAGGGGAACTGGAAATGTAATTTTCAAAATTCTACTGCAAGATTGCGTAGGTGCGGAGATAACAGTTTTCCAGGCACGGGGTTGCCCTCAGAAGCACAGGAAAATCTGGTCTTGATGGGCTACATATCAGTTCATAGACCTTCCTCCTCTTCCTTCGAAATCCCCTTGAAAAGCAGTTCCATCGGATGTTATGGGCCTTAATGTATGATATATTGTTTTCTTTCTTCGGGCACACATTTGTATCTGAACATGCTTGCCAATGTGGGTGGGGTGGGAAATTCTGCGCAAAGTTTTGGTTTTCAATTTTGTTATATATGTAAACTGTACCAAATGATATTTCCATGCTTGGTAGCTTGCCATTTTCTTGTTTCAAAATGGTTTACGTTGGGCAATTGCCCAAGTGGTTCTATAAAAACTCAATAAAATATCTTAAAAAAATAATTCTACTGAAAGAAGCGCTAAGAAAAAGTTAAGCTCCATCTGGTGAAGTCTGATAGATATTTGATGTGCTCCCCTGAAGCCCATGGTTTTCGCAGGAAAAGCTCTGAGTGAAAAAAATCTAATTTTGCAGCAGCTGAACTCCTCCCATCGGGTGGATCATTTTCTCTCGTTCACCCCATCAGTTTTCTTACCTTTGGACTTAGGACCTTATTTGGAGTTTGGCTGATTGAATATCCCATCCACCATATTACAAGTGCCATAGACTGTAATCCACTTGTAATATGGTTAATGAGACATCTGAATGTTTGTTACAGAGCATCCCTTCCACCAGACTCTAAATGGAGCTCTGTTTTATGGTCTTAAAACCCTCCAGCGGGCAAGCCTGTAGATGTATTTGATCAAGTTCACTTGAATCGGACACTTTTGCTGCGAGGCCCCATTGACAATGCTAAGGTCTTGGAAGTCAGAAGATTTTGCAAGTCTCAATTTTTTGGACTTTCTGGAGCTGCTCCTCTTGGCCACTTCTAAAATTATCAGTATCACCTTGATAGCACTTATGGACTAGGATGCACCCCAGCAGAGGCCATCAACGAGGACAAGCCCAGTTCCAGTTGCTACTGATCCGTTGTGCACTTCAGGAAAAAGATATCTTGCAGATAAGTGTGTATGGGAGCAGGTCTCAATCTCAGGTCTCCACATAGGTCACGTACAGCAGGTTTAATCCTCTTCTATTCTTCCTCAGATCCAGCTATGTTCTGATGAGCATTGGATAAGGTGTCACAATTGTAGGATTCAATAGCCAATGGATGGGGGTGACTCCGGGACACTCCATAACCAATGATAAACAGTTTATTTGAAGAGATCTTCTCACCATTGTAGCATATCTTGTTTGCATTACTGAAAACTTTCCCAAAGTGCACCATTATGAGCGAAATCCAACATGTCATTTCCTTGTTGTTTCAGCCTACCAAAGGGGTGTTGTGGAAAATAAGTACTCCTCAAATACACCAGATTGTTTTCATGACAAACAACCCTCCCACTGGGGCTTGTTCTCCATTGGCTACAGATGACTCAGGAAACAAAGGTCTAAGAACAGATTTGAGATCAGATTTATTACTTTATTTATAAAGTGGCTGAATGTGTTCTTTTCCATGGTGTGTTTACTGCACATTATCTATTTTATGTTTTTTACTGCTCTCTTAATTTTGCAAATATTCAAGGTTGTTGCTGTCTGCAGCCACAACTCTATTGTCTATTCGTTTTAAATGATTTATTGTTCAATCATGCAATGTCATTTCCCCTTGATTATATGGTAAAAGGGATATTATTCATAATATGGGAGGTCCTTAGAGTAGTCTGTTTTATTTAACACAATTTTTGCAATATTCATTGGTTTGTTTCTTGTAACTTTATTCATTCACCCCTATGCAACCACCTCACGTTATGTTGAGGGATAATTCTCTACTGCTCTGAACCTTTAAAACATTTATTTTCTGGGAAATGTGCCAAGCTTTTCCTTGCTGTCTTTATGAGCAGTCCTTATGTCAGATTGTCGTTTGACTTTATACTTAGAATATTTTAGCAGTCAGTATTATGTTAACCTCTTTCTTATTACAGATAAGTAGTTTGCCTACTAACTCATATTTTTGTTTTCTGTAATGGTCCTGAATTTTTAATAAACCCTTATGATTTTGAATTTAAATATTGCCCCGCAAAGGATCTACTTTACTTTACTTTACTTTGTGGATTTGTAAAGCGCAAGAGAATCATCCCCGAGGGAATCTCTCGGCGCTATAAGGAGAAGGTAAGTATTTGGACATGCACATCTAAAACAGCCATGTCTTTAAAAGTTTCTTGAAGCTTGTTAGCCCTAATGTTCTGTGGCAGTTTATTCCAGTGGCTCGCAGCCAAATAGGAAAAAGCTCTACCGCCCTTCCTTACCCTCTGTATCTTCTGGATACACAAAAGGTTTGCATTGCTAGATTTCAGTTGTCGAGCCGGTTGATACCGCCTGAGTTTATTTCTGAGATAGGCAGGGCCTTTACCCTGTAGTGATCTGAAGACCATGCAGAGCATCTTAAAGATAGCTTGTTTCCTAACCGGGAGCCAATGTAACAGGTTCAGCAGAGGGGCCGAGGTGGTCCGTGCCGGCTTGTTGAGGGCAAGGCGGGCTGCTGTGTTCTGCACTACCTGGAGGTGTGCTAGGAGATCCTACCTTGCTCCCACCAGCAGCGAGTTACCATAATCCAGCCGACTCACCAGGAGTGACTGGACAAGGGTTTTTCTCGCTGACAAAGGGATCCAGGGAAAGATCTTCCTAAGCATCCTCATTGTGCCAAAACACGTGCCTGACATTGTTTTGACCTGCTCCTCCATAGATAGTTTATCATCTATCCTGATGCCCAGGTTCTTAGCCCAGCTCCTAGGTGGGGGGCTTTACCCAGCTCAGCAGGCCACCACTCCGGAGACCAGATTGCTTCGGCCTTCCCGAACAGCAGAATTTCAGTTTTTGAGGAATTAAGTTATAAGAAATTCCTCCTCATCCAGATGGCGATGCTGGACATGCAGTTTCTGAATTTCAGTTGAGTTGACATAATGTCCTCCCCGATGAGGACAATTAGCTGCGTATCGGCCGTATACGAGATGGTCTCAAAGCCATGGCCTCTGATAATATCGGCCAAGGGAGTCATGTATGCATTAGACAGGGTAGGACTCAGCACAGATCCCTGCGGAACGCCCCTGTCCACCCCTGTGGTCTGCGATACAATGAATCCAACTGGATGCTCTGGGTACGGCCAGATAGAAAGCTTTGAATCCACCCAAGAGCCATGCCCTTCACCTCAATCCCCCTCAGTCTGTCTAGCAGCATCCTGTGCGAGATCGTGTCAAATGCTGCTGACAGATCAAGGAGGACTAGGATCACTGGAGTCCCTCTATCCAGTGCCATCGTTATTGTGTCCGTCACCTCTAACAGTGCGACCTCCGTGCTATGTGATACACGGAATCCGGACTGCGAGGGCTCCAGAAGGCAGTGTTGTTCCAGATAGACGGATAGCTGTTGGTTCACCAGGGTTTCCAGAAGCTTCGAACAACAGGGGAGAAGCGAGATTGGCCTGTAATTCTGCAACTCAGTCGGGTCCGCTAACGCTTTCTTTAGGAGTGGCTTCACCCACGCGTTTTTCCACTTATTCGGAAATATGGCCGTCTCCAACGAGATGTTAAATATTTTAGAAAGCACGTCTGCTTAGACCGGACTAAGTATTGACATGACCGCCGGTGGTGCAGGGTCTAATGGCGAGCCCAATTTTACGCGGCTTAGTAGAGAGCCTACTTGCTCTCTGGTTACGTCAGTGAAAAAATTCAGCCCACAAGAAAAAAACGCTTCCTGTGGCAGGTCTCTGGGTGAGTATCCCTCCACTGGTTCTTCTATCGCCGCATCAAAGGACTGATAAATCAGGTCAATCTTATTGGTAAAGTACCTGGCTAGATCTTCACATAGTTCCTGAGTGGAAGGGGGTGCCGCATTGTCAGCCTTGGGATTTGTAAATTCCTTCAAGATCCTGTATAGTTCCCTAGAGGAATTTTTGGCCTCTGTAATGCGTACACCCAAATGTGTCCTTCTTGCTGTATTACAGCTATTTAGGTAGGCTCTGTGTGCTTTTCGATATAATAATTAATCTAATTCCCCCTTTGACTTCCTCCACCTTCTCTCCAGGACCCTACACGTAGACTGTCACAGAAAAGATCACGGAAAGGTATGTATGGTGCACCAAGATTTTTTTGTCAGCAACACAAACATCAGCCCTCCTTCAGATACACTTTAAAAATATATCTAGAGTAACAAAAAGCAGCGCAGATTGCTGCCTTGCATTACTATGCCACAGGGAGGTGTTCCATTGGTGGAGCGCTGGCGTTCCCACACATCCACCCATGATTTTTGGTAGATTCCCAGATTTACCATTAGTGCTATACCTGAAAATGTGTGCTGCATTATGCAGCACACATAGAAAGAGGGAAATGCCTATCAGAATTGTTTTTATGCAGGAAGGTGTTTCTTCCTGCACAAAAATAATCCTGCTTACAACGCAGGCACAGCGCAGGCACCCTTCCATCATGACGCAATGGTGCCTGTGCTGGCTGGGTGCGAGGCACTACGTGAAAGATTAATAAATCTGTCCCTAATTTCTTTCATAGCCTTTTACCTGCAAACCTTTCACTCAAGCTTTTCGATGTTGCTCAGTCTGCAGCAGGTCAGGTCAGTTTTTGCTTTTATTGAGAAAACAGCTGATACCAGCCCGTCCCAATGCATGGCTTACAATCAGACTGTTTGCAGCTTTGCAGCTCCATCAGAAATCCTTTCTTTAGAGATGCCTGTGCTTCTGACTTATATATGATTTCTCAGCATTATTGTGAGAGAAGCATGCCTCTTGATTTGTGATGTAAGATGTGAAAAAAGTCTGAATTTCTTCTGCACATTGCCTTAGTATACTATACTTTATATGTCACACAAATGAATGCATAGCATGTTAACTACTAAAGTAATGCCTACCTATATCAAAGCATCACACTATATAATGAACACAAACTGTGAAATAATGAGCAAATCACGTGTTTATAATTAATAATTAAATCACAAGAGAGGCTAAAAAGCAGAAGAAAGGCAAAGCACATCACACGTCCTTGGCAGCAACTGTCTGTCCATAGTACACACATTCAAACAAAGCTCTAGTGAATCACATTTTAGAATTAAAACCCAATGTATTGATAAGAAGGAAACCCTACACAAGCCAAGAGTTCAACAGTTGAAGAAAACAAAAACAGGGAAGGAGCAGTGTCTGGTATCCATTATAAGCGCGAAGGTGTCCCACAATATTCAATTAACCCAAGCCATGGTTGTAAGGTTCACATACAGCAGGATGATCCATGTAAAAACCAAATAAGAAAGTGCCATTGAATAGAATCAAATGCCTTTTCAGTCTCCTAAAAAGCAATTGATAGGACGAAGTACATTATAAATAAAATTTCAAGTAGCCCTATGCGATAGCTCATTTGGCAAAGGGCTTCATCTCTGGGCGTCGCCTCACGGTATCAAGACTTCCCTTCACATCACTGACAGCAAACTGTAGCATTGAACATCATACAGGAAGTCCACAGTCATGCTGCTGTGCTCCAACTCCACACCGGTGGCTGGGCTTTGCATGCATCCTTACTTCTTCCCCCAGCCCATACAGTCCCATTGCATTCTTTGTGCCATGAAGAAGGGGCACCTCTTCACACTGCTCTGGTCATTGCACGGGAAGGCTCAATCAGCTGCACCTCGCACACTCAGATGTCTGATTGCCTCCTCTTTCTAGTGACCCTGCAGCATAGCATTGCTATTTATTTTTAACCAGAATGGTGTACTAAAGAATCACTGGGTGAGTTTGAGCCCTTAAGCGAGCTGCAATCTTGCCCCAACACTGACACTCCTCTTGAAGTTAACACTCGTGTTCCAATTTTCACCATCCTCATCATGGTAAGTTTGATCCTCTGGTTGGAACACATATTTGGCCTTATATTACCATCCACTATATCAATGCTAGTAGTCAAAGGTACAGAATATTAGAAGGGGTTGTTAGTTAGCAAAGGTCAAGTTATTATTGTGACAATGCCACTGGACCACTATTGATGTTGCTGTTTTTCTATAGTAGGCTGAATGAAAGATCTGCGCTGACTCTTCCAGTGCAGCACATCTCTGGCCTCACAGTATCCACCCCTGTACAACTATTGCTGCATCACACAAGGCAAGAACAGATGCAAGGCAAGCAAATCAGAAGGCAGGCAACAGAGGTTATGTGATTGTCACGTCATTGCTACATCTTTTCTGTAGTCAGTGCATCTCTGATGCAGGCCTTGTCAAAAATATGGACTGATTCACCAGGTGAGACACTCATGCAGGGTACAGGATGTCAGAAGGGGGGTTGCCCGGGCGAAATCAGATGTTGTGCAACATAAGAGAAACCATCATTGTGTCAGTAGCCACAACACTTTTCTACCTGTTGGTGCCCTTTTAATTCACGCTGGGTCAAACGATGTGTGCTAATCTTCTGGGCAAGCACATCTTAGTCCTGGCATACCTCACTTCCCTCGGGATGGTTACTGCTGTCATGCGCGCCCTCAATCCCATTGAAAAGAAAGTTGTCCAAGTAATGGGTCACCCCTTTCACAATGTAAGTCTCCTGGAGTGCCCTCTGCAGAAAGCAGCTGAATGCCTTGAAATATGCACAGGAGACTGCACATCCAATGGGCACGCATCTGTCGTAATAGTACCTGCCCTCAAGTTTGAAGCCTAGCAGGTGCTGACTACTCTGGTGGACCCGTAGCAAATGGAAAGCGGAAATTATGCCTGCTTTGGCTAGCCAAGTCCCCTTACCCGCCCTCCTGACCAGGTCTAATGCCACGTCCAGGGTGGAATAAGTCACAGAGCAGGTGCCCTCCTCCAGGCCATGATTCACTGATTCACCCTCCAGGTACAGCAGGTGGTGTATCAACCAGAATGAACCTGGTTCCTTCTTGGGCACCACCCCCAGGGGGGAGAAAACAGAGTGTCTAGCAGGGGCGGGGGGAGGGGCCAGCTACCCTATCTAGGGCCCGTTCTTTTTCCACCTTGGCCTGCAATACTGCCGGACCCTCCCTCGCAGATTTGAGGTTGTCTGCTTCATTGCTTACCAGGGGGCCGACATAGGGGATCTTGAATCCGTCACTAAAACCAGCCAGCAGCACCTGACTATTATGCTCGTTGGGATACCGCCTGACTAGTGGTGTGAGGTTGTCCAGGGCTACCGGAGACAGACCCATGACTGCACGATGTTCGAATGGGGTGGGAGGCTAACCCAATTTTGGGGGGCTGGAAGGACAAGAGGAGAGCTGTGTAATGATGCTGAAGGATATGGGGGGTGTTCGTTATGCTCAGGTAACCCTCAGATTTCATGCTTGCTCTTGCCAGGTGGCTGCTGCTCCTGCTTGCTATAACAGGGCACTGCTGGGTGGGGCCCTCCACATTTGTTGCAGGTGTGCATGAACTTGCATGTTTTGCCCCAGGTGCATGATGCAGCATTAAACGACCTACGAGTCCCTGAGGACGTGCGTCTGAAGCCTCCCCTCTGGCTACCTCCCCTGTGCGCACCCCGAAAGGGCTGTTTGAAGCTGCGCTTTCCCGCCTGTAACTAACCCCCTTCCCGCTGAATACCCGCCCTGGAATTCGGACTGATATTCTTTGCCCTGCATGGTGTGGGTGCCCATGTGTTCTATTCATAATTGGAACTCTTTCTGGTCCCAACCCATCTCCGGGCACATGGCCATCTTTTTACTGAACTTCCTGTCATAGTTAAACCAGCCCAAGCCTTCCCACTTGATGCCTTGTTATGAATGGTCCTGGAATACTGCATCAACCCCAGGCCCAACTCTGGGTTTTTCTCCATTATAACTGCCGCCAATATTAAAAAAGCCTGTAGCCAGTTCTCAATCATTTTGTCCGGCCACGTCTGGTACTTAACCTTCTTTTCCTCGTCTTTCCCACCCATGTTCCTTGTGTCCAGCCCATCTTGCCCATGCAGTAAATGGGTAAAGATATCTATAAAGTCCAGCAACTAAATCCCTTCCTTGGCTGCCTGGGGGACCTGCCAAGCTAATGAGAAGTGAACCGACATCAAGGGTGCGGCAGTGATGGGCAGAGGGGTGGCTGGGAGTGGACTCGGTTGCAGGGGGGCAGCAATGATGGGCTGAGGGGTGACTGGTGGCAGTGGCTGTCCCCTCTGGGAGTCCCCGGGCTGACTGGGGTTGCAGCGCCCTGAGTGAGGGTAGCAAGGGGTGCCGCTAGAGGGGGGCTGGCATGCCCGCAATAAGCGCAGATTGAGCTAGGCTGTGGGTGGTGATGAGAGCGCTGGCGGGAGCTGCTGCACTGCTTTGCCCTCCTGTAGCTACTGTTGTTACGATTGGCCCAGGTAGCTTGGCCACATCCATAGTAATTGCCGGCGCTGCAGCTGCTGGGACCACACTTTGTGATTGGGGCTCGCTTGACAGGTTCGCCCACACTCTTGCAATTGCTTTTCCCCTACCCTCCCAGTGCATTGGCTACTGTGAAACGGTGGGGGCCCATCCCTGCCATCCTCGATTTAAAATCCACCATGAAACTCATCATTGTGTCCATGAGCTTACCCATTTTGTCCATGGTGGCGTTATTAGCTGGGACCGCATTACTTTCTGTCATGGATAGAGGCCCCAGCGCTGAGCAAGGGGGAGTGGACATCAGGGGAGCGACTTCACGGGGGCTCAATTGCGCTCTACCTCTGGGGGCCGGCGGATCAGCAGGAAAGTCCTTATTGGTGGGCCTGTGAGCCTGTTTTAGCCTGGAAGGTACGGCAGCTGCTCTGGGACGAAGACAGGATCGTCACCGACGACCCCAGAATCCTGTGGCTCATTCAAGTTCAAGATCCCTTTTGCCCATGCCAACCCCTTGGTCTTGGCCAACTGCATAAACGCCGCCCATTGCGCATCCTGTGAGTTGCCTGGCTGTGAATCCTCCACCTGGGACATCTGGGAAAATAGGGGGGGCTGGCTATCCATGTCGCTCTTTGAGACCAATCTGAGGTGAAAAAATTGTGTGTGAGAAAATTCACAGCACTTGCTCCCTTGACTGGACCTCTTTGTGTCCCTTATGATCACCACGACCTCGCTCCACACCCCTCCACCCTGTACTTGCTTATTATGTGAATTGAATTTTTCACGACCTGTTGCTGACGTTCACCCTACTGACGGTTCGATTATTATTCTGTGTGCGGAGATGAAAAGGGAAACATTCATCACTGAACCCAAGCGCCTATGCCATAATAGTGCTTTGGCCTTGACGTCTGCCAATTCCTCAAGTTAGTCCCACGCTTCTCACTCTTGCCCAACCCTCCTGGATTTCAGGCGATGGACTCCCTTGCATCCTCCTCGTTCATGTGCACCATAACTCATACCTGCGCCTGTTCAATGTAATCCACTCTCCTGTAAGGTTGCCGCCTAGTCTCAGATTGCTCCTCCTAGATATGAGCTGCTCCTGAAATTAGATATATTGTTACAATCCTCTCCAGGACCTTTCATTCGCATCATGGTGACCCTCTTTACGCTGCAGCTAATGCCGCTGGGTGTATCCTCCTATACCCTTTACCTGCTGGCGATAAACAGGACATCATGTGCCAGCTCCCGAAGTTGCTGATGGAGATGGACTTGTATCAGCGCCGCTAGCTGGGGACACAAAACAGGCGTTAATGCACAATACACTCAATTAGGTACTACTTGTACCTACACCTTGTGACCCCCTTGCCTGGTGCCCTCTCCTTTGGTAGATCTTAATTGCTAGACCCCACGTACCCATTAGGCTCTCTGCGGTAGACCAGTTCTATTCCACTGAGGAGGTCACACAGGAAAGTTACAGGAAAATTAGTTAAACTCTGCGCGTCTTTAAGAAACTTACTTCTGCCTTTCCTGCTAGTGTTTTGTTTCTCCCTACTGTAGCTCCTTTTACCTGCACAAGTGTAAAGGCAGATCCAGTTTAAAAGAAAGAGACGTTTTTTAAATGGTGAGCCTAGGGGCAGGAACAGGGAATGGCATACATGCAAGACAGACAGGCTCCATATTTAACACTACCTTTATTTCCGTAGGGAGTCCGGCAATGCCAAGTCCTTGGGAGACACCCTGCACCGCATCTCCACAGCAGTGACTTAGTGGCTGCCTGGACCGGCCCCCGCCACAACTGCTGCTCCCATCGGGTCAAACCAAAGGAGTTGAAGGGGTAGGAGCGGCGTGCCCACCGTGCCCCCCAACCCCAAGCGGAGCCCTTGGCGCTGGAGAGCAGCCCCGGTCCACAGATGCAGGAAGGGAAGGAGGGGGTATGGGAGCCCTCGCTGCCCTCCCGCCCAACACATAACACCAGGCCCACGCGTGCCGAGGCCCTGGAACCGGTTCTGCTGGATAACTGGAAGCAGCAGTGGTGAGAGGGAGCATCGCGACCCCCCCACCTTGCAACAGCAGGCCCTCAAAACGTCTCAGAAACGGAGGGGAGGGAGCCTTGTTACGCTCGATGCCCCCCCCCCCTCCACAACGTAACACTGGACCCAGGCAGGGCCGGGTCCTGGAAGCTGCTCCAGCCCACCCAGATAAATTAAAGTAGCCGGATGGGAGGGAGAATCGCGGTGCTCGCTGCATCCCCCCCCCCCCCACAGACCACCCACTAGACTGAGCTCAAAGGCGATGAGTGAAGCTGGACCTTGCCCGAAGGGCCTCAATGTACATCCTCACACCGTACATGCTAACGTTGGGGTTGGTGCCTCCGTCCATCCCTAGCCCTCTCCCCAGTCTGCAGCATACTTGCCACGACCTAGGGAGGGGGACGCTAACCAATGTGGCCCGGGAGCTGTTCATCCCCCCCCCCCCCCCGGCGGATTGCAGCCACGGCAAAGGCCGGGAATTGCAGCTATGCCTAAGGGAAAAGGGGGGTAACCCATTCACCGCAAGTACAGCTCCTGGGGATCACGAAGACATGTCTAAATGGTGTGAAGGATTGCGGCAAAGAGTGCGCCAGGTGGGCGGGAGAGGTACATATACCTGGCTCCCCGCCCATTGGCGTGCTAGAAATGACGCAGGGCACACCGGACCCAGAGAGGGTCCCCCAAACACTAGACTGTTGTTGTGTGCCATCATGTGACACTAAGGCGGCCACGCTCCTATGCGGGCCCCCTGCGTGGACCACGGGAAGCCACAGATGTTGTACAACGTAAGAGAAGCAATCATTGTGTCAGAAGCCACAACACTTTTGTACCTGTGGTGCCCTTCTAATTCTGGCTGGGTCAAATGATGTGTCCTAATCTTCTGGGTGAGCACATCTTAGTCCTGGTGTACCTCACTTCCCTTGGTTTGGTTACTGCTGCAGGTCATGAGATCACGGAAGGGGGGTGTGAGCGGGGAGAAATGAGAAAGGAGACCGCAAATGTCACCTTCTTCCACTACCTTCTCAAACAGGAATCCTCAAGACTTTCCCTACATCTCCGGTATGCAGGGTACAAAAGAAACAGAATTTTCCTGTGTTTATTTTGAACGGGAAGCCTGTGTACCTGTTCAAAAAACTCTGACACAGCCAGGAGAATCAGATGAATTGTCAAAGTATAATGAGATTATTCCTAAAATAACAACTCGGCATTACCTTCAGCAAAAGCAATAGCATTTTATCTTGTAGTACACTGCATCAAATTAACTGCTGTTTCTTCCAATCAAACTAACCAAATCTAATTTAAATCAACAACAAATGGCCTCCTTCTTGATATTGCTATAGGTGTATTTAATAGGTTTCATGTATTGCTCATTGTAAGCAGGAGAGCAATCTGATGTAAAAAGCTAACATTATCGGCTACCCACTTGTTATCGCTAATAATGTACTGAGCAGTTGTTATTCAGTTCTCAATGCTCCTTGGAACAGGGTAAGCAATGGAATGCAATGTGCTAAAGTTGCCTGAAAGTCTCCCCCGGAATGACCTAGAATGGAACTGAAAACATTAAGCAGTAGCACAGATATTCCTTTAGTTGTGCATAATAGTTGTTGGCATAGGACATTGGCCAGTCCTGATGGCCAACCTGTCACGGGAAGCCAACCTGCTGTATCACCATTTGCTCTGCCAAATGAAGGCTGGATGGAGGGCCCAAGCTGCAGCTTGGCCTTGAGCGTAACCCTCCACCGATAGCCAACTCCAATTGCATAGGGCCTTTAGCTAAGTTCAGAAAGAGTTGGCCGCAAGTACTGGCCTTTGGTCTGGCTCTGCACTCAACCCTAAGCAGGCGACTAACCCTCACTACTCACAATCTTTGGCCTTGCAAAGCAGAGATTGCTTGTAAGACCTGACCTAAGGCAACCCAATCTCTGTTTCTGCACAGTGCCCCAATGACTGTCTTTCAGCAACGACCTGCGTTGAAATGTTTGTGAGCACCCAAACCATGTGACACAAAGCCAGGCACAACAGGGGATAGCTGCAGTTCTTTAAAATGGCCATGTCCTTCACCCAACCGTTTGTGGGCAGGCAACCTCCACTGCTTATGCTCTTCAGCTGTGTGCAACAGGAGCTTGCCACCAGGCATTGCTGTCGACGAAGTCTTGCACTTATTCCTTTGCAGATCAGCAAACCATGTTGCATGTAGATGTGGACCACTTTTCCTATTTTTTATTATTACTCATAGTCTAATGTATGCAGCATTATCATCGATGACGTCATCAAATGTGTTATCAGCGGTCATCAACTCTGCCGTTTGAAATGCCATCAGTGATGTCATCAAAGATTTAATTTAACTGAGTAATGTCCTTTATTTGGTGGGGAGAATTATGGTTTATTTACTTATCTGCAAGACATTGGGTTATTGGTTGAGGGGGGTGGAGGCCCCACTCAGGCAAAAACAACAATATTTGTCAGGGTGGAGCACAAAAGTCACTAATTGACCTTTGCTTAACCCTCTGGTAGTTTGGCACAAAAGCAGTCATGCCTAACTAGGAGGCAATGTATAGAGTACGTATGCAGCATAAAAACAGTAATAAAGTAATAAAGTAAAAATACAACACACAAAAATTCCCAAACCAATTTAGAAATATAAAGTACATGTTAGGAAATAAAATGATACCAGAATGACAAAAATCGAATCAGTAGAACTGGAGCTATTTTCAATGTTAAACTTTTTAAGTAAAAACGGGAGCCCTAAAAGCACAAATCTCCACCTGTGGTGCTAGAGCATAGGAAAGTCACACTTTCAGGCCAACCGAGGTGGAGCATGGGTCAGATAAAGGGACCTGGTTACTCCCACTGAAAAATTGCCTCCTAGATACAGCGCGAAAAGTTCTGTTGGCATTTGAGGAAGCCGCAAGAAGGAAGCTAAAAGTCATGAACGGTCATCGTGAAGTGCCAACAGCAGGCCGGGAGCCGCAGTCATCATCACTGTAACATGAAGAGCCAGTCAGGCATCGCGTACAGTTGTTACATTGGCAATTGTCGGTGGCTGTTGTGAAGTGCAGCTCTCAGGACTCCGGTCATTGCTGGCAGTCTCTGCCAAAGCAAAGAGAGGCCTCGCTTGACATTGGTGGTTGTCACAAGCGGGAGAGTCTTTAGAAAATGGGCCCGTTTGTGGTCGAGACTTCAGGATTACCACTTTTATTTAGGAAAAAGGGCACCCTGATGCCTGCCAAGCAGACCTGGGGCCACCTCTCGGGGAACAGTTACTCATTTCAGCAGCAGCCAGTAGCAGGGCTCAGGCAGGTCCAATAACAGGTGTAGGAGGTCTAGCTGCAGCCAGTCAGCTGGGCAGCTGCAGGGAGGCCTCTGAAGCTTGGTGTGTCACTGTAGCCCACATTGGAGGTCAGCCAACTGACCATTGTAGTCATGCTAGATAACCTGGAATTAAGGCAAGCAGGTTCAATCTTCCTTCCTAGACAGCAAGGCAGTCCTTCAAGCAGCCTAACAGACCTCTGACAGCAGGGCAGTCCTTCTTCTGTACCTTCCACAGGTCCAGTGGTGTTCTGATGAGTGCCTCTGGAGGTCTGTGGTGCTTGTAATTTGACACAATAGACCACTCCTGAACCCTGCACTCCCAAGGTGAGGCAAATGCACAACTGCACCTTTAAACAACACACGTTAAGCAGCACACCCAAAAGACGAGGCGATAAAACAAGGCCCAGCACTCTCTTAAGGCGAGGCAAGAAATAAAATTCAGGTGCATTTAAAGTGACACGCACATATTTATTAATTCAATATTTTAGAAAGGAAGGCAAAATATATTGGTTAATGCAGACTCCCAAATATCAAGTAGCTCAAGAACAAAAGGAGAATAAATTGTGGCATATATACGTGTAGCAAAGTGCAAAGAAACTTAGAAATCATGTACACAAAGTAAGGAACACCTCACCGATCGATCATGCAACATCCATGCCAACTCAAACTGGAGGAGCCCTTCGACAGCCCAGGAAGGAGTTCGATCGGGACTCAAGTTCCGTTTGTCTTACAGCAGTACGTCTACTCTGTAAGTGAGCTCCTACCTGCCCCCGAAGACTTCCAGCCTTTAATACCTTTTACTCAACGTGAGGTGAAGGTTCTAGAAACCTCGCCCTCTTACTTCTGTTGCCAAAAACCAAGCTGACCGCACTGGTCTCTGTCAAGGTCAAGAGAGAAGATGGCCAGGCTCCTGTATTTTGACTCGAGACAGAGCTGTATATTCCGCACATTCCCTGAAAGGTACCAAGCACGCATCCCACACAGCATGTTCCAGTTCACTCTGATCGGTGAGGAGCAAAAACAAGTGAAGAGCAAAAACATGCCGTCCCCACAAATGGAGTCTGTTACACAAGATGGAGTCAGCACAGAAGTCAATTATGCCAAATGGAGCCAATGGTCAATATATAATTCTTAATCTCAGTACAAGGTCTAATATTTATACCTGGTGCCAGGCTTTGTGTGGGGAGACTCCCTGACCTACTCCAATGTGTAGTTCTGGAACGTTCTTCCCCTTCTCCCGTCAAGGCTCCAAGGTATCTGGAGCTGACAAATGGCAGGGCATACCTGTTGTCATGTTTCTTTGTGTGTGCAGGAGGCAAAGTCCTTTGAAGTGTAAGTGGGGCTGGGTACAGCTCTTCCCCAGTTATCCTGCCAGGATGTCACATTCTGTCCACACCTAAGCCCCCTTTGTCTTACTTTCTGGAAGCAATACACAAACCCCAACAGTAGAGCCCTTCACAGTCATCTGACCCAGGACACTGGTAGAAGGCACAAATCATTGGAACAAGAAAATGCCAACTTTTTAAAAGTGCAAAAAGAACAGATGATGGAAGGAATGTGGAACAAATTAAACATTCACCCCCAGTTCTGGGTTAAATCCATAGTTTTATTGCGCTCCTCATCGTTCAAGTGCGGACCCAGCCATGGGCAAATCAGTTTTGACCCTGCTCCCCATGGGAACAGTCCATCTCAAACTGCCAGGTCAAGTTCTCCATGGACTGGAAACAAGCATCCTGGTACCTGTTTTGGGGTATTACCCTTTCATCAGCCAAGCTAGCTTGAATCCGGTGGCACAGCAAGCATGGGACCCACGTCTGGGCATACCCTTCCCACTTAAGGCTACAAATGCAAAATGAAGAGATGATGAATGGGATACTGAACATATCAAGCATTCACCACCAGTCAAAGATCTGGGATCAAGCCACAGTTTTTTTGCTCACCACGCCATTCCAGTTCAGACACAGCCACATGCAAATCAGTCATGATGCTGCTCTCCATGGAACAGTCCAGCCTGAACTGCCAGGCCAGGTCCTCCCCGGACTGGTAGCAAGCATTCTGGGACCAGGGTCAAGACTGATTTGAATATGGCTGGGTCTAAACTTGGGGTGGCATGGTGAGCAAAAGAACAATAGATTTAACCCAGATGTCTTAACTGGGGTGAATATTTGACGTGTTGTGCATTTTGTCCATCATTTGTTTGTCTTTATCTATCTATATATATAAAAACAAAAGTATGTCTGTCTGTCTGTCTGTTTGTCCTTTATGCATTACTACACCATTTCTCCGATCGCCATGAAATTTTGGGAAGTTGTTGAGTACACTCCCGCGAAGGTTTCTGGCATACATTTGTTTAAAATATCGGCCTCCCAGGCCCCTCATAATCTTTCGAAAACTGATGTACGCACCAGACGGAAAAACAACAAATCGTGTATCCACAAGCACTCGAATAAATAAATAGAATTAAAACAGCATTCATCCGATCGCCAGGAAACTTTGGGAAGTTGTTGAGTACACTCCCGCGAAGGTTTCTGGCATAAATTATTTTTAAATATCGGCCCCCCCCATGGCCCTTATAATCTTTCGAATACTGATGTACGCACAAGGAGGAAAAACAAAAAATCATGTATCCACAAGCAATCGAATAAATAAATAGAATTAAAACAACACTTTTAAATGTTTTCCATATTAAAATGAATAAGTTTCAATAAAAATGACAAAATGTAAATTGAATGTTATCATAACGAGTTTCCTTTCTTCGGAGATCGCAGCAACGCGCGACGGGTAAGGTAGTCTTTTATAAAATGGCATTTTTTTAATTGTTGCCTAAAATATGACTTCACCATTAAAGATTGAGTGTAAACAGAAATCTCTACCAGCTTTCAATACAAAGTTAGCATTAATTAAATGTAATAAGGTGAGCTAATGTTAGTCAATTGGAGAGATAGGCCATACAACATTGAAAAATGAGAAGTTGTTCACTGCCTGGGCAAGCGAAACTTAGGCAAAAGTGTCCTACTTTTTAAATACAGTTCATACTGTGCTCTGAGCCTTTATGCCCTACCTTAGGGGTGACATATATTTTTTAAAGGAATGCTTAGTCCTGGCAAATGGTTTACCGAACACGGTCAAAATGCCAATTTGTAACTGCATTACAGATGACAGTAGCAGGCATCAACTGGCTTACAATGCTACTTTAGAGAGTGGTACAGTGGGTGCTGTGGGCTCACTAGTTTGTTTGTTCATTTATTCATTAAAAAACATCGAAAGGACATCAGCATTGGTGTGGCCAGTTCCAGGGTGATGTTCCACCATGAAGTCCATTCCCTGTTGAGGGATGGACACCTAAACAATTTGGGATTCTCACCCCTCATCAGCATCAACCATCTGACAGGTCTGTGGTCTGTCGGAATCCTGAAGTGAGTTCCAGACAAGTATGGTCTCAACTTCTTCAGTGCCCAGACCACTGTATATGCTTCCCTTTCTATAGCACTCCACCTCTGTTCCCAGACAAGTAAACTGCTACTGATGAAGGCTACAGGCTGGACCAGGCTCTCATTGGCCAGCAGTGAGAGCACAGCCCCAATGCCATGCTCAAATGCGTCTGTTAGCACAATTAATTCTTTGGATAAGTCAGGTCCTGTGAGCACTGGTGCTGTGCACATGGCCTCCTTCAAGGTGTAAGATCATTCTGGTATGCCTTTGTCCAGATCACCTCTTGTTGAACATTTTTTTTTCTTATTTAATCCTTCTTAATGCAGAGCCAAGTATAAAATTGTGTCTGCACAAGATGAAGGCGCAAAGTTTTTTTTTGGGAAGGCAGTTTAGTGTTTAACCAATCATACCTTTCCATTTCTTCTGTTTGAGGTTTTGTGGATCCTCCAACATCCACTAATTAACATAGTACTGTTTACTATGTTTAACTAGGTTTATATTAGAAAACCATATTTTTGTGTTCGATATTAGTATATGATATTTAGTTTCTCGCTATTTTTCGTATTCAAATTATAAGTATAGGATAACAATATTTTTGTGCTCGATATTTTTTACATGATATTTATGTCCCATGATATTTGTGGTTTTGATATTTTGTCAGTGAACCGTTCCTGAGAATGCACAGTTCTACATTAAAATAGTGGTTGACATTCATGAGCAGTTATTTGTCATGGGACACCTCTGTAGCAAACTAGCCTGTAGCATTTTTGCTATGGTTTTCTTCGATAGGGATAGCAAAATATTCCTACTTTTCTGATGACACCTGGACATAGAGAGCAGGAGAGGTGGAGTCCAACAGAAGAAAGAAAAGAACAAAATGAAGATATGTAAGAAGTTCAAACTGAAGATTCCAAGTTGCCAGCAGAATCCATTGTCTGGGCATTGTTCATTATTAAATTAGCAGAAAAAGAGTTGCCGTAAAAAAACATAACAAGGAGATTGTTTGACAAAAAGCTGAACAGGAACAACTGAGATAAAATATGGCTTTATAATTATATTGTGGCAGAAGAATCTTAATGCATGGCATGAACAGCAGCGCATTTAGATTAATAATTATGCCAAAGAAGACAGCATATCCTCTGCACATGCCATATGCTATCCCTGCTGGAGAGAGGTGGGCAAATGTATCTTGCAGGAGGAGTTAGAAGAAATGAATTCTTGCTCCAAAACTGTGGGATTGTATAACGTGGTGTGTGCCAAGATCAGCTCTTGTGCAGAGGAAAGTGAAGAATGTGCATGGATGTTTAAAAAGTGTACTTTTACTATTGCAGCTTGTGCTGCAGCCCACAGCACAAGCCACAATGGGAAATACACACTTTCCAACCACCGTGAAGGTGGTAGCATCCTAATGATAGAAGCAGGACCAGCGAGTCCTTGTGGGCAGTCCTGTTTCCGACATGATGCATCGTAATGAGGTCACTTGGTTATCAAGACAGAACAGTCATCAGACTCCAATGTTATACAGAGTCGTCAACAAATAAACATCTTGTATCATTTATATCTGCTCTATGCCACCATTCTTTCCTTTTTTCCCCTTGAATTATCATCCCTCCTTTCCCCTATATTGTTCCTCCCCCTGTACCCGGTACCACGCAGTGTTTGAACAATAAAAACTGAATTGAATGTGTCCAACAGTCATGTATATTAATCGTGAGATATACAGTTGGGAAGAGGATGTAG
This sequence comes from Lissotriton helveticus, assembly GCF_964261635.1. Taxonomy (NCBI): domain Eukaryota; kingdom Metazoa; phylum Chordata; class Amphibia; order Caudata; family Salamandridae; genus Lissotriton; species Lissotriton helveticus. Next base: position 1,709,603,041 of record NC_136067.1, read on the forward strand.
CCTAACGGCTAGCGCAGTTGATCTCAAATCTGGAGGAACTGGGTTTGAGTCTCGGCAATGACGCCCAATATCCTGTGATTCTGGGAAAATTACTTAATATCCCAGCGCCTAAAAAAAATTAATGTGTCCTTGTGTAATGCAACTGGTGCTCATTTAAAGCGCTCTGATACCTTCGGGTCAAGTTCGCTCTATATAAAAACCGCGGAGAAAAAAAAACGTGATCATATTTGAAACCATATCAGTATTTCACCTGCCATTTACCTTGGGTTTCAATATTATACAAATAGAATAGAATAGAACAGAAGGGTTTTTGTAAAGCGTATGGCTACCCGGAAGCATCCCAGCGCTGTGCGGTTACTAGAGTGAGCCTACCCTCTATGGAAAGAGCTAGGTCTTAAGTTGTTTACAAAAAACTAAGTGATTAGGTTGTCTGCGCAGTTGCAGCGGCAAGCTGTTCCACAGCTTGGAGGCATTATATGTCAAACGACAGCCTCCACTTCTGGCCTTCCTGATTCTTGGAACCTCTGAAAGATACATTTCGTCTGAGCGAAGGCTGCTGTTAGCCTTGTAGGGGTGGATCAAATACTTGATAATAGGAGGTCCATATCCTCCTAGTGACTTGTGGGCGATGCACAGGACTTTAAAGTTGATCCTTTCCTGCATCGGTAACCAATGGAGCATGCGTAGTGCCGGTTTAGCAGAACATCGTTTCTGGGTTCCCGTGAGCAGTCTTGCCGCTGCGTTCTGCAGGGTCTGCAGTTTTGAGATGACATGGTTGGGAGCACCCAGATAAAGGGCATTACCATAGTCTATTCTTGATAGGATAAGTGCTTGGGCCAAGGTTTTTTTTTTGCCTGATCAGTTGGTAGCGGCAGTCATTCTTAGCAAGCCAAAGCAGAGCATGGTGTTTTTTCTGGCTTGAACTTTAAATGAAAGATCTTGGCCCAACCAGATCCCCAAACTTTTTATCTCTGTTTTAGGCATGGGTGCTGATCCTATACAGGCTGGCCACATAGTGTTGGCTTTGAAGTTTAGCTGGTTGCCAAGTATCATCAGCTCGCTTTTGTCACAGTTGAGCTTTAAGTAGGACAGACTCATCCACTTAGTGACTTCCTCAAGGCAGTGATGAAGACCGGGGTGTTTATGATTGGTCTAGGTCAGGGCCACCACCAGCTGGGTGTTATCGGCGTAAGTGACTATATGGATCCCAAAGGGGGCAACAATCTCCGCCAGTGGTTGCATATAGACATTAAAAAGGGTTGGGCTTAGTGATGAGCCCTGTGGAACTCTTTTTCTTGAGTGGGACGGATTTAGATAGGATGTCCCCTGAGAACACTTGGACACACCTATCCTCCAGGAAGGATTGGAGCCAAGATGGCACCTTACCGGAAAATCCTAAATTCCTGAGACGGAGAGCCAGGATCTGGTGGTTCACTGTGTCGAAGGCCGCACTTAGGTCAAGAAGTACTATGGCAGCTGTGCCTCCCAAATTAAGAATCTTCCTTGCTTCCTCCACAAATGCCAATAAGGCGGTTTGGTGCCTTGGCGTGGGCGAAAGCCCTTTTGTGAGGGGTGAAGCAGGTGAGCGAGTAGAGAGTGTGGTTGACAATTTTCTCTGCAATTTTTCCCATTGCCGAAAGCAGCAAAATGGGATGATAGTAGCCCAAACCTGCTGGGTCTAGGTTTGGCTTTTTGAGCAGAGCCTTTACCATAGCTTTCTTCCATTCGGTTGGGACAATCCCTAGTGTGAGGGACGAGTTGATTAGACTGGTAATAGTGGGGGCCACCGTAGGTGCTGCCAACTTTAAGACATTAAGAGGTGCAGGGTCCAATGGTGACCCTGATTTTACCTTGGTTAAGGCAGCTAAGAATGACTCCTGAGTCAGAGGAGTGAAGCTCTCCAACTTGTATTCTGGGAGAGGTTTAAGAATGTTTTGAACCTGTGGCAAAGAATTCTGCTAGTTCATTACAGCGGTCTCCTGACGGATCCAAGGCCGCCGGGGGATCTGGTGTTTTAAGAAGTTTTTTGCAATTAAAAAGGTTTTTCTGGAGGAGTTGGCTGCTCCGGAAATCTTTTCCGTATAATAGGAAGCTTGGGCTTGTTTTATTTCAGTCTTATAATTTCAGATAGCTATCCTAAATTCCTGTTTCTTAGCTACCGAGAAATCTTTCCTTCGTGTCTTTTCTAGGTGTTGACATCTTTGTTTTAGTGCCCACAGCTCAGGGGAGAACCATGCAGGCTTATTGTAGACAATTCACACACCTTCCAACCCCAAGAGTCACCCTATTTATGTAAGTTATACCAATGATGTTGCTTATCTATATCCAGCGTCTCCGGGTGCAATGTACCCATTATCTTGTTACTAAATCAACCCCAACTCTTTTTTAATTTAGGCATCTGACTGTTCATTTGGTAAACAGTTTTTCAAACACAGCCATGTTGACAATGTCTCATGTCTGTCTCTAATAGCAGGCAACTAGCAGTTCTCCATAAGTTCAACATGCAGAGCTTGGCAACTGCCATCACAATAGCAAACCATCTTCCATACTGGGATGTGATCTCCTGTTACATGGAAGTATCATAAAGCAGTAATGCTGAATCTGTCAGCTCTCCTAACATATCTAATGTGGCTTTTACCACCCTCCAGATCCCTGGCCAGTAGCCCCGTAATAGGCGACATTCCCTAACTATGACAGGACCCTGCTTTTGACCTCTGTCTGACATCCCAAGAGTCTTTACCTTTCTCCTCTGAGGAGCTGTGTACTCCTGTGATTGGTCACAGATGATCAATACAGCTTTTTGTGTAATTATGCATTGCAAGGGTCTGCACCAACTAATTCCTAATATACTATTCTTCCAACAACATACGGTTAGAATTTGCTAAAAAGTAATCTTATATCTGTCACACAATTATGAACAACTTTATCAGCAGTCAAAGTCCAGGAGAAATGTAGCAGCATAACTGTTTAACAATCTTCATTAAACCTTTCCTGCTCGCTTCCAGCACATAGGCAATAGAAACACACATCCACTAAACCAACATGATGCTAGGATTACTTTATCTTGAGGGAAAAGCCTGTAATTGGGTTGGTTTTCCACAGTGAATGAAAAACACAGCACCAGAAAACACATTCAGGTCAATTCATAAAGTCTCCTTAAGGTTTGTTTTCCCTCACATACCCACGTGCATATATGCAACATAGGCAGCATGTACAGAGGTCTACACCTTTGCAATGCCTTCCTCATATATGTTGCATTTTGTATTTCTTGTTTGTACTCTCTTCTTTACCAAGTAATACTCAAAGATGTAGTGTAGAAAGTGATGTACAGTGATGTTAAAAAGACAGATATGTGAGTTTAGTGCAGACAAAAAACGTATCTGACATAAAGATCATGTCATTAATATTGTTCACAACAAATGTCATCCCATTGAGTTTAGAGGTTATGTTATTATCTCCAATGAGACGATATTTTTACAAACGATGTTGAGAATTAAATATTTTAAGCAGACTATATTTAGACCACTTTATTCTGGTCCTAAACCACAATGAAATAGTGCCCATATTTGTTAGTTACATCTAGCAAAGCTGTTGATTGCGACTGCTTCACCCATTTTTTTTCATCCCATTTTGTGCTCCATTTTTTCCCTGAAAGGCTCCCAGTGAATCAGATGATGGATGTTTCTCCATGAACACTCACCATGAACAGTAGCAGTGCATTGTGCGGTACATTCTCTTCGCTATCATCTAGAAGGAATTCAAAGATGAAGCACTATTCACACATGTAGATTATGTCATTCACACTTGCTATAACACGGTCACATTTATTTAATGCTGGATTACAAACTAGTGCACAGAGCCCTTGCGAGACAACATTTGCTCACGGATACTACCTAAAAAGCACTTAAAATCTGAAAATCATATATAATCCACCTCGTACTGTTCAGCTTCAATGTGCGGTCACTTCACAACAAAGGCCCTCATTACGATGGCTGGCGGATTGCTACCCACAGGCTGTCAGTGGCAGTCGACCCGTCATTCAGGGCATCGGTCCCACTGCTGCATTACAATACAACCAGTAAGACTGCAGAGGTCAGGGATTAGGACCGCCACCTCTGACAGGATCAAAGATTCTGTTGTGACGGGGGTTGGATTCTTAACGCTACAATGGAGGCGGTGCCTGTGCAGGCACCGCCGTAGGAGTTAGGATATCCCTTCCTGACTGCCTGTTCATGGCATGAGAGAGTGGGAGAGGAAAAGAAAGGGATTTATTTGAGCATTTTTACCATAGCCGTTTTTTCCCTCTGCTCTGGCTGGTCGTAGGTTCTAGCACTCATTTTTCAGGCCCAGGACCTATTTTTCATCACCAGACTCTGACCAGTGTAAGAGAGACATTGGCAGAAAAGGGAGAAAGATGGAGAAAGTGAAAGATAATGAACAGTGACTAAGGGAGAAAGTAGGGATGAAAAACAGCAAATGTGAAATGATGAGAGTCATATTACTCCAGGAGACCGTGCATACAGTGCTATATTTGGATAGATGACATTTGGTTATATGCACTGACACTCATTTTTTCAAAATCATAACCTATTTTTCATCGTCTGACTTTGACCCAGAGCAACAGAAAGGTATGCAGAAAATGGGCAAGGAAGGACGATGGGAGAAACCTACTGACGACATCCGCAAACTACTCGAACAGGGACACACCATGGCCCTCATCCTGGTAGACCTCTCAGCTGACTTTGACACTGTCTCCCACCGTACTCTTGCACTCAGACTCCACAACGCTGGCATACGGGGATCTGCCCTTAACTTAATCCACTCCTTTCTCGCCCGGCAGAACCCAAAGGATTAGACTCCCACCCTTCCCTCTCCGAACCCACAGAGATCAACTGAGTAGTACCCCAAGGATCATCACTCAGCCCCACGCTCTTCAACATCTACATAGCCCCCCTCTCCACCGTCATCAGACAGCATGGGCTCAGCATAGTATCCTACGCCAATGACACCCAGCTCATCCTATCCCTCACAAAGAACCCGAAGACACCAGACTCAGCTTCCAAGAAGGAATGAAAGACATTGCAGCCTGGATGAACAACAGCTGCCTAAAACTGAGCTCGGAGAAGACAGAGGTCCTCGTCCTTGGACCCTCCCCCACCATGTGGGACAGCTCCTGGTGGTCCTCCGCAACCCACCCACCCTGATGGACTACACCCGCACCCTCAGCATCATTCTAGACTCCTCCCTCACCATGACTCACCAGATCAACGCTGTCGCCTCCAGCTGTTTTAACTCCCTCCGCGTCCTCTGCAAGACCTTCAAGTGGATCCCACAAAGCCAGAAAGACCGTCACCCACACACTCATTACCAGCAAACTGGACTACGGAAAAGTCCTCTTCGCGGGAGTCAACAAATTCCTGCTACAGAAACTCCAGACCATCCAGAACAGCGCAGCCAGACTTGTCCTCTGCACCCCACGACATGAACACCTGCAAGACCTCCACTGTCTCCCCGTCGAGACAGAGTAACTTACAAGCTACTCACCCACGCCTACAAATCCCTCCACAACATCGGACCCAAATAGCTTAACAAAAGAATCTCTTTCCACGCACTAAAAAGAAACCTCCGCTCCGCCGACCTCGCCCTAGCAACGACCCCGCGCATCCGCAGAACCAGAGCTGGGTGAAGAGCCTTCTCCTACATCGCAGCCAAAGCCTCGAATGAACTCCCAGTCAACATCAGACATTCCCCCACCCTGCACACCTTCAGAAAGAGCCTCAAAACCTGGCTTTTCGGCTGACCAGGAGCTGCAACCCCCCCCACCCACCCAGCGACTTGAGACCCTCACGGTTCAGTAGCGCTATTTTAAAAGCCCCTGATTGATTGATTGATTCAAAGGTAGTGAACAGCTACAAAGAGAAAGAACAGGGATAAAAATGAACCTGCTAAAGTGAGATAAGAGATGTGCAATATGGGGTGGGGTAGGAAAGTTGAATGAGGTGGGATGAAAAGTAGGTGGCCTTGGTATTCAGCAGCCCATGTGTTCAAGAACACCGGCGATGGGCTCCTAAGAAAAACTTTGGAGACCTTCTTTTATATTTATTTTTACAAATCAAGCCCTCATAATAGTTCTTGTTTTGAGAAGTTAGGTATTGATTTACTTAAGCACATACTCTTAATTAGGAATTATGTGAATGAACTCAAAGCAGACACACTTTTACTTACGTTTGATGTTCACCCAACATGTTTTGAGCCTATTTATAGACAGGCAGAAACACTAACAGCCTGATTCATGAAGCTAAATTGCACTCGCAAAGGGCAAGATTCTCAGAATCTTGTCTTTAGCGAGTGCAATTTTGGCATTTGGGATTCACAATCCCAAATGCAAAAATCGCTAATGAAGAATTAGCTAATATGCGAGGATTAGCATTTAAGGAATCTTTATTAGAGATTCCTTAAATGCTATTCATGACACTTTCAAAAATTGCGATTTTGCAAATTTGGGCCGCTATTTACCGAGAGGTCAGACCTCTCGGTAAATAGCAAAAACTTAGAAAAATGCTTTTAAAAGCATTTTTCTAAGTTGCATGTTGCACACACACATGTCCTTTGGACATGTGTGTGCGCAACACCTGTTCAAATGTGCATTTTAGGGGTGCTACAGGGTGTCCTTTGGACACCCCTGGCACCCTTAAAATCGCTATCTTATTTGCGAGTAGTAAATTGCTACTCGCAAATAAGGGATACTCCCCATTCATTCCTATGGGCCTTTTGGCCCATAGGAATGAATGGGGAGTTATTCCTTTTTTTGCGAGTAGCAAATTTCTACTCGCAAATAGAGAACATGTAGGAATCGCTATTTATTTAGCAATTCCTACATGAATACCGTTTTGCGTGTCCTCAATAGCGAGTCGCTATGATTCGCTATTAGGGCCACGCAAAACGGCCCGTACATGAATCAGGCTGTATATGTACTGTACAAATATTGTTTAGGAAAAATATTGAGAAGTTTTATCTGTAAGTATATTTAAAGTTAGATAATGAAAAATAGAAATCAATAAAGTGTACTACCATGATATCGAAAAAATAATAGCCGAACTATTATGTCCTACACGACGTTCAGAAGCATATCACCCCATTGCAGTTGATAGCACAAAATCTGCACAATAATAGGCTGCTGAGATTGTGTTCTTAGCCACACATCTGCCCTGAGAGCAGAAGTAATGCTCTGACCACTACAGCTACAGAACACATGGCACGTTAATGTTGCGAAGGACTTTGCACACATTCTGAAGCGAGCTTGAAGTGTTAATTCACTCAGCTGCTAATGAATGGCGACCATGGGAAAAACAGTCCTGAAAGAACAAAGATAAATACTACCGCTGACACAGACTGGAAAGATAAAAGTGGACTCTAACCAAGCCATGCGCAGGACAGTTTCCCGTCATCCCATGAGCAGATTCTGAGAGCCGGCAAAGTTACTTTAATTATGTGAGATTTGGTTTTCAGTAGAACATTCCTGCACATGCATGCATGCGTTCTTTGCTTTCATCTTCTGTGATACAAGCTTCCATGGCAGGCTTTGCGCGAGCCTTCGGCTGAGCAGCCATGTAGGCGCACAACGTCTAACCTCATTACTGCAGTGCAATACCATCAATATTTTCAGATTTAGGGCTAAACATCTCTCTGATTGTGTTATGTATGTGTCACTGGCACAGTGAGAGGTTTGGGGCAAATACGCGATCTCTGATAATTCATCCCTTGATGCCAAACAAAGCAGTCCCATAGAAGCATCATGCAGGGATTGCCCCTGGATCATTAAAGCCAATGATGAACAAGCATTGGAAATGCAATAGGTCTCGCATTAGGAAAGTTTGAGCAATTGGCATTGTAAATGACACTTTTTATTTATGTGTTGGTTTTGAAAATAGCAAAATTAATAGCTTTGTCAGTTACAATGTCAATAGTTTTAACTTTCGCAAATGTGACACCTATAGCATTTGTAATGCAATGTGTGTTGTATTTACGTGACTTAGATGTATTGATATTACAAATAACAATGGCTTTTAATTTTGTAAATAATTAATACTTAAATAAAATTTATTGTAATTTATAATGGCAATAGCTTAAACGTTTGTAAATAACTTTTGTGAAGATTATGTTCAGTGTATTTTATTGTGACGAAAATCCAAGAACATTACATTTGCACCTACACACACACACACACACATACACATACACACACATATAGATGTGGTGGTGGTGGATCTGGGGGATGTGGTGGTGGTGGTGATGGTGGATGTGGTGGTGATGGGGGTGGATGTGGTGGTGGATGTGGTGGTGGTGGTGGTGGTGGATGTGGTGGATGTGGTGGAGGTGGTGGAGGTGGTGGATGTGGTGGTGGTGGATGTGGTGGTGGTGGATGTGGTGGTGGTGGCTGTGGTGGTGGTGGCTGTGGTGAAAGTGGTGGTGGATGTGGTGGTGGATGTGGTGGTGGATGTGGTGGTGGATGTGGTGGTGGAAGTGATGGTGGAAGTGATGGTGGAAGTGATGGTGGAAGTGATGGTGGAAGTGATGGTGGGTGTGGTGGATGCGGTGGTGGATGAGGTGGTGGATGAGGTGGTGGATGTGGTGGTGGTGGATGTGGTGGTGGTGGATGTGGTGGTGGAAGTGATGGTGGAAGTGATGCTGGAAGTGATGGTGGGTGTGGTGGATGCGGTGGTGGATGAGGTGGTGGATGTGGTGGATGCGGTGGTGGATGAGGTGGTGGATGTGGTGGTGGATGTGGTGGTGGTGGTGGTGGATGTGGTGGTGGTGCATGCGGTGGTGGTGGATGCGTTGGATGTGGTGGTGGTTGTGGGGGATGCGGTGGTGGATGTGGTGGTGGATGTGGTGGTGGATGCGGTGGTGGATGCGGTGGTGGATGCGGTGGTGGTGCATGTGGGGGTTGTGGTGGATGTGGTGGTGGATGTGGCGGTGGATGTGGAGGTGGTGGTGGAGGTGGTGGTGGATGCGGTGGATGTGGTGGTGGATGTGGTGGATGTGGTGGTGGTAGTGGATGCGGTGGATGTGGTGGTGGTGGATGCGGTGGATGTGGTGGTCGATGTGGCGGTGGATGTCATCGTGGAGGTGATGGTGGATGTGGATGTGGTGGTGGTGGATGGGGTGGTGGTGGATGGGGTGGTGGTGGATGTGGTGGTGGTGGATGTAGTGGTGGTGGGTGTGGTGGTGGGTGCGGTGGATGTGGCGGTGGATGTGGCGGTGATGGTGGATGTGGTGGTGGATGCGGTGGTGGTGGTGGATGTGGTGGTGGTGGATGTGGTGGTGGTGGATGTGGCGGTGGATGCGGTGGATGTGGTGGTGGATATGGTGGTGGTGGATGTGGTGGTGGATGCGGTGGTGGTGCATGTGGTGGATGTGGTGGATGTGGTGGATGTGGTGGTGGATGTGGCGATGGATGTCATGGTGGATGTTATGGTGGATGTGGAGGTGATGGTGGATGTGGTGGTGGATGTGGTGGTGGATGCGGTGGTGGATGCGGTGGTGGATGGGGTGGTGAATGTAGTGGTGGTGGATGTGGTGGTGGTGGGTGTGGTGGTGATGTGGCGGTGTATGTGGCGGTGGATGTGGCGGTGGAGGTGGAGGTGGATGTGGAGGTGGAGGTGGAGGTGGAGGTGGAGGTGGAGGTGGATGTGGAGGTGGATGCGGAGGTGGAGGTGGATGTGGAGGTGGATGTGGAGGTGGATGTGGATGTGGAGGTGGTGGTGGCGGTGGATGTGGTGGTGGTGGCGGTGGATGCGGCGGTGGATGTGGTGGTGGATGCGGTGGTGGATGCAGTGGTGGATGCAGTGGTGGATGCAGTGGTGGTGCATGTGGTGGATGCGGTGGTGGTGGATGTGGTGGTGGATGCGGTGGATGTGGTGGTGGATGTGGTGGTGGTGGGTGTGGTGGATGTGGTGGTGGATGTGGTGGTGGTGGGTGTGGTGGATGTGGTGGTGAATGTGGTGGTGGTGCATGTGGTGGTGGTGGATGTGGTGGTGGAGGTGATGGATGCAGTGGATGTGGTGGTGGTGGATGCGGTGGTGGTGGATGCGGTGGTGGTGGATGCGGTGGTGGTGGATGCGGTGGTGGATGTCATGGTGGATGTCATGGTGGATGTGGTGGTGGATGTGGTGGTGGAAGTGGTGGTGGATGTGGTGGTGGATGTGGTGGTGGATGTGGTGGTGGATGTGGTGGTGGTGGATGTGGTGGTGGATGCGGTGGTGGTGGAAGTGGATGTGGTGGTGGATGTGGTGGTGGATGTGGCGGTGGATGTCATGGTGGATGTGGAGGTGATGGTGGATGTGGTGGTGGATGCGGTGGTGGTGGATGAGGTGGTGGTGGTGGATGCGGTGGTGGTGGATGCGGTGATGGTGGATGCAGTGGTGGTGGAAGTGGTGGTGGTGGATGTCATGGTGGATGTGGAGGTGATGGTGGATGTGGTGGTGGATGTGGTGGTGGTGGTGGATGTGGTGGTGGATGTGGCGGTGGTGATGCGGTGGTGGTGGATGTGGTGATGGATGTGGTGGTGGATGCGGTGGTGGTGCGGCGGTGGATGTGGCGGTGATGGTGGATGTGGCGGTGATGGTGGATGTGGTGGTGGATGCGTGGTGGTGGATGCGTGGTGGTGGTGGATGCGGTGGTGGTGGTGGATGCGGTGGTGGTGGTGGATGCGGTGGTGGTGGTGGATGCGGTGGTGGATGGGGTGGTGGTGGTGGATGTGGTGGTGGTGGGTGTGGTGGATGTGGCGGTGGATGTGGCGGTGGATGTGGCGGTGGATGTGATGGTGGATGTGATGGCGGATGTGATGGCGGATGTGATGGTGGATGTGATGGTGGATGTGTAGGTGGATGTGGAGGTGATGGTGGATGTGGTGGTGGATGCGGTGGATGTGGTGGTGGTGGATGTAGTGGTGGTGGATGTGGTGGTGGTGGACACGGTGGTGGTGGACACGGTGGTGGTTGTCGTGGATGTGGTGGCTACCTACTCTGTCAATAGCCTTCCCTTTGACCTGGTCAGCATCAAATCGCCAGTCTAGGTAAACGTTGTTTATGCCCCTATAGTCTCGCTCAATGCGCATGCGCATTGAGAGACGAGACCTAAAAAAATGCATCCAAAATATAGATTAGAGTAATACCCAGATCGTATGTGGTGAAATATTTGTATAACTGTCCTTTAAAAGGACACACTTCATAGCTCAGCTGGTAACTCCCTTGCTATACCACTCCAAAAAAATAAATATATGCCATCAGCAAGCTTCAAGTGATTCCATCATTTAAATCTAAATCTTGCTTCTAAGTACCCTTTACATTTGCAGATTAACCAGTGGGGCACATTTACATTTATTTCACTCGAGCAGGCACCTTGGTAAGAAGGCTTGTTTAGCGTCCTATCCCTCCCTCGATTTCACAGCCACAGGAGACTACCCATCTGAAACTTCAGCTGAGGCATTTCAGCTGTCCGAATTAACCGTACCGGGACAGTTGTTTTTTCACAACAAAGTGGGTGGAACGGATTCTCTTAAACTGAAAAGGTGTGGGCACGTCGTACCCTCGGACCCTGACCACTTGTGAGACCCCCAATATTGGGTCTCACCATGACAGAAGGCCAAAAACCTGAGAGACAAAAGCAAAAATATCGTGGATTTCGGTGCATTAGAGATTACCGTAGTACAAGGAACACTACAATAGTAAAGGAGAATTAATGATGCTAAACAAATGGGAATAGAGACGGAAAACTGGTTAGGATACAATAAGAATTCACATCATCAGATATGTCCCCAGGTGGTGTACTTAACACACGAGGATGTTGAACTACATAAAAATTTTCTGACAAGCTAAATAAAATATTTAATTAAATACCAAAATCTTTTGGCTGTACTCAGTGCTTCATCGGAGCAATGCGAAGCACTGAAAGTACAAAGTCATGTTAATCATGCTTACACCGTACTGCCAACGTTATTAACTTCCTAACCTTGCATATGCATATTGTTATGAAACAAAATCATCCATCTATATTAACGCGAATTACTATGCGTATCAGTTAGAACACGGGACGTGAAATGAATTTTAAGTGACAAGGGGCTCATTAAACAACATTTTAAGCCATTAACACCACAACGTACTGCCTTCCACTTCGGTGTCCTGTCTGGCAACGGAAGGGAATCTGGGCCTTGGCGACAGTCACTTGGAGCACAGCTAGCACCGGGACTTTCCACACCAGGCACCCACGGCGGGAGAGCAGGCGCGCCGTTGGTGCTGAGAGCTCACTCACACTGCTTTTGTAATACCGAAGCAAGCCTGCTGCTCCCTACGCTCTGAACAACCCCCCCCCCCCGTGGCTCTAGGGGCCGATGGAATCGCTTCACTGGCTGAATGGTAAAAGTCACCGTAATTTTCTAGCTATAATCACGGCACCCTTGAAGCAAACCCCGCCAAACACATGAACAAAGGGCAGGATCTGGCATTCGCCATAATATTACTACGACGTGCCAGCACCCATTGATTTTCATACTCGATGGAGGTGAACATTGACATAAAGATATCTCATTTGTCAAAACAATGAGTTTAATTGCCATGCTTTACTATTCTCCCATGAGTCTCCATGTTGACTTATATAACAACCAGCCCGCCATCTACATTAGATACATATATGTGGACGCCGTCTGACCAGATCTGTTACTTAACTGTACCTTTTCTATGCATTTGAATCATCCGATAGGAAGACTTCCGGGCCACTTGGCCAGTGTAATTAATGACGCAAACACATCCGCTGACAGATGAGTCACTTCTACGATGATTTGGCGCGTGGGCTGATTCTCCCAGACAGCAACGGTTGTGGATTTGCATTTATGTCAGCCAATTTCTGAGCAACAACCATCATTAACACAAACGCACTCGGTACTTTCTCTGCCCGTTGCTTCAGATAGAAAATTCGTCATGTAGGAACGTCCGCCTCAGGGCTTTTTTTTTTCTTTTTAAATACGTTTCCGGTACTTAATTGAGCATTCGTCACTGCCAGGCTCTTTCGCAAGCTATGCACAAATGTAAGTTGTATTATTTCATGTTGCACTTTATAGAAGGAACACACATTGGCAAATGTTAACAAGGTATTACCCGTGAAAGGAAACCCGTGGACCTACCTTTATGTCTGCAGTCCGGATTAGAACGGAAGCCAGGCAACTTGTTTTGGGACGGGGGCGGGGCCGCAAACAGGAAGCGGACGGGAGCCCCGCGCTTCTGTAGTCAGCCGGAAGATTTGCCTGTGAACTAGCGGAGCTCCCGTGGTCGTGGAGAGCCCCGCCTGTTGTCAAGACTGACCCGCAGGCTGCCGAGGGAGACAGGGACACACGAAAAGACCCCGGTAAGTGTGGGGGGAGGGGGTGCGCGCGCGTATGTGTGTGTGCGTGTGTGTGTCTGTCTGCGTGTGTCTGTCTGTCTATGTGCGCGCGCCCCTGTATGTGTGTGCATGCAGAGGGGTGGGGGCTGGCTGTGTCTGTGCCATTAATGCATGAGAGCAGAGCGACGCGAAAGTAGGGGCTGGGAGTTCATCTGCGCAGGCGCGGCTCAGACGCGCGCTCCCGCGGTCAAAACTGAGACTGCAAAAGCGCGCGTCTGAGTCGTGTCCACTCTCCTGAATACGGGCCACATTAGGTCTGTAGCAGACTCTCAATGCTCACGCATTGAGAGTAGTCTGCTCGACCTAAAAAGGTGTTTTATAGATGCAGTTTAAAGGAGACCTCATTTTCTTTGTTGGGAGACGGATGATGCAGCAAAAAGATGTCCATAATTTGGGATTAGAACGTGAGAGTTGTATTTATTTATTCATTTGAAGAACGCTCAAAACCCGAGCAATCAAAGAGCTTGGAAATCATGGGGTTGATGTATTAAGCCTTTTGCGATTCGCAAAGGCCGAAATTCGGCGAATTTCGGCCTTTGCGACTCGCAAAAGGCTTTTTTGCATTTTTTGAAATGTATCACAAAATCGCAAAATAAGGAATTTGCGATTCCTTATTTTGCTTAAGCATTTAAGGAATCGCAAATTTTGCGATTCCTTAAATGCGATGTATGTGGGTTTTAGAAATTGCAAATTTGTGTTAAGAAATCGCAAATTACCACTAACTTGTAGTTGGTGGTAATTTGCGTTTTCATTTAATAATGCCCTATTTTGCATTTGTGAAGGTGGCATGTGACGCATGTACATGCCCATAGGGCATGTATGTGCGCCATGTGCACACACATGTACATTTCAGGGGTGCAGTAGGGTGTCTTTGAGACACCCCTGCAGCCTTGAAATTATTCTCAATTTGCGAATTCGCAAATTGCGATTCGCAAATTAAGAAATATTTCACAATCATTTCTATGGGCCTCCTGGCCCATAGGAATGCATGGGAAATTATTCCTTAATTGCGAATTCGCAAATTGCGAATTTGCAAATAAGGAAGACTAAGAAATCGCTAAAAAATAGCGATTTTCTACATACATTCAATTTTGCGATTTCTAAATAGCGATTCCTTAAAAATCGCTATTTAGAAATCGCAAAATGGAATCTTGATACTTCTACCCCCATGTGATGTTAGGACAATTTCCATAGTGCACATTTTTCGATTAGAAGGGACATATCGAGTATAGGGGTCAGATGTACTCATGCCATATTTATCAATAAGTAATTTGTGATTGTTAAGAATTTGTATTTTGGGACATGGCTGTTACTATTGAGCAAACTATTGTAATAGAGATTTCTTAAGATATGCTTTCCTGAAATGCAGAATCACAAATTACGATTATCGGACAAACAAACATTGATAGCATCACAATCAGGACTTACATTGTTTCAATCACATTTAAAATGAGAGGAGCTGCTAAAAGAAAGTACTGGACATCCAATCACTTCAGTCCATAAGAATGACAAGTCAGGAAAATCAGTAAGGGCAGGGAGGATGGAAAAGAAGGCAGATGGTTTCTGATGCAGAAATAGATATAGTTGGGGGCGTGGCTTGGACGCCGATGGTGATGGCTGCGGGTCGCAGGAACTCCGGGATGATGTAGGACGCCGGAATACCTCCAGGCTCTCTTTTTCACTCCCGGGTCCTACAAATCGCTGCCATATTGGTCGGAAGTTCCCCTGCAGTGATGGTGATGATTGCGGACTGATGGGGTGAGCACAGGCAATATTTTTCAGCTTTTGTTGCCGCTCACGGTTCGATGAGGAGCCGCGGCCACCATTTTGTTTTTGCTTTTTTCTCGTTCTCCCGGTTTCCTGCCTATCACTCTGGAACATCCTCCTCACAGAGAAAATGCACAGATAAGCTTCACTTGAACGTTTTTGTGTTCATTTTTGACACATTATTATTTTCATTTGCTGCTTCTGCCTACCATCTGAATGTAATTGCTCCTAAGCTGCCTGACTGATTGTGTTGGCCTCTGCAGTTTCAATATATTTAATTTCTCTTCAGTATTGGACTTCATTTTTGTCTTCATGAATCCCACATTCAACGTTTTTTGTGCTTATTTTTGCCATATACTTATTTTCATCTGCTGTTTATGCCTAGCATCTAAATGTTATTGCTCCTGAGCTGCCTGACTAATTGTATTGGCCTCTGCAGTTTCAATATATTTAATTTCTCTACAGCATTGGACTTCATTTTTATCTTCGTGCTTCCCACAATCACAGATTTTTTTCTCCCATATTTTGGATGGCAATGCCGCGTTCTAACCGCAGTAGTATTCAACATACTGACTCTGCGTCATTAGCGGATCATAATCCTTTCAGCGTCTCACAAGAAAACATGGAGGAGGCAGTAAATGTTTCTGCTGGATCAAGAGGGTCGACACCTAGCATGCCTCGCTCAGGTTCTAAACCCGGTTCTAAGATACCCTCTGCATCGATTTCTTCAGGCAAACGAATAAAGACAAACCCACCTTCAATCTCCATGTTACTTTTACTGGAGGAAATTCGTCCCTCAAGCCATACATGGAAGAAACAAATTCTCGTCTCCAGAGTCTTGAGGACAACTGGTCATATACAGAGCAAAAAGTTGAGGAACTTGAAAAACTAATTGATTCAGTTTAAACAGTTACTGATCAAGTTCCTTGCATGCATAGAGAGATACAACACCTTAAACAGCAAATTGAAAATTTGGAAAACCGAAACAGGTGTAATAACCTACACATTTATGGCCTTGCTGAAGGACTTAAAGGTTCTGATCCATTGTCTGTTTTTTCAATCCTTCCTGCCAACATTACTTGGTCTACCTGAACAACCTCCATTGAACATTCAATGAGCTCATCGCCTGGGGCAGAGCCCCCGTTTTTCCTCATCTTCATCCTCTCCCATTAAACCTAGAGGAGTTATTTTGTACTTTTTAGAATATACAGATTTGTTCAAAGTCCTCCATGCTGCCAAGCAAAAAGGGAAAATCTCCTGTAATGGTTCTAATCTTTTCTTTGCCCAGTACTACGCTAAGGCAACTGTAGATCATCTGAAGAAGTTCCTAGATATGAGACCTGCCCTTCGTACCCTGAATGTTAGATATGGCTTATTTCATCCTTGTTTGTTCAAAGTGACTTATAACAACAAGACAACAAACTATGAAGATCCAGCTCTCCTTCAACACTTTTTGAACACCTGCAGAGATGAGTAAATGGACATTCCGCAGCCTTCAATATGTTCGCAAATGTTTGATCACTTCAAATTGTTTGTTAATAATTTATTCTTATCCTCATTCCTGTTGTATTTTGTTATGTCATAATGTCCTCTGTTCATTTTTTCTTTCTTTCCCTTTCTTTTTATTAGATGCGGATTTGTGTTCCTTCGTTATATGTCTCCTTCGTTGTTCTTGGAGGATATTCCCCGTACCGTTTCTCCTCCTGAATCCTTCCGTCTGGTGTGCTGCCCTCTCTATGCGGCTCTACCTCCCCCGTTTTCATTGTCTACATGTGGTATGTCTTTCTGCTACTTTTGAGTTGTTTTGTCTTTTCGTTCTTTGCTTTGTCCTTTCTTTTTCCTTACCCTCCCTCTTTTTCTTATTTTTCTTCTCTTTCTTACTCCATGACATCTCTTCTATCATTACCGTTTCCCCTACTTCAACCTTGATTATGATCATATATCTCTACTCCTCTATCTTATTTCTCTCTTTTAACAATGTTCTTGAGAAGTTTACTATTTGTATAGCGACTGTTCATGTAAAATTTAGTGGTTATTTTTAGAGTTACTACGTGGAATGTTAAAGGAGTACACAATCCTATTAGAAGACAACGAGTATTAACCCATTTAGCCAAATTAAAAACGAACATTCCATTAATTCAAGAAACCCATCCCTCTGAAACTGAAGCATCTAATTTGAAATGGTTCTGGGTAGGCAATGTTTTTTCCTCCCCAGCTCTAGGTAAGAAAAATGGAGTATCTATTCTCTGTCACAAGAAATATCAGATCTCCGTTATTCATCAAGAATCAGACTCAGATGGTCGTTGGGTAATTGTTAAACTTCTCATTCATCAGATTCCTTTTGTCCTTTTTAATGTATTCTGGACTCTTATTTATGAAAACCTTTTTTTATTTGACAATGATTATATTGTTTTTAGTGGAGATTGTAATCAAGTCCTTGATCCTGTATCAGACAGACATTCCTCAGTTAGGTTTGTTAACACTAAGATGCACTCACAATTTACCTCCACCATTCATTTCAAAGCATTAGTTGACATATGGAGACTTTGTTACTCTGACCTTCGAGAATATAGTTTCGATTCCCTTCCAAATCAATAACAATCCCAAATTAACTATCTCTTTCTTAGTAAATACTTATCCCAACAAGTACTCCAATCCGTATTTGGATCTATTTTAATATCGGATAATGCCCCAGTTCATGCTGATTTTGATTTTTTACCCTGTACGCCCCATCCTGGCGTTTTAATAATACTTTATTATCTGATCCTAATTTCTCAGGCCAATTCAGCGCTTTTGTATCTGAATTCTTTTTTTTTAACTCCACTCCTAATGCCTCTCCTGTAATGGTTTGGGACTCTTTCAAAGCTGCAGCAAGAGGTTTTATAATAAATTTTGTTTCTCAGAAAAAGAAATCTTTTGAAACCCAAACTGCCCAGATGCTTACTAAGATCAAGCAACTTGAACTCACCTATTATCTTTCGAATACCGAATCATCCTTGAAAAATCTTATAGACGCAAAACTCACTTTTAATAAATTATCCACGGAAGCGGCGTCATCATATCTTTTAAAAAGTAGTTCCCATTATTATGGAGGCCAAAATAAAATGGGAAAATTACTAGCGAATTACCTGAAAATAAGACGAAGAATGGACGAAAGTAGAATCTATACGGAACGCTGCCGGTGATTCATTATTTAAGGACAGTGATATTTTAAATTACTTTGTTTCTTTCTATAAAAATGTATATACCCCTGAAACACAAACAAGCTTGCAGGGGCTTTCTTCTTTTTTTCATTCTATTGATTCCCCCCTCTTACCATACTGATTTTATTTCTCTAGAAAAGGATATCACTCTATCAGAAATCACACATGTGGTCTAGATATTAAAAAGAGGCAAAGCTCCTGGTCCAGATGGATTTACTATTGAATTTTATGCACATTTTGCCACCTTGCTTCTTCCAAATCATTTAAATCTTTTTAACTCCTTCATCGCAGATGGCTCTTCTTATGGAACTTTTCAAGAAGCCATGATATGTTTAATCGCTAAGGACAATAAAGATCCTTCTCTACGCAAAAATTACCGTCCAATTTCTTTAGTTAATCTTGATTATAAGATATTTGCAAAAAATTCGTACTCTTTGTATTGATCCTATATTACCCAATCGTATTGGTCCTGAACAGTCGGGTTTCGTAAAAGGTTGTCTATCATCCGATAACTCCAGAGTCTTTTTTAATATCCTAGTAAAGCCTCCTCTTTTGATTACCATATTACAGCTATAGCTTTGGATGCAGAAAAAGCTTTTGACAGGATTGGGTGGGACTTTATGTTTCAGGCTTTAAAGTGGATAGGATTTACATCAAAACAAATATCCCTTATTTCTTTGTTATATTCAGGTCCTAGAGCATCTATTTTCGTTAACGGCAAGACTTCGGAATACTTACCACTTTTCAGAGGAGTGCGGCAAGGTTGTCCGTTATCACCTCTTTTATTTATTATTGCACTAGAAGCCTTTTTAACCAAGATCAGACAAGATCCTCAGATCACTGGATTCCAACTTGATACTATCCATGTTAAAATTTGTGTATAGCAGATGATATTCTCTTATATTGTTCCAACCCTGCCACTTCTTTTCCTGCCTTTTTCAACCAGGTTGATGTTTTTTCTCAGTTATCTGGATATTGTCTTAAATCAGACAAATACGAGATTCTACCTCTTAACATGACTTGTCTTAAAGATGACTTTATACCTTCCGGTTTTTCTGGGCAACCATCCAAAATAAAATATCCGGGCCTATGGTTCTCTTCTAACATTTATGAAACTTTGAAACAAAATTTTGATTACATCATCAAAACTCTATCTGATGCTATTGAACGCTAGCACCCGCTTTTTCTCTCTTGGTGGGGAAGATTGGATTCCATTAAAATGATGCTTTCTCCTTTGATTTTGTACATTCTTTCAATGATACCTGTACATATTTCTAGTTTTTACTTTAAGAAAATTGACTCCCTATTAACAAAATTTCTCTGGAAGAGTAAATCTCCTCGCATTGACTTATCTTCTTTGAAGGCAGACAAATCTTCTGGTGGTCTTAAATTTCCTGATTTCAAATCTTATCATTATGCTTTCACTTTAAAACAGTCATCCCCTGATCAGTGTATTCATCCTCCCATTTGGCTTTCTATAGAGAAATCTTTTATATCCCCTGTTTGATTTTAAAAAGGATCTCACAGTTACCAACAATATTGCCTCCTTTTGTCCTCCAGTTATTTCCCATACGTGTAAACTTCTCATCCCTCTTTTACCCTCCTCATACCCCTCAGCTTCTTCATTGGATCAACAACCTATTTGGCATAATACTTTACCACGTATAAAAAACGCACTATTTATTGGAAATATTGGAGACTCAAATGATAGTTTTTGATTTCCCAATTATTATTTAATGATGTTCCCTTAATCTTTTCTGCCCTTCAAGCTACATTTTCACTCCTGCCATCTTTCAAAACACAATATAACCTCTTGCTGCCTTCTCTTATTCACTATCTTTGTTCTTTATCAGCTGCTCCCAATTTACCATCCAGATGCTCCACTCTTTTTTCCTTATTAACCTCTTCTCCTTCAGCCTCTTCTCTATATAAAAATGTATTTCTTTCTTCAGACAGAAGTAAAACGAAGGCTGAATTGGCTTGGGAAAAGGACCTAACAGAGTATTGGTCGACCAGCATTTGTGATAAATTATTGTTAAAGATTCATAAAACTTCTTGAGCTGCCAATACTTTATTTTGTTTACCAGCGCCTCTTATTTACCCCTGCTAAAATGGCCTCCTTCTCCTCGGATTCTCCACCTACCTGCTGGTCTTGTCCCTGCACACATGCTGATTTGAAACACATGCTTTTTGAGTGTCCCTCTATCTCTCGTTTTTGGCAATTGGTTTGGTCTCAAGTTAACAACAGTTTTAAAACGGCTGTTTCTTTTCCGCTTTCTACAATTTTTCTAGGTTCCCTATCTCCCCAATGGCCCCAATCTCCTTCAAATTAAAAATTACTAGATTTATTACTAGCAGTGGCCCTTCATTTAATAACTTCCAACTGGAAAGAGGCGGACAAAGTCACTTTTAGAGCCTGGTGGAATGCCGTCTCTTTCCATCACAGACTGGATGCTAATTATATTACACCTATATCTTTAGCTATTAAAAGAAAACATTTGTGGCTCCCTCTGACTACATACCTAACTTGGTCTGCCTCTTCTAATGCTACTCCAGTCAGCACACACCGGATGAAGTCCGGAAACCTCCATGATGAATTGTGGTTTTTTTTAGACGTTGGCTTATTATCTTATCGTATTACTCCTTACGTTGTATTTTCTTATCACAGTATGATTCTTTATGCTTCAAATATGCTTTAATTTCTAAAAGGGGGTGGTGATGGACAGAGTATCTGAGTTATTCAGAACACTCCTACCCAGTCAACAGATCAGGGCTTGATCCATCACCGTTTTTTAGCTCACTGCACCATCCCAGTTCAGAACCTGGCTATATGCAAATTAGTCTGTCCCTGGCCCAGTGCATCATGGGAACAGGGCAGACCAAACTACCAAGCCAATTCTTCACTGGAAAGGAAACAAGCTTCCGGGGACCGGTTTCTGGCATTACAGCCATCTTCGGCCCGGCTTGCTTGAATCCTGATGGTGCAGTGAGCAAGGGACTCATGTCTGAGCATACCCTTCCACACTCATGGTGGCCAAAATAATTTCTAAAAGGGGGTGGTGATGGACAAAGTATCTGAGTTATTCAGAACACTCCTACCCAGTCAACAGATCAGGGCTTGATCCATCACCGTTTTTTAGCTCACTGCACCATCCCAGTTCAGAACCTGGCTATATGCAAATTAGTCTGTCCCTGGCCCAGTGCATCATGGGAACAGGGCAGACCAAACTACCAAGCCAATTCTTCACTGGAAAGGAAACAAGCTTCCAGGGACCGGTTTCTGGCATTACAGCCGTCTTCGGCCCGGCTTGCTTGAATCCTGATGGTGCAGTGAGCAAGGGACTCATGTCTGAGCATACCCTTCCACACTCATGGTGGCCAAAATAATTTCTAAAAGGGGGTGGTGATGGACAGAGTATCTGAGTTATTCAGAACACTCCTACCCAGTCAACAGATCAGGGCTTGATCCATCACCGTTTTTTAGCTCACTGCACCATCCCAGTTCAGAACCTGGCTATATGCAAATTAGTCTGTCCCTGGCCCAGTGCATCATGGGAACAGGGCAGACCAAACTACCAAGCCAATTCTTCACTGGAAAGGAAACAAGCTTCCGGGGACCGGTTTCTACAGCCAGGTTCTGAAACTGGGATGGTGCAATGAGCTAAAAAACGGTGTTGGATCTAGCCCTGATCTCTTGACTGGGTGAGAGTATTCTGCTTAATTCAGAGACTCTGTCCATCACCACCCCTTGTTGTAAATATTTTTGTCCACCATAAGCGTGGAAGGGTATACTCAGATGTGAGTCCCTTGCTCATTGCACCATCAGGATTCAAGCAAGCCGGGCCGAAGACGGCTGAAATGCCAGAAACCGGTCCCCGGAAGCTTGTTTCCTTCCCAGTGTAAGAATTGGCTTTTGTAGTCTGGTCTGCCCTGTTCCCATGATGCACTGGGCCAGGGACAGACTAATTTGCATACAGCCAGGTTCTGAAACTGGGATGGTGCAATGAGCTAAAAAACGGTGTTGGATCTAGCCCTGATCTCTTGACTGGGTGAGAGTATTCTGCTTAATTCAGAGACTCTGTCCATCACCACCCCTTGTTGTAAATATTTTTGTCCACTATAAGCGTGGAAGGGTATACTCAGATGTGAGTCCCTTGCTCATTGCACCATCAGGATTCAAGCAAGCCGGGCCGAAGACGGCTGAAATGCCAGAAACCGGTCCCCGGAAGCTTGTTTCCTTCCCAGTGTAAGAATTGGCTTTTGTAGTCTGGTCTGCCCTGTTCCCATGATGCACTGGGCCAGGGACAGACTAATTTGCATACAGCCAGGTTCTGAAACTGGGATGGTGCAATGAGCTAAAAAACGGTGTTGGATCTAGCCCTGATCTCTTGACTGGGTGAGAGTATTCTGCTTAATTCAGAGACTCTGTCCATCACCACCCCTTGTTGTAAATATTTTTGTCCACCATAAGCGTGGAAGGGTATACTCAGATGTGAGTCCCTTGCTCATTGCACCATCAGGATTCAAGCAAGCCGGGCCGAAGACGGCTGAAATGCCAGAAACCGGTCCCCGGAAGCCTGTTTCCTTCCCAGTGTAAGAATTGGCTTTTGTAGTCTGGTCTGCCCTGTTCCCATGATGCACTGGGCCAGGGACAGACTAATTTGCATACAGCCAGGTTCTGAAACTGGGATGGTGCAATGAGCTAAAAAACGGTGTTGGATCTAGCCCTGATCTCTTGACTGGGTGAGAGTATTCTGCTTAATTCAGAGACTCTGTCCATCACCACCCCTTGTTGTAAATATTCTTGTCCACCATAAGCGTGGAAGGGTATACTCAGATGTGAGTCCCTTGCTCATTGCACCATCAGGATTCAAGCAAGCCGGGCCGAAGACGGCTGAAATGCCAGAAACCGGTCCCCGGAAGCTTGTTTCCTTCCCAGTGTAAGAATTGGCTTTTGTAGTCTGGTCTGCCCTGTTCCCATGATGCACTGGGCCAGGGACAGACTAATTTGCATACAGCCAGGTTCTGAAACTGGGATGGTGCAATGAGCTAAAAAACGGTGTTGGATCTAGCCCTGATCTCTTGACTGGGTGAGAGTATTCTGCTTAATTCAGAGACTCTGTCCATCACCACCCCTTGTTGTAAAAATCAAATATGCTTTAGGCGTTCCGTAAATATATAATTTTGTTATTTCTCTTTGTTTTTAGAGATATAGGGCCAGATGTAGGAAGGCAAATGCCGGTCGGTAACGGCCGATTTCGGCCGTTACCGACCGGTATTTGGAGTTTGGGATGTAGGAGCATGTTAAAATACAGATTCGGTAATTTTACCGAATCGGTAAAATACCGAATCGGTATAATTATCGAATCAGTATTTTGACATGTAAGTAGCACTGCAATCAGTGCTACAGGGGTTTAAGAATTCTTAATTTACCACCAACTAGAAGTTGGTGGTAAATTATGAAAACCCTTTAAAAAACATTTTTTTTGCTTTGTAAACAGTGCCATGTTGCAGACATACATGCCCTAAGGGCATGTATGTCTGCAACATGCGTACCCATGCACAATTGAGGGGTGCACCTGCCACCCTTCAATGTTTCCCCCAATTACCGAATCGGTATTTACCGATTCGGTAATTGCCATTGATTCCTATGGGCCTTAAGGCCCATAGGAATCAATGGCAATTACCGAATCGGTAAATAGCGATTCATTAATTACCGAATCATACCGATTCGGTAATTAATTTGGTAATATTACCTACATCCCAAATGCCAGTTCTTAAATACCGAATCGGTATGATTCGGTATTTAAGAATCGGTAATCTGGGATTACCTACATCAGGCCCATAGAGTTTTAGCAACAATCTCCTTCCCTTGTTTTTCTCCCTCCCTCTTCTCCCTCCCCCTTCCTTCCTTCTTTTACTCCAGTTGCTTCATACAGTGTGTGTTTGGATAATACTCATATTTGAATTCAATTTTTCTCTTTATAATTGTTATTTATAATTCAATTGAGGTGTATTGTATTTTATATACATGCTGTTTTTTTCTAATACTTTTATTGCCTAATAAACTTTAAACTTAAAAAAAAAAGAAATAGATATAGTTGCTGAAGAATGTGAAGCCAGCAATGATCAGCTTTTGGGGAAGCGTCTGTAACAGTTGCAGAAGCAACTAAAAAAAGAATCCGGAGCCACATTCAAGAGCGCATAAATGTAGTGGAAGTAACTACACACAATGTTCTTGAAATTTACAAACGGTGGTATGATCTTTGCACTAGATAGAAAGAGAGCTGATTAAGAAAGCTGCCAGAACTAGAGGAATCCAT
The DNA here is from genome assembly GCF_964261635.1 of Lissotriton helveticus. Classification (NCBI taxonomy): domain Eukaryota; kingdom Metazoa; phylum Chordata; class Amphibia; order Caudata; family Salamandridae; genus Lissotriton; species Lissotriton helveticus. Next base: position 1,709,627,771 of record NC_136067.1, read on the forward strand.
TTACTCTCTAATTGATGAAGCACGCACATTTAGTTCCTCTGCAGAAACTGGAATACACCATGAGGAAGGAAGTGAACCAACATCTCCACGCCACTACCCTCATAGAATACCATAAGGTTAAACGGATACCAAGGGGTCTGAGGATTGCCCTAAAACCTATGCATTTTAAGTTCAACAAACCTTAATGGCACGGTGGAATGCAATATTAAATAAATGTTCATTAGATTTAATCTTGCTCATCATTGAAGAATTGTCAACCATACTTAATGAGCTCACACAAGATATTGCGAAACTCAAGGATGAAATATCAGAGAAAATGGAGCAAGAAGACTGGGGATACAATTGATTACAAATTTATTCCTGGGCCAAGGCTTATGCCCAAAAGAGGTTTGCTAGAAGATCGGGCAACACTTCCTCTGAGGAAAGCGTTGTGACAAATCAGGATTTGTTGCTACAAAGACCTCTGGCACTCACCCACACAATACAAACAGATGAAACTGCCACCACTTCAACTGACAAACCATCTTTTTTAGCCGAGGGCCAACTCCTCATTTTTACCACCGGACAAAACAGTTCAACCAAAGGAAAGCACCCCCGGAGAGGACAAACTAAAAAAAGTCACAGAAAGCGGGAGACCACAAAGGAATCCCAAGAAAGTAACTTAGTGATGAACATCTCTAAAAAAAGATTCAGTATTGAAGAAATACAGGTATTGAACAAAGGCACCTCTTATGTTCCAACATATACATCCAAGGCTTTGGAAACTGAAATTGCTTTGTTTAAATTTATGCGGCGACTAAGATTGAAATGGTTTTTCTTTAGTACCTCGGCGCATCAAGATCAAGTCAAACCACCAGAGATTTTTCGTCCTAAAAGTAAATTCATGGCTCCTATATCCCACAAGAGGTTAGACAATTTTGAAACACTGGTGAAAAAGGATTTGGAAAAGATCAAATACAAGAGACCAAAATATACGAACTTAACGAAGAAGGAGTCACATATTCTCTATGCTTTGAGACAAGACACTAAGATAATATTTGAAACCAGCAGATAAAGGGGGAGCACTCTTTGCCATGGATCTTGAGTTCTATGAGCAAAGCGTGTCTCTTTATGTGAACAATGAGCAGACATACTTCAGATTGGAGACAGATCCAACACAGGAATTCATGGAGCTATTGGGATCCATTCTAACCAAAGTAGAGGAAATTGGATTGATAAATGCCAGCACAAGGTAGTTTTTACAGACCCCAACACCTAAAACACCACATATTTACATGTTACCAAAAATACACAACTAATCCTCCGTTTCGTCCAATAGTAGCAGGCTGTGGGTCGATACATGAACCCATTGGACAATATGCGGATCACCATATACAACCACTTGTATAAAGCTGGGGCACATATGTAAAGGACACCACTGATTGTCTCCTGAAACTGGAAGCACTTCGACACCATTTCAATGAGCAAATTCCACTTTGCACTATAGATGTTGTCGCTGTATACACTTCAATAGCTCACAATGAAGGCCTTGAGGCCGTGGTATGGAGACTACTTCATACCTCAACAGAGGAAGAAACAGGCGTAGTCGTCTGGAAAGCAAGAAACACTCGAAGACTGCATAAGAGAATTAAATCAGCGTAACCCCAGGATATAGTTCACACATAAAAATCAGTCTGATCGGATCCAGTTCTTACACATTGAGATCCAAAAAACAGATACAGGTTTGGCCACTACAGTCTATAGAAAACCGACCGATGTCAACAACGAGCTCCATTACTCTAGCACACTCCCAACTTCCCTTAAAAACCATATACCAGTGTCACAACGTTTTAGAATCAAGAGGATTACATCTGAACCAGCACAACGTGAAGATTTGAATATGGAACAACTCAATAGATACAAGGAGAGAGGTTACCCGAAGGAGGTATTAGCAGAGGCAAGGCTCGCTGTCGAACAAAAAAAACAAGAGGAACTACTAAAGAAATCAGATAAATCCAATGGTCAACGGGAAGTATTTGTTCTCAAGCAGTCTGCACAGGCTTCTAAGATAAAAAGAATAATCAAAAATCATTGGGAAATCATCGAGCAAGAACCAGACTGCATGACTCTATTCAAAGAAAAACCTCTATTTGCCAACAATCGTTCCAAGAACCTACGAAAACTTTTAAAACCCCTACCGACAGCTAGAACTTCTAATCATAAAGGGGTGAGAAAGTGCTGGAATTGCAGATAATATAGTAATATCATTCTAGGAAACACCTTTGCACCTCCCTACACAGGAAACAAAATCTCATTGAGACATACATCGTACTGTAACACTGAGGGCATAATATATGCCATCCAATGCCCATGTGGGCTGGTTTATGTAGGGAGAATCTCAAGCAAAATGAAAACCCACATCATCGAACATAAGAGTATGATCCGTAATAGAAATTTGAATTCTTGTTTAGCTACACATTGGGTCAATAATTCACACACCATCCCTCAAGTTAGGTTCACCATTCTCGAGAAAGTAGATCAGGTTCAAGGGTTAGATCTCACTACATCACTGGCACGCAGAGAAACGTTCTGGATAAACTATTTGGGAACCATTATTCCTGGAGGTCTCAATGACCACTATGAACTATTGTGTTTCTTGTAATCTCCCACAGATGACTTGTGTACGTATATTGTGTTCTTGACATTAACAAGACAATGTAAAGGATTTGCACTTTTACTTTTTTATTTTGGGTGAGATGGCTTATTTGCATACTTGACTTGCGCGTCACCTGGTTAGATCGCATTGTTTTTCGTTCGTCAATTTATGAGGATGCAGTTCACCAAGGGTTAGGTACCTCTCAACTCATTCAAGTATGTTTGGCTCTTTGGGTTTTTTCGAATGCATTCGACAGTGACCCCAATCTCTGTTCACTCACAACACTATGTGATTTGTGCAAACATTAGTGCACAATAAAGTTTTTCAGATGCCCAGAGCCGGGGACTGGTCACTTAGCATCTGTGCCTTTAAATGGCTAGTACGCGTTCACGCACGTTACGGCGTCAGTCAGATCCGACGGCAGCAGTGGCTTTTCGGCAGTCTATTGGAATTTTCTCTGGTGAGCACAAGAAAACAAAATGTTTAACTATCTGGTGGATTATAAATTAACAGGGTTTATACCAGTCACGCTTGTAATCCCGAGCTATTTGTTGATGCGTAGACATCTTACTTTATTTTGCAGTTACGAGTATTACCAACGTCACGTTTGATAAGCCACAGTTTCTTTCAAGTTCACTCACTAAACCTCACTGTAGCACGTAAGCCCATGGAACATTGCGTTTGATTTTCATTTTTAGTGACAAATCAGGCGGTTCGCCGCGAGGTCGGCGAGTTTTTTAAAAGCACATTGAGGCACAACATTTGTTCGGCAGGAAATAACCAGTTTACTGCACGCAGTAGGCGTTGCACTCGGTAAGCCGAAATCCTTGCACTTTAGCTCTAACCTTCACAAATCTTGTTTGTATAGAGGATATCTCATGTTGCACTTAATTTATTTATTTTTTCAGTGAGGAGATTTACGTTCTCCGTTGCTGCGCAGGTATGTTCTCTTTTCATATAACTGCATGATGACGCCACTTTGCATGAGCATGGCACCTAATTTTTTTAACTTTGGTGTAACTTGTAACAATACCCTAAGCCTTTCCTCCGAAGTTTGCGTCACGTTCTACAACTCTTGGGAGGTGAATCGGAGTCCTTGCAGGGCATGGCTGTCCCGAGGTCTTTTGTTGCAGCAATCACTTGGTCATTTCTGTTGTTCCAATTTACAAACTCTCTCCTCATTTTCCTTTATACATACCAGTTTCAGATAAAGTGCAAATCCTACTGTTACCATGTTAACGTTTCATACTGAGACATTTTTTACATTTCTGGCTATTCTTCACTTTTGTTGTAGTTCCATACGGAAGGAACAGAATTTAATCATCATACTTTCATTTGGAAACACTCCTGAAGAAGGGTTTCAATAACCCGAAATGTATTGGGAATTTTCTTTGTTTGGAACTTTTGATTCCATATTTGTCTTAATGCAATTTGATGCTTGTCAACAAGTACATTTAGTATGCAACAGATAGTTGCACATGTTTAATGTTTACACATAGGCACTTGTAAAAATTGTAGAATTCAAAAATTGTGTGTACCCAACAATATAATGTTTGTGTAATTTTTTCTTAACTTTCACTAAAATTCTAACACACCGTAATAAGTATTTGAAACCGTAAGGCCTTGGGCAGTGCATCTCACAGACCTGGGTTTCCCAGGCCTTGACACATGTTATTATAGTACAGGGGTTAGGGCTATACCCCCAGTGAGATAGCACGCAGACACAGTATAAAGTGTTTAGTTAAGCTTCACTATTTAATTGCTAAGTATATTCTTTCGAAAGGTGTGCAGGTCTACCCACATACAACACATTTAGAACTAGAGGAGGCCCATAAAAACAGCTTCCTCCCAGATCTCTGGATGAGGCTACTGAAAGTACGTTGACATCAGAGGCTGAATCGGGATTCATTACAACTGAAACTTCTAGACCTCTTCAGCTCGCTTAAGGTTAGTTCCAATAGAATAAAAATATATACTATGTTGTGCACTACATGATATTGTCATCTATTAAACATATAATATGACATTTCAATATCAATTTTTATTTTTCCAAAGTTAAATTACAAATATACAAGACATATTTTGGGTTGCATGATGAAATGCATTATGGGGCAGTTATAATTATTGTTATGTTGGCTTTTTTTTAAAAAAAGTCTGTGCTTTGGTATATAAAAGGTGCACACTATTTATCATACACAATTATTAAAATATTAGCCTGTTCAGCTATTCCAAAACATAACAAATGTGTTACCTTTCCTAGAAGATAAATGCATTATGGATCGAAGTCATTCATCTTATGCCCATATGGCATTTATAGAGTGATTTCAAATGCAAAACGTGAATTTAATTGCACATGGGAATACCACAAATATGTGGACCCTATGTAATGATATGACGCATGTAAATATGTTTTTTCACTTACAAACATGTATGTATTTACAATAATATATCGTTTGTATCAAGAAAGCTAGTCTATAATAAAATATACATTATTCTAACGGCCATTCAATACAGATATTGAGACAAACATAGCAGAGGGCAATGAGGAGGATATTGAGCATGAGGTAGAGGATCAGTCTTGTGACACCATTGATATTCCCCCACCAATAGACATTACAATTCCTATCACAGTTTGTGAAAGAAGAGTGTCCCATAGAAGACAAACAAGACCTTCGTCACGTGCACTTCTGCCTGTATGATGTAGAACAGCTCTCTACATGCAAATACTTACAAGGCAAAGAATAATACCAATGGGCGCACAGCCTACTGTAACACAGGATGAGCCAGGTGCAACACCCTCAAGAAAGGAATTTGTGCACATTGAAAAATCAATGCTGGATGTCAATACCAAACAATTTGGATATTATATAAATATGATTGACAGAAACATGGATAAAGGATTGTCTGATTGCACTGATATCTTAACTGATGCCATTAAATCATTATGTTGGGCAAATCCTGAGGCCACTCAACAATAGAATAAAAATGCAAAACTATGGTAAAATATGGAGAAATTGGCTACTGCTAGGGTGCGTGCTTAGCAGAAGAACAATAGATATTTAACAGGAAATGGCAAAGCATAGCCCAAATACAAGGGCTTGGGGCAGGCTACATCATTACTAAAATTGCTGCAAACTATGTAAACATGTTCCAGTGATCAGGCAACCCCTATTCCAAAAAGAGGAGGCTTCCAGCCACAGTAGTTTGCATCTGATGTGATAAAATGTAGAGGTACTTGTAGTTAGGCTGCAGAAGGAGAAGGGGAGATGTCGGACACAAATACTGACAGACCAATTCCAAGAAAGTTAAGAATGAGATATTAAAATGTGTTGTTTCTTTGAACTTCCCCATTTGTCTTCCTGGCCCCTGTTGTTTTTTCATTGTTTTCCCCCTCACCTACCTGATAGAGTGTGATCCTGCCCTTTTCATCTTATCTGGCCTGCTGCAGTGTCCGTAGTGCTTTAATCATCATTGCTGTCACAACTTTCTCTCAGTGACCCTTCTCCTCCCTGGCTGTCTGCTGAATTGTTGTTCTTTTACACTGTTCCTTCTCCATCCTGGCCGTTCTATGCTTCTTTTAAAGCCCAGCTTGTCAGCCTTAGTGCGCAAAGTAGCCTATCAGCAATGGGCATGGTGTCTACATATGTTACACGTCGTATCAGGAATCAGTCTAGGCAATGGCTATGAGTGCTAATAGTGTTATCACAGTTTGCACTGTCATTTTTCTTGTGTTTCTGATAAGCTCAATAGGCATACTTATTTTGAACTGCTGATTATAGTTCTGGAAAATTATGTTCTTTTCATTGCTGTTTAATTCATAGACTCACTTATTTTTCTCGTGTTTGCCATAAGCTCACCAAACATAATAAAACATATCAACTGTTAAAACATGTCAAATTTTTACTCATTGCTACAATACAGGTAGTATATTTAACAATGTAAAAAATATCATAATCATTTCAAGCAATGGAAAAAGCCACACACACTAATAGCAAATCATTTTGTAAAAAAACAATAAGGGGCCGATTACGATGTCAGTCGGAGTTGCTTCCAACTGACACTTTCTCGGGACCGACTGACCTGAGGTCAGCGGTTCCAACCGCCCGATTACGATGCGACCGAACACTGTTCGGTTGGATTCCCACTGTTCTCTATGGGAGCTTGTATCACGGCTGTAAGCCTGCTGTAATACAGGCTCCTATAGAGAAATGAGTTTGTGCATAAAACCCTACAGCCTGTGACAGGCACCAGGGGGTCCCCGAGGTCCCACTCGACCACAAACCTTAGACCGTGGTGGCAAGGAGGCCCTGGTAGAGGCCCCTAAAGTCGCTGTCCAGCAGCCTTTCAGTATTGGAAAGGCCAGCACGGAAAGACTATGGGAAACCAACATCATAATTGAGATGGTGGAAACACTGTCTATAGGGGATTACGGAGCGGTTCTGACCGGCTGGAAGACTCTGAGAGCCGGTTGGAACCGAGTCGGAATGACGCGCTGGTTTACGTTCCAACCGCCGACATCGTATTCGGTCAGTCAGACCGCAAACTAACTGTGTTGGTCGGAAAGCCACAAACTAGCGGTCAGAGGCTTTCCGCCCGAAATCATAATCGGTCCCTAAAAGAAGTAACATGAATCGAGGAAAATTAAGACACAAAGTAATTCCTCTGAACTGCTGTATGGATTGATAGTGCATATATTAGTTTGTAAGGGGCATTGATAGATCGTGTGGGAAGTGCTTAGTGCCTGCTACAAAATACAGAGTGACAGTATGGTTTACACAGTTCTTGTAAATGTTTGTGATTAATGACCCAGATTTTTGGGGGCCTTGAGTTATATTTATGAACAGCATTGGCTTGTCTGTTTAGGGCAAATGCACAAGCCCTCCCTGTTTTTCCACTTATGATCATTGAGGGATCGCTTATATCCTGATTCAAGAATCTATATATAAAACCAGCGCAGTGCTCACCTTTTTGCAAAGCATAATGTTATGCCAACTAGAATGCATGTTGCAGCACTTTGAGGCCCTTCTTCAAGGTGCAGCTTATATTGTCTCTACTTTTAGACCTGACATCCTTGGCATGGTATTCTCCTAAACTTTTCGCTTTCATTCTTCCTGTTTTGCTAAATTCGGTTTTGTTGGCTTTAGTGCTTGTGTTCCCCCTTTAAACATCGTAACATTGGCCTACACTTAATTGGCATATTTAATTCATTTGTACATCCACAGTAAATGGTACCATATGTCCCCAAGGCCTGTAAATTAAATGCTACTAATAGGCCTGTAGCCCTCATTGTGCCTCCCTCTAAAGTAGCCTTTTAAAACATGTTTCAGGCTTGCCACTGCAGCCTGTGGTGCAGTTTTAAAATGCAATTGCCAAAATAATCCTTTTATCAGGCCTAAACCTTTCTTTGTAATACATATGTCATCAAAAGAGAGGGAAAAGTAGTTGGGCTTTTAGCTAGGTCCAGCGTACTTGCCCTAAACGCAATGCAACAAAGAAAAAGTACGCAGTTCCTAGGTGAAATATTATTCACCGAATACCACCAGGACAAGTATGTCTGGTGGAGCATGTAAAACAGGGGTCTTAAAATAAAGGAGCAGGGGGATTCCTCCTTTCGGAACTAGGGCTCTCACACACCCAGCAAGCTAGGTGTCATGCTTCATCATATGAGCGTGCTCCTCGTTGGGCAGGCGCTGCAATGCCCAACGGGCACCCTTAAAGGGGCTCTTTATCGGAGATCTTTTATTCCTTGCCGTAAGGGTGTAGTGGGGGTGAGAGGGCCTAGTCAGATGTAGATGTATGTAAAGTGTTTTAAAATAGGTTAAGGATTCCTCTGGAAGACTTTATTCTGTTGGGTACCTTACCTAAATAAAATATAAAAGGAGGGGTAGTGTGTTCTATAAACTAGGTGACAACAAACCTACTCTACTCCCAGATGGACTACATGTTTCTCGCCTTGTGATTGTCTATATAAGATCATTGGCGATTCTTCAGGACCGTGCAAATAGACAATTCGTGAAAAAAGGGCTATCTACATAAAAGAGTGGTAAGTGTATTATTGTACTTGCCACTGTCAATCGCCTAGGGGGGATCCTCCTAGGTAATGGAGACCACCTAAAGTAGTGTGTGTTCTGGCCTCATCTGGTGCAGAGGTTTAAAAGACACTCAAACAGTAGTGTAACTGTTCCCAGTCGGAACCGATCACTCAACCTACCCCAACCGCTGCTCCTGACCTTCCTGAAAAAGTTTCTAGAACCAGATGTGGGGGTAGGAAATTGAGTCCCCCACAGAAAGGCTGGGACCAGTTCAAAATATTGGACTTCCAGAGCCACTCTCCGAAACCTGTGGAAGTTATAAAAGAAGTATTGGCCAGCTGCTTAAAGGATTGCCTTGATGTCTGAGAAGGAAGATCGAACTTGATTGCCTCCGTCCCATGCTACCCAGAGTGGCTGAGCCTGCTTTTGGCCTCTGATGGAATTTACTCCCCAAGAAGTCCCACCTGAGCTCATAGCTGGCATCTATGAGATATCCTCCTAAAGCAAAGGTGAACATTCTGAAGTTTGGACTAGTTGCAACTGCAAATTCTCCAGTTCAAACAAAAAGTGTGCCACCCGCGTCAACCGCCAATGTGAAGCTCCGGTGAAACACGCACTTCACTCTACAGCACTGATAGCCTGTGATGACCGCCAACACAAAGCTAGAGCAGCAACCTTCCACATCGCTAGATCAGCATTTCCCACTACAGCGAGGATTATCAGCGACACTTCTCCTCACAGCCTCCTCCTACACAAATGGAACTCTTTGTGTTGGACTTAGGAGGTAACTTTTGAGCAGTCTGTATATGGAAAAATCTCCATTACAGTCGTCTTGAACTTGTGACGCTCCCCTCAGTCTAGCGGGACCAGATGACTGCAAATGGCAGCTTTGTGCTTTTAGGGGCAATTGTACCTAAAAACTTTACATTTGAACATCTACGGTTCAACTGATTCAATGTTTTTGTTCTGGTGTCATTTTATTTATTAAAATGCACTCTATTTTCCAAAATTTGACTGTTTCTGCACTGTGTAAATACTTTACACATTGCCTCCAAGCTAAGCTTGACTGCTTTGTGCCAAGCTACCAGAGGGTTAAGCATGTACTCATTTAATGACTTTTATGGTTCACACTGACAAGGATTGTGGTTGTTGCCAGAGTGAAGCTTCCACCCCTTTTAACCAATAACCCAATTTCTTACATCTACCGATAAATTCAATCATGATGGTTCATATTAAAAAGAGAAATAGAATACCAACACCATTAACTATTCATTATGTGTAACAGTAATAATCAACTGATATAAAAATTACATTGTAAATTATCTATATATGGTGTTATTTAAATTTGGGCCACTGGCTGTCCATCCTATTGAAAAGCCGTCACCTGCCTGGTGGAGATCTTTGTAGCTTTGATTAGCGCATCTGCTGCACTTGACAAAACTGAAGGGATGCACTGTAGGTTTTTGGAGTATGCCATGTGTAATGCTCCCACCTGGAAACCTTTTAGTTTTGAGACAGCAAACTCCCAAAGTGGATTTTTATTTTCTAAAATAAAAATGTAAATTTCAGATGTGGAGGGAGGCATGGTAGACATTTTGCATTTTCCCTACCCATGTCTGTGATGCCTAGCATGGTGAACACGGGCAGAAAAAATGAGTGACCATCGCCTCACCCTTAGTTGGGTGGCAGATGGGCAACCAAGTTAGAGGTTTAGACTGGCAGTGTCACCAAAGGCGCGACCAGTGTAAATGTGGTGCTTCCCCCAACTCAAAATTATTCAGGGCACTGCAACTTTGTTCAGGCAAGAGGACTGCAAATTTATGACAGTCCGCCCACTCTACCAAACAGTAAATCAGTGATAGTCTGTGCAGTTACACACTGATATATGACATTACTTGTATTTCAGTAATCACTTCAGAGAGGTACTGTTATACTCTGCTCCATTAAAATTATAAGAGCTCGTTTTTTTACATTACCTTCGTGGTCCCCATGAGTTTGCAATTCTTCTTAACTTCATTAAGCACTGTAGTTTACAATGTTCTTCTTGTGTCGTCTTCTTTCACATTTCCATGCCATCTCCATTCTAATATATAAAAGTGCTACTAGTGCGCAAATATTTCAGCCTCTTCGCTACGCATTCAAAATTAGAGCTTCCTACACTCTAGTTCAGCTCACTACTATAGGATGAAAAAGTTACACTAATTCGCAAAAACAGTAAATTAACTCCATGTTACCATAAATAACCTTTATTTCAAATATGATAAAGTTTGACACATATGTGAAACACAAATACATTATATTCAGCTTTACTATCCATTAAGGAGCTCCACTGACTCCCCATACACAAACAACCACAATTCAAACTCCTCACCCACACTTTCAAGGCAATACATAACACCTGACAAACATACCTCAACAATCGCATTTGCTTTGACAAACTTTCTAGACACCTCCGTACTTGCACACATTCAATGCATCCTGAAAAGTAGATATGGTCAGTGAGTAGCTCATCCATAATTTTGGCATTTCTGACGGGCACTGCTTTAGATCCCTCATTCCCAGTAAGTGGGACTCAAAATTAGTTGTAATCCTGGTAGAGAACCGAACAAGAACCACTGCACCTTTGACAGTACATTTCTGTTGCTTCCTGCTTACTGAAAGCTACATTCTTCCCATGATACAAGCCGGCAAAAGTGGCCATGCTAGTCAGCTGTTGACTTAAGTTTTCTGCATTTAACTATGACACAGAGGGTGCCATCCCCTGAACGTGTGCCCTGTCTATTCCCAAGACCCTGTCTCTTCAGTCTCTTGTGTCTCTTTGAAGCCTCTCCCAGCCTCTCAAAGCTTTATTGAGCTAATATGAGCACGTTCAAATAAATAAATAGATATATATACATCTATATATATAAATGTATCTCTATCTCTATCTCTATCTCTCTCTCTCTCTCTCTCTCTATATATATATATATATATATATATATATATATATATATATATATATATATATATATATATCTTTGAAACAGAAAGTCGATACCTTACGCTGTAAAAAGGATGACAGAGGACCCAAGTCTTCAAGGTGCAATATTGTTTATTTGTGCAAATTACCCGCACCTCCGCCATGGCTCCGCAGGGGGAGCGGCGCGAGACGTCTCCCCCTGTGGATTTCGCGCATAATGGTAGGGTCCAGGAGCGCGAGATAGAGGGAGCGTCAGGGCAGGCAATCAGCGCGTAATTTCTGAGGGGATTAGGCGTAGGTAGTTAGAGAGGGGTTTTTTTTTTCATATTTAACGAAAACCGATTTTCAGGCAAGGTAATTACTTTAAGGTTATAAAAGCGAAGGTTAGTTAGGCAGAGAAAGTGTAATTTTACTCAATATGGAGATGAGTGAACAGCTGATAGCGGCGCTGCGAGTGATCCAGCGTGAAGGGAGAGAGGACATGTTAACGCAGGCAGCGCGCGATGAGATGCTTCCCCCGAAGCGCCCACCACAAAGACAAGCGGCAAAAGGGGTAAAATTGGCCATTGAAGCCTGCGAACCGGTTTCTGTCAAAAAACGGAATGGGAGAGCACGTTCTTTGAGCGCTGGTGGGGAGACGTTTTTGAGACCTGGTGAGACAGGAACAGTCGTGACGGTGCGAAGAGCTTCTTCCCTCACACGCCAGAAGGCAGCGAGCGACTTTGACAACAGACCGACCGCCTCTGAGCTAAATACGCTGGTGGTGGGAGCTCCTTTAGAAGCGGATAAGAGTGGTACACTGGTGGCTCTGAAGAGAAAAGGGAAGGAAAAGGCTATCAAGAAAGTGGCTATTACCCAGGACAGGATGGGCGGGCAGGGGTTTCCATTACCTCCTCATCCCCTAAATTGTTTGCCTGTCTGTGGCGCAGCGGGCATGGACCATGGACAGAACACTGTCAGTCAGAATTTCATAATGAGAGGGAGGACGGGTTCATTGGTGGCTTATTCCAGTGACAGTGATGATGAAGGGGTTTATGATAAGCAACCTACCCGCGCCTCGCCTATCCAGTTGATTCCTATGCAGCTACCTCAGAAAAGTTCGAGGTTGACTAGAACCATTGAGTCTGGCGCGCGAGAGCTGCCTTTGGCTTTCGTTGCCGGTCCTCAGGCATGTCAGCAATTTGAAACATTTCAAGGGACACAAGATGTAAGTGATTCGGAGGTAGAGGATGAGTTTTTTTAAGGTACTGACACGGATGGCGAGTTTGAACAGGAGCAAGGACATAGCACAATGTTACCAGATCAAGAAGCCAGGAGGTGGGACACGCAATATTTGTTTCCACGTGCCCGCCCTTCACCGTATGACACACCTCACACGAAGAGTGCACGGGTCGGAGCGGAGAGGGTCAGTCGCTTTGGATCGAGCGCCCAAGGTTCACTGACAATCAAGATATGCGCCATGTTTCTATGGATGTAGTTACTACCTCACGAGTAGCACGCGACATGGCTGAGGCGCAGATGGTTAATTTTCAGAACGCGCCATCTGTTCAGGCGGCTGCCCCTACTGTGTCACGGCATAATGGGGAGCTTGGTAAAGTATACTACAGCGAATCCAGAGCGGATTTTTTGCGGCAGACAGGCCTCTGGAGCGGAGTTCTGATCTGCTTTGGTCAAATTTTGACGGGGGAGTGGGGGGTGAAGCCGGCCCGGGTACTAGTGGTGGTGTTCAGGTGAGGGGTGATGTTAGTCAGGTGGCAAAGGGTCAGGTCAGGAATTCAAAGAAAGGCAAAAAGAGCGGGGGTACTGTGGCAAAAGTGGTCGGGGTTGGGGGGGGCAACAAGTTCTACTTTGTTGTTTCAGAGGTCAAGTGCGGACTCTTCTGTGGTGAACGTGACCCCAAGAGACTATCAAGAGCGGATGTCTCAGACAGAATTGCAGCGACGTGCAGGACAGTTACCATGCGGTAAGCATCAATGGTGGGCGGTGTGGGATGAGGGGAGAGATGACAGGGCGAATTTTCGTGAGTTACCTGTGGTGAAAATTGTTGGGGGAAGGGACGGCAGACAGACTGTTGTGCTGGATACTTCGGCGGTTTCTGGTACACTGCTTCCGATTAATGCATTAGACGCACGTGTTTTGCCTCAGGATTTGCCAGTTTTGACGGGAGGGAATGTGCAGGATGGGGCATCAGGGCAGGGGGTAGCTATTAATGTTAGGCAGCGGCTTCCTTATATGGGGTTGGAGATGCCTTTGGGGTCCCATTTGTCAGACAAGACTAAGCAGCGAATATGGAATCACGAATTTGTGGACATATTCAAGTTGCTGCACCGAGATGTACAGGCCAAAGAGGGTTCCAAAGAGGAGGAATGGGAGTTAGCGCGACGTCCCAGGGTGCCTCGTACGATTGAGAACTGGACTTCAGCATTTTTGATATACGCAAGTATATATTGTGAAAGGTATCCTGAACGGTCTGTTGCCCTCTACAAATACATGGACATAGTTAGGAAGGCGCAGTTACACTTTGGGGGTTACTCTTGGCTTAACTACGACGAGGAGTTTCGAGCTCGTATTAGCATTTGTGTAGAAAAGCCTTGGGGTGACGTAGATTCGGAGCTTTGGCTTCAATGGATGTCCACATCTCATCCATCGGCTACGACACACACAGCAAGTGGCTTGCCAGTCCCATACCGGCCCTTTCTATGGCGTCCCGCTCAATCTGGAGCGGGTTCATGGGGAAGAGGTTTTTCATCAGGTACAGGAACCTGTTGGAATTATAACAGAGGAATGTGCAATAGACCATTGTGCCGTTTCAAGCACAACTGTTCCCATTGCGGGGGGCGTCATCCTCTCACACAATGTAATGCCCCAGCGGGGGGTTTCAGCGGGCACAGGGTCAGTGACCAACAGCGGTTTCCAGAGCAGGGTGGCTTTGGCAGCGAGAGGTAGAGGTGCCCCTTTCCCTACTTTCCCAAAAGGCGCCTACTCCAATTAGACTGAACAGCTTGGTGCCCTGGTTGAATAGATATCATGATACAGATTCAGCGTCTCGTTTGTTCTGGGGGTTTCGGGAAGGTTTCAAACTGGGATATCAGGGCCCCAGACAACAGAGGTGGGCTGATAACTTGCGTTCGGCTAAGGAGCTGCCGGAAGTGGTACGTAAAAAGCTGGAAACTGAAATCGAAGCAGGTAGAATAGCGGGCCCCTTCCGGCATTGTCCTTTGCCGAATTTGATGGTGTCCCCTCTTGGAGTCATTCCCAAGAAAGCGGCTGGCGAGTATAGAATGATACAGCATTTATCCTGGCCAGAAGGGGGATCTATAAATGATTTTATATCAGAGGCGGACACATCAGTGTCTTACACAACAGTGGATGAAGCAATGGAGTTAGTGACAAAGGTGGGAAAGGGGGCTGAAGTGGCAAAATGTGATATTCAATCGGCCTTCCGTTTGCTGCCCATTCACCCTACTGATTTTGAATTGTTGGGGATGTTCTTTCAGGGGCTTTATTTTGTTGACAGGGTATTGCCAATGGGATGTGCGGCCTCTTGTGCCCTTTTCGAACTGTTCAGCACATTCTTACAATGGATTTTTTCTCAGACATGTCCAGGGGGTGTCAGTTGTCATTATTTGGACGATTTCCTTTTCATAGGAAAGGCAAACACGGGACAATGTAAAAAAGCATTGAACCAATTCCAGAGGCTTGCGGAGGCTCTGGGGGTCCCTTTAGCGCCAGACAAGACCGAAGGACCTGATACAGTCATAACTTTTCTGGGCATTGAATTAGATACCATACACATGACAGCACGCCTTCCACAGAGCAAGATTTGCGAAATCAAGGCTTTTCTCCTCACAGTTATGCACTCAAATAAGATCGAGGTGGGCAGGTACAGCGACTGCTGGGTTATTTGAACTTCGCTTGTTGGGTGGTGAGGGCGGGAAGGACGTTTTGTAGGCGTCTGGGCATGGCATTATCTGGCGCGTATCTCCCACACCACAGGGTTCGGGTGACAAAAAACATCAAAGAAGATTTGCGAGTGTGGCTGTGTTTTCTGGACAATTTCAATGGCACACCGTTACATTTTGTTGATGACAATTTTGTATGGCAAGTTCAAATATATTCTGATGCTGCGGGGTCCAGTGGTTTTGGCATCTTCTGGGAGGGAAGGTGGTGTGCAGAAGCATTGCTTTTCTAGAGCTTTTTCCCCTGATCGTAGCATTACTAGTGTGGGGACAAGAATTTCAGAACAGGTCGGTGTTATTTCATGTTGATAACATGGCGGTGGTTAACCTGATAAACAACCAGAAGGCCAAAGACGTCAGAGTTTTACAGTTATTGAGAATGTTCATGCTGTTAAGTTTGCACCTCAATATGATGTTCAAAGCTAGACATGTCCCGGGGATTAATAATTGCATTGCTGATGCTCTTTCCCGATTTCAGTGGCAGAAGTTTCGCGAATTGGCGCCAGGGGCGGATCTCCACAAAACGGAAGTGCCACGCAACCTTTAGGCCCTAGGGGAGTGAGGATCTTTCAGCTAGTCGAGCAGTCCATTGCCCCTTCGACTAGGAGAACTTATGTGCAAGCATGGCAGGAATTTTTGCATTATACACAGAGTGTGGGAGGATCTGAGTCAGTGGGGAAGGTCAAAGGTAGTATTTGCGATTTTGTTTTGACTCTCATCGATAAAGGTCTGTCTCACAACACCATTGCAGGGAAGTTGTCCGGTTTATCTTTCTATGGTCAATTGTGGTGGGGTTTTGACCCAGTGGATGATCAGTTAGTAAGGAAAATGTTGAGGGGGTTGCAGAGGGGGTCAATCGGTTTTCAGCGGCCGAGAGCTCCCATCACATTTGAGTTGTTGCAGAAGTTATTACACCAGTTGGGGCTGTTTTGTTACGATTGTTGGGAGGTTGGGCGTTTTAGGTTAGCTATGATTTGGATGTTCTTTGGGGCTTTCAGGGTGTCTGAGGTTTTGGGAATGGGCAATGAAGGAGGTCTATCCAGTGCAGAGATTTCAGTAAGCGATCATAGGTTGGGGATATGGGTGAGGAAGTCTAAAACCGATCAGCTAGGACGAGGTACGTGGGTCTTTTTGAACAGTAGTGGGTTGCCAGATTGTTGCCCTGTGCAGGAGTGGGTTCGATTTATCTCTGGGGACTCGTTTAAAACAGGTCATATTTTCATTCATGAATCTGGAGAGAAGATTACTAGCTCACAATTTTTAGCGGTATTGAGAAGGGCTCTGACATTCTTGGGGGAAAACCCAAAATTTTTTGCCACACACTCTTTTCGGATAGGGGCTGCTACAGAGGCTGGCAGGTTGGGTTTGGGTCTTGATGTACTAAAACGCATTGGCAGGTGGAAGTCTAACAGTTACAAACGTTATGTGCGTAAATGATTTGGTGGTTTTTGTTTGGTACCTCGTTGGGTTGCGTTTTTCTAATTTTTATTTCATTTCAGGTACTGTGCGGGGTGCAAATTCGAAGTTTAAACGACAGACCTGGATGGTAGGCCATTCGTTTGTAAAGTGGGCAGCCCTGTTTGCAGAAAAGCAGATTTACGGACGGGCGCTGGGTATTCCAAGTGCGCAGCACGAAGTAGTCTGGAAGGGTAAAGGAGGCATGAAGTGGGCCGATTTGTTTCACACATTAACGCAGATGTTGCACATGCGTGGTC
Organism: Lissotriton helveticus; assembly: GCF_964261635.1. NCBI lineage: Eukaryota > Metazoa > Chordata > Amphibia > Caudata > Salamandridae > Lissotriton > Lissotriton helveticus. Next base: position 1,709,645,071 of record NC_136067.1, read on the forward strand.
GTCCGGATCATCTTATCATCCATCTAGGTGAGAACGATTTAGTTAAAATGTCGGGCCTCACGCTCATCAAGCAGATGCAACTTGATTTGACGGTGCTGAAGACAAATTGGCCGACCACTCGTTTGTTTTGGACAGAGTTCATATACAGACAATCTTGGCGACAGGCCAGGTCGCATGCTGCAGTTGAAAAGGCCAGACAAAAGTTAAACAAAGCTATGAGGGTGTTTTGTAAAGTGATGAAGATTGGGGTTTTATCACATGACAACATCTCGAGTAGCGAGAGTCATCTTTTTCGAGATGACGGGGTCCACCTGTCTCAGTTAGGCATGGCATACTATTTAGTTGAAATCAGAGACATGCTCGCGCAAGAACTACAGGTAAATTTATGGTGTAATTCGAAGTTATGAAAGAAAGTTATCTTCTTTTGGGTGGGGCCAGGAAAACTCCTTGGTTTTCCTGGGTGGCATAAAATCCCCAGGGAGGAGAAGTCTAGAGCGGGCTCCTCCAGTTATTAGTTAGATAGGGGGAATTATACACAACAATGGAGGGGAAAAAATGGAAAGAAAATGTTGGGGAAGTTATGATGAGTTCAATACAAGAAAAGAGATTTTTTGATGGTTTCGTATAAAGTCTAAATTTATAATGAAATGAAATAAATAAGTAAATAAATGGTTTCGGTTCAACTGCCAAATTTACATGATTGATGATCTGTTGGGAAATTTATGAATATACATATCCTGAATAAAGTGGCCTTTTCTGCTATGAGAAAGCGAGTGGTCTCAAGTTTGTGGGCGATGACACGTTTCGGGCCCCCTTGGCCCTTGATCACATGACACGCTATGGAGTGATTACAAACAATTTAAAGTGGCAGTGCACGTTGCTATGGTGATCATTGTCATAGACATAAAAGAAATGAATATTCAGCAGCTTGTCCTTTACAATAAAAAACGAATACTGTTTTAAAATCTATAGCCCTTTTACAAATGATAAAATATAATCATGAGTAAAAACAGGATTAGATAAAAAATCATCACAATTGCTGCTAAAATAGCAATTAAAACCACTTTTATCCTTCTGTCATGTAAAATTACATGCCTGTTTTAGTTGTATATGGACATAATTGTAAAATACACTTACTAAAAAATGCAAAATACTTTATACCACTCAATAGACAGTCCATAATATAACATTAATAGGCACGACTGCTGCTGTTTATGTCATTAGCAGTTTAACAATTGTAACAAACTGAGTTTATCTATAGCAATATTACCTACTGGTGATAGCCAGTAGGTATATATAGTTAGGATTGTTTTCCATAGGGAAATTGCAACATTATATTGGGAATAACTTTGGCGCTGGTTGAGGAATCTTCCTGAAATTTCCCTTAACTTTGCCTCGCGGCGCTCCGCTCCTTCCCTGAAAGTTTGGGGGGGATTCGTCAAGCGGGGGCCGAGATAAAAGGGGGGTCCCAAAACGTGTTTTCCCCATGTTAATTTTTATAGGGCGGTTGGACTCACTTTTAGCCCGAACGGCTGAATGGTTTTCCACCAAACTTGGCCAAATTGTAGGGACTGGTAGCCCGATGTGCCTTTGCTATGTCTCAAGATATGTGCTCCAGTGGTTTTTACAAAAATTAACTTTGAAAAAATATATATTGGGCTACATTGGGCTATATATATGTTAGAGCCCAAATGTAGCCCAATGTAGCCCAATGTAGCCCAAAGATGGCCACCAGAGACAAAAAAAACAAATGTAGCCCAAATATCAGCCAGATGTAGCCCAACTATAGCCCAATGACAGAATGTCCCAGAGTGTTCCAAAGAACAACTAGAGCGCTAACAGTCTTACTTATGACAAAAGTATGGCACACCTGAAGTCATCTTGATTGGAATAAAGTGTTAACACTTAAAACATTTAATTTGCAAAGGAACAAAATGAGGGGGTTCATTTTGCCATAGAAATTATGATTAGTGCTGAAGAAAGAAAAATTAGGGCACATTTTGAGTGACTTCTCAAATCCTCTTATATTTCATTAAAAAATTCTGATATGCAGTCTCCCAAGATGGCCACCAGAGACAAAAGAGCCCAAATGTAGCCCAAATATCAGCCAGATGTAGCCCAACTATAGCCCAATGACAGAATGTCCCAGAGTGTTCTAAAGAACAACTAGAACGCTAACAGTCTTACTTATGACAAAAGTATGGCACACCTGAAGTCATCTTGATTGGAATAAAGTGGTAACACTTACTACATTTAATTTGAAAAGGAACAAAATGAGGGGTTTCATTTTGCCATAGAAATGTTATTACCTACTGGCGATAGCCAGTAGGTATATATAGTTAGGATTGTTTTCCATAGGGAAATTGCAACATTATATTGGGAATAACTTTGGCGCTGGTTGAGGAATCTTCCTGAAATTTCCCTTAACTTTGCCTCGCGGCGCTCCGCTACTTCCCTGAAAGTTTGGGGGGGATTCGTCAAACGGGGGCCGAGATAAAAGGGGGGTCCCAAAACGTGTTTTCCCCATGTTAATTTCCATAGGGCGGTTGGACTCACTTTTAGCCCGAACGGCTGAATGGTTTTCCACCAAACTTGGCAACATTGTAGGGACTGGTAGCCCGATGTGCCTTTGCTATGTCTCAAGATATGTGCTCCAGTGGTTTTTACGAAAATTAACTTTGAAAAAATATATATTGGGCTACATTGGGCTATATATATGTTAGAGCCCAAATGTAGCCCAATGTAGCCCAATGTAGCCCAATGTAGCCCAAAGATGGCCACCAGAGACAAAAAAAAAACAAATATAGCCCAAATATCAGCCAGATGTAGCCCAACTATAGCCAAATGACAGAATGTCCCAGAGTGTTCTAAAGAACAACTAGAGCGCTAACAGTCTTACTTATGACAAAAGTATGGCACACCTGAAGTCATCTTGATTGGAATAAAGTGTTAACACTTAAAACATTTAATTTGCAAAGGAACAAAATGAGGGGGTTCATTTTGCCATAGAAATTATGATTAGTGCTGAAGAAAGAAAAATTAGGGCACATTTTGAGTGACTTCTCAAATCCTCTTATATTTCATTAAAAAATTCTGCTATGCAGTCTCCCAAGATGGCCACCAGAGACAAAAGAGCCCAAATGTAGCCCAAATATCAGCCAGATGTAGCCCAACTATAGCCCAATGACAGAATGTCCCAGAGTGTTCTAGAGAACAACTAGAACGCTAACAGTCTTACTTATGACAAAAGTATGGCACACCTGAAGTCATCTTGATTGGAATAAAGTGGTAACACTTAATACATTTAATTTGAAAAGGAACAAAATGAGGGGTTTCATTTTGCCATAGAAATGTTATTACCTACTGGCGATAGCCAGTAGGTATATATAGTTAGGATTGTTTTCCATAGGGAAATTGCAACATTATATTGGGAATAACCTTGGCGCTGGTTGAGGAATCTTCCTGAAATTTCCCTTAACTTTGCCTCGCGGCGCTCCGCTACTTCCCTGAAAGTTTAGGGGGGATTCGTCAAGCGGGGGCCGAGATAAAAGGGGGGTCCCAAAACGTGTTTTCCCCATGTTAATTTCCATAGGGCGGTTGGACTCACTTTTAGCCCGAACGGCTAAATGGTTTTCCACCAAACTTGGCCAAATTGTAGGGACTGGGAGCCCGATGTGCCTTTGCTATGTCTCAAGATATGTGCTCCAGTGGTTTTTACGAAAATTAACTTTGAAAAAATATATATTGGGCTACATTGGGCTATATATATGTTAGAGCCCAAATGTAGCCCAATGCAGCCCAAAGATGGCCACCAGAGACAAAAAAAAACAAATGTAGCCCAAATATCAGCCAGATGTAGCCCAACTATAGCCCAATGACAGAATGTCCCAGAGTGTTCCAAAGAACAACTAGAGCGCTAACAGTCTTACTTATGACAAAAGTATGGCACACCTGAAGTCATCTTGATTGGAATAAAGTGTTAACACTTAAAACATTTAATTTGCAAAGGAACAAAATGAGGGGGTTCATTTTGCCATAGAAATTATGATTAGTGCTGAAGAAAGAAAAATTAGGGTACATTTTGAGTGACTTCTCAAATCCTCTTATATTTCATTAAAAAATTCTGATATGCAGTCTCCCAAGATGGCCACCAGAGACAAAAGAGCCCAAATGTAGCCCAAATATCAGCCAGATGTAGCCCAACTATAGCCCAATGACAGAATGTCCCAGAGTGTTCTAAAGAACAACTAGAACGCTAACAGTCTTACTTATGACAAAAGTATGGCACACCTAAAGTCATCTTGATTGGAATAAAGTGGTAACACTTAATACATTTAATTTGAAAAGGAACAAAATGAGGGGTTTCATTTTGCCATAGAAATGTTATTACCTACTGGCGATAGCCAGTAGGTATATATAGTTAGGATTGTTTTCCATAGGGAAATTGCAACATTCTATTGGGAATAACTTTGGCGCCGGTTGAGGAATCTTCCTGAAATTTCCCTTACCTTTGCCTCGCGGCGCTCCGCTACTTCCCTTGGGGGGGATTCGTCAAGCAGGGGCCGAGATAAAAGGGGGGTCCCAAAACGTGTTTTCCCCATGTTAATTTCCATAGGGCGCTTGGACTCACTTTTAGCCCGAACGGCTGAATGGTTTTCCACCAAACTTGGCAAAATTGTAGGGACTGGTAGCCCGATGTGCCTGTGCTATGTCTCAAGATATGTGCTCCAGTGGTTTTTACGAAAATTAACTTTGAAAAAATATATATTGGGCTACATTGGGCTATATATATGTTAGAGCCCAAATGTAGCCCAATGTAGCCCAATGTAGCCCAAAGATGGCCCCAGAGACAAAAAAAAAACAAATATAGCCCAAATATCAGCCAGATGTAGCCCAACTATAGCCAAATGACAGAATGTCCCAAAGTGTTCTAAAGAACAACTAGAGCGCTAACAGTCTCACTTATGACAAAAGTATGGCACACCTGAAGTCATCTTGATTGGAATAAAGTGTTAACACTTAAAACATTTAATTTGCAAAGGAACAAAATGAGGGGGTTCATTTTGCCATAGAAATTATGATTAGTGCTGAAGAAAGAAAAATTAGGGCACATTTTGAGTGACTTCTCAAATCCTCTTATATTTCATTAAAACAATTCTGATATGCAGTCTCCCAAGATGGCCACCAGAGACAAAAGAGCCCAAATGTAGCCCAAATATCAGCCAGATGTAGCCCAACTATAGCCCAATGACAGAATGTCCCAGAGTGTTCTAAAGAACAACTAGAACGCTAACAGTCTTACTTATGACAAAAGTATGGCACACCTAAAGTCATCTTGATTGGAATAAAGTGGTAACACTTAATACATTTAATTTGAAAAGGAACAAAATGAGGGGTTTCATTTTGCCATAGAAATGTTATTACCTACTGGCGATAGCCAGTAGGTATATATAGTTAGGATTGTTTTCCATAGGGAAATTGCAACATTCTATTGGGAATAACTTTGGCGCCGGTTGAGGAATCTTCCTGAAATTTCCCTTACCTTTGCCTCGCGGCGCTCCGCTACTTCCCTTGGGGGGGATTCGTCAAGCAGGGGCCGAGATAAAAGGGGGGTCCCAAAACGTGTTTTCCCCATGTTAATTTCCATAGGGCGGTTGGACTCACTTTTAGCCCGAACGGCTAAATGGTTTTCCACCAAACTTGGCAAAATTGTAGGGACTGGGAGCCCGATGTGCCTTTGCTATGTCTCAAGATATGTGCTCCAGTGGTTTTTACGAAAATTAACTTTGAAAAAATATATATTGGGCTACATTGGGCTATATATATGTTAGAGCCCAAATGTAGCCCAATGTAGCCCAATGTAGCCCAATGTAGCCCAAAGATGGCCACCAGAGACAAAAAAAACAAATGTAGCCCACATATCAGCCAGATGTAGCCCAACTATAGCCCAATGACAGAATGTCCCAGAGTGTTCTAAAGAACAACTAGAACGCTAACAGTCTTACTTATGACAAAAGTATGGCACACCTGAAGTCATCTTGATTGGAATAAAGTGGTAACACTTAATACATTTAATTTGAAAAGGAACAAAATGAGGGGTTTCATTTTGCCATAGAAATTTTATATATATATATATTCACTGAAAAAACCATAGGTTACACACCAGTTATAGTTAGGAATTATCATTTAAAAAACCTTTGAAATTCACTGAAAAAACCATAGGTTTCACACCAGTTATAGTTAGCTGGAAATTTTACTCGCAAAAAACCATTGAAATTCCCACGTTATAGTTAGTTGGACTCACTATAACTTGCACGTCTGCAATGCACTGCTGATGACGTCACATATTACATCACTCATGCATATATTTAAATATTTAAACATTACTTGCTAATATATGTATTCACTAAGATACACTTAATAAGCCAGTTAACCAATCAATTTTTTTTTAAAAACACTGAAAAAACCATAGGTTTCAGGCCTTATATAGTTAGGAATTAGCATTTAAAAAACCTTTGAAATTCACTGAAAAAACCATAGGTTTCAGGCCTTATATAGTTAGCAATTAGCATTCAAAAAACCTTTGAAATTCACTGAAAAAACCATAGGTTTCAGGCCTTATATAGTTAGGAATCAGCATTTAAAAAAACTTTAAAATTCACTGAAAAAACCATAGGTTTCATGCCTTATATAGTTAGGAATTAGCATTTAAAAAAACCTTTGAAATTCACTGAAAAAACCATAGGTTTCAGGAGTTATATAGTTAGGAATTCGTTTTTAAAAAACCTTTGAAATTCACTCAAAAAACTATAAGTTTTAGTGGTGTTATAGTTAGCTGGACATTTTACTCATACAAAACCAATTAAATTGCTCCTATATAGTAGTTGTACTAACTATATTTCGCGCACCCGCAATCCACTGCTGATGATGTCACATATTAGATCATTCATGACATGGTCAGTGACATCACTGATGACATCTCAAATGACATCACTGATGACATCATCCACGTGATAATCACATACACCTTTTCATACACTATTACAATTTTTCATCACTGTTTGTAAAATACAGAGTATCATATTTAAATCCATTGTCACAGCAATACAAGTATCTAAAAATCCACTCAGTGATTCATAGATGTATACACACATCTAATCACTTACCTATGGATTCACTCATACATGCTGTCAATGAACAATAGAACACTATCAAAAATACTTATACATCTATATCCACATTAAACAACAGCACGCATCCTATTCACATATGAAGTCATCCTACTCACTTATGCAAACAATGGATCATACTTACATATTTACTTAGCAAAACACTTATACAAACACCACTTCTTCTATTCATTTAGATAGTAAGTCATACTTAGTGAATTATAAAATCATTATTACAAGTATACAGTTGTCCATACAGTCACTCACACAATCATTGTGTCTTATGTATACTTATTTATATACAAACAACTGACACATACACTGCCTTTTATTTTTCTAGTTTGTTGGACCTGTACCTTTGAGAAATATATTTGCTCATCACCACACCCATAAAGAGATTCCCTCACCCAAACTGTTAGAACATGTAGTTTTAACTTCATATATCTACTGAATCAACTATTCACACATCTTTGGACAGTCACACACCCCCCACCGAACCACACACACTTTCACACTCCCATACAAATACTCAGTTAACTAATCAATAACTAATATAGACTTTCACATAGCTAGTAAGCAACTGTAGAATCAGTTTACACAACAACTAACAAAGTGATACAGATATTCACACAGTTTAGTCACTATCCACTATATTTAGTGAGACATTATAAATTGGTCAGGTAAACAGTCAATTACACTGCTACTAAATCCTCCATCCAAATATTTATTTATATATATCCACTCATTCTTCAATGTAAATTGCTATATATATAATGCATATTTAAATAACGAAGCAAACCACATTCACTGGATGATGTCATCAGTGATGTCATCAGTGATGTCATTTGAGATGTCATCAGTGATGTCACTGACCATGTCATGAATGATCTAATATGTGACATCATCAGCAGTGGATTGCGGGTGCGCGAAATATAGTTAGTACAACTAACTATATAGGAGCAATTTCATTGGTTTTGTATGAGTAAAATGTCTAGCTAACTATAACACCACTAAAACTTATAGTTTTTTGAGTGAATATATATATATATAAATGTCCCAAAGATGCCTCTGATCTTGAAAACGCACTCCACAAGGCTGCAGGTTTCCAAGCTTTTTATTTCGCAAGCTGCGCACTACAGCTGTTGTAATAGAAAGTCCCGACGCGTTTCGAAGCTTACGCTTTTTACTCATGGGACGACAATTGCTGAAATTGACGGAAAGCTGCAGCTATTTTTATCCATTGCGCATGGGCTCCCCAGTGAGCAGCATGCTGGTAGTTGCAGTGTATTGATTCCCCTATGGTGGAGTCCGTTCATTTCAGCCCAATTCCTGTTGTCTTTAAATTGTTCAATACCCTCCAGTGGGTTACAGACGTAGTGTTCAGCTTGATTCTCTGACTTCCTACCGCTGACAGTAACTGCCTGATGACAGTCACACAGACCCGCTTTCGCATTCCCAGCGGGTGGTGCGTTTCCCACGGCTGAGGCCGCCACGTCTAAACATGTCCCAAAGATGCCTCTGATCTTGAAAACGCACTCCACAAGGCTGCAGGTTACAAAGGTTGGAAACCTGCAGCCTTGTAGAGTGCGTTTTCAAGATAAGAGACATCTTTGGGACATATATATATATATATATATATATATATATATATATATATATATATATATATATATTAGCCACAAGGTTGCCCTTTAGGATGTCGCACACCTCCAGGTATCCGCACACTGCACCACAGGCGGAAACATAGACAGAATGCCCCATGCGTTCCCGAAACGATACACGTTTCAAGCTATGTAAGCTCTTGATCACTGGCAGGAAATGAGGCAAGAAGCGCACTGTGTAGAACATGCTTTTAATTGAAATTCAAAGTCCCGCCCCAGTGGGCGTCACAAATGGCATTGTGGATAATGTAGTCCAAATGCTGCCACCAAGGACTTTAATCGTTCACTCACCAAGTGGCAAGCACGCTTCTGCCTCAATAAAATAAAGTTCCATGTCGGCACCCCCGTCAATGCTGCCGAAGTCTTCCTGAAATGCAAGGCCCCTTCGGTCCCATGACGGCGCTTGAATTACAGGCACCAGGGAACGCCGCTTCGGCGTCAGGACATCCACGAGACCGGACCAGCCGCATAACATTAGCCACAAGGTTGCCCTTTAGGATGTCGCACACCTCCAGGTATCCGCACACTGCACCACAGGCGGAAAAATAGACAGAATGCCCCATGCGTTCACGAAGCCATACGCGTTTCAAGCTATGTAAGCTCTTGATCACTGGCAGGAAATGAGGCGAGAGGTGCACTGTGAAGAACATGCTTTTAATTGAAATTCAAAGTCCCGCCCCAGTGGGCGTCACAAATGGCATTGTGGATAATGTAGTCCGCATGCTGCCACCAAGGACTTTAATAGTTCACTCACCAAGTGGCTAGCACGCTTCTGCCTCAATAAAATAAAGTTCCATCAGGGTGAAAAACATGTTGGCAGCCCCGTCAATGCTGCCGAAGTCTTCCTGAAATGCAAGGCCCCTTCGGTCCCATGACGGTGCTTGAATTACAGGCACCAGGGAACGCCGCTTCGGAGTCAGGACATCCACGCGACCGGACCAGCCGCATAACATTAGCCACAAGGTTGCCCTTTAGGATGTCGCACACCTCCAGGTATCCGCACACTGCACCACAGGCGGAAACATAGACAGAATGCCCCATGCGTTCACGAAGCCATACGCGTTTCAAGCTATGTAAGCTCTTGATCACTGGCAGGAAATGAGGCGAGAAGCGCACTGTGAAGAACATGCTTTTAATTGAAATTCAAAGTCCCGCCCCAGTGGGCGTCACAAATGGCATTGTGGATAATGTAGTCCGTATGCTGCCACCAAGGACTTTAATCGTTCACTCACCAAGTGGCTAGCACGCTTCTGCCTCAATAAAATAAAGTTCCATCAGGGTGAAAAAAATTTCGGCACCCCCGTCAATGCTGCCGAAGTCTTCCTGAAATGCAAGGCCCTTCGGTCCCATGACGGCGCTTGAATTACAGGCACCAGGGAACGCCGCTTCGGCGTCAGGACATCCACGCGACCGGACCAGCCGCATAACATTAGCCACAAGGTTGCCCTTTAGGATGTCGCACACCTCCAGGTATCCGCACACTGCACCACAGGCGGAAACATAGACAGAATGCCCCATGCGTTCACAAAGCCATACGCGTTTCAAGCTATGTAAGCTCTTGATCACTGGCAGGAAATGAGGCGAGAGGCGCACTGTGAAGAACATGCTTTTAATTGAAATTCAAAGTCCCGCCCCAGTGGGCGTCACAAATGGCATTGTGGATAATGTAGTCCGTATGCTGCCACCAAGGACTTTAATCGTTCACTCACCAAGTGGCTAGCACGTTTCTGCCTCAATAAAATAAAGTTCCATCAGGGTGAAAAAAATGTCGGCACCCCCGTCAATGCTGCCGAAGTCTTCCTGAAATGCAAGGCCCTTCGGTCCCATGACGGCGTTTGAATTACAGGCACCAGGAACGCCGCTTCGGCGTCAGGACATCCACGCGACCGGACCAGCCGCATAACATTAGCCACAAGGTTGCCCTTTAGGATGTCGCACACCTCCAGGTATCCGCACACTGCACCACAGGCGGAAACATAGACAGAATGCCCCATGCGTTCACGAAGCCATACACGTTTCAAGCTATGTAAGCTCTTGATCACTGGCAGGAAATGAGGCGAGAAGCGCACTGTGAAGAACATGCTTTTAATTGAAATTCAATGTCCCGCCCAAGTGGGCGTCACAAATGGCATTGTGGATAATGTAGTCCGAATGCTGCCACCAGGGACTTTAATCATTCACTCACCAAGTGGCTAGCACGCTTATGCCTCAATACAATAAAGTTTCATCAGGGTGAAAAACATGTCGGCACCCCCGTCAATGCTAATGTTATGCGGCTGGTCCGGTCGCGTGGATGTCCTGACGCCGAAGCGGCGTTCCCTGGTGCCTGTAATTCAAGGGCTGTCATGGGACCGAAGGGGCCTTGCATTTCAGGAAGACTTCGGCAGCATTGACGGGGGTGCCGACATGTT